>NC_139335.1:5570000-6200000 GCF_056507025.1 Lutjanus erythropterus
GCAGATTAAAAATACAGTGAAAGACACCAATAAAGAAAACAAGAGACATACAATAACAGTTTCAGCAATCGTGCCACACGGTCCCACACTTCTGCCAAGGTTTCATATTTATAAATAACTATTTTTATTTTAGTCTTATTTACAATATACTGTAATAAAAAACAAGGGATGAATAATCATGATTTTAAAAAAAACACACAAAACAAAGTCAAAATCATGTTTCTTTGTTCTTGTAGCTGCAGCTGTCTATGCCTAACTGACCAAGAAAAACTTAAAAAGCAAATTAAACTTTGCATGACACATGATCTTCAGTTTTCCATAAGATTTCACTGATTTTCACTGATTTCTAATAGACAAGTCCCAAATCATCATCTCCTTGGCAGAGTTACTGAAACAGCATTGAATTAAAAATGTTTGATACAGGATTTTCGGTCTCGCTGTTCTTAATGTATAATGCAAAGGAACACAAAGCACCATTGCATTCTTTATTTTTCTCATATGCGAAGCAGCCAGTTGGAGCCGTTTCAGTGGAAAAACCTTCATATTGTGCTACAAAACACTGCAGCTTCATGATTCTGCCGCACACTGACACAAAACCGCTAAAACCACTTCTATTTTTTGCTAATACTACACTTCTAAGCAACTTCTACTGCAACAGCTAGCTCTGCTGTTGCTCAACATTTTGGTTTTTGACAAAATCAAAAAAGACTTGTGACCCTGTTAAGACTTTAACACCAGTGACTTGTGACCGAGCCTTTTGACTAAAAAGATACTTGATACCTTCTTCCCCCAAGCTCAAAGATTAAGAAGTGTTTTATAAAAAGTGTGAATCTATAAATCAGTTAATTTTCCTTCATATCCCAAATCAAATCAACACTATTCATTCTCAGAAAGTCAACACTTAATTCCCCACATCCACTGTGTCTTAAACCAGTCCTTCAGCATCCAATCAAGATGCAGAAGAGAACAATTAAGAACTAATGTTATGTTACTGTGCACCAGTTGGAAAAAACGGCACCAAAGATGATTTTGTTCATGCATGAAAACTGTGAGGTGGTCGGCCTGAAAAATTACAAACAACTTCCAGCTTCAGTTTATACTTGAAGCTGCACAGCTTTAGCTTAGCTCAAGTTAGCTAACAGCTAAGAAACATTATTGGGGACTTGACTGAAAAGACACCTTTCATCCTTCACCCCCCAACCATGTAGTCACTGACCTTTTTTCTTGTTTTGAACTTACACTGTAAAATCTAATAAGTTGGGTTTACTCAAAAAAAATTGCAAACGCATTGCCTCAAGAAAACCTAAGTAATGAATCCTGAATCCATATTGTTTTTATTAGTGGCGCTATGACTATTGTTGTTATGTAGATGTGTTCAGGGTGAACACAAGCGTTATCAAGCGTGAAGTTTGGTGCAGATCAGATAATTTAAACTAAAATTACAACAATCTCATGTTTCATGGCGAGACATTATATATTCATTCTTGATTAAAGCTAGAAACATCTGGTGGGCCAAATCAAACATTATGGTGGGCCAACTTTGGTCTGGGCGCCCCAGTTTGGGCAGCCCTGATCTAAATAAAGACTAACAGGCTCTACAGAGGCCACATGAGTCTGTTTTTTTACTTTCAATAACTGAATGGTTTGAGACAATTTGTTTTAAAGGCACTTTTCATTCTCACTGTAATGTGTCTTTAATCTGTGGGATACGTGAGTACAAGAGTAATGTACTTAGTTACATTTCACCACTGAAAAAAGCATACTTGGTTTGTTTAAGTGACCCCAACTCAAGCACACTGAGTTTGGCAGCTATTTCGACCTCATAGTACAAGTAACTTATTTAAAATGAGTGTTAATAACAAGTTGATAAAAACTGAGTTAGCTGGACTCAGTTTTTGCTATTAAACTTGATGTTAGTATTAACAGCATGGATGCATTTATTTATTTCTCATTTATAAAGTATTTCACATGTGTATATGCATGCATCCAGATATGGTCAGCAATATTAATTTATGCACAGATTGGTCTGTTGTGAATTGGGTCGCAGTGCTTTCTCATTAAAAAAAAAAAGTTTTGGTTCAGGGAATTGTTTCCACCTAAGCTCCGCCCACAAAAACGTCATATGTTTATAATGTTTACCAACAGAAAAGGTAGTCTTTGAAGAACCGAGAGAAACCGTCCAGTCTCTCTTAATTATTGTCTACATTTACTTCACATATATCACGTAATTTAATATTCTGAGGAAGAAACCGAGCAGGACTCCAGGCTTGGCTCCGTGTGTGCGTGTGTGTGTGTGTGCGTTTTGTCCCGCCTCCGCGCGGGCTACACGCATGATGCTGCAGTGACGTCAGCTGTAGTAGCTCGTGCCTCCAGTGGCAGCAGGTCCCCCGTTCGTTCAGTCAGCTGCACGCGCCGTGACGGAGTTAACGGAACTTAACGGTAACTATGGACCGGGTCGACCCGAGACTCGTTTCTCTCGTCAGGACCGAACAGACGAAGATGTTTAAAAATTCCTCCGCTCGTTTTTCTTCTTTTCACTTTGGATTTTATCGTCAAGAAAACAACTAATTTGGAAGTTTTAACGTACCGGCGCTCTTTTGCTTTTCTCCTGACTTGTGTTGGAATATAACGTTAGATCATCTCATTTATCCTGCTAACATTTTAAATAAGTTTCACCGTTTTTATCTAATGGATACAGGACTATTCTTGGAGTATTTACACACCTTTTTGTGATTTCTGAGGGCTTCTTTGAATTGGAAGGAGACTATTATCCTGGGAAAAAAACGACAAGTTTTCATCCCTTCAGCTTGTTTGAGGCGGAGGATGATATTTTCTGTTCGTCTCATCTGTTCCAGTAGTTTTGTTGTGTTTACGTGAATTGAAGACAATAATGATTTCGGAGGAGCGAAGCAGCCACGTAAATAAACAAGCCCTGAACTTTCCTGTGGGTTTACTGATCCGCTCTCCGAAGAAGCGCCTGGCCAAACTGGGAAGGAAACCCAGCAATGGATCAGTCCAGTAAGTCCTCCCAGTATACCACTTTAGGGGAGACCAGGGGCAGTTGCAACATTTGTTTACATCCTCACTCATAACTGACAGATAACTTGAAATACACCAGTCATCTGGTCATCTTTTAGACCAAAACTGATTTATCAGGAAAAAAATTGACAATGAAAACAATCCTAAGTTGTTTAAAATTGTGATTTGTTTTACTGGTGTGTTCGTTTAAATTGTTTATGCTTCAAGAATTCATGTTTCACATAACTAATATACCAGTGTAATTGTTCAAATAAAGCCCATGTTATATGTGTCTTTACTGGTTTTATGTCTTTGCTATTTATTACAGTATTGCCGGCAAATGTTCATCTTTGCCTTATTTATGTAATACAGTATATAGTGGAGCTAAACCCATTTTATCCACCAGAACGATCAATGTCCACCTTTGATTTATTTCATTTAGTGTATATTTTAAGTATTAAAAAACCCATGTGAGATAAATTGCAATGTTATGAGGAAAGAGTATTACATATAAATAAAAAAAGTACTGTAAAAAGTCTGCAGGTCTGCACCAGAAGGTGATCTTAACTCTTCTTGTATATAGATATTTATGTGATTTCAGAAAGAATTTGATCTGTTTGGGTATTAAAAAAACCATCTAGGTGCATAAACAGAATGTGTATATTTAAGGCCACAGTATCTCACTGTCTTCTCTGTTCCCTCTCAGGTCAAACAACTCGGACAGCACCGTCCGCTCCACAGAGAGCGTGGGCGTCCGGCAGCCAGCCAAGAGCAAAATTCGCCGCCACAATAACAGGCTTTCGACTGTTTTCAACCACAGTCCCAACCTGCGGGACAGTGGACGCTGCGGCCAGGCGCTGGGTAGTGGAGACCTCCAGGCTGCAGACGACCCTGCAGAGCTGTCCAGTCAGATGTCTGTCCCCGGCATCCTGAAGATCTTCGGCAGTGACATCTGTCATGGGACCAACTATAAGAGCGTGCTCGCCACCACACAGTCCAGTGCAAAGGAACTGGTGAAGGAGGCCTTGGAGAGGTGAGGAGTGTCATTAAACTGGTGTGTGTGTGTCATATTTTAGATTTGACCCAAGGTTAAAACATGTTAGCCAGACTACATGTCAAAGCCTTAGTTTACCTACCTTATCTACTGGATCAGTCCGCAGACTTCTGCAGCCTCTGCAACTACATATTGGATTTCTTACTTCAGATTTATATATAACTGTATTTTTTTTGTTTTCTGTGATGCTCTTTATGAGATATTTACAGTACCAGTGGTGCATTGTTTAAACAGGTGGAGGTCAAGAAATGTGATGTCAAATGTGAGGATTTGTTGCTTTTTTATATAATTTTAAAGTGAATGTGTTTAGGTTTGGGACCGTTGGTTGTAAAAATAACTTATTCAAATCACTGAGAGTCTACAGCCATACTAGTAACTCTGCAGCTGTGCTGTCAGCTAAATGCTTACATCAGCATCATAGACTGTAAAAAAAAGGGACGATATGGCTCCACCTCCTCCCACTGTACAAAAATGAAATGAAATGAAAATATTGTGGATATGAGCGCTGACATCTTACACTGGTGACACCATTTGGAGTCTGAGTCTGTACAGTAGTGATCAGGGTTGAAGCCATGGTATCAAGGTCACGCCCACAAAGCCAGCGACTCAGTCGTGAGCTGAGCTAAGCTGTGACTCATGACATGAAACCTCCTGATAAATAACAAATTAAAACCAAACTCATCAGAAACATGCCCACTTGAACATACATCAGTGTGATAAGAACTACTTAATACTTAACGGTTTTAGTTCATCCCATGTTCCATCTGCTAACATGGAGGGGGCAGGATTTATGACCTATACTGCAGCCAGCCACAAGGGGGCGATCAAGATGTTTTGGTTTCACTTTTTGGGAGGTGATATGTCGTCCATCTATGTACACCCCAAATTACAAAAAAAGTTGGGACGTTGAGTAAAATGTTAATAAAAACAGAATGCAGTGATTTGCAAAAACTTTTCAGCCTGTATTCAATTGAATGTAGCACAAAGACAACTTTAACTTTACTGTTTTTTGTAAACATGCACTCATTCTGAATTGCAAGCAACACATTTCAAAAAATCTGGGACAGGAGCATGTTTACCACTGTGATACGTCACCTTTCTTTTAACACTCAGTCAGTGTTTGTGAACTGAGGACACTAATTGCTGAAGTTTTAAAAGTGAAATTCTTTCTCATTTCTTGCTTGATATACAACTCTGTTGATGAATTTTGTGCTTCGTGATGCACCACACATTTTCAGTGGGAGACAGGTCTGGACTGCAGGCAGGTCAGTCTAGTACCTGAACTCTTTTACTATGAAGCCACACTGTTGGAACAGAATGTGTCTTCAGATGTCTCTGAAAAATATGTTGTCTGGATGGCAACATATGTCGCTCCAAAATCTGTATGTACCTTTCACTCTTAATGAGGCCTTCACAGATATAACAGTTACCCATGATGCCATGTCATGCCATGCCAGTCTTTGATGTATTCATTCAGTCAATCAGCCTTAATGTCACTGACCTTTAACAGTGGGTTAACTCAGTTTCAGAGGGGTTAACATTTACTCCTTCTGTGTTGTCCACTTGTCTAAATTTCGACTTCTGTCGTTCAGGTACTGCCTGGAAAAAGAAGACGCCAACGACTATGTTCTCTGCGATGTGATTGGCCAGACGGGTGCAGATAACCAGTGGAAGAGGGAGTGTTTCCGGGTGGTGGGAGACAATGAGAAGCCCCTCATGCTGCAGTCACTTTGGAAACCCAAGGAGGGCTTCTCCCGGCGTTTTGAGATCCAGCTGAGAGCGAGCGTCGAAGAGCAAAGTTTAAAGGACAGAGACACCGTCACAGCAGGTATAACACATTTATGTCTTCCTCAGGGACCAAAGATTGTTTCTTCTCTCTGTAAAAAAAAACACACATCACACATCCTCAGTGACATAGACAACTGAGTGTCCCTCACATCCTTCCGTCTGGATAATCAATCACTCAGTCTGTGTTGTGGTGGCATGGGGAGCCTTTATCTTTGTCTCTTATTGCAGGCTAACAGCCTTCATTGTCCAGCTTATCACCAGCTAGAACAGGGGAGATGGCAGGCATGTGAGAGAGGTCAGGAGGAAACAAAAGCTGCAGTGAGGGATAGAGGAGGTCAGCGCGGCCCCACTCTTATCTTTGTTTTATTGCAAGGGCCCATTAGGGCCCCGTGAAACATGGGGGCACCGGGCAGCTCTTCCCACCGGGCCTGTAGCTGCCAGAATGTGGCCACTCGCTGCTGTGTTATTCTTTCTGTCAGAGCCCACTTCCTGCACACAGGGGACTGTGCAGCCCTGTTGACTTTGGCACAAGTTTGTTGCGGTTCTCTCTGTGTTAGACTAATGTTCTGCTTCACTGATGCTGGTTTTAATGGTATTATTCTTGGTTCCTCTGATGAGTTTCCTCCTGACTGCAGCTACATAAAAACAAGATGAAAGAATAACATTTGGTTTCTGTTGCGTATTTTTCTTTGGTAAATGATCATTTTTGGAGTGATTATTGGTTCACCTCTACATTTAAACAGATGTCGGTCAGTTTCTGTGATTTACTTGCTGAGACAAAACACAGGTTTTTGGCCTGACTGAGCAATGTTAAAAAATACTTTTTTTGACACTTTTGATTATCAATTAATCATGAAAGTAATTTTTTATGCAAAATGGCAGAGAATGCTGTTATCATACTCTAAAATATCCAATGACAAAATGAGACATTTAAACCACATCGGTCAGTTCTCATGGTTGTGTCGTGTGTGATCGACCCTCCTCTCCTCTCACTGACCGGGGGAAACTGCCCTTTACCTCTGCAGTGTGAGTTTTTTCGGCACTGAGCCCAGTCTGTCACACTGGTGCTGAACAATATGGAAAACACCCACTTCCACAGCTGATAAGAGAAGCAGAGCTGCGGGTGTGAAGCCGGGCTCTGTGGACATTCCAGGGCGCTTAATGGCTCCAAACGAGCTGAATGGTGTTTGTGTTACGTCAGGTCGACAGAGCTGCAGTTGGTATCAGATAGAGGTGGTCACATCTCACTTTCCCCGCATGTTTCCTCTCTTTCCTCTGGTTCTGTTTCATTTGACTTGGTGCCAGTGCCGAGAACTGTTATGTTAGAGTCTGTTTGATTGACCAGAGTGATTTTGGGGGGGAATTTTGTCATTGTTAATTTTTTTTGGTGATGTTTTCAGCTGAATATGTTTCACTTCTTCTTCTGTTTGCCAACTTGTTAACAAATCTGGGAAAATTACCTGCCTGCAGGCGTGGCTTTGGAAGATGATACATGGTCATACATGCAACAGAATACATTTTTTATTTACGAGCAGCAAAATGAAAGATGCAAATTTTATATAGGGTTGCAAGTCCTCAGAAATAAGTAAAGAAACCAGAAAATTTAGAAAGCTGGAAACACAGAATTTTGACTTTCTTTCTTCAAAAATTACTCAAATCGATTAATCGATGACCAAAATAGTTGGCAGTTAATTTAATAATCAATTTCTAATCGAATAATTGCTGCAGATCTAATTCTAAATGTATTCAGTGATTTTATTTTATTCCTGTAAGGATGCAGAAGGATCTAAAAAGAGAATTCTTCAAACTTTCCATGATGCAAAACCAAAGAAGGAATGGGAGGTGGAAACACTTTTTCCAAATAAGTTCTGACGCAGTGAGCACGACTGATCAGCTGCTTCTGCTCTGACAGATCCCTCATGACTCTCAGATACATCTGTGATCGTCCATATATGAGTATTGAGTTTCCAGTACTTTTTGCTCTGATACTTAAGTTTTTCTGAGTAAGATGGTGGCAGTAATGTACTGCAATATATTGTTGACTATAAATGGACTTTGATATTATAAATAATAAATGTTTAGATTTAGAATAGGCATTTCTTTAACATGCTGTCTTCTTGTCCATGCAGGCATCAATGCTCAGGCTCGTAAGCTGCAGAAGAGCCGCTCCAGGGTGGCCTCACTGTTCGTGGACAGCAGTGGCGAGGATGTGGACGGACTCGGGTTCTGGAGAAGCCTGAGCGAGATGGATCTGTCTGCGATGGGGAAGGAGGCCAACCGGGCCCGGCAGAGCGCGCTCAGAGAGGATCCCGAGGCCGAGGCCGACAAGGAGGTCCTGCGGCTCGGCATGGAGAAGGAGGAGACGGAGAGCAGCGACGACAATACCACCCAGTACTCCATTCACCCGCCCTTTGACTTCCCGTACTTCCTGCTGCTGCAGGGCTACAGCCACAGACAGGTGAGAGTAACATTGCATCAAACAGTTATATTCATTATCATTTAAGCAGATGTGTTATTTCTTGATTTATTGTCAGATTGTCAAATAGTGGAAAATATAGTGTTGATGCGAAATGTAGTCAACTGAAACAATAAATGTGTCGGTTACCAACATTTTTTGGTAACTTTTGGTCATCAGAGTCCATAGATTCTATTTGCCAAGTTTGCTCGTATCTGTGCCAGTCTAGTATTTTTCGCTTTCATAACTTTTACAGTCACACTTTGACAGATGCTAATATTGCTCCCAGTCCTATCAGGCTTGCACCCCAAAATATTCACAGGACTCAGGATTTATTTATTCAGGATTTATTTCTATCTGCATTAAGAGTAATTATTCTGTAGAAATGTATATGAACGCATGCGTCTATGAATGGTTTCTCTGATCTACATGTAGATTAAATCATTGCTGTGTAGTGGAAAGTGTCTCAGAAGACAAGTGGACTCCATTGTAATAAGGTCATTAACGACCTCAGAGATTCCTTGAGAGTCTCTTGGCAGCGTGGAGGCAGGCGGAGTCCAACACAAGCTCGTTAGAGACAACACAGTGTAAACAAGGACAGGAGAGAGTCGGATTGAACGTCTTATGTTAAGAACGTCAAGGTGAAAATCCCAGAGTCAGAGAGCGGAGCTTTGGCAGCACAGGTGGCCGGAGAGGAAGAAAACACTCAGAGCTGCAGGGTGGATTTCTCCATAAAGAATCATAAAGTCGACTGCAGACGCGTGTTGTCCTGTAACGGCTCAGAGAGGGAAACAGAAATGACTCTACTGCACACAGGACGAGCTGTCTGTCATCATGTCCCAATGAGAGGACAAGGGACAGAGTGTTCACCACTCAGGCAGAAGTAAACCTGCTCAGGATGTTTAAAACAAGGAGATAACCCTGATTAAAGACACACTGTAGAGGAGGATAAACTACACAGAAGGAGCTATTCTTAGAGTACACAAACAAACTGGGGGGCAGTAGACTGGTGTGCTGTAATCTACACACCACTAGACTTGATCAGGGTTTTAAACAACACCTGATTTTTTTTTCTAAAACCTCACGTCCCTCCTGACATGTGACACAGTTTGAATCACTCGTTTACACAGCTCATTTTTCACAGTAAACCAGAGAGTCACTCAGGCAGTGTTTTCAGCCCGGCCCATTCCCAGGAAAAGGAAGCTCTTTCTCGCAATGTTGTTTATCCTCGCTGCTGGAGATTGCTGACTGTGCAGGAAACTGGTAGCTGCAGAGCATACCAAGAGCTGCAGCAGGACTAATGTCACTCTGCAACAATCTGCCACTCTTCATAACAACAATCTTTAATAAACAGTAAATTGATAGGTAATTAAACTGTAGTTTATAGTTATTTATATATTCAAATAATGTTTATATATTCTTCATTAACTATTTGCTATGCAATTGTTAAGTTTTATGAACATCACTTGCAACTTTATGATGGCCATCCAAATATTTATTGATGCACTAAACCATATTTAGTGACCATTTACAAATTTAATATATGCATATCAGGGCTGCACGATGGCTGGACACTAAGCAACGTACTACTGTGGACAGGGTTAGCAGCAAAATGTATTACAGACAACTAAACGGTTTTCCGACAGGAAACCACCATTTTATAAGTCAAATATTGCTTATACACAGGAGTTGTTGGTCTACCACTTCCTTGATTGGTTAGTTTGTGTTGTTGTGTGACTTTGGTAAATCCAAACTATCATTTCAAAACACTGAAGTCACAAAATAACACCAACAAACTAACCAATCAAGGAAGTGGTTGACCAGCAGGAAAGTGTAAACTTAAATGGCAGCTTTTCAAATGTGGATTAAAACCAAATCGTAATACTTTTTAGATTCTTACTTATCTGTACATAAGACCTTAAATTACTAATAGAAGGCTGTTGGATGAATGCTGCTGGGTTTCCAGTGGCTTTAAAAGAAAGCAAGTTACTGGTACTGGAAGTTTAAAAGACATAAATAAAAATAGATTTTCAGACCAAGAGGATACTGAAGTTGCAAGTCTGATATCCTCAGATCTTTACTGCAAAAACCTGGTCAAATTTTGTGACGAGGCAGGACTTTAGGACTGACAGGAGGGTCCCAGCTGAGAATCTTGTTAGAAAGTTAGAAATAAAGTTGCGGCCCAGGCCCTGTAGAGCTTTAAAAGTCAGCAATGAAATTTTAAAAGCGATCCTAAAGCCCACAGTTAACCAGTGAAGAGAGGTTTGGAGTAATGTGGTCTCGTCTTTTTGAAATGACTAAAACCAGCAGCAGCATGTTAAACAAGTTGGAGGCGAGAGATGGCTTTCTGATTAAGACTGGAATAAAGGGCAGTGCAGTGATCTCAGCATAATTATTTAAAAGCATGAGGTTCACTTAAGATAGAAATTACTTATTTTTAAAATCATCCTTAGTTAAAGGAAGCTGAGTTGAACAACTTTTGGATTTGGCTCTCAAGAGTTGAATCAAAAATCAAAAAGAACAAGGCAGTGGCTGGATGATTGTACACAGTAGTGTGACTAGCTCTTGTCAGACTGCTTGGCTCTTCCTGGCACAGATGATAAGGTATCACTGGATGACTAATAGTCTTAATGTGGTGATCTGCAGGTCATGGACATCACTGGTGTCGCACCCATAAGCCCTTCCATTCCTGTCTCGCCTCACGCTGCCAGGGCAGGTGGTTCCACCAGCTGACCCTGCTGCTGTTCACATGCACACTGCTGGTTCATTTCCAAAATGTTACGCAAGAAAATCGATCCCATCCTACACATTGGCTTTCAACATCTTACATCGAGAATATGGGATCAGAGTAGAGCTGAAGCAATTTGTTGCCTTTAATTGTTGGGCAGAGGGAGTCTAGAGAACCAGGAACAGTTGTGCTGATGCTGAGCAGGTTACAGGCAGAGCAGAGGTGGGACAGCTGCAGGCAGAGGCAAACAAGAATTACCAAAAAGTGTAATCTAGCAAAAAGAGATACACAGGCTGGAATTAAATTACCCCTTCAGAGGAGGTGGAGATGAAGCCAATTATATAGCAAAGATGATTGGAGATGATTTGCAGATTGCTGCCTGACTCCTACAGACCTGATCCCACTCCTGTCATTAAAACACAGACAGAGACAGAGAGAAGGTCCTGACCAGGATGAAGACAGAGGGCACGACACAGGAGGCTGCTGAGCTTTGTTTATGCTTGCGCAAGACACCGTGACATGGGCATCCACAGATGGCGCCGAAACGACGACTGCACACAGAAGCGTTTATGCACAAACAAAGAAAAATGTCATGTTGTCCACAAAATTCATGCAAAATGTCCTCTCCAGAGGATTTGGTGTTTGGTTTTGGTCCATTCTGGGCTACTGCAGAAACATGGGGGGTGCATCATGGAGGCGGACCTGCATCCTGTCCAGATATAAAGGGCTTGCTCTGCAGTTTTTCCCATTCCTGGTCCTCAGGGCCCACTGCCGTTCATGTTTAAGGGGTTTCCTTGCTCCAACACACCTGATCCGAGTGAACAGGTCATTATCAGGCTTCTGCAGGGGCCTGATGACAAGCTGATCATCTGAATCAGGTGCTGGAACAGGAACAATCTAAAACATGCATGGCAGTGCCCATTTTTTTCAGTATTTTCTATCATTTTTCCAGTCTACTGGATTTGCTTTCTTTCTACTAGAAAGAAAGTAGTCCCTACATAAAGTTGCTCACGACAAGGTCTGTTGATTATCTTGGATAATGGTTATGATTTTTGGAAAGAGACACTGGTTTCAAATGTATTTTTTGGCTCTTTGAGCACCACAAACTGAGTGCCATTTAGTCCCATTATAATTTAGAGAAGGCAGACATCTCTGCAGCTCATATCTCCAAATCTCTGCAACTCACGCCAATGAAAACTACCATAGATGGATAAACAGCATTTAAGACCTGAGGAAAAATATGTATTTTTGATTTTGGGTGAACTGTCTCTTTAATTAAACAAAGCACTTGTTTTACAGGACTTTGTCATCTACCTGATGAGCGGGACCACCACCATCTTTGGCTGCTGCAGGGAGCACTGTAATGGAGAAGATGAGGAGAGATTAAAGGTGGACATCCTCCTCTTTGCTCCTGATGTGTTGCCCCAGCACTGCTGCGTCAGACGCCTGGACTCTAACGTCCCCGCCTCTACAGGGGAGCACAAAAAGACACTGACCATGCTGAAGCCCCTTCACGGTGCCCCTGTCACCAGAAATGGTTTCCTTCTTAAAGAGGAGGTGGAACTGAACCCAGGGGACTTGGTTGGCTTGGGGAAACACTACCTCTTCATGTTTAAGGATCCTACCAGCACATCAGGAGTCCTTCAGACCCCGCCTTGGATGACCAGACTCTGCCCGAACTCTGACACAAAAGCGTCATCCTCATGTTCATCGTGCGGCTCCACTGTGACCATCAAAAGGTTGCAGAGGAAGCCTTTACCGCCTCGCTGGAGGGACCTGGAGGGCACGGAGGCTTCGGTGAGCTACGAGCTGGAGCAGGAAGAGAGAGTCCTGCAGGAGATTTTGGACATGTTGGACCCCATTGGAAACGAACCAAAGCTGACGCCCGCCTTCCTGCTGAGCCTGTGCATCCAGCACTCAGCCTCCACGTTCCAGCTGACACACTTCAGACAGCTGCTGCTCCGGATAGCCAGCCAGATCCAGATCGTTATGTGGGTAAGGATGACACTCTGCTCTTTGTTTCTGACAACAGATCAGTGACCTTTTGTGCCAGAGAATCTCACATAAACAAAGGCTGAATTCAAAACCGCCGACTGCATGCTACCAAAGAACGCAGTAGTAGTATGCAGGGGTGTGGACTATAATTTTGCTACAATTCACTTAAAAACCCAGTTATGTGAACAAACATTACCATTGACGCAACAACTGTTATGTGACAGTAGTTGATGTTTTGGCAGTTTATATAAGAAAATCGCTGAATTTACATGTGGAAAAGTTTTAACCTTGTCTGTCATCTTGTCTTGAATTGTGACCTGACAGTTGAAAGTCTAATCAAATCATGGATTTGGAGAATTGTGACACCCCTTGTAGTATGACTTTTGACGGAAACAATAATCCAGTTATTGGCAAAACATTGCTGCTGTGTAGCGTCCCCATATGCTCTAAACAAAAGATGAAGTATAAATGTGGATTTTCATGATTTTTCCACAGGTAAACAGAGATAGTAACACCTATAAGTGATTGGAAGGAACCAGATTAACCAGTGTTTTGTCACATTACTTTAGGAAGTTCTTCTGGTATTTCTGTTGCGTTGGAAGTGTAACATTGTCTTTGTTATCCTTCAATCAAACTGGGTGTGTTTTCATAAAACTTGCTGACTGATGGTATTTTTGTTTGCCCATGTGTGGTTGTATTGTGAACATTTACCACTTGGCAACAGCTACATAATTTCAATGAAATGCATCAAAATTGTTATGTAATGACAGAACAGCAGTACAAAAATTAAAAAATATCCTACAGTTGTGTGCAGGGATTTCATCAGGCATTGTTGCTGAAGAATCCACTGTGTTGGCTGCACTGGCTGTGTGACTGTGGTGAAAGAGGCCGGCTGGACACGCCACAGGCGCTCGTGGAGCTTCTCAATTCTGAACATGTTGGAGCTCATTTTTGATTCGCCAACACTTTTCATAAAACTGCCAATATTCAAAATCTGCACAGTTGATTTCCCACCTTCCCCTGTGCTCTGATGCATACTGGACATTTGGCATCCTGCAAATTTTGCTTTGCACACTGTGAACTACATGCTACAATTTGACCCAGTATAGTGGGTGGTTTCCAATTGTCTGAAAAGTTAATAAGTGTGTGTGCAGCACTATGTTCCCCTGAGTGTGACGATGAATGTAAAGTAATCAAATGTGCCATCAGGGTTGGATGTAATGTACATAAGCTGGTTGATGCTGATGCCTGACATGGATATTTTCTTTATGTGTTCTCTCCTTCTCAGGAGAAGACAAAGGAACTTGCAGCAATCCAGCCAGAAACGTGAGTAGAAGAAGAACCACAAGTGTTTTGAGAATGTCCCAGAAATACATGACAATGACCTGCCACAGAGAGACGAGCAGCTGCTGCTGCCTGCGATGATATACGACACACGACACCTCGAGTTTTACTGCCTGAATAAAAGAGGAGTTAAAGTGTGATTTTACTGTATCTATGTGCTCCCTCTGTAAACAATGAGTTTGGTTGAATGCAGGTTGCGCAAAGAGTGAATTTCCCACAGTCTCTTCTCTAAGAAAGTAGAAGCAGCTGATTAGTAGTCATTGTCTGCTTGTTTTATCATGAAGTGTCACAGGGTTACATTTTCTCTATCAGGAGGTGAACAAAGTTATCAAAGTTTAAACTCTTTCACTTCACCCCTCTCTATCATTCACCGGGAACAAGAGATCTTTAGGGAGAGATGCAGCACAGTTATATTTCATGAGCTGTTACAGTAGCTTTTGGGTTGATAGCATTTATTACTTACATTTGGTGCAAATTTTAATCATTTTTGACCACTTGACACCTCAAAAATATCACATTAAGAGATTTCTGTAAGAATTGCGCCTGAATGCTCCAGGTCTGTAGTGTGTGGTTGTGAAGTTTAATGAGGCTGCAGTTATCCCAGAGGTCACAGCAGCTCATTTTATACAGAGAGGTCAAATTTTAAAAAAAGAAATGTCTGAAATATCTAGTATGACAACTAACATAATCGCACGAGAATATAACTGGACTCATTGAATCCACAACAGTCTTAGGTTTCCAGTCAGATCATTTCATGTAATTCCAGTGCTGTTTAGGGTTTGCAATGTGCAGAACTTTGACAGGCATATTTGGACCTAAGGATTACATTGCAGTCTGCGTTGTGCCTGCTGACTGAGTTGATGTGCTGGACCAATTCCAAAGCTTTTGTAGTCATTTAGACCCTAAAATAGGTAAAAAAAAAAAAAAATGGGCCCAGATTTAAAAATACTGGAATTACCTTTTAACCTATAAATTGTGCAGAGACTCTTTAGGTGTACACTTTAAATGCCTGAGTCCTGACATGAGCTGTGAACACCACATCTGAAAGAATAATGAAAATAGTTTTTGTACATACTATTTAAATACAGTATAACAATCCATATATTTTACTTCCAACATGAACAGTAAGTGTGACTTTAGAATTAATCTATATTATTTGTACACCATGTTGTATAAGGGACATTCTTAGTTTCATTGAAAATACTCACAAAAGTGGACTCTTTATCCTCAAGTTGACCTTTTTTGATTTAACTTCCTCTAATATTTCTGCAGATCAGCGTAATTGTGTGTCGAGTTACAGAAACTTTCAGTTCCTCCTTATGAAGCCACTTATGAACTGTGACCTCAAAACGTCTGCTGTGAAAAAAACAGTGGAATTATCCGTTAGAGAGGCTTCGCATGTGAAAATATTACAAAAAGGGAATGTTCATATAAAAACAGGAAATGAAGGGAAATTACAGACAGTAACAGAACTGAGGTAATTAGTTATCACAGTAGAAATCAGCTCTATGTTTTTCCATCAGGAGCTCCAGTGACGGGCAGCCCGAGCACCTGCAGCTGCTCAGCATGGAGGAGCTGATCCCAGGTCTGCAGCCGCTGGTGCTGTGGATGGCCAACTCCATCGAACTGCTGCACTTCATCCAGCACGAAGTCCCGCAGCTGCTGCCCTGGAGGCAGGACCAGGAGGACGAAGGTGGACATGACGCTCACAGCTGTTACACCTGCAGTGTGTTGTATGTGTGTGTTTTTAAAATGTGTGTGTGTGTGTGTGTTGTCAGGTCTGTTGGACTCTGAGATGTCCTCCACACGGACAGCCTGTGAGGAAGCCATGACGGTCCTGGAGGAAGTCATCATGTTCACCTTCCAGCAGTCTGTCTACTATCTAACAAAGGTTAGCTGCCATACTTTAAAGGGACATTCTGACATTTTTAAACCTGGGTTTTACTTTTACATAAAACGAGTTCAGATGCTGTAAAATTTAAATGGTTTAAAGAAGGCTCAGGTTTAAAAATGCTAGAATTATCCTTTAATATACTATGTCCCTTAACACGTTCACATAGTGACATCAACGTCGTTTCACATCCTTTTGACCTGTAAAATCTGAGTGTCGGTCACATGTGAAGCAGGAAATTGGACTGTGTAAACATCAAATTCTGTTTTCATTGACAGAAAACACAATACCAGAATGGAAACATCAACTCTCAGTCAGGAAAGGCCTGTGAGATAGTGAGCAGGGTGTCTTTTCCACCCACTGCAATATAAACAAAAAGACAATCTTGTCTCCCAAGGTTTCACTGGTTTGTTTGAAAAACAAAAAAAACAGCAGGACTGATTTGGTGAGAACCACTTTATGAACAACTGAAGGCCTTTTTAGTCTTGCAGCTTCATTAATCAGAGTTCATACAAACGTCTTGAAAGTTTTGAAAATGCTTAATTAATATTTTAATACTTAATTGTCATTATAGTCTGCTGTTTTATCTACACAACCACCCCTGTAAACCAAAAAACTTTTGACATTTGATATGAAGCAATCTTGTTATCATTTTGCAATCACAGTAGCGAGTGGTTAGTTGTACTGCTGTGTTTCAGGTTGCAAGTCATGTAAACACACACAGATCTGACAAATAGTTATCATTTGATCAGCAACTGAGAAGATAGGCATGAAATGTAAATTGAAAACTGTTCATTGTTTGTTCGTTCACATCCTCGTTCTTCTTTTTCTTCTTCTACTTGATCTTGTTGTTCTTCTTGTTCTTGTTGTTCATGTTCTTTTTCTTGTTCTTGCGTCTCTTTATGCTTTTGGGATATGTAAAATTATATGTTATTGGATGACTTTATATAATGTCCATGTAAAAAGTGTTATTTCAACCAGGTTTGAGAAATGTTGTCCCTGTAACTGCATCTGTTGATAAGGGATGCTGAAATTTCTAATTTTCTAAACACATACATGCTAAAAAGCATCTGTAAGGACAGTTAAATGGGGCCCAGCGGGGAGCCTTGGGGTACGTCACAGGAAACATTAGCAGAAGAGGATGAAAACTTATAGATCAGAACTGATAGTGGTCTATGCTGCAGATAGATTTTATACCACTCCACAGCCACTCTAAAATCTCAGTGTGTGTCTGGATGTGCCTTGTGACAAAACAGTCAACCCTCCTGTTTTACAGGCCGACAGGACACTCCCAGGCCGTATTTATGTGACTTTCCCATGTTAAAGCTGCTTATTAAAGGCTGTCTGGTTTATGCAGGTTCGACATCACAGACAGTTAACAGCACAGACTGTAGAAACACCACCACCCTGCTCAGTGACTGTCTGAGGAAGGAAGCAGGAACAGCCTGTGCTGTTGTTTTGAATACTCAGACATATTTCTGTTGGCTTGTGCTGCACGTCATACTGCAACTGACAGACTTTACTGGACAGAATATCCTCTTCAGTTCAGTACTTAGCAGACCAGATTCTTCCATGTGGCTTTTTCAGAGGCAGGTTTCATCGCATTTAATTGTCACTTGAGGATCCTTAACCATGTACCTCCAGCTTTGTTTACAGCAGGAGCAGTACTGCAGTTTCTCTCTTGATTAGATAATTTATGTGTTATTTGAGGATGTGTTTGCTGGTTACTGACTTGCTGGTGGATGATCAACTGCTCTGAAGCACAGTGTGTTTCTTGCAGAGGAAGACAAACTGTCATCAGAGACACACCCAACAGGGGGAAGGAAGTCAAGAGGGGAAACTTTTTTCACTTAATGTCATGTAATATATGGCTGAAGGCTCATAATGTACAGACATGATTTTTTCACTTCTTGTTCTTCTGCCTAAGTCTTTTTAAAAATAGAATATAAGTAAACTCAAAGGGTAAGAAAAATCCTGATTTATCCCTCGGGAGCCTGTTGAGGGGCAGCAACCAGCTGGTGCAGCACTTAAACCGTGCAGAGCAGCAACCAGTGGTCGTGAGCACCACCTCATCCTGTTCCTCTATGACAGCTACAGTAACTCAGCATGGAAAATACTGATATGAGGCTCTGAATTTAATGAATTTGCTGTTTATCAGACCACAAATGAGACAAGAATTTGGTTGGAGAAACAATACACTGCACCAGAGTGGGACTCACTGATCACTATACAAAAACACAACTTTTACCTTTATTCAATGATTCTGTTGAAACTGGATCATATTTTATGGAGAAAACATCTACTGTGTTTCCCCTCTGATGTCCTCCGGCTGCTCTGCCTGAACCCTCTGTGGTTTACTGATGGGTTCTATTGTGTTTTTCAGCTAATAAGAGTCGGTTGTAGGTCATCGGCAGGTATCATACATGGAAGGGCTGTAATACAGTGAGCAGGTTATTATAATGAAATAAACTCCAACAGGGCGATGCAGGACTACCTAGGAAAAAACAATAAGTTGACACAAAATATTAATTTAAAATTATTTTAAAATGATTTTTTTGCTTTTCCAGAGTCTATTATCAGAACTGTGTCCATAGCAATGGTGTGTAACAGACCTGAGTGGCACAAATGACAAATCATTTTCTGATTCAAGTAGAGGAAAAGGAAAGTGTGCACGTACAGATATGTTTTAACTAAACTATTTGCAGTCTTTGTGTTTCTGTAAAACTCCTCCACTGTTTCCTGTCTGGCTGCAGTCGGTCTCCATGATAACCGATCAGCACCTTCACATTTGCTGAGCCGCACTGTAAACTATCAGATGACCTGTTGCCTCAGGCATCAGGGTTATTGTCGCCTTTATGGCCTCTTTCAGTTTGTCTGAGGTCATTATCTTAGTCATGGTGGTGTGTGAGTGAGAGTGTGTATGTGTGTGTGTGTGTGTGTGTGTGTGTGTGTGTGTGTGTGTGTGTGTGTACCAAACAGGTGATGTCATTCATATGAAACAATGGCGGAACTGTGTCAGAAGACGAGTAAATGATAAGAGCTGGATCTGTGGGACGACTGACAACCAGCCGGTGGTTCAATAAATCAGGTTTCGAGATGATTCTGCAGCGTGGGCAGAACTGTCTTACTCTTCCTCTTTATTTATATGGATTCAAACATGTAATCCTTTTTAAGATGCTACATTCAGCATTTTTAAAGTTGCAGTAATGGATTTGCATCAGAGAAAAAAGAAGACAAAATTATTTTGATTTAATTAAGTTTGGGACTTTGCCTACGTGCAGTTCTCAGATTGTGAAAAGACTCAGATTTCAGTGTAACCATCGGACAGTGTGTCTGATTTCCCTGCAGCTGCTCTTTGTGTTGTGAAACAAGCTTTCCTGCAAAGTTTCCTGTATGCTGCGTGAATACCTTCCTCTATTTGAATCATTATGTCAATATGTTCTATACATAGCAGCACTAAACAAGATTACCTTCCTGTTAACGTTCTCACAACGTAGTTTATGTAATCAGGAATCACATAAAGGCAAAGGAAAGTTCAGTGATAGTCTGTATCAGCCTTATCACTGCTTGACTCCCATGGTGCATTAGCAGTGATGATAGAAGAGGGTTTTATTTTACACTGCAGACGAAATGTAAAATATCCCCCTCTCTGTCCACAGAGTATGTACTCAGCCTTGCCTGGCCTGCTGGATGGGAACCCGTTCTCAGAGAGCGGTCAGCTGCGAGTGCCTGACGGGCTCAGCGGCATCCTGGTGGTGCTGAAGGAGGCGCTGAAGCTTCTCACGGCCTTCCAGGTCCATCCAGACATCTCGTTACAGCTCTGTACCTACCTGTTCTTCTTCATCAACGCATCGCTGTTCAACGCGCTCATGGAGAGAGGTAAGACTTCAGATCACTCAGGAAGAAACCTGTTAGTTATGTTTTAACTTTAGTTTGGTCCAGACTGAAATATCTGATGAATCACACAGAGCGCTGCAGGGATGACATATTTTTTTAGCCCAACTCGGAAGTTAGCATTGCTCTAGTTCATACAACAAAAATACAATGGGATTTTTCCATTGGATTTTGGATTAATGCAGAAAACAAGCTCAGTGGAGAACATAAGTCTATGATATGTACATGCTTGGTTCAGCACGATAAGCCTCACAAAAGAGCACAACTTTTATGATTTTTGAAGCGTAACTTTGCAAACTCCAGAAGAATTTAGCCACTTGTTAGCAACCGCCATTCTTAAGACACAGAAAAGCTTCAAAATTCACTAGTGGGGGCAAAACATTATATTTGAACCTATTTGCTGAAATAAACGTGATTTTGGACTGCCCTTCCTAATACACTGTATTTTTGACTATATTCTTTCCATTAAATAACAAAATCGTCATATATTTATAATTCACCCAGAGGTTTGTGTTTAACTCCCAATATAACCAGGCATATAGCATGAATAGTACTACAATAACTGCTATTATAATATATTTTATTACATATCTTTACATTTACTGGATGTCGTTTTTCAGGATCTGTCGCTGGGTTCTACCAGTGGTCCCGAGGTGTTCAGATCCGGGCCAACCTGGACCTGCTGATGGACTGGATCCAGAGCATTGGTCTGGTTGATTTGGGCGCTGAGTTCTTCCAGAAGCTCTCTGCTGCTGTCAATCTGCTGGCCACACCCAAAGAAACCCTCCTGCAGGTCAGAGGACATCCGTTTCTCCTTTCCTGTTTGTCTGTTCGTGGGCGGGTGCATCCTCGAGAGTCAAGTCATGTCTGCGTCAGCCTCGGTGTTTTCATTGTCTTAAAGGTGTCAGTACAACATTAGTCATGTATGTTTATGTATTAGGCACTAAACTTTACATCTCTTGGAAGTATGAACCTCACTTAACCCCAGAGGTGACAAAAGTACACACATTCTGTCCTCAAGTATAAGTACAGACATTTGTATAAAAAAAAATACTCTGGTCAAAGTAGAAGTACAGATTCATTCAAGTAAAAGTAGAACAAGTACAGGCTCTGAAATGCACTCAAACTATAAAAGTAAAAAGTCGCTTTTTGAAAGCTGAAGACAGTCCAGTCTCCCCCACTCGTCTGTCTCAGCTTAATACGTTTTTCATCTTGATACATCTTTTACGTTGTTTTTAATATTGTCACTTTTATATCTTTTTCATCTTGTTAGTTATCTGCCTTGTTACATCTTTTTTTGTCTTGTTACGTCTTTTACATCCTGTTTAGTCTTGTTAAATCTTTTTCATCTCATTACATTGTTTTTAGTTCTGTTATGATGTTATTAGTCTTGTCTAGTTCCA
The DNA here is from genome assembly GCF_056507025.1 of Lutjanus erythropterus. Classification (NCBI taxonomy): domain Eukaryota; kingdom Metazoa; phylum Chordata; class Actinopteri; order Lutjaniformes; family Lutjanidae; genus Lutjanus; species Lutjanus erythropterus. The sequence continues at coordinate 5,591,571 of NC_139335.1, forward strand.
TCCATTTAGCCTGAAAAGTATTTGCACTTAGTTACTTTCCACCTCTGCTTAACCGTTCATGCAATAACCTCTTGTTGTTTTCAAACATTGTGATGACCATGACTAATAATGCCATAAAAGCTGTCAGTGGAAGCATGTTATTTTATGGTTATAGTAGTCTTGAGAACGGGGGCACTTAAACTCCCATGGTGCCATTCACATCGATCAGATACGAGGAAATAGCTTGCAGGAACAGACTGAGTGTAAATACACTAAAATGATTAACTCACGATGTCATGGGGCCAATTAAAGCTTAGCCAACACTTATCTAACTTAAGATCATATGGACCTGAGTATATCCTGTTAGCCAGTATGTGTGTAATATATTATCAGTTTAAATCCTATTTATTCTGACGTAAGCCGAGCGGAAACATGTGGCTAAAAGCTCAGATGGCATTTTAATGTTCTGAGGCACAGAAATACATTAGAGTAATGGCATTTTAAAACCTTTCATACCTTCTCCTTCAGTGTATGCTCAGGAATAACACACTCTATCACTCACACAATACTGTACATCATTAGAACAACAGCTTTATATTTGCTTTTGCTCGTGTTTAGTCTCACTGCACAGTGGTAGCCAGTCACCTTAACATTTAATCCCTCCTTAAGTACACTGCTCTCTTAGTTACCCATTCAGACCTTGTTTACACTTTACGCCACAGAGGGAAGCTGAGCTCTCACTTGGCTGGTTATGAAACACTGAGGTGTTCAGAGTCATACGGTGAAACCAACAACATGAAATCACCCAGGTGTGACAGATAAGGAACAAAAGGTCAGAACTACAAACCTAATTTTGCAGGTTTGTTGCACCTGTAAAGATGACGACATGGAACCTGCTGAACGTTCTGGTGTTGAAGTAAACACATGCTACTGTTGCTTTAAATAGAAAGGCTATAAATAGGAAGTTCTGCTTACATGTACTGTACGTGACCCACATCTATCTACGTAAAGTTCATACAGTGTAACTGTAATCTGTAAACCTAAAGGATGGAAAGACGGTTTAATCTGAATTGAATAGAGGGCTCTGTGGGATAGGAGGATATATTTACAGCCTGACGTCACAACATTTTCCAGTTAGACTTCCTTAAACATTTTCCTATAGAACAGTGGTGTGATGTTCCCCCACAGCTTCATCACATGAGCTCAAATACCCCTTTATCTGCACCACTCAAATGTTCTTATGTTCTTCAGATGGATTAACCTGAACCCTAACCCTAAGTAGGAGAATATAATTTATAATATAATTAAAGATATGTGAGCTGACCACAGATCTAATGTAAGGTTGATGTGATCCTTCGCTCTGTCATGGGAGTGAACTGCTATATTTGGAGGAACTGGGTCAAATATGAGGTCTTATTTCACTCTGAGGTTGACACCTGTTTTTTTTTTTTTTTTACTGTATGACTCGCAGGCTTGATACCAGCCTGAAACACCTCAAGGGCACACACACAAACACCAGCCCACCCCTCACACAGCTGTCAGAGGCCGTGTCTTGTCTTGTTCGTGGGGTTGGATGGTTGCTGGGAAGCTGGCGGTTTTTCATGTATCCCTGCCCTGGCATGAGGTCACGTTGTGGCTGCCGCTACAGAGCACACACCCTCAGCAGATTTTTAGTTTTCCATCTGGAGTTCTGGGCTCTTAAGAAGCAAAGTGGCTGACTGGCACAGTTGTAAATTACACCAGAGGGATGTGGCGTCGTTTGTTTTGCCAGCAGTTATGGAGAGAACAACGTCTGAGGACTTATTTTAGGATAATATAGCAGCCAAACATAAATCTCAGACATAACAAACAGACACTTTTAAATCTCTGCTGTGTATAAGCAGCATTTAAACTTCACCTTCTGTTGAGTTCTGTGTTTTAAGGAGAAGGGCAGGGACGCAACAACATTTAACTTATGGTTTGTGTTGTGGCCCCGGCATGTCTGGGCAAAGTCTTACTTCCACCAATTCAGACGGGCCGAAGGAACTGTAATGTTTGTCCTGTAATAATCACATGAACGTTTCTGGCAAGTGACTCACCTGTTTCCTTGTCCTTGAGATACTTTCTGCAGTCATCGAAAGATCAAATCTTATTTCTCACGCGTGCTGCCGTGAGTGAGTCATTCACGATAAGCAGCAAAAGTACACACATTCTTTACTCAAGTAAAAGTACAGATACTTGTTTAAAGAAGACTTTAGTAAAACTACTAATTCAGTGTCTGTATTCAAGTAAAAGTGGAAAAAGTACAGATCTTAAATGTACTCAAAGTATAAAAGTAAAAAGGCGTCCTCTGCAGGGCATTTCTACCAGATGTTTCTGTGCAAAGTTAAATGAACCTCACCTTTTCTGTTTCATCTTGTTACGTCTTTAACGTCATTTTCATCTTGTTACATCTTTTTTTTACATTGTTATTGTCATGTTATATCTTATATGCCTTTGTTGTCTTGTTACATCTCTTTATGGAGTTTATGTCTTGCTGCATCTGCTGTGCATAATATGCATTGATGGATACATGAAGGAATTGTCTCCTCTGTGTGTAATTGTTCCATCCATTTAGATTTAAATCCGTCTTGATGTTGGGAAGGCTGCACACAATGATGCAAAACAAAAATAATCAACTACTTGTTGTTAAATACTTGTTACTTCCCACCCATGTATTTCATGATAAAGACTTTCACAGCAACCTGAGAGGTGTAGAGATAATGAACAGTTTACACTTCTCATGCTGCACAGAACAAGTACGGCGTGTCAGTTACAGTTCACTCACCTTTTATCATAGCGCAGAATTAAATAAACACAGCTGCACTGATACGAGACGACTTGAAGTGCCTCTTACACTCAGAAATATTTTCCCAAGAGGCTTTGTTACCACATCTGGTCTGACGGGGACAAAAACTATTTACTAGATCATATAATTGGTTTAAAATACTTTGCATGCAAATGAGAGACTAGCAAGGACTTTGTTTCCTCATATGGAAACAAGCATGTTGGGAAAATACTTGTTTCTCCCACCCTGTTATTCTCACAATGACTACAAAGTGCTTTTGTGGCTCTTTCTTAAGATCAAACCGTCAGCGGGTCGTTTTTACAATCCTGTGAAGGCTTTAAGAATAAGTTTACTTCATGTGTCTGTGTTGTTTTATGTCCGTCCAGGCGTCCTGGGCTTCTCTAAGGACCGAGTTTGCTGCCCTGAACCCAGCTCAGCTCCACCACATGCTGAGGGAGTACAGCTCTGGTAAACCCTGTCCCAGTGGATGGACCCCATCACCAGAGGATGCTGATGCCGCTGTCAGGACGGGTGAGTGACACAAACACAGAACATCCTACAGATGAAATGTTAAATCCACAGAAATTTGCTTGTTGTAGCTTCTCTTTGTTATATACTTATTTAGGGCGGCAACTAACAATTTCTTAAACTTTATTTAGCATAAACAAAACAAGACTGGGACCAGATATTCAAAAGCTGAAGACAAAAATCAAACTACAGCGGTGATCATAAAACTGCAGCAAGAAGGAAACAATAGAGGAGCCATGATGAAAATCTTAAAAGGACAAATAAAAAGCAAGGCAAAACGAACAAAACAAAATCAAAAAGAAGATACTAGAAAAGCAAGGACCAAGAAACAGATGTGTACAGTGTTTTAGCCTTTATGTTCTTTTCTTCTGTATATTTCAGCAGCTTAAAATAGTTGACAAGGCCGCAACTAACAACTCTTTTCATTGTCGATAAATCTGGGGATTATTTTCTTTAATGAATTCGGTGTTTAATGCATAAAATGTCAAAAAATGGTCATTGTTTCCCAAAGTCCAAGATGGCGTCTTCAAATATCTTGTATAACTTATAGATCTTACAATTGCATGTGTAAAGCTTTTTACTTTAAGTTTTCATAAACAGAATATGAAACATGGGATTGTGAAACTACTGTTGTCCCAGTTTTCTGTTCCCAAAATTATTTTCTGTGCGGTCCTTCCCACAAGCCGAGCCTGTTTACTGTAAACTGCAGTAACCAGACTCCTCTTTCAGTGGGACTCAGAACATCTATTGTGTAGCTGCATGTTCAAACTTGACAGCAGGGATGCTTGAGTGCACACGGTTCACGATCAACAACAGAGTTCTCAACAAGTCCAGCAACGTGATACAAAAAGAGAGCTGAACTCTGAAGAAAAACAGTGAATGACATCACATTTGTACTTTCTATCAACGTATTATACTTCGTTTAACAGAGTGACATTAATATTTAATCTTTTATGTTTGTTACATTCTCTGTCAAATTATAACAGCTTTGTGTTGATGGGTACCATAAGATGTATGAAGCCCCAAAGTGTTCAATATTAAAAAAAATAAGATTTAAAAAAAAGAACACTCACATTAATTAATTGTTTCAAATATATAAATAATCTAACTCAAGTCAGCTTTATTATTATTACATCTTTCGTACATGCAGCACAAAGTTCCTCACAGACTGAAACAACACCGACAAAAACATAAACAATAAATTAATATTAAAATCATTAATAATCATTAAATCAAGTCAGTTAAATAAAGTAAATTAACAGTAGACATAAAAAGTTATCTTAAAATCAAAGATTACCAATAAAAATTGAATGATTATTAGAACTCAACACATTAATGTGAAATATTGTTTTCATATAGTTTGTTTGGTTTGTTATTTTTCCCAATGACACTTTTATTTCATGTCACTTTTCTTAATTTCACCTTTTATTGTGTGATATATAAACATGGGCAATGTGTAAAAAGGGCATTTTGAATTTCTGTAATAAAATAACAAAAAATAACTCTATTAAAACAATGAATAAAATAATAAATAAGAACGATGAAATAACATTTCTGAAATCATTAGGCAATTTATTGGTTATATCTAAGTTGGTTTTACGTTTCAAAAAGTCTAAATGTTGACAAACTTTCAGTCTTAGTCTCAGACAGATGAAAACATAAATCACAGGATGAAGATTTTTTTTTTTGCATGTTGAGAATAAAGTTGAAATGTCAGAAATAAAATTAAAACACCATTTTGAGAATAAAGTTATTCTGGACATTTTGACTTAACTCTCAAAATGTAAATGAAAATCACTTTCCACTTTAATTTCGTTCACTTTATAAAACTGAATTAAAACACCTTAACACTAACTAATAAGTCGAGGCCTTTATTTCAGTCGTCGTTTTCCTCCACACTAATCCTGTCTCCACCAATCAGCTTCAGTCCACAGTTTCCTCTCAAATCCACTTTTCACAGCAGGACTGTCGCCACCTCACTTACATCTATTTCCACCTGTCAGACTGACAGCACCCTGCTGATGAACTGCACCCTGCTGCTGCAAATACAGCTGCTTTACTTACAGTTTTTCATTTTCCAACATGAACTTGTCAAAACTGAAGTCAAAACTCATCCGATAGTCAGCAAAATAGTAAAAAGTGCACAAACTGTGAATCATTTTTCATTGCTTTCACACAAAATCCATGAACTTGTTTCTCATTTATACTTCACCACCTGCAAAACACTTTTAAAGTAATAATCACAAAAACATTGAAAACCGAATGATGGCAAATTAAACCAGGTTTTTTTTCTGCAGAAACCATGTTATAATTCTGCTACTTACAGCTCCCATATGGTCTAGCGGTTAGGATTCCTGGTTTTCACCCAGGCGGCCCGGGTTCGACTCCCGGTATGGGAAGGTTGAATTTTGGGCCAGCAGCAGTGCAGTCCATAAAGCCAAGTCCAGCTTTGATCAGACAGTATGGAGGGGACTGGTAGCTGGAGAGGTGCCAGCTCACCTCCTGGGTGCTGTCGAGGTGCTGTCGAGGTGCATTCGAGCAAGGGCACTAAACCCCAAACTGCTCAAAGCGCCTGTTTCTGGGCAACATCCGTCACTTTACTGCCTCTCCCACAACACTGCATGTGCATGTGTGATTACAAGCATATGTGTGTGTGACTTAATTCATTTCAGTCTCATTCCCAAACAGACAAAAGAGGATGGCACTCAGTAGGTTTATTTAGGAATTATGATCGCAGCTTAGGAATTTCAAGATTTTGTTGGGTTTTTTTTCAACTTTTTTACAGTATTTTTTAAAAGTACAGTAAATTACTATATGCAAAAATAGAGAGAAACTACTACAAAGGATAGTGATACCAGTTACTGCATTTCTGATTCATTCTTGTTTGCCTTCTGAGAAAGAATTGCTGCCAATGTTTTGGTCAAACAAGCTTATTTTGTATGAAATGTTTTGGTGGTTTGAGTGACTTTTGGTACTGTTGGTAATGCAGCCTGTATGAAGTGGTTTCACTATTGAGCGATGCTTGAAAAAAAACAGTTAAGTTCTGGTGTTGAATTTTATTAGAAAGCTGTGGTAAAGGTCCGATCGTTTGTGATGGATGATGGCAGGTCTTTCTCTCTTCCTGCAGGGGACATCCTGGAGAGCTTCGACAACCACCCGCCGCTCATCCTGCCCAGCAGCACGTTTCACCTGGAGCTGGGTAAACCCATCGTGGAGCCCGCTCTGTTCATACAGCTTGGACATCTGCAGGAGTTCATACGCCAGCTCCCCCGCAGTGAAACCCAAGCCGAGGCCGACGTGGAGGAACAGGTAACGAGCTCTCTGACCCCGCAGCTCAACGACATAACGAGAAGCCAGTGGCAGTCAGGAAATGAGACACCTTGATGTTTCTACATCTGTTATTGATTGACTTTAACTTCTTTAGACTCAGGCTCTCGAGGGGGCAACCACAGATGGCCAGTCTACGACCTCGCCCTCCGTCAGAGTCTTCCACGATCCCGACCATCAGGTGGCCCCTGACCCGGTTACCTGCCCCTCCTCTGAGGCAGACCTGGACCGTATCTCCCCTGCAGAGCTGGCTCAGGCGCGAGGGTCTCACGGTGACCTGAGCAGCTGTGAGGCGGTCCTGACCCAGAAGCTGAAGAGCCTGGAGCTGCAGAACACCCTCCCAGGACAGGCTGACCTGGTCTACCACAAGAGCCTGGCTCTGGACCCGTCCTGCCTGCTGACACCACCCAACACCCCGCAGGGCATGGAGCTGGCTGAGCTGGAGGCGGATCTGCAGGAGGGCGCACGCCAGCAAAAGAAAGGTAAAAGACAAAAGAACAGAAGAAAGGTTCCTCGGTACATATAATCTGAGTTTGGACAGTCATGGATGCAAACTGCACTTGAGTGGACACAGAAACATAGAACTGCAAGGTAGTAGGGCTGTCCCAGACTAAAATTTTTCAGTTATCAGATTTGAAGGACTGGAAGAATCTCAGTCACTGAGGGCTTGTTTTAATGCCGGGGGAAGAGTCAAAGTGTAGTTGGAGCAACCCAGTATCACAAAGAGACTTTAACTCCGGGCAAGACCAGAACTGATGGCCTCAGGTCCCGCCACCAGACATACTTATTCAAGGATATCAGAGACAGAAGAATACTAATGTTTTAAATAAACATGGCTTCACAGATCCTTTAAAGTGGTTTCTTAAAGCCACTAACAGCTGAAAAACATTAACTGAAACCTGACAACAGGCGATAATAAGTGAGATTTAGGAGTGTGCGTACATGTTCAAAGAAGCTGTGAAACAAAGAGTAAACCACACTTCCACAACACATGATGACAAACCGACAGCGTCTCAAAAGGCCCATTCATGGCTCCGCTTACACACAGCAGGTTTTGATTCAAATGACACACAGCTCTGTCACTGAGAATATGACCACTCTCTTTCAAACCTTGTCCGCTGCTACTAACGTCTGGAATGAGGTCACCTCTTAAAGCCTCATTCTGACAACATCTATTAAGGAAAGTATTTAGTGACTTGACCTTGTGGACCAGCTGCATGTTCGTCCCTGGCGGTTCCAGGTCCACACTGAAGTTTCTCCTGACATAAAAGCCGTGCGGCGACGTCACAGTCCTCCCTTCATCTTTTACTGACTCTGGAGGTCAAGAATTTCAAGTGGAAAGGCTGCGCAGGGTGGGTTCGTCGTGCAAAGGAAAGAGTGTTTCCTCTCCCACCCCTATTGTTTTTGGACGCCTCTGTCATGAGGTCATGTGCAGGAATCAGAGGGAGTAGGTAAATCATTTAAACTAAAATGACACTGAAATGTTTCAGACAGCTCTGGAAAGAGTGTAAGCTTTAAGGGGGTTAAAGTTACAACATATTCTGTGACCATCGTAAAATGTGACCCCAATTTTCTCGCATTTTGAATTTTATCTTCTGCACAAACACAGTTTACAAGCAGTCCAGACCTGTTTTAAGAGTTATGCAGTTACTCTGCTGTTATCCAAACATCAATTTTTCCACTAATAACTGTATATTTCAGTAGTTTGAAATGGGGTTGCCATTTTTCTTAACAGATTTTTTTTCTCAATTAAGTAAGTTTCCAACAAATGGTTCAAATGTTTACTGTTGCATAAGCCTCAAATGTAGGAGATGTTAACACAGCAAGAATATATCTTAAACGTGACCAATTAAGTACACAAGTCAAACCAAATGTTAAATGCTGATTATTCTTTTGTTGGATTCAGGAAAGAGGAGGCTGGTTGGTTCAGATTCTTTCTGCCTGCTCTCAGATGTGAATCAGACCTTCAGAAACGCTCCTCGTCACATGTGATTGTGTTTGAATTTAAGAGGTTCAACCTGTGTTAATGCGCTCCCTCACAGACCCCCCACTGTGTCTGTGTGCTGTTACTGAAAGACTATAAGCCGCAGGATTCTGTTGCTCTTAATCAGACGTCTTTACTCTCATTGGTCACTTGTTGTATTATGTTTTCTCTGTTAGTGCCTTTGATAAAAGTAATTTGTTTAAATGGTTTGAGGATTACATTTAACCCAAACCATCTGGCACCATCTCTGTGCTAATTAGGTATTTAGGTTTATACTATTATGTAGAATTTAATCAATTACTTAGTTATGACTTGCAAAACAATACCTGGTCCCATCTCCTGCAGTTACTAGATAGTTGGCAGGATGATACTTAGTCAGGAACATCAAATCCTGTAATAAAGGAAAATTAATTAGTCTTAAATTTAAGAGTAGAGACCATGGCCTTTGTTTACTTTTTGCCAGTTTTGTTTATATCCAAGATGCCCTTGTAATCAATGATTTTTACCCAATATTTAATAGATTCTCATGAGAAATGAAGGAATGTCTCAAATGCATAAAAGTGTAAATCAGAAAGTGCCGTCCACATTTTCAGCTGTTTTGGAAACCAAATTATTCAATAAAGTAAGTTACATTTTTATGATTAACTATTAACTAGCATTAGTTCAGGAAATGTCCACCTTTTTTTTACTCTGTGTGTCATCCCAGCATGCAGGTCTGTACCTTGGCCTCCAGTGTATCTACCTCTGTGGTTTTGGCTAACAGCTTATGTTATTTTGAAAGTTTGGTAATCCTTTAATCTGGCCCCAAGAATTACAGAGAGGTGGTGATGTCAGTAGAGAAAAGAGCAGTGGCCGATCCGTCATGGGAATTTACAGTTGGGTTGGTGCGTGGAATCTTAATCGGTGGCAGCATTGTTCGGGGCAGGTCCTGCGTGGGGGGCAGACAGGCTGCATGTTGGGAAAAGGCGGAGGGGAGGGAGGGGGACAGCAGGAGCTGCAGGGGTGGGAACAGTTTTTTCTTTTTTCTTTTTTTTGGGAATGCTACTGTTGCTGCGTTAATGTTGTGACAGGACGAACCACATGAGCCCGAGGAAGACAGGAAGTCCGTGTTACAGCACCGCAACGTGCTAACTGTTCAGCTCCCACTGCTCAGGCTAATAGGCCTGAAAACAGGCAGCTCAGAGGATAATTTAAAGGTTTAAACACTTCATGTTAATGTGCTTCAAAGCTGTCATTACTCTGGAAGGAAAGGTTATGAAATATAATGTTCAATGTGCTTTTCTGCCCCCACTGATACAATTATTTTAAACAAAACTGTGAGTCATCCAAGCATGGTACTGGCTCTGTAAGCTAAATGCTAATGCAGTGATTGGTTTAACAAGTCTGACAACATAGTAGCGGAAGTTTTTAACTTTGTTGTGATGTAATTGTGTTTTTCTCTGTTTGTTTGTTCAGTCAGTGGATATGCAGAGTGGAAGAAAGAGAGTGTGGAAGAAAAAGAAAAAGAAGAAGAAGACAGAGAGGAGGTGTTCACCGTGGAGCTCCACAGAGGACCTCATGGTCTCGGCCTGGCGCTCGTGGATGGAACGGTACGAGGACTTCTTCGCTCTTCCTCATCCAGCATCCATCCATCCTATTCTTTTCCTCTCCTTCATAACCTTAATTCAATCTCAAGTATTTACAGTTGCACTTGCTGGTTGTGTAAAATGAATTTGAAACTCTTATCTGGATTGTCTCAAATCAGCTTTTGTGTTTTCACCTGATTTAATCCGGACACAGAAAAAACACGTGTAGCTGCTCAGATCTCGTCTCTAATCCGATCAGACTATAAACTGCAGGATTTAAACTCAGCACACTTAAACTACAAATTTAATCACAGTAAGTGAGTTCTACTAAGTAAGAGTTCTGCAGTCCAGGCTCATGGACAAGACCTGACATGGTGCAGTGGTACATTATAATAACAGGAAGATACTTTTATACACTGTCTGAGCACAAATATTTATGCTTTCTTGTACATTTTTTAAAAGACTTGCCCCCTGCTGGCCATTAGAAAGAATGCAGGCACTTCAACATTGGCTTGACTTTTCTGACCTGGATGTTATGTCCGCTTCTTCTTCTACTATGTTCATATCTATCAGTAATCTTTTACTTTCCCTGTTTTATCTTCACATAGAAAACACAGCTGAGAATGAGCGGCATTTACGTGAAGTCAGTGGTTCCCGACTCTCCCGCCGCCCAGTGTCAGAAACTGAGAACAGGTGACCGTGTCCTGGCTGTTAATGGCATCAGCCTGGTCGGTATGGACTACAACATGTAAGTATTAAAGTGCACACAGCTCACACAGTCTGGTCTCTTCTTTAATGCCACTGTGTGTTGACAGCTTGTTGTCTCTGTGTGTGTTTTCATCTCAGTGGCAGAGAACTGATCCGATCATCAGGAGACACTCTCCGGCTGCTGGTGGCCAAGATCGACTCAAAGACGAGCAACAAGGGCTCGGCCACGACTAAATGCTGAAGGAACGAGCTGTGCTGGATGACCAAGTGCAATTGGGAATACTGGAGGATGTGACGCATCCTTCCTGTGACTTCCAAAGTCAGTATTTGTCACCGGATGGATTCCCCTCAACCAAAGGAAAACACACATCCCGCTTCTCCGTTCAGACTTACTGTGAGCTGTTTTCGGAGCAAAAATCTTTGAGACAATCAACCCGGGCAGCAGCAGGACTGGCTCAGACTGTGCTGGACATTTGCTGGCAGACAGACGGTAAAGACAAGTTGTTAAAAGCTCATTTTGCTGTGCCAGCTTCTCTCTGGCCTAAAAACAAACTCTGTGCTCCTCATACACTCACAAACCACGAGGGTTTGGCGGTGAGGAAAATCTATTTGGACGTCTGAAAACACGCTATTCTGTCTGAGGAACACAGAGCTGCTCCAGGATCAAGACCTGATTCACATCTGGCATTAACTGAAATTATTCTGAAATTTTGGCTTTTGTGGCTGTTTTTCAAAAACTGTGAAACTGCATATTTTACACTGCAAAAACCTCCATCTTACCTGTCATCTGTTAGGGAGTCATGAAATCACTTATCTTTGCACGAGTAAAAAAAATCTTTCTCCAGTACAAATATGTTTGTTAACATTCTGTCATTTTAAAGGAGTAATTCGTAATAATTGCACATTCATAAATGAGTCCTGCAGTCCAAACAGCGAGTTGGACCATTAGATTGTGTATTAAACAGGCTGAAATCCATATTTAATATACAGTGTATGAGTTGTTTCCCCAGCCCCCTCCTCCTCTGACTGAAGCTCAGGCAGGCTGCAGGAGTGCAAGACAAGCACAACATTGTAATTCGACGACGACAAGTCCTCCGCTGTAAGTTGATCAGCTGTCAGTTGTCTGTCATTGTAAAGTTAAGCCTGTTATCCTGAACAGAAAAGCCCACAGCTCTGAAGATACACACTCTGGAGTTGGAGTTCAGCCACTGCCTGCCAGACTCCATTAACATTTTGCTCAATTTAACCATGACAAACATTTACTCCTTCTAAAAGATTATTAATGATTTCTTACAACTCATAAACACACTTACTCATTCAGCCAACATTCGAATTCGGAAATGTGGGCTGAAATAGAAATCAAAGGAGAACATCACGGTTGTAGTGTTGTTGATAGAGAAGTGAGTATTTCAGTGCAGCATGGTTCCTTAATTTCTGATGACATATGGTAATTTTCTATAATTGATTACAGTAAATATATCACAGATTTCTCCTTTAAACATTTCTCAGAACAAGGAAAACAAGCAGAATTATTTCTGGGAGATTTTTTTTTCTTGAGGTTGGATGCAAGATGATGACGATATGAATTTCTTTCTTTCAGCTTGTGCAGTTCCACTGTGGCCTTTAGAACATCACATTTACACTTTTATATTTTAAGAGAGACTACATGAATATTTGGTCTGTTACAACAGCAGGTCAACAATAAATGTCCAGGTTAAAGGGACAGTTGTCCACAGTCAGTGTGTTACCTAAAGTATATGGTGGTCAGCACGCTCCCAGTTTGAAAAAACAGCCATCTCGGTGCAGGAAGCTTAGCGTTGTCCTGCTGTGGACAGGGTCAGCAGCAAAACACATTTCATCTCCCTAAAAAAATCAACATCAGTTTAAGTGTACGCTATAGTTAGAATATTTTCAGCACTTTACTTTGCACAGCCTTTTCCGATGGGAAACCGCCGTTATATATAAGCCAAATATCGCTCTTTCCAAAGCCACCAGACTCCTCTGGAAAACGCCATCATTTTACCGCACTGCTGGTCTACCACTGCCGTGATCTGTTTGTCTTATTGTGTGACTTTGATGAGTCCTTTAAAACCACTGACGTCACACAGTAACAAAAACAGACCAGCGATACGTTTTGCTGCTGACCTGGTCCACAGCAGCTCAGCTTCCTACACCAGTACTGCTGCTGCTTCTCAAAATCACGGGCTTAAAAAAGTCCAAACTATCCCTTTAACCTGCAATATTTGTGGCTATTAATGCTTTTAAATAAACTGAAGCATTACATGCTGCTCTTAAAAATGGCTTTAATTTATATTTTTATTGTAAGGATGGATCAGACGCCTCAGAGTGATGAACCTGGAGCTCATTGTTTCTAGTTTTCAGCCTCAGCAGGCGCCTGTTTTCAGATAAAAACCCCTCTGTACACAACCTGCTGACAAACAGCCACTGCTGGTGAACATAGCGGAGCATTTAGCAGCTGTAGAGCCAGATATTTCCCTCAGGAGATGGTGGGGACCAAAAACAGAGCTAAAAGAGAGTAACTCAACATTGAAACATGACCCGATATGAATGATCGTGTTGCTGAGTAACTGCTGGATGTGTGAACTGTTTGGCCCAAAAAACTAAATCAGTTATTGCAGGTAAAACTAACAGAACAGTCCTCTGCTTCACTTTATCAGTTGTACATACAGTATTTTTAAATGGAGCAACATTCACATTTACACACACAAACACAAATATGTACAGTAGTTAAATTAAATGAAAGGAATAGTTCAACATTTTGTAAAATATTGCAAGAGTTGGATGAGAGGATTGTCCATTAAATATAAGATAACAGCCAGTTAGCTTAATGTAGCATAAGGTCTGGAAACAGGAAAACAGTTAGCCTCGTTCTGTCCAAAGAGAACTAAATCTGTCTACCAGCACTTCTAAAGCTCATTATTAACATATCTCTAATTAATTTATATGTCTCTGTTTCCAGTCTTTATGCTAAGCTAACCAGCAGCTGCTTCTCTACTCACCCAACTGTCAGCAAGAAAGCAAATAAGTATATTTTCCAAAATGTAGAACTTTTGTTTGGAAGCCTTACTGCCAGTCGTTCGGGCGAAACGGTTGATATGAAAACCATCATCGGACATGTTTTAATATGTTTAACACTGTAACGACAAACTGCTGCAGCTCTCATCTCAAGTCTGTCTGTGTTTTCATCCCAAATGTAAACAGTGTTTAAGTTCAAATATATTGACACACAAAAAGTATTCAGTTTTGTAATATTTATATTGCGCAGTATTTTTGAAACTATGGAATAAATATTATTTTGACTTTGAAAACGTTGCACTTGTGTTAATTTTACATTCCTGAATGCTTTCTACAAACCCCACGCTGTGAAAAACATAAAAAACAGAATGGTATGATTTGCAAATACTTTTACCTTTATTCAGATGAAAACAGTACAAAGATACTTTTGGGACGGGGTAATTAAAGACTCGGAAAGTTCTGTAATGCTCTGGGCCCTGTTTCCCAGAGGCTTCGTAGCATTACGTGCGGCGTAAGTTGTATTTTAAGGTCTCCCTTAAGGTTGTCCCAACTCTGGGAAACAGCCCGTAACCTTGTTACGGAAGAAGACGAAGTCATGGACGTTGTGTCCTCCAGGCTAAAGAGGAAAAAGACCATCCAGATTGTTACCAGCGCTAACTTCAAAAGACAGCATCTGTGATGGTATGGAGGTGTGTTAGTGCCCATGGCATCATGGGTAACTGTCACATCAGCTTATTTCAGCAAGACAATGCCAAGACACATTGTGCAGGTGTTCCAACAGTATGTCTTCATAGTAAAAGAGCTCAGGTACTGGACTGACCTGCCTGCAGTCCAGACCTGTCTCCCATTGACAATGTGCGGTGCATTATGAAACACAAAATATGACAACAGAGACCCCGGACTGTTGAGCAGCTGAAGTCGTAAATGAAGCAAGAATCAAAAATAAATGAATTTATTTTCAAATCTTACAGTGGTAAACATGCTCCCATCTCACATTATTTGCAAAAACCAATAAAGCTTATCAGTTTGAACATTAAATATCTTGTCTTTGTACTTTATTCAATTGAATATAGGTTGAATTGTGTTTTGTAGTTATTGTGTCTCCATGTATAAATCTTCTCTTGTGTGTGTTTTGGTGGGTGAACAAATAAAGCTGCAGCAGTTTTTTTTTGGAGTGAATTAGCTCTGCAGCTGGAATCTAAAAGTCTGGCAGGGTGGAGCAGCAGGGAAGCTGCTGGGTGTGTCAGCTGCATGGCACGCTTTAGTGGCCGCCACCAGCAGCTGTTTATAGCTGCTCTGTGGTTTCCACTAGCCAAGCACTTTCCACGGACTCCAACACAGACGCCACAGTTCAGCCTCTGAAGCCCCCTGAGGCCACGATTAAAAACACTCTTTTATATTGGTATGAAAATTTGAGCATGTTGCACACTGTTATTTAACTGTGAACACACATCTGAGAGTGTAATTAAAGTGTAAACACGCCTGAAGGTGCTGAGTGTGAAGCTCCCCTGCAGCTTTCTGACATAAATCCTCTTTTAAGACCAAACGTTCCTGATTGTTCAACTTTATGTTTTTGAAATTGCAGCCTTTTAATTCTCAGCCCTGATCTGCTGCTTGTCAGAGAGTACATTTACTCAAATGCCGTACAATTCTGAGGTACTTTTACATTATGAGTCCAAATTTATGCTACATTAGACTTTTACTTCACTGCATTTCAGAGGGAAATACTGTATTTTTTAGTCCACTACATTTATCTGACAGCTGGAGATACTCATTTGTGCTAATAAGCTGAACTTAATTTGCACAAAGTACAGCTGAGGCTAATTCTAATGTCAACATGCTAGCACACACATCAGCAGGTAGAATATTTACTGTGTTAGTGTGTTAGCACAACCTAGCAGGCCTGTAGTCACCACTGAGGACACTGAGGTCATATCCTCTGTATTATTTCTTCATCTTTTTAACTTTTTTTAACTTAAATTTTCAAGGCAGCACACTGCAAAACATTTTTGGGTTATGAGCCCAGCTCAAACTTTTAAGTTTTGAAGTAAACTTTTCAAAGTTTTGCTGACCTATACTTTTTAGCTGAGATAATTTACTTTTCTTCTTTAGATAAACTTGAATCTTTGAATTCTAGAAATGGAAAAAGATTTTGTCACAGTGAGCTGCAACCTCAATGTTTTTTATGTTTTGAGTTTCTAAAATTTAAAGCTCTAAGTTGAAAGAAGAAAAGTAAATTATCTCAACAAAAGATCAGCAGTTGGTAAAACTTAAGAATTTGAGTTGGACTCAACACTCAAATCTATTGCAATTTGTCGCCTTGGACCTTTGAGTTTTCTTAACTTTTTCATTTTTACAGTGTACGTATCACTTGTTGAATTTAAAAATCTGATAAAACTGCTTGGTTGTATCATGGTGTGTTGTGAACAAAGGTTTTTAGATGATTTCTTATTGTCTTGCTTCAATTGACTACATTTACTATTAACATTGACTGGACATCCACTGAAGTGCTAAATTTTTTCTTTGAAGGTACTGATCAAAATAACCCAGTGTCGATCAAACAATACAGACATTTTGATTCTTTTTTTTTAACTTTTTTTTTTGTTTTTGTATGGTTTTGCTCGCAGCCAATCACCACAAATGTTTTTCGATTTAATGCGATGTGTGTGTGTGACTGCAGGATGCATTTATATTTTTGTTCCAATGGGACATTTTTCAGACTATTGGGGTTTGGCCCGTCTGAACAGCGGCATGGCACCCAAATTCATGGCAATCCCTCCGTTGGTCGTTAAGATATTTCAGTCTGGACCAAAGTGGTGGACTGACCAACATGTCCTTGCAGCTAGCATGGCTAAAAACACAGTTACGTAATTTATGGACGCTGGCTTCTCCTCATGGCAGCAGAGTCCGATGCTGATCTAAAGTAGTGGTCACAGTTGAGAATGGGACAGTCTGTCAACAGCAGTCTGTAGTCGTAGTACACAGTGTCCTCTGGAGGAGTTTCTTCTGGCCCTCCTTTGAAGCCACACTCCTCCAGGGAGCTCTCTGGGGGCAGGCGGGTCTCCTCTGTGGCCACCCGGCTCCGGAAAACCTCCAGCTTGGAGGTCTGGATCCCGACCCGGTCCCGGATCATTCTGATCAGACTGAAAACTCTGCTGTTGCTCAACAAAACCACCTGGAAGTTTCCTGGATGGGCAGCAGAGAACTCAAAGGGGATCAGTCTGACACTCAGACGGATGAACCTGTTGGTGACAGTTAAAAATCAGTGTTACGTTTCCCGGTGGTGGTCCAGGGGATGAGGGGAGAAACAATAATAAAAAAGATGATGCAAAAAAGAATCTGGTGAGTTTGGTGGGGGCAATTAAACAGCTGTTTCTGTTTAAACCAAATGTATCTCACTCTTTAAAATAAGGACTCTCACTGCTGTGATCCGTCTCCGAGACTGTTCGTGACACAAACAACAAGCAAACAAGCAAGCGTCACCTGCTCTGTGTGCTCTGCATCATGTCAAGTAGTCACACACACACACACACACACACACACACACACACACACACACACACACACACACACAAAACAATTATGGCAGCCAGGTTAAAAAGGCACCAACACTTGTGTAAAGGTGGTGTTGAGGTCTTGTTTGTTTGTTTATGTAGCTGCTCAGTCTTCATGCATCCTGAACTAACAGGATGACTTACAGCTGATAGCTGACGCTCAGAAATAACTCCGACTATTTCGCCTCATCTGAACGTCAGCTCAGCCTGACATTTGTCAAGTCAGTTCAGACACAAGTGAGTGTCTGGCTGTGAATACATCTGACATTATTAGATAATTAGATATGAAACAAGACAAAGGGCCCAACTGTTTTTGTAAAGGATCACATGCCAAAACATTTGATCTTTAACAATCTTTGTTTTTCATAAACTCATCACATTTTTAATATGTTAATTAAAATGAAAGACTATCTGTCAGATAAATGCAGTGATGCTCTATATCTTCTACATAACTTTAATAACTATTTACTTTGCAGAGAAGAAAAAAGAAGCAAATTCAACCAATCCCCATGAATTCTGCACCTTCGTCTGCAAATGTGACCAATCATCATAGCTTCCTGCAAGTTCCACCAATCATTGCCACCCCCTCCTCAAGAGTCACACATGTCACACGTCTCAATGAACTGACTCAGTGTTTTATTATTTACTGTTTATTTTGTCATGGGTAATGACAACAACAAAGGTTTGTCAACACTTTGTGCACATTTATTGAGTTTGAGTTCAAAGAGGATTTTGTATCTTTGTGGAATCACCCCCCAGGTCCACTTCTGCATTTACAAATAAAGCATATTTTGTTAGAATTTTTGCAACCCTGAGGCTTTTTGTTAAGGTTATTTACAACACTTGTTTTTGTGTGGTTGTGGCTTTATTCTCCCTGGAACTCCTCTCCCCTCTTTTGCAATTTTAACTTGTTCCTGCAATTTCATTACAAAAACACCTAAAAATGTCACAACATGCACCACAATATTTTAGAAAAGCTGCCATTAAATCAGGTATTTAAGGCTGCAACAATCTCCAAAAAAGCCCAGGAAAGGACTGGACAATACAAAATATAAATCAACTAATAAATAAATAAATAAACTAATACTATTTAGATTTAGATATCACAATTTTGAATGCAGGGCTTTACTTGCATCCATGTATTTTTACACAGTGGCAGTGCTCTATTCACTTCATATTTACTTCTGTAAGATATATGAGTACTTCTTCTACCACTGGATAAATGTACTGAAGAAAAAAGTATAACATTTCCCTATGAGGTATGAAGCAGTATGTAAATTTTCTATTTCTGTCTCTTTGTGTTGCGTATGAGGTACCTGTTTTTAGGGTTTAACAGCTGATGTGGAGCACATCTGTCCGAACGGGAGGCGTCCTCTGATATCTGAGTGATGACCTCTGCGCCGTCATGGAGTCTTGGTTCACAAAAAAAAGACAGAAAAACAGCCACATTTAATAAAAACAAAAACAAAACCGACACTCAGACAAAGGAAAAAGATGAATTTTACCTCAGTCTCTGTATTTGTCTGCTCAGGTCTTCATAACTGATCATCTCTTTGTCGTTCTTCAGCTGCTGAGTCAGCATGCGGAGCTGAGACTGCTGGCAGGAGACGTTCAAGTTCATCAGACCTGCAACCACGGATCAATAATGATGGAGTTTTTATCAATATTCTTCACTTTTTGTGAATGTTGCAACAGTCAACCTGATTAAATTTTTAAAATGTGATGACTCTTTCCTGACGGCAACACATTTAAAACAACATTTAGACCACAAAGCGACAAAACACTCCTCTGAGACCCACATTAACAATGTCTTTCTTTTGTGAGGGATCCAGAACCTCATCACTCATGCTGGTTTATTGATCTTTTTTGGAGTGTGTTGCTTATTTTTTAGGAAACTATTCATGTTTTCACACATTCAGAGACAGACACTGCGCTTCATGCATGTTAGCATGCTAACTTTTGCTAATCAGCATAAAACAGTGCAGCTGAGGCAGATGGACAGGTCTTTAGTTTTGCAGGTGTTAGTTTTTACTGAGGAAAATAAAACATTTGACCTGATGATGGCACTAAGTGAAGTCAGAGGATCATCAAAGTTTTCACAGTCCAAGCTGAGATTAAAAAAACACAACATTAACAAATGGAAAAGAGTGGAAATGGTTAAGATTTTCTGCAGACGCCACAGGCTCCATGAATCACATCATGAAAGTTATCATCCTGCAGGTTTGAGCTGAAATCTGCTCCTCTGAGCTCCTCAAACACCGTTCAGCACAAAAGTTTACTCAGAGTGCCTGAAGTCTGACAGACAAAAGGAACATTGTCCTGGTTTTGTTTCCCAGAGCCAGCCGCTCTTATCTTTGAGGAGGACCGGAGGAAATGAGGCACTGCTCACATTATCAAAAGCCTGACTCACAGTCCCCTCCATAAATACTTCAGTACAACCGCACCGTGACATTTTGGTTAGTGCTGACCCACAGATCTCTTTCTAATCTCTTTTTGCCTTCAAGATTATCTTTATCTGACATTCAAAGGCGCTGGAACAGACACTGTAGGCTGTTGTGAAAAATGATTTTTTTTAATCAGAGCCTCCACGGATCAGAAGAATTAAAAAAAAACAGAAATCACAGAGAAGACCAGTCTGTAACTGTTCAGACTTTGTGGATGAAAGTGAATTACCCAGCTCGAAATCCTTCAGGCTGACTGATCCACTTCTGTCTGTGTCACTGTGGCTGAACAGTTCGTCCACCTGCTGCTGATGATCCGAAAACCACTGAATCATCACATCCAGGAAACTCTCAAACTCCGGCCTGTTGGACTTGGAGGACGGGGAGGTTTTGTCCAAGGAAACCTGAAACCATGACAAATCACATGTTATAATGACACTTACTTGTCTCAATACAGGTGGATATAATAAGTTTATAATATTTTTTTTTCAGCAGGTGTGATGTTACCATATTTACCATCTTGGTTTAGTGTGTTAGCACGCTAACATTTGCAAATTAGCTCAAATGCAAAGCACCGCGGATGATGGGAATTAGTTAGTTTTGCAGAAATTTAGTTGCAAACCTGCAGAATCATATTGCATTTACTTGAGAATAGAAGTGCTCTGTTTTTCTGAAATAGCGAGATTATTATCTCAGATCTCTGAGAAAAGTTTTTGACTATTTCTTGGCAGGTCACAGCAACTGGAGCCAGGCCAGCTTTTTGACCTCTTTCTAGTATTTGTTGCTTCATATTTACCTGCAACAGTGAAGGTTTTGGTGTGTTTCTCAGTTTCTCTGTCTGCTGCTTCATATTTTACACACCTTTTTATGCTTGCCTTTGGTGAGTTTTCGGGGCCGCTGCTTTTTCTTCTTCATGCTGGCTTTTGTCATTCAGGACAAGGAAGGAAGCAGCCCTCAGCTCCGTGTTTGCAGAAGATATGAGGCTGGTGTCGGTCGATCTGTGAGCTCTGTGAAAACAAACAGACAAATCTACAGTATTAAATAGCTTGAAATCCTATTCATTATATGATCTATGGTTGAAGCGATTTGTTTGCCCCGCCCTCTCCTCCTCAGACTTGAGGAAGCTCAGACAGGCTGCAGGAACACTGCAGGAGCACAAGGCGAGTGCAACGTTTTAAATTAGCAATAAAAAGTGAGACTGAGTCCAACACTGTAAGTTGTTTAACTCTCAGTTGTCTGTCAGTGTAAAGTTAAGCCTGTTATCCTGAGTTCAGTGATTGCCTGTTTGCTCAATTTAATCGTTATAAACATCTACTCCCTCTAAAAGATTATTAATGATTTCTTACAACTCTTATCTATATATATATATATATATATATATAATCTTTAGTTGAGTTATTTAACTTTTCTTCTTTCGATAAAGGAGGACACTGTGGCTGCAGTGTTGTTATTTTAGTTCAGCATGTTTTCTTAATCTCTGATGACATATCATGGTCATTTTATGGTCTCTTACAGTAAATATATTACAGATTCCTCCTTTAAAATGTATAAACTATAGCCACCATAACTGTGGCTTTGTTAAAGTTTGTTAAGAGCTCAAAATGTATGAAGTCCTGCACGAGTGACTGCAGACTTTGGCACTCAGAGTATTCAAGTGTCAGGCCGGTTCTAACCTCCCACTCTGCTCCCCACATACCAGGAGCACACCTGTGGTTCTCCACTTAGAGCAGAGTGATCAGGAGAACCTGAAATCCACTTTGAAGTGATCTGCCTGTTGTGGAGGCATAAATATGCATGAGAGGAATTTTATAAAAGCCAAGATGAAAGACTCGAGTCACGTTTTTCTCAAAGGAATCGAGTCATGCTCTCTGTCAGAAACATTAAAAAAAAAAGTCTCTTTTTATTCACAGTTGACTGAGTTCATTCAGCTGTTTTCAGAAGTTTCATTTTGATCCTCCTGGGGATTTCAGCAACAATGACCTGTATGTATCAGTCATACTGTCACTGTTATTTGCATTTTTACAGCCAATCAGGTGAGCCGATCACAAACAGGCCAGCCAGTGAAAACCAGAACACCCCAAAATGCTGCAGCAGGGATGAGTTTGGCAACACATTCATATCGTCAGTTTGTCAGCGGCAATCTGCGTCTGAAATTTAAATACAAGGTGTCCTTCAGCGACTGTATCTGATGCAGCCAGAAAGCCTTTTTAACATGTGATCAACTCCGTGACGCGATCGATGTTTGGTTCATTTTAGACACAAAAACCTGGCTGGGTTTATGATGAGACCATATTTGGTGTCCCTTAACTATGTTACGTAACTGAAGCATATCGCGTCACGAAAAGTCACGAGGTGCACTTTAAGCAACTTGCAACACAAGTGTCACATGACTCACTTAACGTTATGTAACTTACAACTTTAAATAACATTTTAGTTTCACATGGAAGACAAATTATGTCCTGGTGAATGTCCTGAGTTTGTGAGCCGTCGGCAAAATACATTAAAAACCAAAGGGTAAAAACTTACAAAAACTCTTTTAGTCATGTAACAGTACTTGTACTTGAGCAGATTTTCAGTAGTCTTTAAGATGTATTTTATAAGATGTAAAATACTCCTCTGTGCTTCACCTAACTGGGGCGTGCTGACCTCCATCTACTTTAGCTAATACACCAAATATCAATAACCACCTCATACAACCCCACATCAAATAATCCGAACTATCCCTTTAATCACTAAAAGCAGTTGAACTCTCAGTGTAAGTGATAAAAGCAGTTCTGATGTCTGTTATCTAAGCCTGTAGAATTGTGTCCTTTTTAAAAACTAATTCTTTTTCACTTTCACCTAAATGAAACTTTAAAACTTGTTGAACTTTTTTTTTTTTTTTCCATTGTTCTGTCACTACTTTCACTTCAGGATATGAGTCCATCTTTCACCGCTGGCAGTAAATAAAGCTGTGCTCAGACTCAGAGGCATCCTGGCTGGCTCTCCTCCAGGTCCCCGTACATACACCTTCGTCTCCAGACGGGATTTCCTGTCTGCGTCTGCGGGAGGGGCCGCAGCTCCCAGGACTGGTGCTGGGATATACTGGGACACAAACTGGGACATGGATGGGACTGGGGCAGGAGGAAGCCTGGGACGACGGTGAGCAAACTCACCGTCGTCATGCTTATCAGAGGCTTTGTTTCCTGACCTCTTTGTTTAAGATGAGCAGGAAGGATGAGCCACAGCAGAACTATTCCTCCATTATTTTATCACTGTGTTGCTGTAATGTGGAACCTGTTGAATCTGTTGGGTTGAGCAGGATGAATCACTGAACTGACCTGTAACGGAGAGTCTGCACATCCAGTTTAGTAACAGAATACACATCCTGAAACAGACATTTCACAGCTTACTCTAATGATTCCCACCCACTGACAGTAAATCACTGGACAGAACGTCACCCAGCGGTTTGTGGGAGACCATTTTTAACTCTCACTTTGACGTCATGGGGTTTTTGGCTCATCAGACATACAGTAAATGAAACTAACTAATATTAATACAAATCAATAATATTCTAGTACCGAGAAATTCAAAAAAGTTTAACACATCAAGTAACACTGCATTAGTATTGCTGCAATTTAAGATTTTAGATATTTTTCTGTTTATCTTTACTTTAAAAGTTAATATTTCAGATGCAAAACAGAATCTTTTGATTATTAAAACATTTGTTCTTATTTCTCAGTGTGTTACAGTTAAGCTTTGATGGAGTTCAGGTCCGAAAACTTAGTTTAGTTAAAAATAAAAATAAAAATAAAAATCAGATAGAGAGATGAAAAGTACAGTACGAGGATGTGGAAATATATTTCATACTCAGGCTTGGGGAGTAACAGATTACATGTAACAGGATTATGTAATTGGACATAAAAAATTAACTGCATTTTATTAAAGTTACAGATAAAAAAAAAGATGTAATCAGATTACAGATACATTCAGTAGTAGTAGGATTCTAATTTTGATCTAAAGAACATTTTTCTGATTACTCTTTAAAACTTAGTGACATTTTCAATACAAGACTATTACTTGTAACTGAGCTTTTTTTTCTTCACAGTGTGCTACAAGTACTTTTACTTAAGTAAAGGAGTACTTCCTCTGTCACTGCAGCTTTAAATCACTTTGAAAATGAAGTATGTCAGATTGGTGCTGCAGTTGAGCACATAATGTTTGGTTACAGCGCCCCCTGCTGGGTCGAAAAAGAACCGATGTGGTTGTAAGGAAGCCTCAGTGCTTTTATGAATAAAATACTGTGAATGAAAAAACCTCGCTGTGATTTATGATAGAAATGTGTTCACCGCAGAGAAACTGTGTTTTTATCCTGAAACAACTGTAAACAGCCTATAAAGGTCATTCTGCTAAACAACTGTCCCACAGACAAACAACAGACGTTTACAGAGATCCTTCTATTTTCTATGAAACTCCAAAAAATTATATTTGAGATAGCAGTGAGCTTAATATATATAAAATAATAATTTTGGGAGGTGGATGCCCCAAATCCTGAACCCTAAATTTCAAATGAAAATGAAACTAAAATGAGTTTAGTTATTTTTTCCACTGTTGTTTTTAAAAAGATCTTTCTGATTTTTTTTTAAATGTTAAGTCAAAACATTTACTTTGTGTTAAGTTGTATGTAAAACAAAAAAACAAAAAAAAATGTTGTCCCACATTTTCATGTCACTCCTGAAACACTGCAAGTTTGAGTCCATTGGTTGAGACTGCTTTTAGCCACGCCCCCTCGTGTTTGATCAGGAAGTATCTCAGTGTCTCATGGCTGCTTGGTGAGTAAACAGGTCATCGTTATATGAAGCGAATGTCTAAAAAGTCTAAGAATCAGGATATAACTTTGAGGAACATCACTACCAAACACCTACATTCTGCAGTTAAGAAAACTTTGTGGATGTTTGTTGCAGACAACTTATTTTTCATGTTTATCCAGCTGCTCAGAAGCTGAACATGTGCCGACTATCATCTTTCTCATCGGCTCAGAATCATCTAAAATAGTCTCTGTTGAAACCTGATGGTCTTTCAGCTGTGACTTGTTCCGGTGGTGAGAAAAAGGAGCTTTTTTTTCTTTAAATCAATCAATCAATCCATCAGTTGCACAAAACAAAGGAAGGAACAGCTCAGCAAACTAATAAACCAAACAACGAACATAAAACACTTAAAGTTGGAACAGTTTATCGACTTTTAAATTAATCTGCATCTATTGATGATCAATCAACTGTTTTAAGTCATTTTTTAATTCAAAAGAGTCCAAATTATGTGAATACTTTTGAGTTGTGGCCAGACACCAGACATTTGATGACGTCATCTTGAGCTTCAGTCAACATTCTTCACCATTTTCTGAACATAATCATTATTTGCAGCCCTAAAAATATTATATTAGGCTAAATAATTTCACTATATTGAGGTAATCCAAAAGCAACAAAGTAATCAAGTTACATTGCTTTAATATTGTGATACTTGGATTACTGGCTACATTTTTTAAACAGGTAATTAGTAACTGTAACTGAATATATTTTTAAAGTAACCTTCTCAACCCTGACTATTACTGTTACTAATAATAATGTGTAAACACATCCATGCAGAATCACAGTGAGCCTCAACTGCACTGAATCAGTCCTAATGATCAATCAGTAGCGTCACATCCAGCCCATTATGTTGATAATTGATTATTAGAGTATTAGAGTATCAGTCTCACCCTGCAGTGTGACGACCTGTGAAAGTGACTCATATCATCAGTATTCAGTCAGACTTGAACTCCTCTTCCTTTTTCAGCTGAAATCTCTCACAACTTTTTGTTTCCTCGATGTTGAATCACTGTGTTGACTGGTTGCCATGGGAACAGGACCTTCGCGCACACACGATGATTTATCATGAAGGTCGACCAAAAAATAAAATGACGAGGCTGTGTGTTTTTTTTAAAGAAGATTTAATGCAGGGATGATGTCTTTTCGTCTCAGTTAATCAGCAACAAAACATAAAACACATCCTCACATTAAAGGACATGTTGTTGTTTGCGCCTCTGTCCACTAGGTGGCAGTAATTACAGGCTGTTTCTGAACACATATTAGTACTTTGACATCATTGTACTGGTACTTGTACTCGAGTAAAAGCCCCAAGACTGTATTAGAAATCTGTATGTGTTTATATGCACTTTGACAGTGACAATAATTATTTAGCAGATAATCTCAACATGTCTGAAAATTGTTCTGTACTGTCTGGTTTGTCTTTTTTTTTTTATCTTGGTTGTTTTTAAAAAAATAAAAAAAAATAAAATACACTTGACAAACAGCAATAATACCTACGTGCAAAAAAAAAAAAAGAGAAAAAAAACAATAATGTCAGGGGATCAGTACAGACAAAAATCATGAATAAGTTCAAAAAGTTAAAGTTCAAGTCAAAAATTGCAAAAACCCACACCCAGGAACCACGATAAAAGTGAATTTTCAGCTCAGATTTAAAAGAGAACAGTAGGATCCTCTTTTTCATATTTTTGCAGAAATGTTTAAAATAAGGCACTTAAAGAAGGGTAAAAAAATTATTTATTACTTTGAGAATATAGGACTGAATGAATGTAAAAAGGTAATATGTTCTTGGAAAATTTAGATTCATGGATATGTGATTTTGCAAGTGATGTGATCAAATTGTTCAGCACCACTTTTTCTTCTTGTTTCCATATTTAATTGCCATCAGGAACCACTAAGTTTTTAATTGGCATCTGATTCATACAAAGAAAACACACCGAGACTCCAGTCATATGTTCTTCTGCTGACACACATCAGTGTGTTGTGTGAAATATGAAATCAGGTCATCTGCATCCGTCTGATCCTCCATCGCTCTACATGCAACATACATACATGCATATGTGATGTTTTATTTTTATGTCATGTTACTGTTGTGTTTTTTTTTCATATTATGGCACAATTACAGATCGTAATATTATGCAATCGTTTCTTCTTTGCTCGCTCTTGTTCTGCAGAACCTAATGATGCTGTAATCCATTAGCCTATTTTTTCTTTATGTAACTGACATGAATACATTAGATTTAACATATGCTGAAATTGTTTGGTAGTTTGCTTCAAGTGCTATTTTTTTTTTCCTGGTATTAATTACGTTGATTTCATGCTGCAGTGACACAGTTTTCCCTTCTCTTCTCTTCTCTTCTCTTCTCTTCTCTTCTCTTCTCTTCTCTTCTCTTCTCTTCTCTTCTCTTCTCTTCTCTTGAAATGAAATGCAGGGTTCTTTCACCTTTTTTAAAGTAAAATCCAAGCATTTTTCAAGCATTTTGAAGCTTTTCCAGCACCTTACAGCTGTAGTAAATCATATATTCATACACATATGTATCCTCATAGTGATTAGGACTTATTTCATTTCTTCATCGCATTAAATCAGATGTTATTGTGAAAGGCAAAAGCAATTAGGCACTAGCTTTATCTTAAATTCTTTCTATAAAAAATGAACATTTAGTCAGAGAGCGATTTATTTTGAGAGTAATGCCTTTACAATATCAAACCTTGAAAACACTGCATGAAAATTCAAGTGTTTCCAAGGATTTCCAGCAGCCAAGAACCCTGGAAATGGAAACTAGCAGCATCCTGAACACTCCGAAAGTATAAAACAAATGTATAAGAGTTTGTCCATGATTTGTGGACCAAACTGTGCTAAAATGTCAGATTTCTTAACTCTTAAACGATCCCAACTCTCATGTCCTCTTGTTTGTATTCCCCTCCTGTGTTCAGTTTTCATTCCGGTCTGGCCTCACTGGGCGTTCCTGTCCCTGCGTGGCTGGACTGGTGAGCAGGGCGGTCAGGGCCGCTGTCATTCCTGACCTCCCAGTACCGGCTGGAGCCAGACTCACTATCACCAGTCAGACAACATCCACTTTTTGTGAAAAACACAATAATCACAAGCAAAGATTTTTTACGTACATGAGAAGTTTTACATTCAGCAGCTGACTAATGTCAGGTTAATGTCAGACTACACAACATTTTGGCAGATTTGACAATCACACAGTCATAAATTCTTGCTGAGACACATGTCAGACTACGCTTCGGTCCCCGACCAATCATAGCTCATCACCTTTCACAAACTGTGTGATGTAGAAACTTCAGGGAACAAAACCAACACATTCTCACTTGTAACTCATCAAATACAGTCAGCGGTCCTGTGTGTGGGACTGTCAACGCGTTTGCATCCCAACTCGTCACATGCTGATGAAATGTCACCGACACTCAGCGTCTGACACTGAGGCAGGAAGTAACCTTTGGCTGCTGTATTCGACTCAGTCAGAAAAACATTTTTAACACACTATAAAAACTAAAAAGTTGAGAAAACTCAAAAGTTCAAGGCAATAGTTTTCTGAGTTTTCAACCCAATTCAAATTCTTAACCAACTACTGATCTTTTGTTGAGATAATTTCTTATTACTTTTCTTTTTTAGAAAGCTCAAAACAGTCACTGAAGTGAAAGTAAATGTTATAATTTTAGTATTTTTGAATAAAACAATTTTTCAGGCACTGAAAAAAAGACAAATCAGGTTCGCAGCTGCAGATATAAATCTTAAATCTCCTGTGACTCACCTGTCGGTCCCGGACCAGTCTGTATGACACAGGAGTGGATTTTCATTGCTGTCTGCCTGCAGAAAAATTGACCTGTCCTTCTTGAGATTCCTGCTCCTGGCGACTCCCGTTGACTTTTTTCCCGTCTTGTCCCAGCCCACTGATCAATAGTGAAACTGACTCCTATCCCGCAGGATTCCTGTGAGATTCCTGAAAAAATGTCAGCGTCTAATGTCTCCATGACTGTGAGTCACCTGCCTTCACAAAGTGCTGTGTTTGTATTATAATACCTAATCTGAAATTAAATCTTTATTCCCATATATTGCTAAGAGAAATTAAACTAATACTGAAGCTAAAAAAAACATTGAATAAATAAACTGAAACAGGCAACTCCACTCTGGAAACTGAAACTACTGACTGAAAACAGAACAATACAAAATTATAATAACTATGATCCATTATTGTTGAAATATATGTGAGGCGACAGCTTTTCAGAATGGCAGTAAAAGATTTCCCTAATTCTTTCATTAACTATGATAAAAGTCTTTTATATTTCAAACTAACAAAAGCTGCATCCATTGGTTAACACGCGGGGAACAAAAAGGGATATGTCTCTTTTCAGTCTATTATATTATCAGTTGCAGAAAGATGTAATTGACCAAAGATGATTCCATTTATCTGTTTATTTGGGGGGATTTTAGTTCCAGATGAAGCCTGTTGAATCAATCAATTCTGCCGCTGCTATCCAGAATAATCTACTGTAAAAGAATAATAAAATAAAATAAAACAGCCTGTCAGAAAGTCTTTGGTCCTTTTTGCCGTTGATGTAAATTGATGTAAATAGATGTAAATTTGCTCCCTGTGTTCTGTAGGTGCTCAGAGAGCATCCGGTGTATTTCATGAGGCCATTATGTTTCTGCATAAATTACTGCCTGCAGCTGTAGAACAGCAGGACTGAGACAAAAGGCTGAATTATTCCTGACAGTGAGACTAATGACGGTATTTTTCTTGCCTTATAAATCCAATAAAACTAAATTCACTTACAAAGATGGATTAGCTGTTTGTTTACTAAGGCTCAAACTGCAGCAGCGCCCATGGAGTGCTGATCAAGTAGATAAATAAATAGACTCCTAAATTTCTGTTCCGTCTGAACTTCACGGAGGGAAAATGTCAGCCGGCTCTGGCAGCTGCGCACGTTGGCAGGCTCAAATGGCAGGGAGAGGTCGCTGTGTGGAAAGTTTCACGTTCAATAACCAGAAATCCTCTAGTTTGGTGCCAGCAAACTGCGCTTGGCACGCCTGTTCTACAAAAAGGACAAGAAAGGACGCAGCGCTCGGTTCTTTCTCAGAACAGAGAGCTCACCTGCTGTTGTTCAGGAGACAGTTTGTTTTAGCTGACCGTCCCTCGCTGTGCGGGGAAGATGATGTGCCATCAGTGTGCACGGCCAAAACCAGAATTTAAAGGAACAATATGTAACAGTTAGGTGTTAACAAAGGAGTACCACAATCCAAATAGCGAGTTGGAGCCATAGATGGTATATTAGTATACAGTCCAAGGCCATCACGAGGACGGAGGGGTGCGAGGCCCCGTGCAAACTTGATGTGTGAGGCCCTGCTCACATGCATCACAGACACGCACATATCCGAGTTCTGCTGCATCACTGCACATGTAATCTCGGTGCAATGCATTTTTTTTTGCAGATATACTACGAGAGATGTTGCGGCTCTGCAGCTTGTGATTTCACTCTCTGCAGATGAGTTAGTTAAATTTGGGGTGAGTTATCCCTGCGGAAAACGAGGCTGACTGCGTGTGGTTCACGCCAAAAGCAAAATAAATATTCACTTCATGTTATTTGTGTGTTTATTCACCCCAAACAGGCAGCCATAAGCTACTGAGCAACATGCTAACAGCTAGCAAGCACTGGATGGCAGGCATTAGCCGTGTGTTTTGTCCTTCCTGTCTCTCTACTTTCCTCCCTCTTGACTGTGTGTTCACAGAAATACATTTGTGGTGTGGTCAGACGCGGGTCGCTGCTGCAGACAGGTTGAGAAGCGGGAATGAGGATAAATCCACTTTTTAACCTCAGAAGTTTGAAACATAAACTCTGAGCTTTTTGCGTTTCCTCCTCCAGAAGCTCCAGTCCGTCCCCGGCTCTCAGCGGCTGTCTGTTGCCGCCGTGCCTCAACTCTGCACTGGTCCTTTCTCAAAACGGTAAAATATTTCCTCCTTTCACTCACTGAGGCTGTCAGTAACCTCAGGCTGCAGACTCTACTGACCTTTCCTTGGCAGCGTTCACAATTTAAGAGGCGATGCATCTGAAAGAACACTGAAGGGAGGGGTGTGTTTGCTTGGCTGTTGTGTTCAAATACCGACTGCCTTTTCTCTAAAATGACTCACCCCACTTTCATGTGTCTAACTTATTCATTCATAACTACAGTCATTTTCTTATGTCAGTCTTGTTTTTATGTAATTGGAGGACAGTTTAGTTAGCTGTATCTCCCAACAGCTCCCTCTTTTTTTTCCAGACATTTTTCTTTTTAAGAAGGCTGCTGTGTAAAGGTGCTGCCTCTCAACCTTGTTATTTCTCTCACGTTCCCTGATTACTGCTTTGATGACAGGAAACAGAAACTTAAAGGATGTCAGCATCGATTTTGACCAAATAAGCAAGTGTTTTTTTGTTTTTTTTTCAAGCCTGATCACCGACACATGAAGCTTCATTGTTTAAGTATTTCAACTTAACATATTTCCTTGATCTCTAATGACATACTGTGGTCAGTTTTGATTTATTACAGTAAACATTTACATATTTCTCCTTTAATTTTTGCAAATATGCATGCCAGTTTTGTTTTTGGTTTTTTTGCAATCCTAAAGATGGAAAGATGGTGATGAATCTGATTATCTTAAACATCTGTTGGGACATCATGGTTTCCTCTTTTCCTACCATCCTCAAAACAAAAAATACAAGAGTAAAAGTGTAAGAAATAAGTTGTTTGTTGTAAACTACAAATGTTAGCATGCCAGGCTAACTACAACTAATCCAGTGTTACAAGTTTACGAGGTAATGGGATGCTGGGGTTGAAACAGAACTGGAAGGTTGCTGGATCACAAACAACATGTGAATCAAGAAAGACTTTTAGTTCTTCTGTATGAAAGATGAAGCTGCTCTTTCAGGACAGGTGAACGTGGCATTAATTTAAATTTATTAACTAATAATTATCTCCTGTCATCCAACAGAAGCCTGAAAAAGGCAACTACAAAAAAAAAAAACATCCGTCAGAAGTTGCTTCAAAGAAAAATTTCATGCACTGCCGTCATCACTGTGGATAAATAAATATGAATTTGAAAAAAAAGGGTAGAAGGCAGCTTTTAATCCTCTGGCTTTGATTCTGCCGTTGAAGATGGAGATGATATCCAGCGTCTGACTGTGAGCTGTGAAGCTACTCAGCTGATGGTGGCACTCAGTGTTCTGACCTTCTGCCTGCTTCAAGGAGGATTACAGGGACATTTTGAATGAAAGAATGACCTGTTCTTCGTTGAAGTTTATTTGTGACAAAGCAGGAAACAAATCTGAGCAATAAACCTGCAAGTTAAGATTTATAAGTGTGTAGGAATAGTTTTATATCCCGCTTCCCAAAATGTTTGAAATCTGCCGTCTACTCTCTAATGTAGCTCTATGATGAACTTATGTTTCCACAGTTTAATATTGTGATTTTTTTTTCAACACTTATTATCTTCCACTTTCATTCTCATACAGTTTTGATACTACAGCGGCAATCCTGTGTCCCAGAAATAATGTTTATCTACAGTTTGCAACAGCAAATTTACATTTTTGAGAAAACATAACTCTGCTAGTGTCCATCACTTTGGTCCAGACTTAAATATCTTAATAAATATCTGATGGATTGCTGTAAAATCTTCTACAGACACTTCGTGATACCCAGAGGATCATTTTAATGTCATCTTCATTGACTTTGGTGATGTTTCCATTAGCATGTTTCTGATTTTGAGTGAAATCTCTTGACAGCTCCTGTCTGGATCGCTGTGGAATTTAATACACACCTCCATGTTCGTCTCAGGATGAAGTGCGACAACTTTGGTAATTACTTTTATTCTGTCCAACACTTTGTTTATGGCCAAAACATGCAAAATTAATGGCATTCCCATCAGCCTCAGCTGCACTGTTCAGTGTTCACTGCTATGTTTTCTGAAAATGTTGGCCCTATAAACTTGTGTCCCAGATTTTCGTCAACTCTGTCTGATCTTTGCAAGAGTTAGCTTTACTGTAAGGACCCCTGTCTCACTTTCTGGTTTGAAAAAGGTGGGAAAACTGCTGAAGCACTGATAAACTTTCTATTTTTAGACAAACAGATTCAATAATATTGCTATCAGCTGCGTCTCAATTATTACATGTCAACTCTGTAGCCCTTCTAAATCAAAGCTAAATAAGAATTGCCATTCAAAAATGTGTAAATCTGATTAGCATTAAGAGAACTCTGAGTGACTTTAAAAAATAAAATGGCTGCTCACTATGATCATACTGTGAAATCTAAAAATGAAGAAATTCTTAAAATTACCTTGAATCCTTGAATACTATATGGCCTTTAGGTTTATTAAAATATGACCATCAGTAACTGTGTGAATCTAACATAGTCAGGCTTGTTTTTTAAGGTGATGAATCATGTTTTCATCCTCTGTGCAGTGATTTTTATCAGAACACAGTGTCCTTCTATGACCAAGAAAATAATTTCAAAATCCATGTTAGACGTGTTTGTCTCTTTAACATTTCTAAAGATCTGACTCATGTCTCCGTAACACCACCACACCGGTCCACAGATTAGTTTTAGAGCTGCAGTACTTTTTGAAATAATGCGAGTGGCCTTTCACTCAACATTTGGTGTAATAAAAAATGCATTCTGACTCACCGGCTGCAGCACAAAGAAGCTCTTCTTGATGGATCACATTGTGTTGGGAATAAAACCAGCGACCATCATCTGTACCTGGACTCAGATTGGTGTTTGTGTGGCGGCTTTCCGGTGTCTTTTGTCATCTAGCTGAAACTCTGAAGCCATCCTTGAGAATCAGATGTGACTTTGTTAAACGTGATGAGCATGTAAAGCTGTAGACTGTAGAGGAAACTGGATGCACAGTTATATAACTTAGCATCATCAGATGTGTTTTTTTATTTGACACATCAGGAGAAAATGTGTATAAATATCCCCTGACTCTCCTCATTCTTCTATGAATAAGGAGTAATAAAGACACTAAACTGTATAATCAAATAAATTTTTTTTAGTACGTAGTAAAAACTTTTAATTTGTTTAGCGGTTCTACAAACTTGCCGGTTGAATTTTCTCTTCTGTGTTTTTAAACTCATTACTTTTGATCAATGAGGGAAATTAGGTCCCTAAAACACAAATTTATTAAGAAAAAAAAGATTAATATTGAGTTTACTGAACATGAAATAATGAGCTTTTATACTTACTATATAAATAATATATTGTATCATGCTGATTTAGTCAGTTCTGTGAACTTATTGCAATGAGAGGGGTGACAGAAAATTCTAAGCTGCATTTACTCAAAATGTTTGAGTTGGCTTAATCAATCATTTTAATTTAACTTTAACCAAAAAACTACATGCAGCACGAACTCCAAATATTTAAGCTCTGATAACCTTATCTCTACTCTTTTGGACTACTGCTAACTTTTTTGGGTTTACGGTGTTTGTAATTCTCTTTGGCTGTAGCTAGAGTACTAGAAGCTGTTTGCTCAATTTGCTGTGCAGCTAAAGGCCTTAATAATAATATAATATAACATAATATAACATGTTTCCAGTTTCTTTTTACTGGGTACCAGCTTCATGTTTTGCACGGATTGTCGCAAAAATAGACTTGAAGTCTAAATAAATGCTGCATCTTGCGTTTATGCCCATGAGATGCAGATGTGATGCTAGGAGCTGCTGCAGACAGCTGCATGCATTAAAATAAGAGCGTTTTTTAATGGGTGAGACGTGCATGTGGAAAAATGTGTCTTGGTTACTTGCAGTTGAGACAGGGGGTAAACAGTTTGCACTGTCTTTCACAGGACCCTAAATTGCACAGTTAGGAAGATGTTGTGGACTTCCAGTGGCTTTAAGTCCAGTATTATAGTCTCTTTCTGTCTCAGTGTGGAGGTCTGTGCATCTGTAGTCTGCTGATAATCAGACATTGTTAATATTCTGAGCAGCGATGTGTCGGTTCAGGAGGAGCTGACATCGCTGCTGTGAACATCCTGAACATCCTGACCTGCACGCGTGACCGAGCCCCCGAGTTTCCTGCGCGGCTAAGAGGAAAGTCACGTGCACATGCATCCATTAATTACACACTCAGCAACAAAAGACAGCGCATTGGACACAGTGAATTATACTCATCTGTGACATGAGGAGCACAGTAGCTATCAGCCGTGTGCATCACAGCCTCAAACTGAACAAGTTCTGCTGCTGGATGACTGATTCATGTGATGTTTCTGAGCTTATGTGTGCTGCACATTTTGAATATTGTTTTTCACAGGAAGTATTTGTTCATTTTGATTTGTTGTTTAGTGTATTTTATTCAGATTATTTTCCCCTCTCTGTTCTGAATCTTTACATTTGATTGAGTTGTGTTTGGTGAAAGGGAAAAACTGGGAATACTCAAGTATTTAACAGTAAAAAAGTGTGTAGGACTTGTAGAGTAGTGTAGTATCCACTTCTTTCTGCTAGTTTTCAGACATGAATTATTTATTTCTGCTGAATGTGTGCTATTAAGTAGATTTGTTACTTTAGTTGGTTTGTGTGTTTTGTACAATATTCTATTGTAGTATATCTAAAAAAAATAATTGTATGTAGTACACAAGAACTTCTTAAGAATATAATTTGCAGTACAATTTTATGTTGTTTTACAGTAAACCAGAATAAACCCTGATTTTGTTATCTGCACACTGAAGTTATCTAGTTTATAAATGTCTAAGTATAAGTATACTCTAGATAGCATCTCACTATCATATAGCCGTTTTCCAGCAGTGGCACTTTCGTCAAGTGGTTGTAGTGAGTAACGTTCGTAGTAGCAGCCGAGCAAAATATCCAAAAAAAAGAAAAGTTGATCCAGTGGGAGGGCGATTTAATTAGAGGTGGGAGAGCGTTAATTAGTTCAAAATAGTTCAAAATTCAAAATAATGCAAAATGAGTGAGTGTTTATGAGTTGTAAGAAATCATAAATAATCTTTTAGAAGGAGTAGATGTTTATAACGGTTAAATTGAGTTTGTCAGGCAGTGAGACAGGCAGCCACTGAACTCTAACTCCAAAGTGTGTATTTTCAGAGCAGCGGGCTTTTGTTTTCAGGATAACAGGCTTAACTTTGATTTGACAGTTATAAATAGCTGATCAGCTTACAGTGGGAGACTCATCAATGCTTGTTATTGCCAGATTTTGATGTTGCATGCATCTTGTGTTCCTGCAGCCTGCCTGAGCTTCCTTGAGTCTGGGGAGGAGGAAATGGGGGCAAACAACTCACTTCAATCATAGATCATATATTAAATAGGATGGTAACCTATTTAATATACAATCTCTGGCTCCAACTCACTATTTGGACTGCTATACTCATTTTTGCATGCATAATTTTATTTTATTTTTTATAAATTGTACAGTATTTGTACACTGGAATATGTGGCTGGCTGGCTGCTGTTATTTTTCCGAGACCTCTGCTTACAGAGATAGTCATTAATTAAGTTATTACTAAAAAGAAGCAGAAGCAAGTATGTAATATGATGATAAGCAGATAGATTTCTATTTTCTTACATTCATAATTTGCCCTTGAGGGAAGCAATAATGCTGATGGGGCCCAGAATTAAACTGAGTTTGACACCCCTGCTATAAATATGACAAACACTGTCAAACATAGTTATGCTGCTGCTAAAACCGATGATGACAGTGCATGGTTGCCGGTTGTCATGGTAATGCAACATGCTTTCCCGAGCATGAGCTTTCCAGTGGTCAGACACAACGATGGACAGATTTGTCACTGTAAACAGAGCTGATGAAGAAAAAGCTGATGTATCTTCACTTTCATCACAGTTTGAGACGGCCAGAAGAACTAAAGTCTGACTGTTCGCGCACCATTTCAGTGTTTTGCCTCCATGCTGATGACAGCACAGGATTTATGTCGAAGTCATCACATTCTTGTGAACGTGATGTCTCAAGAACACTTTTTAATTTGGTGCAAAAGTCCACTTGGACTAAGGGATGAACTGATCAGATTTTAATACCCAGAAGGGACTAAAATAAAAATAAGAACCAGATATCTCACCCTCTCCAAGTCACCAAAAGCTAAAGAAACTCATTTTAAAATTAGAAATGACGTCTATCCTTTCTCAAAGGTTCAACATTGATAAATAACAGTGGTATTTTTTTTGTGATCTTGATACTGAAACTTTAGAACATGTTTTCTTTTTTCTTGTAATTCTACAAAATGTTTTCGAGAATCGTTTCAGAAGTGGATACTGGAGAAGGACTGTCATTCACCTACATTAAATATCTGGATATGAAAATGATGGGCAACAGCTTGATTATTATAGTCAAACAATTAAGACGTAGATGCAGATTTGTTAATGCCAGGCTACTATTCATTCAGCCTTGGTGGATTCCACATTTAACGTAAGCAGGACATGAGGAGCAGTTTTATATTGAGACTGAAAATGTTCTGTCTTTCTTTCAGATAAGAAGAACTTTAGTACAGAGCCTCGCACACTGACTTTGGTTGGTTGAGGGTATCAAACATGGTGTTGAGACTGAGCAACACCAGAGTGGCACAGAAACCCTGAGGAAGATGTAACTGTACCTTTAACAGAGTGATTCAAAATACGTATTTAAGTCACAGTTACCAGTCAAAATGTTGGTGATTACAAGGGGTTACATCCAGATATTCTGCTGGGGATGTCTCATTCTACAGAGTGACCTCTTCTAGTGATTTAGTCTGCAGCGACAGATGACATGAATCATTTTAATCGTTTCCATCTTGAAGCTGCAACATGAGAACAAGCTGGAATATTTATGTTATTGTACTTTGGGAAATTCCTGATTATTGTAAACCACTGGCTTCATATTACAAGATGCTTTTGGTCAAAGACAAACAGAGGAGAGCCTTGGTGGACAGAGATGGTGATGAAAATAAATATTCTCTCTGCAGCGCTGTTGTCAAGGAGGTGCTCAGAGAAAGAAAAATCAGAGCCAAGCGAACGAGAGCGATGTCAGGGAGCAGTTTATTTTTCCTCCTGCACGTGTCCGGTCCGTGTTGTGTCTACACGTGGGGCTCTCATCTGTTGGAGTGCTGTGGCCTCGGTGTGGGGGAGGCAGATTTCTCTGCTGTCAAAATGCACACATGCCACATGGCAGATGTTCACTGTGGATACAAACACCCTTCACCTGTTTTACTTTCTGTCCTCTGTGCATGTGCAGCAACAACAGCGGCGGCAGCAGCAGGGGGTGATACAGGAGGATTTGTAGAGTGGATGATATGACCTTGGAGGCTGAGAGAAAACTGAGGAAAGACCAGTTTGGAGAGTTCTCATCAGCTTTGCTGCATAATCCCACCGAATTTACTGACATTACTGACATGTGGAACAGGAAATTACATGCCTGTCATCTGCCTAGTCTCTTTGATCCATGCACAAGTAACACAACTTTATACTTTGAAACTGCCAATTTTGCATGCAGGTGATGCACCAATCTCTCCCATTAACTTCTGCAGAGAGCACATGCATCTAAACACTGTGCATAAAAAAGGAAGAATGAGAATGAGTGAATTGAAATACTTTGATATTTTCAACTATATGATCGAATCACCAGAAAGAGCAAAACCAGGCCTTTCATAGTTTAGTCTCTTAACCTCTACAGTTTGTCCGCACTAATTAGCTACTGTAATTCAAATGTAACGCTGCAGCATCCCGCAGTTTTCCCATTCATCCTGCTGATGCCTCATGTCTGTTTCCACTTTTGTTGTCTTCAAGTGTAATTTTTTTGTTTCAGCAGCTTATTCACACAGTCTTTGAGGAGCCGTGAATAATTTTACCCTCTGGTGTGGGCGGGACTTAAATGTGCTCTATCTATATACCAATAATGACAACAGTAATAACAATACAGATAAACAAATTGGCGGAAATTGGTAAACTAATAGTCATTATGAAGGAAAATAAATGTCGTAAATTAATCACATACTAATTAGAAGATAAATACAAGCTGATTGTGGGAGAGTCATAGAGAGGAGGGACTCTACAGTCAACAGTGATTTTTAACATAATCGCTGCTAAATGATTATAAAACTGTTAAAAAATAAGACATACAAAATACAATACTTAAACACACATACACAGCGGTGCAGTGAATTCCAGAGTGGCTCATATCAAAAGTTTTAATGAGTTCGAGTTATGAATGTTGTTGGCTTGTAGTTGTTTATTTAACTGAGTCTAACATGACAGCACAGTTTCATTTCCAGGACAAATCACTACTGCAGCACA
This sequence comes from Lutjanus erythropterus, assembly GCF_056507025.1. Taxonomy (NCBI): domain Eukaryota; kingdom Metazoa; phylum Chordata; class Actinopteri; order Lutjaniformes; family Lutjanidae; genus Lutjanus; species Lutjanus erythropterus. Next base: position 5,630,617 of record NC_139335.1, read on the forward strand.
AGGCCGCGGTGTTGTTCCCCTTGCTATGCAACATTTAACGTAATTACATAACGGCAGCAATCTTTCACCTGATCTTTGCCTCCGCTTCGGCCTGCCGGAGCTCACAGAGATTGTCATCAGGCTGGGAAATTGAGTCTGGTTATCTGAAGAGAAGCTAACAGGCAGGGCAGTAACTGGCTCCCCAGCGTCTGACTCCTGGCGAGATTAAAAGCACTGGATGTCAGCCCAGGGGGGATTCATGGCACTACGTGGCATTCTGGGAGATTGCCGCCATAACCTTGATTGAAGGAGTCCCAGCTGTTCAGTGGATTTGTTTTTATTTTTTGGTGGTAAACAAAGTGGGTGCGAGCGAGGACAAAATGTGCGGCTCTTAGCGGTGCAAATCCCTTTGGGAGAACTAATGCTGCACTTTTACATGAAAAACATCATCGCAAGCTTTCATGTTTGTTTCACCTGCTGACACAACTCTGTGTGTGTGTGTGTGTGTGTGTGTGTGTGTGTGTGTGTGTGTGTGTGTGTGTGTGTGTGTGTGTGTGTGTGTGTGTGTGTGTGTGTGTGTGTGTGTGTTGTCTCAAAGAAGCTGTTGTGTGTGATCTAGAGCAGCCGACATAGTAACTTCCTCCCAGAGTTTTGTCTCAACCTAGGGATCTCATTATTCTTGCCCGAGGAGAATTGATCAAACACTGCAGTCAAACACGCTGTTATGATAATGAGCCAACAGCCAACTAATTATCTGCTCTTAGACCTCCTGCAGGAGAACTAAACTCTCCTCTGGCCTGATCTGCTGCCACAGAGTGTCCTCCAGCTCAGTTTGTGCCTCACAGTCAGTTTTCAGTAACATATTTTCATATTCAAAAAGATGGACTCTGATCACCAAACTTCATGCTGATGACGACACGCTGGTCAAGTGACCACAACGATAGACACGAGACAGACCAGTGCGACACATGGCACCAGAGTCAAGAGGGTATTGACTGTTTGCATATTCAGGAACCATCCATCCATCTTCAAACTCATCCAAAATCAGGTTGCGGAGGTAACAGTTCCAGCAGGAGACTCCAGACATCCCTTTCCCTGGCTAAATTAGCCAGCTCTGACTGGGGGATCTTGAGGCAAGGGTGGAGATATAATCCCTCCACCTAGTCCTCAGTTTGCTCCGTGGCCTCCTCCCAGCTGGACATACCTGGAACTTCTCCCTAGGGAGGTGACCAGGTGGCATTCTTACAAGATGCCTGAACCACCTCAACTGGCTCCTTTCTACTCCGAGTCTCTCATGGATGACCCAGGTTCGCACCCTATCCCTAAGGGAGATGCCAACCACCCTCCTCATCCATGACCCACCCTTCATGACCACAGGCGAGAGTAGGAACTAAGATTGACTGGTAGATTGAGAGCTTCACCTTCTTCATCAGAATGGTGTGGTAAAGCAAACGCAATACTGCTCCTGCTGCCCCGGCCCTTCTCACACTCCATTGTCTCACTTGAGAGCAAGACCCCGAGTTGCTTGAACTCCCTCACTTGGAGTAAGGACTCATTCCCAATCCACCGCTTTCCTGCTGAGAACCATGTCCTCAGACTTGGAGGTGCTGATCCTCATCCCAGCTGCTTCACAATCGGATGCAAACAGATCCAGTGAGTGCTGGAGGTGACAGACCGATGATGCCATCAGAACCACATCATCTGCAAAAAGCAGCTTTGTAATCCTCAGGCCACTGAACTGCATGCCCTGTCTTCCATGACTACACCTCAAGTTCCTGTCCATGAATGTCACAAACAGGATTGGTGGCCAACCCTCATGGGGAAAGACTTACTACAGAGAACCTGGACACAGCTCCCGCTTTGGGTGTACAGAGATTGGATGGCCCTGAGCAGTGACCCCCCATATTCATTCATATTCATGAACCACTGAATATTAAATGAAGGTAAGGTGTAGAGACATTTTAACAAGGTATTTGAACTTATATTGCAAAGAAACGCATCAGACACAATTTATTACTTCTTGGAGAGTAGTTTATATTGTTTAAAAGAAGATGGACTTTAAGACTCTTATCAAGTTCAGCACAGACCAATCAGTACAGAGGAGCCAGTTTGACCTCCTCCGAGCAAGGCACCAAACCCCTAACTGCTCGGGTGCCTGACTACATCTATGTTCCAGCCCCCTTGCTCTGATGTTAATGCAGGTCTGGGTCCTGTTTATGCATGTGTGTGAAAATAACAACAGTGAAAACATGCAGTTCCCCAAAGAGGGATTCGCTGCAACATATCCAGACATATTTATTTTTATTAATAGCCAAATGGAAACTGTGTAAAATTCAAGTCTCGTATTAATTCTTACATGGAGAAAGCCACTTTGCAAGCCCCTGGAGAGTTTTTAGGCCCTTCTCCTTCACAATCCTTGGTAATTAGGATATACTGTCTAATTTTCTTTATTCAAGGTAATGTAGGGTTTCCTGCTCACTGATGTTAGCTAGTTATCCATGAACATGATTTTTGTTTTGTTGTTGTTGTTTTATTAAACAAATTAAGTATAACATGTTCATTTGTGAGAATTAGTGGTGATGGTATATGGATTTTATTACCTTCAGACAGAATCTGGCTAGCTGTTTTCACTCTTTATGCTAAGCTAAGCTAAGAGGATGTTAGCCCAAGCTGTGTATTTACCACACAGACACGAGAGTCGTATCCATCTTCTCATCTGACTCTTGGTAAGAAAGCAAGTGAAACATATTTCCTAAAATGTGAAACTATTCCTTTGATGTTTTGTTGCACTCTATATGTCTTTGTCTATGTCTTTGTCTCTGTCCTTACACATACACTCCCTCATAATTACTAACCCTGAGGACTCACCTGTCCCTGGAGGAATACACAAATAGCAGATTCACCTCTCCGTCTCCCACTCCCCCTCTTCTGGGATTTGTCTCTCAGTCTGATTTAAGGTGTTGTCAGCTAGTCAATTTTTAAAGGATCACTCATCCTGGACAGCGAGAGGACACCACTGTGAAACTGGTGAAGGGACCACTTTGTCTGCTTCAAATACAAACACAAAGTGAATGTTAACAGAAGCTCTTAAGCAGATACTAAAATGTTCTCTGGATTAATTTATCAGTGATTGCATATTTTAAAAAAAAAGAAAATCAATGTTTTTTTTCTCTCCTCGCTACCATTTTCCTTCGTCCTTTCGTCAAGTTGTCCACCCTGAGACGAATTTCTTCGCCCGCAGAATAACAATCTGCTCTGATGACGCAGCCGATGACTCAGGACGCGATGAATTGAAATGATCCTCTGACATCATGTTTCTGCCAGCGCAGGTGAGGAGGACGCTCGCAGAATAATCAAATCACGGCGGATCGATCTCGCCGTTCTGCTCTTTATTCTGCTCACATTGGTCTCGCGGCTTTGATGTCCACAGGGAGAGGTCTGTGTGTCTCTGACACCTGCTGATTATCATTTCATTCCTGCTGCACAGGCAGCTGTCACCCTGACCTTCAAGTCCTTTTTCAATTTGGGTTCATGTAAATTGGGATAAAGTCTTTGTGGTTTCAGTTTAAAGGATGGATTTGTTTTTGCTCCAGTTTCACTTTCATCACTGACATTATCTTTTTTAACATTATATATGTACAGTAAGTAAAGCATGAAAATCAGCGCTGTGTCCTCTGAAATTTCTGTTCCAACCTGTAATTTTTGTTTTTGTTTACCTGTTTCACATTAATTAGAGTTCAAATTAATGCTGCATGTTTGCAGAATGAGCAAATGCGTGCTTATGAGTCATAGGAAATCACTGACAATCATTTAAGGAGAGGCAGATGTTTATAACGGTTTAATGTTAATGGAGTCTGGCAGGAAGTGAGACAGGAAGTCACTGAACTCAAACTCCAGAGTGTGTATTTTCAGAGCAGTGGGCTTTTATTTTCAGGATACCAGGCTTAACTTTACTTTGACAGACAATCGACAGTTACAGTTGACAAAATCACAATGTAGGACTCGTCGTCACTTGCTGTCAAATTACAATATTGCACTTGTCTTGCGCTCTTGCAGTGTTCCTGCAGCCTGTCTGAGCTTCCTCCAGTCTGAGGAGGGGAATGAACTCGTTTCAACCACAGATTGTATATTGAATAGGATTAAATTCACTCGCCTCACTCGCCTGAGGTCTTCAAACAGATAAACTACAATCCCCACGATCATTAGGCTTCACGGACATAAATCAATACACCAAACCGCAGCGTCATGGAATCATTACTCTTTAAAAATCACACTTGTGTTTCTCTGAATTACTCAACCAGAGCTTTCACCACTTTTTATTCCCCGCAGTAAAAATCTCAGATGGCCTGATTGTCTCTCACACCTCTTCATTCAGTCCTGCTGCTGCTGCTGCAAACACACACTCGTTGTAAACCATCGATTTAAATGTGCTCACTCACAGCTGCACGTTGCATCCAGTACATGTTGTGCTTTGCTTTCTGCTTCTCCTCGTGCTGCATTCGTGGGCATCATGGAAGAACACAACATTCCTGTTGGAAATTAAGAAATAAGGCAAATTAACTGTGGGGATTGATGGATTTTTAGGAAAATATATATGCACACTGTATTTTGTAAGATTTTTAATTTGCTTAGTCACATCTGTAAACATCATGTTGAAGCAAAATCCCTGCAACTAATATTTATTTGACAGAAAACCTGCTCAAAGTGACACCTTCACAATTGTGAATTGTTTGTTTTGTCCAACCAACAGTCCAGACCTCAACATTATTAAAAATGTATTAAAATTACTCAAAGTAAAAGCATTCAATCTTCACATTTGTAAAAATAGTTGTCATTTAATTCTCTGTCATTCAACTGATCATTTCAGTTGTACTTATATAAACTGTTGGGCAGTTTAATTTGTGTACCAGGGCTGCACGAAGCAATGATGATACGACCAGTTGGAATAAATATATTTACCTAATTTTTACTTAAAAAAAAAAAAAAAATCAGTCCTGATGATGTGATATTTGTTGGAGTCTGTATCAATCAAACACTTTTCCTTTTATTTGGAGAAAAAGATTTTAAGGCCATTACATCTCTGCAGCACTACAGTACCTCATTATAATGCTTTTTTCCCCTCATGTTATTCCATTTTCATAAAATTGTGATTTGGTTCTGTGATTTAGAGTCACTTGGCCATATTGCGATTTCGATAATATTGCAGCCAACTGTGCAGCCCTAGTATGCACATGATGTCACAGTAGGCTAGTCATTGCAGTTACACCCAATGAAAAAAAAAATATATAAATATATATATGTATATCTGTACAGACCTGTCCACATACAACCAGAATAGCCTTTGGTGTCTTTGACACTTTAATTTCACCAAACAAATCCCACCCTGAGGTAACATTACAACAAAGCGAACACTTCTGTCTGCCTTCTTGAGTTTAGCAATATGTTAAAATTTTCCAGCCGACCATCATCAGCCCATCCATCAATGATTGGCAATATCTTCATCCCCCCCTCACACCTCCTCCGGTCTTCTCAAGTCTCAGCTGGGAGATGTGAGCAAGCGGCGACGTTCAGTACACCCAGTAAACAAAATAAACTTACAAAGACTCAAGAAAAATTAAATACCCTTAAATCTATCATCTATTCTACTGTCTAAAAACATGTACATCCAATGCATGTAATCAGATTAGAGTTACATTTAGTAAAATTAGGATTATTTAGCAAGATTAGACTTTTGAAATAATAACAATATACTGCATGCACAGTCTGCACAGATTAAAACACCTCAGAACACCAGAGAAACAACATCACAGTACAGTGATAGATCTGCCTTCAGCTGTGAAAATACTGTCACCTTCCAAGAACTCAACAACTAATTTAAAAGAAACATTTAATGTTATCTTAAATTAGCCACATAGAAATCCAGTTAGTTAAGCTAATATTTGTCAGTACTACCACTGACAAATATTTTGGGACTTATTCTGATTGTTTACACAGAACAAGTCAAACTGGGAGCAAAAACAATCATGTTCAGTTGAGAATAAGTGAACAGAACCACTCTGACAGTGGATGTTGTAAATTCCTACATAAAATGAAGGCAGCACCGTCGCAGAGGAGCGCACCGCCGCTCTGCGCTCCGATTGGTGGTTAGCGGCGGTGGGCGGGTCCTGCTGCGGAGTGCGGAGACAATAGAGAGCGGCTCCGGGGCTGAGCAGCAGCGGGGGGACGGTGACAGACAGCGGCCGGCCGGCGGTGCAGACAGCGGCGGATTTCTGCTCCCAGTTCAGAGCCGAAGAAGAAGCAAAGATTTCTGGAGCTGCTGCGACAGTCAGCTGCTGTCTGGATGGACTGACGGATTTTCACTGCATGCAGCGCATTCTGACAGGTAAGATCACAGCTGGTGTCATTTCACAGCCGGAACAAACCAATTAACTGCTAATTAACTGCTGGTGTGCGTCTTTAAATGTGCTTTTATTCAGATTCTGCTTTGCATTAATTTGTGTCTTACAGTGGTGTCCTCCTGTGTGTCTCTGTTGCAAAGCATCACACTGGACTACTGTTGTGTTTTTGTTGGTTATCTTCATTTAAACTATTTTATTTTTCTTATTAATAATCTTTATTTTTTTTCAACATAAAAAAAGTTAAACACGCACCATGTGACCAAACACTGACTGATCAGAACAATAGAGCTGCTGTCTGTCTGTCTGTCCCAGCTGCTCCACATGTGTGCATCACACACCGGATCTGTGATCAGTAAATTTATTGATCACACGTTCTGTATTTGTGGCCCCGATGGTGGTTTCTCCCCGAGCTCACGTGCACTCACTCCAGCTGTACCTGGCTTCACATGTGCCGCTGCACGCTGTGATGGATGTGGTGATGTGCTGCACGCTTTGTGTCTGCAGAGCTCATTCACACAACTCCTGTCTTTGTGCTGCAGACTGTAAACAGTGTTACTGATACTGACATCAGCTCTCCCATCAGGCTGCTGTGGAGGGTGAGACACTGTGGATGATCAGAACAGACATTCTATAAGATTTCTTATTCATTTAATTCATTCATTTTGCATTGATGTGAAGCTCTCTTCATCCTGGGGGGAGAAACGGCGTAAAAGAGCATATGGGCTGCAGAGATTAAGCCTCTCATAGGGCTCTCATAGCTGAAATAATTAGTCAATTTATCAATTAGTTGATTGACAGAAAAAATAATCTGCAGCTATTTTGTTGATTGATTAGTGGCTTCAAGCATTTTTCAAACAAAAATGGTAAAAAAAAAAAAAAAAAAAAAAAAAATAAGACGACAATTTGCAGCTGTTAAATTGTCATAATTCATGTTTTTGGAGGGATTGTTGCAGCTAAACTCTTGGATGCGTCTGCTAGAGATGAAAGCAATTTTTTTAAATTGCCCCCTTTTTTACAGTTAGTCTTCTTGCACTTCTTACATATAACAGTGGTTTATTGTACATCTGATCTTGTGTAACCAAACCACTTACAAACTGCTGAATCTGCTTCCCTTTTTGAAACTAATAATCCTAATATTTCCATTATCATAATATATATTTAAAAAAAATAATGAAGATAATTATATAATTACCACAGGGTGTGAGCACACCCTTATTTTTCACTCTATGCTGCTGTTTCATTGTCACAGTTCAGCTTGTTTTGGGATTGTTGTGGCCTAAAATTGCTGATTTCCTTAAAAATTGCAATGCATAATACAGTGTTTCAGGGCATATTTTGCAATGAAATTGCAGGAGCAAGTGAAATTTGCACAAAATGCACACTCTGTTCTGAGTTACCTCACCAAAAAGGCTCTGAATTCTAAACATTCCAACAAAATATGTTTTATTTGGTAAGTGAATAAGTACAAAGAAACAACAGATTTTGGAGCTCAAGCTCTGTCAAAACAGAACAAAATTATTAAGTATAAAAAGCATTGATAAATGTCAATAACAGTGACAAACCTTGCGTTCTTTTCAGGACCTGTGCCAAAATAAAAACACAAAAACATAGTAAAATAATAAAACACTGACTTGGTTCATTGAGACATACATGTTTGATGTTTGCTGCTATGATTGGTGGATCTCATGAGAAGCTACGATGATTGGTCAAATTTGTGGAAAAGTTGAGGTGACTGGACACAATTACAACGTGGTTCAGTATTCACAGGGATTGGTTGAATTCGTTAATTATTGACTGAATGACTCAATATTACTAATTATGACTGAATATCATCAGATTGTAGACTTTTATTTGGAAACGCCATCTTGGACTCTGGGATGTTGTGATTTTATATTTCACTAACATTCCATATTCTGATCAATTGTTTATTTTGTTGTGTCGCAAGTCACACTCTTTACAGCAAGTGAGCATGAAGGCAACACAAACAAACATGGAGGACAGTGAACGTGACACAGAACGAGGTGATTAAGAACAGGAGGAAGACTGACTGAAATGACCCATCAGGTCACGTCACACAGCCCTACATTTGATTATATGAACAATCGGCAAAAATAATAACTGGAAATTAAAATAGTTGTTTGTTGCTGGTTTGGCGGTCTTTTAGCATGATAGCATGTATGTGGCCATGAGTACAGCTTGAAAAGCTAAATGATGAAGCTAAAGTTGGCTCTGTTAGCTAATGCAGACAGTCTCAGACGATTGCTGACGAATAATTAAAGATGTTTCGTCTACTTTGGTCTGTTAAATATTCTAAAGTGAATTTACCATCAACATTTAAAGATGTGATCTCTGGAAACTTGTGATTTATTGTAGCCTATTTTTCCACGATATTAATCAGAAAAATAATAAGCAGATTAATAAAAATAGTCTGGCAGTCTTCTGGCATGATGTGAATACAGCTGATGATGCTAAAGTTAGCTTCATTAGCAATTAAACTAGAAATGAGTATCTGCTACTTCGGTCTGAAATCAAGCAACCAGTTCTTAAAAACATTACGTATTTCAAGAAGCAAATACACCAAAATTATCTTGAGGTTTTAGACTTTTGTTTGAATAAAACATTTGTAGAATTGGTTAGTTGATCAAAATGAAATTAGTTCAATCACTTGACAAAAATGTCAAACATTTGCTGGTTCCAGCTTCTTAAATGAGAGGATTTGCAGCTGTTCTTTGTCATTTATGACAGTAAATGAAGAGTTTTTGAGCTTTTTGAAATTGGAATGAGCATTTTTCAGTTTTTTCTTGAATAATCTGCAAATTAATCGATAATAAAAATAAGTGTCAGTTGTGGCACTGGACTTGACATCTGGGAAATTGTGTTTTCAAAATTATTTTTTGACATTTTGTAGATTATATGAATCTGAAAAATAATATGTGGATTAATTGCTAGTGAAAAGAGCTGTTAGTTGCAGCCCTGCAGCTGTTTGTTGTCAGACACTGAGATGTCTGTCTGTCTGTCTGTCAGTCTGGTTTTCTTTCTACATTGATGCATGTGTACACACAGCCACTCAGCAGACAGGATCGCACACTAACAGTTCAGAGAAAGAAAGTCAGAGAAGAAGAGAGAGACACGGAGATTAAAACAGACAAAGGGGGTAACGTTACCGACTGTAGCGTGGGGTTCACAGCAGCAGAAATGGGCTGGCATTAAAGCGGAGCGCCCAGTGATGTGCCGCCGAGCGTGCAGGCACAAAGCCCCAGTGTTCGCAGATGCTGGAGGCCGAGCCAGTTAAAGCCTCGCCGCTTTGATGTGCTCCACAGCTCCATGAGCGCGGTGGGAGCCGACCGGCAAGCCCCGCCGGAGGACCGAGCCGCGGGCCGCCACACAGAGAGGGACATCCACACACACAGCGCCGGCGTGAAGGCCAAAGCTGTGTGTGTGACGGCCGGCAGGATGGAGGTTTACTTCTACAAACATTACTGCTCGTGGGGCAGAAATAATCTCCCTGGTTCTGTTATCTCAGCAGGCAGATTCAGAGAATAACATTTTACACACATTAGTTCACTGGCACTGACTGAGAGAGGTAAGAATGACAAAAGGCTGTGATCAAAAGACCCAAACAGGAGTGGAAGCCTGTTCATTTTTGCTGTCAGCAAATTTTTTTTAAAAATTAACATTTTCTAATTTTGCATACAAAAAGTTCCAAGTCTAGAGGCAAAGTCCCTGCCCACTTTTTTGACATGACTCGACCGGACATCTTAAAATGTCTGGTTTTGTGGCAGAACCCAAACGTCACTTGTGCTTCTGCTGAAGAGACGAAAACATCCGAGGAGAGTATAACCTTTTTCAAAATGTCAAAAGTCAAGTTCAACATTATTTATCCAGCCCAAAATCACAAATCACGCTTGGCTAAAGGGGGCTTTAGTGTACGACACTCTGACCTGAGACCTTTGATTTGAGTAAAGAAAAACTCCAAATGCAATATGCCATCTTTTGTTAGACCAGTCTAAAATCCAAAGATAGTCATCTTAGAATGAAATTTGACAAAGAAAAGTAACAAATTGTCATCTTTAAGAGTTTGAAACTCAAGACTTTGTTGCATTTGTAAAGTATTTTGGCTTGAAAAGTGATTAATTGATCATCCAAGCATCTAATTCGTGTTTACAAGTTTTATGAAGCACAGTACAACCTCCGCTGGCCCAGCAGGTCAACAGCTCAGGTAATTAAACAACCTGCTGGACTGGCATAACTCAAATTCCAATTGTGCTGAATCAGTGACCCTAACTTGCCTCTAATATTATACTGGAGCAGCAATCCCTAACTAACAGCTCATTTTCAATTAGTTTTGAGAGGACGGGACACAGATTCAAGCTGTTCTGCTGCTAAACCTGCAGGACGGAGTCAGGATTTTCCTGTAAACCAGATTCTTTTTGCATGTGCAAGCAGCTGAGACACTCAGTGAGGAGAGGACAGGTCTCACAGTGTTCATCGAACACTCGGCAGCCTGTCCTGTCCTCCGCTTTATAACCGAGGGAGATGTGCAATCAGAGTTCATAAATCAAAGCACTGATTTAATTTCCTTTGTCTTGTCATTATGTTTTGATCTCACTGAAAGCAATGAAGTCCGTCCTACTTTATTTTCAGACAGAGGAGGTAAGGGTAAATTCAGCATTACCTCCACTAAAGAGGTTCTGTTAATTCCTATTTTGCTGTTTGCTGGTGTGTTGTTGTTATATCTCAAAAGCTTTTTTATATATTTAATCAGATTTGGTCTAATGTGAGGCCAGGGGTTAAAGTTGGCTGGTGAGCTTTATGTGAAAATCCAGGTGTGGATTAATGATTTCTCAATCTTTCATTACATTTTTGAACATTTGTGTCTGCAATGCCACTACAACTGTTGGATGCGACTGGCAGAGATTTGCAAGGTTCTGCCAGCGTTGTCCGTTGTCTCGAGCTGAAACAAGATTTCAAACTGAAGCAGTTGTTGTTGTCGCCCCTAGTGGCCGGTCAGCTGTGAGTGGTCATCATATATTTACTGCCTCACAGTTGTTTGTCTTCACCAACCAGTCCTGAGTTGTAGCCAAACACCATGACCTTCACCATGACCTTTGACCACCAAAATCTAATCAGTTCATCCTTCAGTCCAAGTGGACATTTGTGCAAAGTTTGAAGAAATTCCCTCCTGGCATTCTTGAGATATCACATTCACATCAATGGGATGACCTCCTTCAGCATACAGTCGTGAATGTGCACAAAAAAATTAAGCTGATTGGTCCAGTAGTATTAGAGACTGGCTCCAGACAAGATTCAGGTCTGTTGATCATGCACGCACACACGGAAGCAATAGCATAATCCCCTCCCACTGCAAAAACGAATGTTTCCATCAAAGTGCTGTCAGAGGTTGGCTCTATGGGCAATGTTAACAAATAGAGCAGAAGTAGAGGTCACAAACTGTAAACAAAACCAGTTATTTGCTAACCACGAGAAATTTGGCAAGTTGTAATTATCCTTTCATGTCAGCTACTGTTTTAAATCGTCCTGAACCTTATAAGATTAGTGCTGACACAGAGCTGACCATTAGCGCCCTCTGCTCAGAGTTAAGTGGCCACCTCCCCAAGCCCTGACCCTCACTCAACCCTGAGTGTGATTCTGCTAAGAGGTGTTCACTTTCAACATTGGTGCCTCTGACGGCTGTAGAAGCTCCACCAGACTGCAGCAGCAGGACTACAACACAGGCACACACACCGGAGGGAGCAGCCTCTCTGAGCCACTAGTGTTAGTTCAGCTAGCTACAACACCCAAACTTTTTCAAAAAGTGCCTTAAATGTACTTCAAGTGACCGTCAAAGCTCGAATGAACTCCGGTGTTTTTCTGCATACACAGAGAGTCTGACAGCAGAGTCTGACTGCTTGCTGAGTGGTGATCAGTCTCTCTGGTTGCTGTCGTAGACACGCCCCACTGCAGTGGTTGTCCTGTGCACCTCCCAACTAGCCCCCCATCCTCAACCCCTTGCCCACTTTCTGGCATTTTTCAAAATGTTGCAAAGGGTGGAGTTGGGCTCAGAGCTGGAGCTGCAGTCACACTTTAACTATTTTTTAGTTGGCTGACATATTGATTTAACATTACAAATGATTAATTAGGTGCCGTTGTTTTACAAATCGATGTTGGCCTGAACACAAATGAGGTGGTTTTTCTGCAGTACTTAACAGAGAGACCATTACTCGGCACTTTTGTCAGGTTTGTAACATTAACATGCAGTTGTATGTAGTGATAATATGTGGTAAGCAATTATCAGCACTCCATTGGCAGCATATTGTCGCGATCGTCCGGGGCCAAGAATACATTTATAAACAAGTACCAGGATCTTAAAATCTATCCTGAACCTAACTGAAAGTCAGTGCAGATCTCTTCCAACAGAAGCAACGTGATCCCTTTTCTTTGTTCCACTTAAAACTCCGCCAGTTTCATTCTGTACAAGCTGGAATTGATTTACTGACTTTTTGGGGAGACCTGAGAGCATTGCATTGCAGTGGTTGAAGTCTGCTTTGAAATAAAAGCTTGCACAAGCTTCTCTGTGTCAGGGGAAGAGAGAAATGTACTGACCTTTAGTTATGTTAATTTTCTCTGACTAGAAAATTAGACCAGAGTTGGTCACGCATATATTTCTTGTCTATTATATAATGTCTAGGCAATTTAGCCTTTAAAAAAACTTCATGGACAGGTTTCTTTCCTATTTGTTGTTATTTTCAGAGTATGTTGGGCTACTCACAAATGCCATGACTTTGGTTCTGAGTTCTACATGTTTTAGTACTTAGTACTTTAGTACTTCCCATAATGCTTTGGAGATGTAAGCAGGGTTGATTGAACAGTTTCTGTCAATGCTCTTTCCTCTTACAAATAAGCTGAGAACCTCAGCTTTATCCTGATACATCTGGAGAAAAACGGTCCCTTTTATAATGGAAAAATGGAGTTTCCTTCCTTCCATCCTTATAGAGTTGTTAGTCATCAGCATAGCTGTGAAAGTCGATACTGATTTCGAAACATTATCCCGAGTTGCAAAATGTAAAGAGTGAAAAGTAGTGAACCTGGAATCGAGCCTTGTGGCACTCCATATGATACGGATTAAGTGTCATCTTCTTCTGGTTGTAAAGCCTGGATTACAGTAAAGTGATGTAATTTTCTGATCTTATCAGATTGTTCTAGCAGTTCTGTTATTTGCCTTTACTCACTGAAAACACCAATAGAATTGCTATATCGACGAATATCAATAATTGGTCAAAAAATGTCATGACATTTGATTTTGTACATTTTGCCCAACCCTAACCTGAGAGTATTATTCATTTTTCCTTTTTTTCAAGCCATATAAACATGCTTATGCTATGCCATGGTTATGTGGTGCATACTGCATTCATACAGTATTCATAAACTCTATGATAGTTTGTATTAAGATAACATATCACAGCAATAAGTCTGTTTACTGATCCCTTACATGTTTTTGTTTGTCCAAGATATAGTGCATGCTAAGATGGATATTTTTTTTATGATTAAAAGGTGTTTTTAACCCCATCAAAGCATTTAGTCACAAAGCGGGTTAACCAGTAGTCATGCCAGGCATCGACACTGTCAGCTTGTCACCTCTGTAATGTCCCGGCAGCCTGTTTTCCCAACAGGTGTTCAGTCACAGTGAGCCGTTCACCACCTCCCTCCTGTTTGGTGCAATAGGCAGGTAACATTCGTGAGGAGGGACTGACAGAGAGAGAAAAGCAGCAATGACACAAGGCACACTGGCTGAGCTCCAGCTGCGCTTTGTTTACAGACGAGCAGTTCAGCAAAGAGAACGACAGCGAGGCGGTCTCATCCCCTTCGCCCGGGAGGCAAACGCGGCTTGGCGCTCCTCGAGGCCCTCTGGGGAGCAGCCTTGGCACGGTTACCCTGAGAAGGAGCGCTGGGGCTGCGGGGAGCTGCAGCGAACAGAAGATGCTCCTAATTAGTGCTGGTTGTGACTTCTTTCATCTCCAGGCTCTTTGATATGACAGCAGTGTGAGACCACATGAGTGCAGGCTTTATACTCAGGAGGTTATATGGCTGAGAGAAAGGAATTGAGCGTGAAACTGTGTATACTGCATGCATGCATGTCAAGGTTATTATGCTTAAGTGTAGCTTAGAGTAAGTAAACACAACTCAGAGGTTGCAGCACCCTTCATAGACACGCAACACCAAACTGCTCTCTCTGTTTTAGCTTTACTTGCAGAAAATAAGTCTGAGCAACATCCAAGACACTACATGTGACAGGCTCATTTTTAAAGGGACAATTCACCCCCAAATCAACAATACCTATTTTTCTTTTCTCTTTAAGCAACACAAGCAGAGTCTCATTAAATTGGAGAAAAGGCAGACATGTCTATGGCCAGTATCTCCAAAACTCTGCAACCCACACTAATCGATGCTATGAAACAGTCTCAATTTAATATCGATGTCTCTGTGTGGCCTACATAAACAAATGAGACCATCAGCATGATGATTGGCTGGTTCTATAAAGTCATTCTTAATATCTGCTATTCTCCTTGAAATCAGATTTAATGAGTCTGTGTTTACATTTTCCCTGGCAAAGTTGCACTGAATAGAACATTGGCAAGTTTAAAGGAAGAGGGAGGAGATTTTTATTTAGATAATTTTATTTTTGAAGTTATTATTTTGGTGGAAACAATACCCCTTTTGTCTACAGGGGCCTCTAAAAATACCAAAACATGAAAGTTCCTTGCTGTTGCTGTAAGTTATCCCTGTAGGAAATTCTCTCTCTGTCTTGTACCGGTCGTAAGCGTTCGGAGCAGTGAGCAGCGAGTGTGCAGCACCCGGGGACTAACTCCAGCTTTAAGCTAGTGCCTCGATCTTGAGCCTCAATTATAAAAATCTTCTTTGATTTGTACTTGAGCTTAGTCTTGAGATAATTTCCGACGGCATGCTTAAGTTGGAATCATAAAAGATACTGAACATAAAAAAGCTTTGTAAGGAAACCATGCACTAAAAGAGAACAGTGAACAGTTCAGAAGACGAGATGGCAAAGGAGACTGAATCTGGCAACCTGTATTATTCTGTGGACTAAACAGTAGGTTGACGAACGAAGCTAAACATGGAGCTTTGGAGTGTGTTGCAGTTAATTCCTCAAACCTGTGATTGATAATTTCTGTCTCATCGTTCATAAAGCTAATACAAAGTTCACCACAGGCTGCAATAACCAGCAGGAAGTCTAGATAAGAATATTTGAAGAAAGTTATTATTAAATTAATAATAATTGGATTTTGATCATTAGAGAAAAGATAAGACTTTTTTCATCCTTTTTCTTTTCATTAGTCAAGTTTCCACTCACAAGTTGCACAAATTATAGCTGAACTTTAGAGATTAAAGTGAGAAAAAACTCACAAATTTAACACAAAAAACTAAAATATTATCTGAGATTATGAAGTCATGAGTCTGTGAGGAAAAAAAAAAAATCCAAATCATCAGATCTAATCAGAGTGTCTTTATTCATGTGGACACAACACCCTTTTCATTTTTGTTTTGATGATGTGGCCGCTGTGACGCTGTGCAGACAAACTGGACAAAGCAGTCATTATTTGAAGAGAGCTTGAATTTTAATTAAAATCAAATCACAGAACCAGAGTATAAACTGAACAGACACTGAACTCTGTGTGTGTTTGTGTGTTCATCTGTGAGCAGGTAGTTTTTTTTTTCCTCTGTGTTTGCAGCTCCAGACACACTCTGGCTCTCTCATCCTCCGTGTGTTTTATTGACCTTGTCAGTGGGATGCTGAGTGGAGCCGTGATAGACAGCCAGTTGGCTCCTTTGGGTTCAGCTGACTCCTCATTTTTATCTGCTTGTCGTACTTTTATGCTCAGCACATACTGTTTGTGTCCAGAGCCATTTTCATCCACCGCTGTCACCGCAAGACAATCCAATTTTCTTTTGGTGCTCTAAAGCTGCTACGAGGAAGCTTCATTGTTTGTTGATTTTGGAGCCCCCTGTGGACAGAAGCGGTAGTGTTTGAAGAATTACCATGAATTTAAGTTTATCAAAAGAAGAAAAGCAAATTCTCTCAACAAAAGATTATTAGTTGGTAGCTTGCTTTTTCAAAACTAAAGGGGTTCACCCAAAAATGAAAATCAGTCATTATCTATTCACCTTCATGCCGATTGAAGGTTGGGTTTATTTTGTTAGTCTGTAAAATACTTGGAAAACAGCATTGCAGACTCTCCCAAACAACAGAAAGCATTAAATGCCTCCAAACTGCTCATCTGGTTTAATCCAAGTCTCCTAAAGCCCCGAAGTGCCGTTTGCACACCGTCACACCACACACACCCAGTTCAGACGGTGTGCATGTGAATGTGGCACAGAGCTAAGGATCAACAGTGAAGATTCAAACTAAAAACATGGTGCAAATAACGTTTTTTTAAAGTCGACTTGACCTGTTGCAGTTTGAGGAGACTTGGATTACACCAGACGAGCGGTATGGAGGCATTTAATGCTTTCTATTGTTTGGGAGAGTCTGCAGTGCAGTTTTCCTGTAAAACTCAATCAGCGTTTTGTGGACTAAATGACTAAACCCAACCTTCAATCGGCATGAAGGCGGGTAGATAATGACTGAATTTTCAATTTTGGGTGAACTATCCCTTTAAGAATTTGAGCTGGGCTCAAAATTCAAAAATCTATTGAAATACGTTGCCTTGAAATGTTCAGTCATCTCAAGCTAATCTATATGCTAATTTTTACAGAGTGGACCTATAATAAATTAAAATTAAAATGCAAAATACCTTTATTTATTTCCTTTTTTTTTTTTTTTTTTGCCACTGGAGAGGGACTAAAGAGCCACAGGATGCAGCCCCCACCCCCCCAAATCCATCAGTATCAGCATGAAAAATCGAGCATTAAACGGTATCAAAACAAGGTCTGACTTCCTGAAAATCTTAAGTATTTTACAGCTCGACTGAAGAATAACACAAATCACAGTTGTACTGTCACTGCAGCTCTTTCTAGTGGAACATACTGTATGTTTTTGTTTGGTTTTATTGTTTTCACACGCTTTCCTGGAGTTTTGTGTACACATTTCCCCGTCATGCTCTCTCACACTGTAGACAGGAGCTGTCTCCAAGGCAGGCACAGATGGACTTGATGCACAGGATGTGGCTAGCATCCTGTCTCATTCAACACTTTCTCATCCCCCCGTTAATGAGAGATGGTACAATTCTGCTGCGCCATCAGGGCTGCGAAGTCTCCCCAGTCATTCAGAGATCTTGGCTGTCGGGGGTGATGAGCGATGGAGGGCGCAGCAGACAGTGGAGTGTTGCTTGGCTTCTTGTGGTAGCAGGAGGAGGAAGGTGAGACAGATTTGCTGAGAATGGAAGTCAGCAGGCGCGATGGAGTAGAAACACGTCGGGTCGGAATTAGACTTTCATTAACGCAGGAGGATCATTAATGGGCTGCAGGGGATCAGCTCAACAAATAGCAATACTTTTTCTCCACTTACATCAATTTGTTTGCATTTTAATTAATTTTCTTTCTTTCTTTTTCCTGTTTCATCCTTGTCAGAGCTCAGTGTATTGCCAGTATAAAAGGAAACACTCTGGAAATGAGTTAAATCACTGACTTACCCACATTCACACCCACTGTAAAGCCAGTTTAGAGTCTTCATTTCATCTGACTTGCATGACTTTGAGTGAAGCAAACACTTCCAGTCCATGTGATTGCTGTGCTGTGTTTGTGCTAATTGAGCTGAGCATGTCAGAAAAACAACTACTTACAACCAGGAAGTCGCAGCAGGAAGTTACCTCAGGGTATTTTTTTGTAACATGCTAAATTTGCATACAGAGGTGAGACTCACTAACAATGCATATATCTAAATGATTAACAAAAAGAATTCCTGTGAGATTTGGTCCAGACGTTCATGTTCCCCTCAGGATGAGATGTAATAACAGACTTTTCATCCAGCAGCATCATCAGTTCAAAATTATAATCTGTATGTGACTAAATAGCTGCAAGATAAGATAGACACTTAAATCCGTCTCAGCTGTAATTTGCATTTGGTGCTAATTAGCAAATGTTAGCATGCTAACACAAAAAAACAAAGATGGTGACCCTGTTAGATATTCAGGAATAAGCCTGGGTGATATAGCTGAAGATATGGAGGTTTTGTATTAGTAGATAAGGGTGGAAGCAGCTGAGGTTATTAAAGAAGTGTCTTGCTGGTTGGGAGACTATTCCTGCAGTTTACACACAACGCTGCTCTGATAGTTGTTGGTCCGTCCGTCTGTCCATTTTCTTCCGTGACAGCAGGCAGAGACGTCCCTGTCCTCCGCAACCCTCGACCTCAGCCTGCTTCTTTTGACGTGAACAAGCCTCTCGTCCTCTGATAGTTGTTGTCTGATTTTAAAAACACAACAGTCGTTCTGACGCTGTTGATGTTCACTCATGCTGTTTGTTGTCTCACGTGTCTTCACGCCGATTCTCTCGCGTTGACCAGGTTACTGGAAAACATACCTGGCTCACTGCAGCACCGAGGGATATGATAGGCTGTTTGTAAGCCAGGGAGGGAGCGCACGAGGGGCTCGTCTGTTAAATGATTGGCTGTTCATGTGTCACTTGTAGCACACTCCGTTATAAAGGACTATAACAGGCTGTCTATGAGCATAGGAACATTTTCGAACATTTTATCAAACTGCTTTCCTATAGTTATCAATGATGAGTCTATCACAGGTAGCGGTTGCTATCCTTTAATCACCCTGGTCTATTCTTTAATCCATCCACTGTACTGGTTTGATGTATAGAGATGCTGATTAGATGTGCTCTGGACTGGCCGCTGTAAAATGTGCAGTTTAATCTTGATAGTCATTGTAGGGTGGGTCATGACTTTGCCCTCCTGGGGAAAAGAATGTGGGGTATGTAGCTCTATGTGAAACAGCCAAAGTTCGGTGCCTATTAAATGTCCTCTTTTAAGATAAAACTGCACAGGCTGTCCTTCTATTGTGTCCTGTTCAAGGAACACCTGTGGAATAATGAGGGGAGTCACAACTTCAATATAAAATTAAAAATCCAATGAGATTTCAGTAATCAGTTTCAAAAATTAAAACCAAAGGCAGAACTGTGATTCTCCCACTCTTGTTTTTCTCTCTGTTCCAACCTACTTGCAGCATCTGGAGTATTTTTTCAAAGAAGAAAATGCAAACGAAAGTTGTCAGGGCATAAAATCAATGATCTGTTGATCTTTACAAATCAAAGCTTGATAGTCTAACAACAGCAGAGCTGCCAGAGGAAAAAAAAGGCTTAAATAGAAAAACTGAATTGAATCATGACCGTAAAATCAAATCGAATAAAGGATTTGGAGAATTGTGACACTTGTAGCAATAATCATGCTGTTTATATGCCACACCTGTCGAGCGGATGGATTATTGTAGCAGAGGAGAGTGCTCGCCAACACGGCTTTCAACAAATTTGCACGCAAAATTTTAGATCAACCTTTTGTGTGCAAA
Organism: Lutjanus erythropterus; assembly: GCF_056507025.1. Classification (NCBI taxonomy): domain Eukaryota; kingdom Metazoa; phylum Chordata; class Actinopteri; order Lutjaniformes; family Lutjanidae; genus Lutjanus; species Lutjanus erythropterus. The sequence goes on from NC_139335.1 coordinate 5,650,514, forward strand.
AAGAAAAGTGTTGTGTTTATATTTTTGTTTCTGAACATCAGCATGTTAACACTGTCACTGAGAGCATGCTCACATTAGCATTTAGCTTCAGTGTTGAGTGATGTCTACCAAATTGGCATATGACAATGTTCACAGTGAAATATGGCCAATGTACAATGACATTGTGTATGAGCTCACCAGCTGTAGCCTCCCACTGTCGCTCTGTCAGCAGCCTCCAACTGTCTCTTCAGACAGACACAGACAATCGGGCGTTAGCGGCACGGTTGTGCTGCAGGGTTTATTCGTGCTTGGAACATGACTGTTGTAAAACAATCAGAAAATAACATTTTATTTATCTGATTTACCCAATCTGATTATTTTTATTTGTCTGATTTTATTAGGACAATAATAAACGAGACGTGGAGAAATAACATTTGTGCAATGCAGCAAAGGCTGCTTTTTATTTTCTCTCCCACATATCAAAAATGACAACTAATATTCGGAGTGGATGGGATTACAGTTCCCCAAAAGTGAAACCAAAGCATCTCAGTCGCCCCCTGGTTGCAGTACGTGTCATTAATCCTGCCTCCCCAATGTTAATAGATAAGACTTGGGCCAAATTAAAACATCAAAGTAACAGTCAAATAAAATGATGCTTTCTGTCATTTTAGGTAGTTCTTTTAATGCTGATGTTTGTTTAAGTGTTCATTATTCTGATTGGTTTAGTTTTAATTAGTTATCCGATGCTCTAAAACGGATGTTTCATGCTATGATTGACAACTGCAGAAGGTTTCTTTCCTCCCTTATGGCAGTAAAGTGAATATTTTTGGGTCGTGGACAAAACAAGACATTTGAGGGTGTTGTCTTGGGGTTTGGGAAACACTGGTCAACATTTTTGGGCATTTTCAGAAATTTTATAGACCAAACTACTGTTGCAGCCCTGGTTGTTGAAAATAGTTGTAGAAAGACACAGCATCCATAGCTGTCTTTCTTCTTTGTTCAGTCTCTGGTTGTATTTTCTCTTCCTGTAAAAGGAGCCTTGTGATCTTTGAAAAACCATTTCTCATAAACAAAAACATTCTTAGGTTGCATAACTGTTCGTTTGGCCTTGACTCAAAGCACTCTGGTGATAACAGTTAATATATGTCCATACAATGCAGTAGGTGTGGTGTGTTTACAGTTGGGGGGGGGGGGGGGGGGGTCTTGTGGGAACGGAGTCCTGGGTGGATCCTGGTCACATAGTGAACCATGCCTTCCTTCCTGCTCCTCCTGTTCCATAGGAACATCCGTCTCCAGACCTCCAGACCTCGACCCCTGGCCCCTCCCGCCGTAACAATGAACTCCTCGCCCCACGGCTCCCGCGCCTCCATCGACATCTTGGAGGAGCTCCAGCTGATTGCCGCGCAGAACCTGGAAAAGCTGGACATCAACAAATACTATGAGGTCGTCTGTGAACTGGGCAAGGGCACCTACGGGAAGGTGGACCTGGTCATCCACAAAATCAGAGGTAACTGCTGTGTGTCTTAGCTGATTCTGACTGGAAACGTTTGTTTCCTGCCTGTTTTGAAGCTCGGCTGACAGCTCCATCAGGTGTGAATCTCTCCAACATATTGAATAGCTGAAGAAATAAATATGGGACTTCTGCACTGAGTCAAACAATAATGTTAGTAATATGAAAACGCAGGCGCTCCTCAGGGATAGAGCCAATAATGAGAAGAAAATAAAGTAATTACTGTCCAGCTTTCTGAATAATGAAAAATCCCACATGAAAGATGGCAGTCTGGAAAAGATCTGAGGCGCTCTGATGGTAAATGTAAAAATTCTTTATTAATTTCTGCACATGCCAAACACTTTTGGACGAGAAACAGGTGATACATTTAAAAACTAAAGTCAGGCCTGGTCATGTGACATTCTGCCACTTGTAGAGCAGCAGAAACATCACAGCCACAAAAGTGCTGGTCACAACCCACAACACAGTCAGACAGATATATGGACTTATGGACAGAAATATGGACAATTGTGCAGGATAATTGCACACATTACAATATACACATGGTGTGTAGTATTAGCCTATATTAAGAGAAAATATTCTAAACAGCTTTGCCCTGTAAAAGCCAATTACACAGAGAAACAGAGATTAGATCGCACAGAATAGAAGCAGCAAAAATTTCAGTGTTGAATCACAGTTTGAAGATATTATTTCACAGGATGATTTAACAGTGGAAAATATGAATATGCAGTATTTTGCACATGGTAATTGCACATTAGAAACATGAAGGATTAACAGTATGTATATGAGGCTATATTACACAATATGTATAAATATTTGTAGATATGAATATGCAACCTGTGACAGAGAATAGTACAAATCAGCTGGATGCTGATGTTGTGAACAGAGATCACTTCACAGCATCACGAAAATAATGAATTATGAAAATTAAAAAGGATATTTTCTTATAGGACACATGCTCATTGTCAGAGTAGCAGCAGTGATTCAAAAGATTCCAAAGGTGATAAACTAAACCATTTTAGGTTCAGCAGCCCTCACATGACAGTTTATTGCCATCCTTTAACTGTAAATCTATAAATTTAGCATGTAGCATCTTTCTGATTCATATAAAAATAGCAGCTATGTCTTTGTGTGGTTGTCAGAGGGTTTGATGTCAAATACATTTGTTCACTATGGTTGGACGAACAATGATTTGTCCTCATTTAAATATTCATAACTTGACATCGTCATCCTGAGAAGAAAAAAAAATACATATATATATATATATTATTGCCCGCAGTTCATAGGCTAACATCATTTCAGCTTGTAAAATTGAAAGTGGCTGAGTAGAAATGAGAGGCTGCTTTTGTCTGAAATCATTGTTTCAAAAATTACAAAGGATTTTGAGTGGCAAATTTGCCACCCAGAGTCTGACAGGGCTTAGTGAATGTTCAATTAGAGGCCTAAAAATCAAGTGAAATGTCAGGAAACGACACGCAGTTCATGTTCACCAACCTACCTGGTGTTTGCTTTATTTCAAAAGGCACTTAAGGTAAAAGGAAACCAAAAAAAATCCAACATTAATGAGTCCATCTTTCTCTGGATGGAGCAGGAGACAGTTTCGATTCATAACCTGTTGTGGGAGGAGAAGATTTCCCAGTCTCACCTCCACAAATGTATTTGGCCAGAGTGAGCAAATCTACAGGTTTGGAGACTGATGGAAATGGGATGTTCTTCTCTTTTGCGGCTCTACTTTGGGATTCAGAATGATAACGGGGTCGTTTTACATAATAATAGTGCAGAGTGCAGCTTTAAAATGCTTCACTTTGATATCGCAGCCGCAGCATACACTGAGTGAATCAAACACAGTGCTGGTGTATCCCGCTCTCTTTCCCCTCGCTCAAACATGTAATCGTTGCTCGGGTAAAGCACTCTCATTCGTCTCTGAAGTGTTTACTTCTGAAAATGAATTTCAAAGACCAAATTTCAGGTAATGCAGGCCACATTTATGCAGCAATTTAGCACAGATTGGCCCGAATTCAGTATTTAACTAATAGAAAATCTGTGTAACCCCTTCACTTTAAAAGCCCAAATGTTGACCATCTGCTCCGGGCTTCTTAATGGTCTCTTTTATGGAGTGCAAAGCTGCAGCTTCCCTGCCCGTTTAGAGTGGCTGCACTCTGTCACCGTGATGAATTCTGACCTTTTCCAGCCTGTAAAGTGCGCAGCTGAAAGATGTAAGAAATCACGTGTACCTGGTTTCATCATCTGCTGCATCTTTTCACAACCATCAGGGAACAAGCGTAGCTTTAATCATCTACTCTCCGGTGTCTGATGTAGACTGTAGACTATAAATGAGCTTCCAATCATAGCTGACCCTTCACTAAGCCCCCTCCTGTAAACTGCAACTGCTCAATCATAGGTTAGCAAGTATAACTATGGCACCGTAGGCCTGTCAAATTCGAAGAAGCGGCTCTAAGCAGAAGATGGAGAAGGCATACTTTATTCATCTCCGAGGGGAAATTACATTTTTTCACTCTGTTGTAATTTTGTACATAGATACACAGGCCTGAAATACACACACATGAACAGACGGGACCTATAAACATGCATCAGAGAGATGTCAGAGCAAAGGGGCTGCACACTTGCATATAGTCAGGCACCCTGAAAAGTTATTGTTTCAGTGCCTTGCTCAAGGGCACCTCGGCAGCTCCCAGGAGGTGAACCGGCACCTCTCCCGCTAACAGTCCATGCTCCATAGTTCGGTCCGTTTGGGACTTGAACTGGCAACCATTCGGTTCCAAAGCCGACTGAACTTTGTTTTCATCTGATTTAACAAAATCTGCAAACGTTAGCACGTCCAGCTAACTAATGCTAGCTTACGCTGCAGTAACTTTACCTTACCTGTAAAAATTAATCAGCCCATATATTGATCTAAATTGTGTTAGAACATTAAAATCATTTATCTATGTTTGTTTTTGTCTACACTGCAAAAAATCAGTTTTTAAGTAATTTATTGTGATGTGAGCCAAATATAAGTAAAAAAAAAAGTGAAATCAGAGAAACTTTGCAACTTGTGTTAATAATAATTTACTTAAAAATTAGATGAAATGAAGAATGCCTTTTTAACCCTTAACATTCCAGAAAAACAAGAAATAGCTATTTCTTTGTTTTCTTATATCTTAAAGCCTAAAAAAAAACAAATTACGACCTGCACTTACGTAGACTCAAAACAACCAATTTTAACCAATAACAGCATTATGTCCAAAAATTATTAAAAATAAATTAAAATAGTTAAAGGAAAAAACAGCAGATCATCAGATTTAAATGTAAAGTGGCATAATAGAAAACAAATTTGAGGTACCTGCACTTGAGTAAATATACTTGGTTACATACTAAATACTTAAGTTCATGTGTAGGTTTTGAATTAGCAGATTAATCAATGATTAAGACTGATAGAAATGGTGGGGGGGCAGTTTGTTTGTTGAGGGCCGATACAGTTGCATTATGGGTCAGTGGGGCAGACGAGTTTATACCAATGTAGGTTATCCTGAGCTTTAGAGTTCGCCCTCAAACAGTCGCAGCTTCACGAGTCAGCTGAGTTCTCCTGAACAGATGGTGCGACAGATGCAATTATACATCTGAAAAAATCTGAATGTAAGAGTTTGAGCAAAGAATTTCTACACTGTGGTATTTTTACATTTCCTTATTGCTTCCACCACTGACATTTAGAACTGATCTAGTGTGCATATATATGTATATCTTTTGTAGAGCTGAAATGATTAGTTGATTCATTGATTAGTCAAAACAACAGAAAACCAACAATTTTGATAATTGATTTATTGTCTTTGATGTCAGACATTAAAACTATCTTCTCAGTTATGAGTATTTGCTTATTTTCTTTTTCCTCTGCAAAAGCGAATTTAATATCTTCTGGCCAAAACAAACAATCTGAAGATGGGATTTAGAAATTAGTATTAGTATCAGCAAACATTTTAGAGATCAAATGATTCATTAAGAAAATAATTTGCAGATAATTAAAGTGATAATTAAGCTGTAGATGGTAGAGGGCAAACCAAATATTTATTTTTAGTGGACGAGAGTGAGACGGTAAAATCAGCAGAGGCTAGCAAAGAAATTAAATGCTTTTTCCTACTTTATAACCAACTGATCTGAGCTTAATAGTATAAAAAGAAGCATGAATCTTTCCTTTTATTTTAAATATTTAAGTAGCAGTGTTGTTTATTACTGTATTTGGTTATATTTTGGACTTGTCTAACAAATTTGTATTACATTGTGTCAGTTTATGGGCTCCATAGATGTCTTCAAATTACTTGTATTGTATGATCAGCAGTCTAAAACTCCAAAAACAGATAAAAGCAGCAAGATAAGAAGCAGGAAATAGATAAAAATACAAAAAATACAACGGTTTGTTTTTTTTTAGGTCTAAATGTTCCAGTAAGCATAGGGGAAGCACTGAAAATTTAGTAATTTATATAAATCTTTTAAGTTATAATAATAAACGTAAATAATAATAGCTAATGGCAGCATGATACACAGCATGATGAAAGAAAGACAGAATAATGAGTGACAAAATCAATACAAATTTAATTTATTTATTAAGGTAGTTGTCGTCCTGTCAATCTGAGGTAAACTCCTCTTGTATCATGTTATTAAGAACAAACAGAGTTGGCCCTCTTGACCTTTTCTTCAAGTGGCTCCACGCTGTTAAAAATGCACGCAGCGCTCTGCAGAGCTGACCCGGTGGTATTGGAGAAGCGTCCCGTCTCATCTTCGCTGACACACTGACTGTTGGTGCAGACAGAGGCAGGCAGACATGGCAGCTTTCCAGGTTATTGTCTGGGCTATTTCAGATTAGTCTCCCTCCCTCGCTGCTCCTCCGCTCGTCACAGCGAGTGGCTGCAGAAGGGAGACGAGGCGAGTCGAGCCTCTCAGCCGTCTCCATACAAAGTACCTTTAGTGTTTATTTTGTCAGCCTTTTTTCAATTCAGTATTAGTGCTGTACCAAATGTCTTTGTTGGTTTTTATCATATTGAGTCAGCCTCATCCTGTTTTTTTTAGTTAAGTTTTAGTTGACTAAAAGTCTGAGCATATTAGTATTTTATTTTTGCAAAGATTGTGGAAGCAAGTGAAAATTGCAGAAAAATAGCATTTTTTGTATAATTCATTAACAAGTAAATGCAAAAAAAATTAGTACATTCCAAGTACCAATACAACATTGAGACGGTTATGATTGGTGGAACTTATGGGAAGCTATGATTCCAGTGATTGGACAAAATTGCAGGGTTGTGCAGAATTCACAGGACTTGGTTAAATTTGCACTGATTGTTACGATCACAACATCACAACTTCCTGGAGGGACCGTTAAGTCGTCAAATTTATATTGAACATTTCAGTGAATTTAGTCCAACCAAAACCAATAACTTTTCAGTTCAGTTTCAGTATAAACCATGATAAAATACCCTATGATTAGTTTTATAGTTTAAATTTTCAATTTTATCATCTTTAATTACTGTGCTTTGAAAAATTATTGCAAACACTGGACATTTATCACGAAAATGATGCAATGAGATCAGCTCACTCTCTTCCAGTTTAACCCCACAGACTCTCCCATCAATCCAACCAGTAGCTGTTAAGCAAGACACAGGGAACTTTTTCTGCAGTATTTTCATGGGTAAACTGTACATTTACTGCCACTAGACAACTTTATTTCTAAACTTTAATCCCACTGCTCTGATCACCAACAACGTACACACACACACTGCAGAGCTTCAGACATAATCATATGCACCATGTTGATGGAAAATAGATCAGAAATAGTCGCACACGTCAAAGGAAAACTGCATGTTATACAAAAACTTTGGCTGCTAAGATATGGCGTGAACACTGAACCTAACCACATAGTTTCTGGACGTAAACCTACGCAAACTGCAAACATTTCACTGCAATAATCACGTGGCAGTGTCAGATACAGCCGCTAGAGGGTACCTTGTGATTCTGTATCAGATGGCAAGGGGCTGTGATAAATAGTTTATATGTGACAAGGTTAAAACTCAGTAACACAAAGAAACTAACCAATTGAGGCAGCAGTAGACAAGCAACTCCTGTGTACTGCGAGGTAAAATTTGTCTAAGTGCTTCCCTTCTGATAAAGAAATTCATCCAAAGTTTAATGGCATCATGGTCGTCTTGTTATTGTCTAGTGTGATTCATAAAAAAAAGGTCATTGATGACTTTGTCATTGTTTTTGAAAAGGAAATTAAAACACCAGATGATTAAATGTTTTTTTGTGCAGCTTTTCATTATTATATCGAGTGAAATTGTTCACTACAGGCAGAATGAGATTCTTTTCCTCATCTTTGGCATATTAATAACATGTGTATGAAGTCGTGTTTGCAGCTGAGAGCATCACTTCACTGCAAAATCCCTGACATGACATGAAAGCAGATCAGCCCCATTTTAAAGCTGAGACGACATCCTGGTCACTGTGTGGGAACTAGTCCGGCGTTGGATATGAAATACTTGCATAAGTCTCCTGGAATAAAACAGCAGGATTTAATTCAGTGACGTTGAAGATTTTAATTATTCAACACATTTTGAAATGATTGTAATTAAGTTCCTTGCGTGCAATTAGGCGTCCGTGAAATAAATCCCCAAACACATTAATATGGTGGAAAAGAACAAGGAGCGAGGAATGAGATTGGAGTTGCGTAACACTACTCTGTCCTCCTTTTCAGGCACAAAAATGGCCCTGAAGTTTCTGAGGAAGAAGACCACCAAACTGAAGAGCTTCCTGAGAGAGTACAGCATCTCCCTTTACCTGTCGCCCTGCCCCTTCATCATCAACATGTACGGCATCGCCTTCGAGACCGACGAGTACTACATCTTCGCTCAAGAGTACGCTCTGGCTGGAGATCTGTTCGACATCATCCCTCCGCAGGTAAGACGCACACAGATCTAAAGAAAGAAGCTACTCTTTCAGTTCAGCGTAAATTATTCTTTCTTAATCCCCCATGTTATTTCCACGCGGGTTTCCGAAGCACACATGCCATCCCGCTTTGGATCACAAACTGGCCTCCAGTGCTGTTATTCTGCATGACATTTAGTCATCAGCTCTGTGGAGAGTCATCCCTTTTGGTGCCAAAACACTAAAATCCAATAGTCTTTTATTGTGAAGTGTTATCAAAATAAAAGCCTGTAGAAGTCTCACCTGGGTCCTTTGACCTGGCTACATTCTTAAAAGGGCCAGTTCACCTTACAAGCAAAAGTAGATATTCCTCCTCTGCCTGCTCTGAGATGTCTGCCTTCTCTGTAATATAATGGAACTAGATGGCACTACTTCTATGGTGCTCAAAGCACCAAAAAATATATTTAAAAAACCCAACAGCAGTGTGCCTTTCCAGAAATCATGACCCAGTTACTCAAGATAATCCTTGTTGCGAGCTGTTTCATGTAGGAACTACTCTTTCTAATACAACAAAAGTGGTCCCAGTGGATTCTGCCGCAGAGAGAAAGTAGTTCACAACAAGGTCTGTGGATTATTGAGTGAACCAGGTCGTGATTTCTGGAAAGAGACATTGTTGTTGAGTTTTTCAAATATATTTTTTTGGTGTTTTGAGCAACGCAGGATTAGTGTCATCTAGTTCCACTATATTGACGTGAAGCCAGACATCTTTGTAGCTGCTATCTCCAAAACTCTGCAACTCAAACCTGAATAGTATAGACAGATAAACAGCAGTACAGGCCAGAGTAAGTATTTTTGATTTTGAGGTGGATTGTGCCTTTAAGCTAATTTTAGACTCATAGATATAGCATGAGTTATAAATTTTCTTTTCAGAATCTGCATAATCGAGGTCTTTTCTGCTCAGTATCTTTAATGAATCAAACTTAAGGACACCATCAGGAAGAAGGTCTATTGCATTTTTATAAATTTGGCCCCAAAAGTAGTTAAATGTCGATGAACTCATCGCTCCTCTCTCTGTGTTCAGGTGGGACTTCCTGAGACGGTTGCCAAGCGATGTGTCCACCAGGTGGCCATCGCCCTGGACTACCTGCACTGTAAGAAGCTGGTCCACAGAGACATCAAACCTGAGAACATCCTTATTTTTGACAAAGAGTGCCGGAAGGTCAAGCTGTCAGACTTTGGCATGACGCGGCGCGCCGGCTCTCCGGTGAAGCGCGTGAGTGGCACGATCCCGTACACGGCGCCCGAGCTGTGCGACACCTCGCGGCATGAGGGCTTCTGCGTGGACTACAGCACAGACGTGTGGGCGTTCGGCGTGCTGCTCTTCTGCATGCTTACGGGAAATTTCCCCTGGGAGAAGGCCATGCCTAACGACGCCTTCTACGAGGAGTTCGTCCGCTGGCAGCGCCGCCGGACAGGCACGGTGCCGTCACAGTGGCGCCGCTTCACAGACGAAGCTCTGCGAATGTTTCGAAGGCTCCTCTCCATCGAGCAGGAGCGCCGCTGCTCTGTCAAAGAAGTCTTCAGCTACTTCAACCTGTGCTGGATGTTAGACACGGAGAACGGGAACAGCGGCAGCAGCGGCGGGGCGTTAGCGAGCAGCGCGCCTCCTCTGGACATCAGCTCGTCCTCGTCAGAAGAGGACGTATTAGTGGACAGACTGAAGCAGCAGAGCCTGTCTCCTGCTTGCGTGGTGGGGAAGGGGAGCATCATGATGGACACCCACTACTCCTCCATGTCCACCAACAGCTCGCCGTCCTCCACCGGCAGCTACGAGCGCGTCAACAGAGAAAACAACGAAAGAGGGCGCATCCTGGTGGCCACGCCCATCGAGATCTGCGTGTAGAGGCGTCTGACGCCACGTTACAGGCTGACTGCTCACACGTGAAGGCTGCTGCTGTGAGCTGAGGAAGAAGATTTCTCCGAGCGTGAGAAAGAGGAGGAAAAAGTGAGGAAAGAGTGGCGACTGGTGCTCGGCGTCAGGAAACTTTCAACAGTCTGACATACGTTGTAGCTTCACTGCGGATTTACTCATTTCTGATGAAGAGAAACTCTGAGGAAATGAGCAGTGAGACAATCACAAGCCTCCTGCGTGTAGTTTTCTACTGCAGTCACTGACACAAAACATGAACTCACTGGACAAGCTGTGAAGAAAAAAAGCTGAAGGGGGGAAATAAACAAAAACATAATCCACAAGCAATATGTTCAAATGTTTGGACTAATCCAGTCACTGCAAAAATAATCTGAAGAAAAAGAAGTGATCGACTTTCAGTAAGATGATTTGTGACTGTTGGTACTATTGTGTGTTCATTGTAGTGTACCATTTTCATGTTTGGTAGATCTGTTTCTGTAAAGTGATTTGTTTTTTCTTAGTTTTTTTTTGTATATTTTTTAAATTTGGATTTAAATTATTTATTTATGTCAGATACATATTTATGATTTGTTTTATCAAGTGGCAGCAGAGTTCTGAAACCTTTTTTTATTGAATTATTCTGAGACGTGAAAATTAAATGAGCAGAAATTTGAAAACAAAACAGTAGAAGCAGGTGATTTTGGCTGTCACACACCTACATTCTTCTTTAAATACTCTTCATCATGTTGTTGTGATGTACGTAGACTGTTTTTTTCCACCCAAAATGTCCTCTTCATGTTTGCCCGTGTTGCCTAAACCCACTTGTACAGTAGCAACCAACAATATGAGTGCGCCTCATAGACAACAAGAAGTTTTTATTGGGTTTTTCCTCTTCCAACCAGTCCTCCCATTAAAACAAAACTGCAGTATACTGGGACCATATGATTACTGCTGCAGTTTCCTTTAAGATTAAAATTAATCCTATGATTGACCCTTCACTAAGCTCCACCCTCTTTCTGCATATATGGAGTTTACAGCAATAAGTGCCAGATTTAACGTCGACATTGGGAGTAATTATTATATATCTCTCTTTAGCAGATATTACAAGTGTAGCTGGCTAATGTAAGCTAACGCTAATGCTTGAACTCCTGTAGAGCTAGCCAGAGAAATGTATCATGGTCAGGTTAAATCCTCCTCCTCAAACCGCCACATAACAAATGCAGATGCTGTCGTATCTAACAGGTTTGGCTGGTGGCAACATAACTGTAGCCAGTAAGTTAGCGTTAGTTAGCCAAACATGCTAACATTCGCAGTTCATGTTACAGCAGATAAAGACAGGTGCTGTTTTATCTCACTTTTCAAAGACTACAAAAAAAGACGCCACCTTACAGACTCATGAAACACTAAGACTGTTGCTCGTAATAGATCCTGATGCACACTGCTTCCACTTGCTATATGATTGGGTAGTTGCTATTTAGAGGCGGGGCTTAGCAAAGGATCAGTTGATGGCTATTTGGTAATATGCCAAAAGTGACAAAAGTATCGTAAATAATCGTCAATTTTACTAAGTGCATGGTTAATATAGAAAATGGAAATTGTACCTTTTACTGATCAGTTACTTATTGTGATATATTTGGATTTTTTTTCTGAAAAATAGGCAAGAACTTGGAAAAAAAAAGCCTTAACACCGATTATGCCAATTGAATGGTCTCTCAACATAAGAATGAAATTCAGTATTTGGGGATTCTACCCGCTCTCAACTTTTTATTCCATTTTTTTTTGCTGTGTAATTCATTAGAAAGTTAAACCCTGAAAATGTGAGACGGGATGGACGAATGTAGACAACGGGTCTTTTGGATTTGGGGAATTAAAATGTTTCAGCGATTTGCTCTTTTGTGTTTTTCAGAAGTATTGCATGAAGTGATATTACTGTGGTGAAAATTTGTTGAAATAAACACCTGAAGAATTAAGTGCCCCTTGTTCTTTGTTTTAATTAAAGGAATATTCAACATTTAGGGATACATGCTTGTATATATAAATTAAATGGAAAACAGCTGAATTAAGTCAGTAGTTAAAGAAGCAAACAGTTCATGGAAAAACTTGCTGACTCCTCTTGTAAAAAACAATTTAAAAACATTATCTGCTCTCAGCTGTGAACAATCACTTCCAAACTGTAGTAACTCAAACTACAACCAAAAATAACACTCATCTAAAATGTATAATTTCATGCTATGAGCTACAAGAAATATTTCATGGTTCTACATTTTTCTATTAAAGTGATGGTTTAAACAAATTTTTTAAAATGGAGACCACCAAATTAAACACCAAACAGAGGCCTCAGCTACTCTGTCAGGTGTGTGTCAGTGCAGGAAGACACACCCAGGTGAGTCTCCCGCCCCCCTGCCTGGGTCCTAGTGCCAGACAATCTCTTATCTTCCCTCCAACATTAAACACTGGATTGTGCTGCATTTGTGTGGTGTCAGAATAATCAGAAAAATTAGTTCCCGACTGGGAAAATTCACATCAACAGCCGTTACAACTGGGACGAACAACGTGGAAAGTCCACCATAAGCCATGCCAACACTTTGCTATTGCTGCAACCAAACTTCCAGAACCAATCCGACCCATTCAAAGCTTCACACAATGGAATTTACTGTATGATACACGACTGGTCTGATACCCTCTATAAGATGGCAAAATTCTTGAATGGAAAATAGTTCTTTACATTTATGCATAATTTAAAAGACCTTGTGATCTCGCTAAGGTCACAGTTGCTACTTCAGTGTGTCAGATATATATTTAATCACAATTTAAGTACATCAGCACAGTTTGTGTTTTGTGACTAGAGACCACTGAATTCTCTGTGTTTAATCTAATGATGTCTGATGTGTTGTGCTGTTTTAGAGTTTCAGATAAAAGATTAAACACCACAGGAAATAACATCGTATGCAGTTATTCCCCCAGGATGTCGCCCTTTTCAAACCTTTCTCTCAGTTCACAAAAGATAAAAAGAGGCAATCAAAACTGGACTTTGTTCTGGGACACTTTGAAGTGTAAAACTGCAGATTAAAGTCAAAAGATCAACCCCTGTTCAGATGTGCATTCCAGCCTCAGCATTTTCATGCCAAACGGACTAAAACCCAGATCATTTTGTGCATCAGATCAAGCCTTACTGTATGTCGGTCACATAATTATGCCCCAATAAACTCACAATGCCCCATGAAGCTGTAAAACCACTGAGGCATGTCTCTGCCTCGGCTGTAATGAGCAGCGTCTGCCTCCAAAAACTGGCTGGAAGCTGAATTACATAACACTCCCACCCAGGTATGACTGAATCTGATTTAATGTTACAGTCAAAAAATATCCATACATCAACAGCAGATCAGCCCAACTGAGGCTGAAAACGTTGGTTCCTCCTGCAGCAAAATGTCAAACTGGCTACAGACGTGCACGTCACGCAGCATTTTTACAGACTGATAAGACAGAAAAGGGTGAAATTAGTTTTTTGCAATGTCAGTCCAACAAAACAAACTCATTCTGCCTGAATATAAAGAAACCACATGGGGAAAAAAAACAGCCAAGTGCAGCTGAGCTGGAGAGCAAATCATCAAGCAACGCTGCATGTTCAGCATAGCAATTACAGCTGAACGCTGCACTCACTGATCTCAGTGTTTCTCCCACCACCATGTTTACATATTCACCAGCAGCAAGGAGGCAGAGGGGAGAGTCTGATCCATCAGAGGAGCGACGTGGTGAGTAAGATCTTTAGTAAATAAATAAAAGAACCAAGGACGGCTGCTGAGGTCACTCCAGGTCAGCTGTGTTTTCTCACCAACACTAATCTTCCCTTTAACAGACAAACAACCAACACACTGATCGTGCACTCTTAGAAATAAGGGCTCTAAAAAGGTTTTCCCTGAAACACTGAAGTTCTACACAGAACCACCAAAAAAGGGTTTGTCACGGGTTCTTTGTAAGACTAACCCTTTTCATCCAAGAAAAAACACCTTTTTGGATGAAAAGGGTTCTTCAAGGACTGCAGAACCTTTTCATCAAGAGTTTATTGTACCATAAAACAAAAAGGTTCTGAGTAACAACTGTTATGTGAGTCAAGTAAACTGGCAAAACAAAGGATGGACCCAACAAAGGCAGACTGAAGCTAAACAGGAAGATTTCAAAGTGATTTAATTACAATCAAAAAGTAACTGAGGACAGGCTTACATGGGTGACGGGGTGGTCCAAAACAGAAAACTAAAGCTGGAAAAAAAAATCCAAAATGAGGCAAAAGTCCAAAATGACAAGGAAAGCACAGACGAGGCTCGGATACTCGACACAAAGGACGACGACGAACTGACACAGACAGCAACTAATCAGACACAGGTGGAGCTAATCAGACAGGTGAAACAAATGGCAGTCAGAAAGGGCAGGAACAGGACAAAGACAGGAAGTAAAGTCAAGACCTGGACTACAAAATAAAACAGGAAATAAATAACAAAAAAAAAAACCCCAAACCATGACAACAATCCCCATGAGTGTGTTCTCGATAAAGCCCTGGGAATATAAAAAGGTTCTCTGTAAAACTCCCTGAGTGTGTTCTAGATAATACCCTGGGAATATAAAAAGGTACTCTGTAGGAGGATTTTGTCAGAATAATATAAAAAGGTACATGCATCCTATAAAAGCCAATCAGAGGCAGAGTACAGCAGATCATGCCTTCACCATCCTGGGAAAACAAATACATCATGAGCTGTGTGTTGCCAGCAATCAGCACAGTTTAAATGAATGAAAACAACTTACCCAAACTTTCAAGTACCACACTAATTTGCCTCCAGGCTGCTGTTTTCTGTTCAGATCTGGTTGGTAAAATCACATCCAGCAACAGCCGCGACTGGTTTGTCCTCCATGATTATTTTCAAGCATCTCTAAACTTTGTTCTCGCCACCACAGAAGCCTCGTCTTTCAATTAATAACCGAGCACTCGGACCAGCACTCCTGAAAAAACACGAGGCGCTCGGAGCGTCTGAAATGCGAGGCTGCTGGGTCACATTAGCAGCATGCAAACCGCTCACTGCCAATCGAAAAAAAACAACTGTAAAAAAAGCCTCTGACTGCCAAAACTGTGCTCTGTGTGATTGGGGCCTCAGGCACCAGCATATTAAGTTAAATGAAGAAACACTGGGTCAAAAAAAACTGTATTTGGGTGTTGAAACATCAACTACTTGCAGCATTTGAGTTTTGAATAACCAGGCAGTGAACTGACACAGCACGAGGCCCTAAAGCCTGATGATCTGCGTGATCCCAGACTCTGCAGGCTCCTTCTGTTCTGTATGTTCTGCTAATGTTTTTTTTTTATATCACACAACAAAACAGAGAGGAGACATCTATAAGTTATCAGCATGTGTTTCAGCTGCTGAAGCAGCAGAGCTGTGCTGCAGAGATAGTGAGGAGGATTGTGATCAGAAAAGAGCCTGTCAGTCCTTAAGACAGAGATAAGCCTGCAGCCTGAGCGAGGGATGCTGAAGGTAAAGAGACAGACATTGAGGACTGAACAGAAGAAAGAGGTAAGGTAAATGGTGAGAGGAGGAGGGGGCAATAAACAGGGTAGAAAGGCAATAAAAGAGGAGAAATAAAAGCAGCAGCTTCATGTGCAGCTGCAGGCGTAAACACTGTAATAAGGTGACATTATAGAAGCATGTGACCACAAAATAAACTGGAGCACAACGGGACAACATTTGACCTTCCCACCCTGAGCGTCATGTCAGGGGAAAATGGCTGCTGCGTGAATAAAATGTGTATTGCCACAAGCCTCACCTGTGCCAGTTTAGTGCTAATTAACAAGCATGCTAACACACTAAACTAAGGCGGGGATCATGAGGTAACATATCTCCTGAATATCAACATTTGCATTCTGATTGTGAGCATGTATATTGATATTAGCATTTAGCTGAAAGCACCACCTGAGGCTGGAGGTTTTTAACTGTGTGTTCGCATGCGCACCCCTTCCTATCCTGCATCCACTTGGAGAAATGGTTGTGCACATCCTTAGAAATTAAGATTAACTGAATAAGGTGATGCCTGACAGCACGATAAACTTTACAAAGTTCTGCAGCCGAAATTTTGGCATCCTGGGGTGAAGATGCACCTGCGTTTTCATCGTTGCTCTTGTGCTGGTCTGTGCTAGCATATCTGTCGATGGCGCCTTTCCTTTTGCTGCTCACATCCGCGTCACGACGACACAACATGCAATAAGCGTGGAAGTTGTCCTGTCTGTTTTTGGTGATGAATCGATGCTTTTGACCAAGTCTTTTGTTTAGGCATTTCTGCAGTTTGCTTTTGTTGCAGGTAGTCTGGGTGGGTTTGCGAGGCCTTGTAGCACCCAATAATGTAATAATTTACTGAAAATGTAATAACGCCTGAAAATGTACTCAAATTTGCACTTAACTCAATCGAAAATGTAATAAAACCCAATAATGTAATAAGTTGACCAATAATGTAATAAAATATTCTGACTGATATTGTAATAACATTTTTACCGATAATGTAATACCTAATTACATTATTGGAGATTCATTACATTTCAGGTGGGTCTTTTTAAAAAAAAAAAAAGATAATGTAAAACTTGACAGATAATGTAATACAGAGGTCTATATTTTGTGTTTTGAGAATCTAAGACTGTTAAATACACTGACTTTGAAACAAGAGAATAACTAGAGTGGCCGTCTTGTAACCGTTGCTGGTTCGATCCTGGCCTGCAGAGCTCATGTTGAGGTGTCCCTGAGCAAGACACCGAACCCCTAACCGCTCCTGATGGGTCGTGGTTAACATCTTGCATGGCAGCTCTTCCGCCATCAGAGTGTGATTGGGTGAATGTTATGTATAATGTAAAGCGTTTTGGGTATCGTTTCAGGTATAGTAAAGCACTATACAAATACGGACCATTTACCATCTTCCTCTAGCCTATGTCAAGTGATAGTGGTCAGAAGACATACCGTGAGATTTACCTGTATGAGTACAGGTTTAATGAAAATGTCAGCATAAAAATGACAAAACATAATAACGACTGACTTGGTCATTTTTTAACTACATACATACATACATACATACATACATACATACATACATACATACAGTCAAGCCTGAAATCATACATTCATACATACATACATACATACAGTCAAGCCTGAAATCAATCATACAAACATACATACAGTCAAGCCTGAAATCAATCATACATACATACATACATACATACATACATACAGTAAAGCCTGAAATCAATCATACATACATACATACATACAGTAAAGCCTGAAATCATACATACATACATACATACATACATACATACATACATACAGTCAAGCCTGAAATCATACATACATACATACATACATACAGTCAAGCCTGAAATCATACATACATACATACATACATACAGTCAAGCCTGAAATCATACATACATACATACATACATACATACATACAGTCAAGCCTGAAATCATACATTCATACATACGTACATACAGTCAAGCCTGAAATCATACATACATACATACATACAGTCAAGCCTGAAATCATACATTCATACACACGTACATACAGTCAAGCCTGAAATCATACATACATACATACATACAGTCAAGCCTGAAATCATACATTCATACATACATACAGTCAAGCCTGAAATCAAACATACATACATACATACATACATACATACATACATACATACAGTCAAGCCTGAAATCATACATACATACATACATACATACATACATACATACATACAGTCAAGCCTGAAATTATACATACATACATACATACATACATACAGTCAAGCCTGAAATCATACATACATACATACATACATACATACAGTCAAGCCTGAAATTATACATACATACATACATACATACATACAGTCAAGCCTGAAATCATACATACATACATACATACAGTAAAGCCTGAAATCATACATACATACATACATACATACATACATATATACATATAGTCAAGCCTGAAATCATACATACATACATACATACATACATACATACATACAGTCAAGCCTGAAATCATACATACATACATACATACATACAGTCAAGCCTGAAATCATACATACATACATACATACATACAGTCAAGCCTGAAATCAAACATACATACATACATACATACATACATACATACAGTCAAGCCTGAAATCATACATTCATACATACGTACATACAGTCAAGCCTGAAATCATACATACATACATACATACATACATACAGTCAAGCCTGAAATCATACATTCATACATATGTACATACAGTCAAGCCTGAAATCATACATACATACATACATACAGTCAAGCCTGAAATCATACATTCATACATACATACATACATACAGTCAAGCCTGAAATCAAACATACATACATACATACATACATACATACATACATACATACATACATACATACAGTCAAGCCTGAAATCATACATTCATACATACATACATACATACATACATACAGTCAAGCCTGAAATTATACATACATACATACATACATACAGTAAAGCCTGAAATCATACATACATACATACATACAGTAAAGCCTGAAATCATACGTACATACATACATACATACATACATACATATAGTCAAGCCTGAAATCATACATACATACATACATACATACATACATACAGTCAAGCCTGAAATCATACATACATACATACATACATACAGTCAAGCCTGAAATCATACATACATACATACATACATACAGTCAAGCCTGAAATCAAACATACATACATACATACATACATACATACATACATACAGTCAAGCCTGAAATCATACATTCATACATACGTACATACAGTCAAGCCTGAAATCATACATACATACATACATACAGTCAAGCCTGAAATCATACATTCATACATACGTACATACAGTCAAGCCTGAAATCATACATACATACATACATACAGTCAAGCCTGAAATCATACATTCATACATACATACATACATACATACATACATATAGTCAAGCCTGAAATCATACATACATACATACATACATACATACAGTCAAGCCTGAAATCATACATACATACATACAGTCAAGCCTGAAATCATACATACATACATACATACAGTCAAGCCTGAAATCATACATTCATACATACGTACATACAGTCAAGCCTGAAATCATACATACATACATACATACAGTCAAGCCTGAAATCATACATTCATACATACATACATACATACATACAGTCAAGCCTGAAATCATACATACATACATACATACATACATACAGTCAAGCCTGAAATCATACATACATACATACATACATACATACATACAGTCAAGCCTGAAATCATACATACATACATACATACAGTCAAGCCTGAAATTATACATACATACATACAGTAAAGCCTGAAATCATACATACATACATACATACAGTCAAGCCTGAAATTATACATACATACATACATACATACAGTCAAGCCTGAAATCATACATACATACATACATACAGTAAAGCCTGAAATCATACATACATATAGTCAAGCCTGAAATCATACATACATACATACATACATACATACAGTCAAGCCTGAACTCATACATACATACATACATACATACATACATACATACATACAGTCAAGCCTGAAATCATACATACATACATACATACATACAGTCAAGCCTGAAATCAAACATACATACATACATACATACATACATACATACATACATACATACAGTCAAGCCTGAAATCATACATTCATACATACGTACATACAGTCAAGCCTGAAATCATACATACATACATACATACAGTCAAGCCTGAAATCATACATTCATACATACGTACATACAGTCAAGCCTGAAATCATACATACATACATACATACAGTCAAGCCTGAAATCATACATTCATACATACATACATACATACATACAGTCAAGCCTGAAATCAAACATACATACATACATACATACATACATACATACATACATACAGTCAAGCCTGAAATCATACATACATACATACATACATACATACATACATACATACAGTCAAGCCTGAAATCATACATACATACATACATACATACAGTCAAGCCTGAAATTATACATACATACATACATACATACAGTCAAGCCTGAAATCATACATACATACATACATACAGTCAAGCCTGAAATCATACATACATACATACATACAGTCAAGCCTGAAATCAATCATACATACATACATACATACAGTAAAGCCTGAAATCATACATACATACATACATACATACATACATACAGTCAAGCCTGAAATCATACATACATACATACATACATACATACAGTCAAGCCTGAAATCATACATACATACAGTCAAGCCTGAAATCATACATACATACATACATACATACAGTCAAGCCTGAAATCATACATTCATACATACGTACATACAGTCAAGCCTGAAATCATACATACATACATACATACAGTCAAGCCTGAAATCATACATTCATACATACGTACATACAGTCAAGCCTGAAATCATACATACATACATACATACAGTCAAGCCTGAAATCATACATTCATACATACATACATACATACATACAGTCAAGCCTGAAATCAAACATACATACATACATACATACATACATACATACATACAGTCAAGCCTGAAATCATACATACATACATACATACATACATACATACATACAGTCAAGCCTGAAATTATACATACATACATACATACATACAGAAAAGCCTGAAATCATACATACATACACACATACAGTAAAGCCTGAAATCATACATACATACATACATACATACATACATACAGTCAAGCCTGAAATTATACATACATACATACAGTCAAGCCTGAAATCATACATACATACATACATACATACAGTCAAGCCTGAAATTATACATACATACATACATACATACAGTCAAGCCTGAAATCATACATACATACATACATACAGTAAAGCCTGAAATCATACATACATACATACATACATACATACATACATACATATAGTCAAGCCTGAAATCATACATACATACATACATACAGTCAAGCCTGAAATCATACATACATACATACATACATACATACATACATACATACAGTCAAGCCTGAAATCATACATACATACATACATACATACAGTCAAGCCTGAAATCAAACATACATACATACATACATACATACATACATACATACATACAGTCAAGCCTGAAATCATACATTCATACATACGTACATACAGTCAAGCCTGAAATCATACATACATACATACATACAGTCAAGCCTGAAATCATACATTCATACATACGTACATACAGTCAAGCCTGAAATCATACATACATACATACATACAGTCAAGCCTGAAATCATACATTCATACATACATACATACATACAGTCAAGCCTGAAATCAAACATACATACATACATACATACATACATACATACATACATACAGTCAAGCCTGAAATCATACATACATACATACATACATACAGTCAAGCCTGAAATCATACATACATACATACATACATACAGTCAAGCCTGAAATTATACATACATACATACATACATACAGTCAAGCCTGAAATCAAACATACATACATACATACAGTCAAGCCTGAAATCATACATACATACATACATACAGTCAAGCCTGAAATCATACATACATACATATATACATAATACATACAGTCAAGCCTGAAATCATACATACATACATACATACATACATACATACATACATACATATAGTCAAGCCTGAAATCATACATACATACATACATACATACATACATACATATACAGTCAAGCCTGAAATCATACATACATACATACATACATACATACATACATACATACATACAGTCAAGCCTGAAATCATACATACATACATACATACAGTCAAGCCTGAAATCAAACATACATACATACATACATACAGTCAAGCCTGAAATCATACATACATACATACATACAGTCAAGCCTGAAATCATACATACATACATACATACATACATACATACAGTCAAGCCTGAAATCATACATACATACATACATACATACAGTCAAGCCTGAAATCATACATACATACATACATACATACATACATATAGTCAAGCCTGAAATCATACATACATACATACATACATACATACATACATACATATACAGTCAAGCCTGAAATCATACATACATACATACATACATACAGTCAAGCCTGAAATCATACATACAGTCAAGCCTGAAATCAAACATACATACATACATACATACATACATACATACATACATACATACATACAGTCAAGCCTGAAATCATACATACATACATACATACATACATACATACATACAGTCAAGCCTGAAATCAATCATACATACATACATACATACATACATACAGTCAAGCCTGAAATTATACATACATACATACATACATACAGTCAAGCCTGAAATCATACATACATACATACAGTAAAGCCTGAAATCATACATACATACATACATACATACATACATACATATAGTCAAGCCTGAAATCATACATACATACATACATACATACATACAGTCAAGCCTGAAATCATACATACATACATACATAATACATACAGTCAAGCCTGAAATCATACATACATACATACATACATACATACATACATATAGTCAAGCCTGAAATCATACATACATACATACATACATACATACATATACAGTCAAGCCTGAAATCATACATACATACATACATACAGTGAAGCCTGAAATCAAACATACATACATACATACATACATACATACATACAGTCAAGCCTGAAATCATACATACATACATACAAACATACATATAGTCAAGCCTGACATCATACATACGTACAGTCATTCTGTTGTTTCAAATCCAGTGTAGGCTATAAAACAGTCTTGGATTCTCAAAACACAAAATGTAGAACTCTATATTACATTATCTGTCAAGTTTTACATTATTTTTTTTTAAAAAATGACCCACCTGAAAATGTAATAAATCTCCAATAATGTAATAAGATATTACATTATCGGTAAAAATGTTATTACAATATCAGTCAGAATATTTAATTACATTATTAGTCAAGTTATTGCATTATTGAGTTTTATTACATTTTCGATTGAGTTAAGTGCAAATTTTATTACATTTTCAGGCATTATTACATTTTCAGCAAATTCTTACATTATTAGGTGCTACAGGCCTGGTGCAACCTGATGTAGACCACATTGTTAATTTGGTTTCATTCAGCGCTGTTAACCAAATATCAGGTATTTGATGCTACTTTCATCCAATTATTTGTTAGAACACAAGTTTTAAGTGGATGTATAATCACATTTTTATTAAGGCCTATTTGCCTTTTTATTATATACAATAGATGAAGTAAAAAAATAGGGATTATCTCAAAAAGAGGACACATGAGGGTCTAGTAGGTGGACTTCAAAAGCCAGATGTATGGCCACCGTGGAACAGCTTCAGAGCTCAGCTAGCACGGCTGCAGTTTTATCTGGAAGTGTATCAACTCTGCCTGAGTGACTCAGCAAATTACATGAATATTAATTGACCATCTGATCCCAGTTTTCATCAATTTCCACATCAGCATGATTCCTCCGAAAGACACGAGCATCAGAATAAATGTTGATTTCATTATCTTCAGATAATTACAAGCTCTGCCTCCTTTTAATTAAGTTCTTATCTTGATCTTTCATTTTACAATCTAACCGATCCTCAGCTGGAGAGACACACAGCAGCTGCTCTGACCTGCCCTGCTGAAACGCTGCATTAAAAATGATGCCGTCTGCCATGGTAACAGCATCCGTATGCTCGCGCGGTCTCTGGCTGCCAGGCTATTTCAGCAGGTGAGAGCAGCGAGTCTGTTCCAGTGAAACGAGGTTCTGCAGAGACGTGACAAACACCTTCCACATGCCGCTGCAGGTCAACATGGCAGCCTGATAATGATGTGACGACGAGCTGTAAAATGTTGTTTCCACAGATAGACTCGGTCACTGTGACGCACGTGTTGGAGCGAAGACTATTTTCATCCAAGTGGGGCTGTTGTGACTCAAAAAGCAGAAGTCGGTGTGAAAGTCTGCGTCGACTGAAAATAGTCAGATATTAAATGTTCTGCATTAGTAATAAAGCAGCAGCAGAACAGTGCCCACATAAAAAAACAAAAATAAACTGATCTTTACCTAATTTTTTTATTGGGAATAATAGCAGAAAATACACACAATAACAAGTGAAAGTGTAACAACTTATGGGTTTTTATTTTTATTTATCTATTGTGTTGATTCATTGTTTTATTAGCATTTAGTTTTGTTTTTATTTATGCCGTTTTAACTTATTTTTCTATTTTAATTATTTTTTTTTTCCTCTTAACATAAATATGAATAAACATGTTATTTTGAATTCATGTGTATTTATCTTTTTTCTCTGGGCTCATGGACAAAAATTATTAGTCATCTCTGGAATATTATCAGAAGATATGGAGGATAAAAAGTGAAAGTAAACAACATGGATTTTTATTTTTATTTGTTTTAATAGCATTTTTTTTATTTACATATTTTTTTAAACTTATTTTTCTATTTTAATTCATTTATTTTTTCATCCTAGTATAAATATGAATAAACATGTTATTTTAAATTCCTGTGGGTTTGTCTCTTTTCTCTGGGCTCATGGATGAAAATTAATATTTCCTGGAATATTACCAGAAGATATAAAAGATAACAAGTGAAACAACTACTGTTTTTTTTTTTAATTCATCCATGTTAAATTTGATCTGTTTTATTTATCAAGGCATCCATGTAATTAAAATGGAAAAATAATTTAAAAAAATTAAATGCTGATAAAACTATGAAATAAATGAATGTAATTTTAATAAATTAATTTATTTTCCTCTACCAATATAAATACATGGTATTTTTAATTCATGTGTATTCATCTGTTTTCTCTGGGGTGTAAATTATTATTCATCCCTTCTTACTGGATCTATATATGCATGTCGAGGGGAGGCTGAGACTCGCGGACTGCGTCCTAAAGACATTTCATGACCTTGTTGTGTGTTTGAGCATGAGACTGCTGTAAGACTGCACCTGTTAAAAGGAAATATGTACTTTTTCTGTCCTTGTGCTGCTGCAACATGAGAATTTCCCATCTGGGCATCAATAAAACCTCATTTTATCTTTTATACATGTTGATCTAAATTGCACAAAATGTACACACATGTAATCATAAATATTTTTTTCATATCAAAGTTGTTTTCATTTTCAAAAAGCACTGCTTATCCTGAAAATGAAAATGTGCAATTCATCCATATTTGAAGATAATATGAAAGTGTGATTGGCAGATAAATAAAAAAAGTAAAACAAAAACTCTTCTGGACAGGGATTAAAAGGGTTGATATGAAATCCCAAAACTCAGTTTTGTTTTCTAACATCATACTGGTCTTTTCATGTGAACATAAGTTAAAAAAAACAAACACAAGCTCGTTCCACTAACGCCAAAAATTGAGCAGACAGTATCATACCTTGATTTCTGTGAGAAATGTGAATCTGCTTGTTTCAAGATGACACTAAAATAAGTCAAACTGCTCTGGAAACAAATGTTCTTATCACACAAACCTTCAGGTATTTTGGTGACTTGCCAAAACCCAGACATTCCTTGCAGCTAGAACATTTTGTTCCTGTGTAGGAGCAACAGCGATCGTGGATCCCAATTTCTGCACAAACAACATTCATATACTCGCTCTGCAAAACAAACACCACGAAAAGTTCACTGGAAAACTATGAGGAGAAAGACGAGGCTCCAGTTTTATTGACTTTTATTAAATAACATTAATGATCTTTTTATTCCTCAAATAATAAAAAGTGCAGGCATGGAACCGAACTCCAACAGTTTACTTAAAACCCTTCAGTTTTCAAACATCTGATGCTTTAACTGCCTGTTTGTCATCTCAGCACAGAAACGACTCATGTGAACTGAAATACAGGAGCTCACACAAAGATGGATGTTAAAGCTGCACTAGGCGACTTCTGCTCTACATGACAACTAGATGTAAAACATACATTAAAGGGTCAATTCACACAAATCACAAATACATATTTGATGTGTGGATTATCCAGAGCAGATGTTTACAAACTGAGGCTGCCCAAAATCTGCAAAAAAACATCATAGATAAAGACGTTTTTGTGAGTCCAGAACTTCTGAGCCTCAGAATCATCACGTTTTTAAGTTTTCTTAAGTCTTAAAGTAATCCAGTGATAGTTGTCTGTACATCCAAGGGTGCACTATAAAAACGAAGTGCTAATAGCTAATTTGGCATGATTTGTTTTGTGCTAATTTGCAAAACAATGTCAACAAATGTGTGCTTTTGTTGAACTGACCCCTTAAAGGGTAACTTTGGTGTCTTTCAACCTTTTTGTGTCCATGTGACGGATCAGTGTATTGAGTGGAACTGCTGCAGCCATCAGTCGTCAAACGAGCTGCAAAGTTATCCTTAGTTAGCTGCTTAATTAGTTATATGTGAAAATATTTTGGCTCTACGCACCATTGATGTCCTCCTTCCCTCCTCTCCTAATGTTTTCATATCTAACTCTGTGAATTAAGGCTTAATTTCAACCACACCAGTTGGTGATGGGTGGAGCAGTGGAAAGATGAGCCAGGACGGTTTTGGTGAGTTTTATTTTGTTGGTCAAATTTGAATGACGTGTTTTACGATTATAAAATGAATATCTCTGTAAATGGCATCTGGTGGCTTTGATGACAGTGATAAATCAGCTGTTTCTGACTAAACAAAAAGAATCTCACTCTTTAAAAATCCTTTCCATAATACTGTCAGACACTTAAGAGTAACAGTCTGAGCCTGTCAGTGGCAAAAATACTTTTAATGGACTGTACACTGACAAAATGGACCCTTCCTAAGTCCCGCCCCTTTTCACTCAGTGCTCCAATGACAGTTGAGCAAGCTTGGTGCCTTGGTCAACTTCCTCATTTCCCATTTCCTGCACTTAGAGATGCTCAGCTTGTATATGCTGAAAAGAAAACCAAATTTTCAAGATGGTTAAAAGATGTTTCTGAGGGACATGTGAAAGCAACATATGTTCACATCGTTAGTTAGCAAAATGCTAGCTAACTAATCTACAGTTGTGTCTCATTTTACATACTTCTGTACTTGCACTTCCTGTTTTGAGTGCATTAAGTTTATTCAAACAAACACACAAACAAAAGCAAATAAAATTAAAAGGGTGCTCATGTTGAATGAAGCTGGGAGATGTTTTGGCGCCCGGCTTC
Organism: Lutjanus erythropterus; assembly: GCF_056507025.1. Taxonomy (NCBI): domain Eukaryota; kingdom Metazoa; phylum Chordata; class Actinopteri; order Lutjaniformes; family Lutjanidae; genus Lutjanus; species Lutjanus erythropterus. Next base: position 5,678,209 of record NC_139335.1, read on the forward strand.
AGTTCACCTACGAAGAAGCAGCAGCTGCGATTGGCATTTCCAGTATGGACACAATGGCCGTCCTCTGTTTGAGATGGCACTACCCTGTCAAAATTCACGCACTACGCAAGTGGGTACATGACAAAACATGACAGTGAACATGAGCTACTAGGGATGTAATGATAACTGGTTTCACAATAAACTGTGATAAAATTCCTGATGATTAGTTTATTGGTAAAGATGATCTTTACCTCTTGTTTTCTTGATCTTGAGGCTCACCTGGTGTGGGTGACCCAACCTGTCAGCCATGTGCTCACTTCTTTGCTTTTGTTTCAACAGGAAGTAGATTTGTTTGGATTTGAAGCGCCGAAGTAAGGACACAAAAGTGTGGGACAAAAAAAAATCACACACAAAAAAACACCTTTTAGCATGCTGAACAACAGTCGTGTTTGGATCCATCAAATGCTTCAAGAGTCATTTGAGAAATTTTAACATGAACCCAGAATTTGACTCATGTAACTTCAAAGTAGCCATAGTTGAAGAAACACCCTTTAAAAGGAAAATGAGAAAGTTGACTGAGGTTGACCGAGTTTTTCTCAACTGTTACTGGAGCACAGAGCGACCGGGGCTGGACTTTACACTGCAGCCTGCGGCCACTGTTCCCTCAGCCCTGGACCATTTTCAAAAAATGTTGTTCCCTTTCATCTCTTGCAAAACAAAATCATGGTGAAATACCAAAGTTACCCTTTAGCTTGACACACAAAAGAGAAGAATTCACCAGTTCGGCCACTAAACACTGAACACTGATGTTTGCATCTATTTTTCTGGGCTGAACTCTTGCTGAGACATCTTGTTCCGTTTGTCGATCTTAAGTTTCCACATCCTGCGAGCAGAGAAGCCTCACCAAACCCAACACCAGAAATAACTCTGATAGAATACGGTGAATGTACAGCAAAGGTAGGAGGGATGAGATGTTCTCTGTTGCAGCCCTACTTAACGATTTAGACACGAATTTTTCCATTTCTTTATATCTAAATCTTGCTTAGTGCAGCTTTATATTAAATTTAAATAATTCTAGTAAAAAGAGAAGAAAAAGACATATAAATAACAACTGATAGAATAAAATCATACTATAAAGTGCATTGTAGCAAACATCAACTGTGCATGCAGCTCGATGGAAATAAATTATGTTGGTTATGTGATGACTGAAGCAGGAATAGAAAAGCAGTACAAAAACTGTAGAAAGGAAAGCAGTGACCTTATATAAAGATATTATACTCTATACAACAAATCAATAAAGCTCATTTATCTCTAATATGTTCAAATAATAAACTGTATTTGTGACGTGGCTAGTCCAAGTGTGGGTCTTCAAGAAGAGGAATAAATAGCCATACACACTTCCATGCACACATATACACACACTCTCTCTCTCACACACACACACACACACACACACACACACACACACACACACACACACACACACACGCACACACCAGAACAAAACAAAGACACATCTTATAAAAATCTTTAAGTGGCCCCTGGTTGATCTGTCTTTGATGATGAGTGAAATCTTACCAGAAGGTTTGCCTTCTGCTCGAGCGAACACACACACACACACACACACACACACACACACACACACACACACACACACACACACACACACACACAGACACACACACACACAGACAGACACACACACACACAGACAGACACAGACAGACACACACACACACAGACAGACACACACACACACACACACTCACAGACACGCACACTCACATTAATTAGTGTTATAAAACTGCAGAGGTGAAATCAGGCAGATCAAGTCGCACCCTGAGGAGATCTGTGGATCATTCTGGAAAACAAAATGACATAAAATGACATCAGAGATGAAAATTTCTGGATGTAAACAAATTCAGTTCTTGTGCATTTAGAAATTTTATCTGCCTGATATCAAACTGAACTGTCAACTCATTACGCTCCATTTCCATGTTCTGTCTGACCTTGTCTCCACTCTAACAGACTGGCTGGGCGATATGGACAAAATCAAATATCACAATATTTTTTAACAAATACCTCAATATTCATATTGTAGGGATGGCTATTAGTGCTTCACAAAGTATTAACACCATGAGATCTCTATTAGTAATGTGGATATTAGAGCTTCAATTAAGAATTATTTTTATTATCAATTATTCTAGATTATTCTCTCAGTCATTTTCTCCCGATCAATTAATCGATGGCTGCTGCTCTACAAAACGAGCTACTACAGTGACATTTGTTTAAATGATGATGATGTTATTTACCTCCAGTGCCCCCAGATGTCTTTCAGGTCATCTCTTGTGTTGTCTGGTTCCACTTGTGAACAGTTTGTTCTGTTGGATACAAAACACACATCAGGCAAGACACAGAAAAAAAACTCACCAAAACTCAGTTTTCAATGTTGTAATCACAGCCTGTAAATCCACATGTATCTATACTGTAAATACACAATTTCAAAAGTTATTTTGCCTCAACATGTAGTTAGTGTGTTTCACCCTTGTAGGGCAGTAAAGTGTTAAGATCTGGGTCAGGGGTGTCAAACATTCGGCCCACCACAGGGTTCGATACAGCCAACTGGATGACTCTGCAGTAAAATCCACTGCTAGACACCACAATTCCTGTGAAATGACTCAAAGGTGCAATACTCTGTGCAATAATCTACCTGCACACAACTGACTTGACATAACAATAATGTGCAATAATTCAAATGTACAATACATTGAGCAGATTTATTTATTTTCACTCATAATCTGATGCACATCAGTCTGCCGTGAGCATTTTTCTCCCGGTGATCAATAAAGTATTTCTGATTCTGATTTTGATTCTTCCTGATTTAATCTGTTAAAATTGCACTTCAGACATCTGAGGCTGTCCATCATCTGTTTTGTAAATGCTAACCGTTTTCTGATTGTTTTACTTCTTTATGCTAAAAAAAAAAATGGGGAGGTATTGGTTTTTATAGGTTACAATGAAATGATTTTACTTGTCTTGCCCTCCTGAGATCAAATGAGGCTGCATGTGATCCATGAACTAAAATGAGTTTGACATCCCTGATTGATAGGGTCAAACCAAGACAGTGGACAGTGGTGTCCACATACTTTTGGCCATAAAGTACATGTTCCTTTGACACTTCTTGTAACTTGAATCCAAGTTTTTGACCAAAAATGTGCTGCTTCTCCACACACTTTGTTGTTTGTTTGTTTCTATAGAAACAGGTTTTCTGGTCACATCAGGACCACCGTCTTCATGCTTGATATTTTCATCTGTGCTGAACACACAGTAACACCACAGTAATGAACATAGCAGCAGTGTAACAGCCTACAGGTTACAACAGTGACACCCAGAGGACGAGCAGCTCCTCACATTTCTCTTTACCTTGTGCTCTGGACATCTAATGGAGAAGTTGTCTTCGTTTAAGACGCAGCCTAAGAAAGACACACAGACTTTTCAAAAACTAACATTGGTCTGACAATGACAGCCTTCTTTTAACACACACACACACACACACACACACACACACACACACACACACACACACACACACACACACACAAATCCTTAAAAGATTCGTCACTTCAGGCTGAGTGAGACCGACAGCCTTCCCACACGAGTAAGAAAAGCACAAGTGACTCAAGCTCTCACCCGTGACAAATCTGTCACTTTAAACACCATTAACACAGGCAGGCAAAGATTTTAGGCAACAGCAGTTAAACACAAGATAAGAATAACTTTTAACGTATTTAAAACATTACAAATAATGACAATCAAATATGGCCGATACACCTTTCTGACACTGTACCTGACTGAATGGCACATCTGTAGTGATAATTCCTGGGACAGCCCTTCTGGAAACATCCCATTATTGCACCTGTCTGTTGGCACGCCGAACATACCTGAAGAGAGAAGCACGGAGTGAGAAAAAAGACACATGGCGTCAAACCTTCAGGATCTTTTATCTCTATATGTGCTGCAGAATCATGTAAAGAATAGCAGGGTTTTTCCTGCCCATCTCACTGTGTAATTAATTTATTTTTTACAATATTTTAGGAGAAAATAACTGCAGTGTTTTCAGTAGCGTGTGTCTCAGTGACTCTAAATCAATACCAAACATTATTAGGCAGTATTTCATTGGATTTCAATGCTCCTTCTATTATATATTAATATATTTTTATCAAAATTCAGCATTTCTTGACCTACCTCTTGGTACCTGTTCACTGCTCACATTGGAAAGATATTTTCCTTCAATATTCTAGGGCTGCAACTAATGATCATTTTAATTATTGATTAATCTGTCTTGATTAATCAATTAATTAATCCTGCCACAATCATGTCAGTTGAAAAAGAGGTTCATACATACTGGAGCAGTATTTTGGGCCTATTTTTCAATTGTTTCCTGTAGTGATTATTTATCTGTCGATCATTTTCTCCATTAATTGATTAGCTGTTTGGTCCATTAAATGTCAGAAAATGGTGAAAATTGTGGATAAGTGTTTCACAAAGCCTGAGAAGTCCACAAATGTCTTGTTTTGTCAACAATCCAAAGACATTCAGTTTACTGTCAGAGAAAAGTAAAGAAACCAGAAAATATTCACATTTAGGAAACTGAAATCAGAAAAAACTGACATTATTTAGTTAAAAAATGAATCAAACTGATTAATTGATTATCAAAATAGTTGGCGATTTATGTAACAGTCAAATAATAATACATTAATCCTTGCATCGTTCTTCTCTTCATTTTTCCATCAGGCTCTGAGCTCTTTTGTTTTATCAAAAATAGAGGCAGGAGAGTGAAATCTGCAGAGAAATACTGCAAAATCTGCAGGTGGTTGTTTCTGTGTTGATTCATGTGCCAAAACTAAGTGTCATTTGTCATCATCTTTGTTTATGATCTTTTTTTTTTGATCCATCTTGGTAAAAAAATGAAATCCCTCTGGACACTTTCACCTGTCAAATTGTGACTTTGTCACTTAAGCAAACTGTGTACACTTTGCATGTCACTTTCTCCAGCCTTTGCAATCTTTTTCTCATAACTCACTGTCAGAGAGAGGTTAAGAAACCAGAAAATATTCACATTTAAGAAGCTGAAATCAGAGAATGTGGACTTTTTTTCTTAAAAAATGACTCAAACTGTTTAAATAGCTGCAGATTCATTTAACAAACAATTAAGTGATTCGTTGTTGAAGCTATAGTTGTTTAAAAAGACCTTATCCTGTGTCACTCACTGTTTCTTGTGCGAGCCGGGCTGCCTCCGCCAACCCATACAGCTTCCCTCTGACCAGGAAGACTCCTGCGGACCAGATACCGCAGTCCTCGTGGATCCAGCACTCGTCCAGATGAAGAGGCACCTTTGGGAGGGAGTGACTGTTGCTCTCAGGCAAACCATTGACAGCAGAGCAGTCGTAACCATCATCTGAGGAATTCACTGAATGGCTTTTGGAGAGTCCATGTAAATGTTCTTCCTCTTTCTGATCAGTCCTGCAGCTCTGGTTCTGACAGTCCGCAGACGGGCTGATGGGATGGTACGGGCCGTGAAGGTCCCCGAGGCCCATGGCGTTGGCCGTCTGGCCACACAGGCAGCACAGCAGCGTTGCCTGACACCTGTTCTCCGAGCTGAACCGAGCCAGCTGGAAACAAGACGTGTTGGGAACAAACCCCGACAGAGACCTGGTCTGCTGCTGTTGTCCTCCTCTGCTGCTGCTCCTCACTGAAGCCTCTTCCTCCTGATAATTCACAATGGTGCACATTCTCTTCTCCATGTGAACAAAGGGGCAAAAGCTGCCAGATTTCTTGTCCTTTTTCCCCTCTTTAATGTTTGCATATTTAAGCTTGATTTCTGGCTCTGAAGGAGGAAAATGAGCAGAAGGTCCGGTCTGCGTTCGCCTTTTTTTCCTCCGTCTTACGACAGTTTTTGTGTTTACTGTCTTGTTCCTTTGATGCTGCTCCGGTGGGACTCTGCTCTTCTGTTTCTGCTCAGCTCTTCTTAACTTTTTTGTTTTACGAATGACGAGGGGCTTCTTTCGCTTGTGACTGACGCTTTTCGTGCAGGACACTTTGCGCCGTGGCTGCTGCTCTCTCGGCGGTGACTTCCTCTCTGTCCGAACGTCCACGCCGGACTCCTCTGAATTACTGCTCACTCTTTGGGACACATTTGGCTGCGAGACAGACTCCTCTGCATCCGAGCTGGACAGCCGCACCGCATACTCCATGATGTCGTCTGAATCACAACTTTCGTTATATATGCCCACCGCATCGTTTTTGGCTCGTCTCCTCAGGCTGTGCCGAGACACGCTGCGGGTGAACTGAGGCGTTTCAGAGACAGATTTCCTGATTCTGGTACTACGCCGTACTTCTCTGCGTGGAGGTTTTTCACCCTCGCTCTGCGGAGGAGTTTCTCTCGCCCGACCCTTCTTACGTGGAACACTTTTCTTGCAAGAAAAGGTGTTGCTTTTCTTCTTTTCATTAGTGACTGAAACTTCGATAACGTCACTGTCGTCACTTGAAATGTCTACCGGAGATTCAGCCGGGTTGCCGTAAACAGCACTTAGGTCTGACAGCAGCACTACAGGCCTGGTGTGATGCACAGGAATGTCCACTGAGCTGTCCGAGGAGTCCTCCGAGTACGAGCTGTCAGGACTGGGCGAGCTCAGAGGCTGAGGTAGGTGATAGCAACCTCTCCCTTCATCCAGTGAGGACACAGCTGGGGACAGGGGCTCCACAATGTGCCTCACGCTGTCCTGGATGAAAGGGCTGCATAAGAGTGGCTCCTTCGCAGAGGAGACCAGGAAAATCACATCAGAGCCGCTGTCGCTCTCCTCCCCGCCACTGCTCTCAGGACCCGGACCGCCGGTCTGGTCGGGCCCGTAGAATCCTGGGTGCCAAAGGTTGCCGTGGACTCCGTCCCGGTACAGGTCCAGCCCCGGAGCCAGTGTTGAATTCATGTAGTTCCCCAAAGACTCTGGGCGCTGCTCCATGTCTCTGCAGTGGACAGGTGCCCCTGGCTCAGGGTGCAGCTGCGTGGACAGAGAGTTGTAGGAGGATGAGGCTCTGGTTCTGAACAGGGAGTTGATCTCTGTGCTGCAGCTCGGTGGGCGTCTGTGGTACCACTCAGGCTTCTTTGCCAGGTCCATGGCTTCAGTGTGGCTGCGGGTCAGGGGGTTGACTGAGTAGCCCTTTGACAGGTCCATAGCCATGAGAGATGGATCCTGAGAGGACACTTCCATCACTGCAAAAAATACAAAGACCTTACTGAGATATATGTAACCTGAGTCCTTCAGAGGAAAAGGAACTTTTACACAGTAAAAGTCAGGAAGAATTACTGCATGACATAAGACAGCCCCTCCAGGATTTCAAGATGTTTTTTGACTGTCCAATAATTAATTATGTGCACATGACGCAAGTATGCCTTTGACCAAAACAGATAGCAAGCGCTGCTATTTGCAATGATTGCTCAGTGTCAGTCATGTGAGCAGAAGCCAAATCACATTCCTTCAACATTACAAATTTAATCGCCCATCTTACGATTAAGATAAGAGCCATTGTGACGACAATTATGATGAATTTGAGAAGGACAAAGAGAAACGAACACCAGTGAATATAACAGTATGTAATAGTATCAGCAATTGGCTAAAATAAATTGGAAAAAATCTGAACACTGAAAATCCAGTATCGCATTGCTATGTGATTTAACAATATAACAATTATTTTCATTGTCTGTAGGTTATTTTCTTGATGAATCATACAGTTTGTAACTTGTGAAAAATAGTGAAAAAACAAAACAAAACAAAAAACAATCAACACCTACCTTTGTTCAGACAAAGGTTCAAAACCTGAAGAAGTGTAGTTTCTAGTGAATTATGACAATAAAATCAGCAAATCATCTCATTTTGAGAAGCAAAGTTTAAATTTCTTCTAACTATTTTTGTTTTACAAATGTCTAAAACAACTAACAGTTTCTCAAAGATTTTGATAACTGGTTAGTTGTTACAGTAATTTTTCAAACAAAAATAGCATTAAATTCCAAATTCCAAAATTCCAAACATTCTCTGGATTTGGCTTCTTAAATTCGCTGATTTGCTGCTTTTTCATAATGTCATACTTCAAACTATCTTCGGCTGTTTTTTTAAACATGTCACCTCTGGAAAGCTGTGACGTGTATTTTCTGTCTTTTAAAATAATTAATTGATTAATTAATCGTGAATGTTTCCAATGACCGATTACAATTTGCAACCCTAATACAAACTATAAATGGAACCCAATTTAAAACCCCTAATATGCAGTTTTATTTTCTTAAATGTGAAATTTAAAACTACTTTACTTATTTCAAAGTATTTTACTGAAATGTTACAGTAGTGTCAGTATGCTGTTTACATATAAGGGAAATTAAACAAATATTGGATTTCATTTGCTCGGTAGATAAAAAAAAAATTCTTCTTAATTATTTATATATCAATATTAATGTTCTGTAAAGAATCAGGACCAAGAAACACGTGCAGGACATCTCTTTAACTGGGCTTTCTAATGAGAAATGTTAACAGGTAGGCCCGTCCACTGATCCATCCCTCAGTAATGTGAAAGGTAATGTAACCTGCCTGAACACAACAACATGATGTACTGCATCTCTAACTCACAACAAGTCTTTAAAGTCCGCTCTGCTGGTGGTCTTACCCCTGAGGTGGCAGTAGTTTGGATGGACGAGCCCGGTCCTGACAGTGTAGGCTGTAGGATGTCACTTTCCCTCAGAGAAGTCGGGTAGCTGGGTTAGCTAACACACCTCTCCAGGCCCATCATCAGGACTGCATGTAAACAAAAGCAGCCCGACTTCATGCTAGCTGGACAGCTAACGTTAGCATGCTAAGCTAGTTCCAAACGCAGACGACACTCGACGCGGTAACGACTCATGAACATTTTGCTAAAGGACTGCTAGCGGGTTAATTCACCTCCCCTCGCTACTGTTGGTATTTTAAAGTTGTCATCATGGACACCTTCTTCCTCCAGCGTCAAGTCGCACCGACAGAACCAGGACGACACCGGAAGAGAAAGACATCCCTTCATAGTAAAAGCCTCGAGAAGTCATTCACGAGTCTCTTTTTCACATCTTAATTTATATAATTTCTTTCAAACAAACAATAATTCGGTAAAACAGATAATGTTAATATATGCAAAGATGGAAATAAAGCTTAAATAAAGGTGAGCACAAAGACGAAAACAATAGAAATAGTGTATTAAAATAAAATAAGATGATAAATTGGGTGGATAACATATACCTTTGATAGCTTTCTTGTTGCTGAAGTGATTATCTTCATATATATCTCAATTTCTTTCTTGAAAGAGGTTAGTAAAAATACTCATACTACAGTAAAATATCCTCTATGTATGATAAATTATTAAATATGACATACCTGTGCATTGAGGTGTAAGCAGCATGTACTGTTACGGCTGGCAATTTAATTGGATTTTTTATTCTCAAACTGTGACAGAATTTTCTGATGATAAACAAGAAAAGTAGGCCTCAGGTTTTAACCTGGCGACCACGAGGACACAACACACAATAAGAGACTGTATAAATTTAATCTGCCAATTTGATTTAATAATCGTAAAAAAAACAGGAACATTTATATTAATAAAACCGCCGTGTACAAATATAAATTACAGTTTGTGTATGACAGAGTAATCTCCCAATAAAGTTAACGGCCAGACAAAAATTACTTTAATTTAAAAGATTTAACTAGTAAAAACAAAACCAAAAACAACTTGACCAGTTTAATGACACATACAGCAGAGATCAAAGGATGAAAACAACATCTATGTGATAAGAGTATTACAAAAACAAAATGGCTGTACAGATAAAAATACATATAAGACATAACGTAAGTGTCTATTTTTGTATGATAATATTTTGTAAATACAAATATTAAAGTAAAAAAACTTGCAGTTTCATTGGACCATTTCAGGAGAAGTCAGTCACAAACTCAAAAAGTCAAAAAGGTTAACAGATGGTTCAGACGGACATAAAACACAATATACAGATGATATAAACATTTTTATTTTCTTTAAAAATTAAGAAATGAAAAACAAATAAAAAAAGAGTGTGAAATGAGATTGTGTATACATAAACATATCTTGGACCGGTGGGTGTCATCTTTGTGCTTTGGATCACCTATAGGTTTGAAAGAACTTTCAGTCAGGTGGTGCTGGACAGAGGAGCACAAACAGATGAGAGCAGCACATTTGGGTACTTTGCTCTTGTGTCATGGCCCCGCCCCTTTTTTGGGAAAGCAGATTTTCTGATTTGACTAGCGGTTAATGCAAATTTGGAGGCGTTTGCCAATTTAATACCTTAAAATAAGAATACTGTATTATTGTCTTTAGCTATTAGGAGCCCAGAGACACATGCCTGTCTTTGGGTTACTAATAGGCTCCTTTATTATATTTTATTTTCTTCTATTTGGCACCCGCACTTTCACAGCGCTTGTTTTCACCCAAATGGAGGCATGGTCATTCTGGAAAAATGACGGATGCCTGCTTTCATGTCTAGTTTTTTGACCATTACGCTAGGCAACACCACGTTAAGTACTGCTATGGTGTTGTATTGGTGAGATGTTTGACTATGGACAATTATTGCATGTAACACATTGAAGACCATTAACGGTGAGAAATAAATATTTCCTCAAAAGCACAGCAGTGGAAGTCAGACTGTTATTTCACTGGACACATTTTTTTTTGTTTTGAATACATTTCTTGTGGGTAAGACGAAAGGGAGGAAACTAATTTGCTACAGTAAAAACAAATGTAATGCCGCTCAGGGTGAAGTCTGTTCCAGAGCGCGATGAGCCAGTCTGAGGTTTTCTCTCAGTTCATCCATCTCTCGCTCTGTTTTGGCCCTCATGATGCTCAGCTCAGTGTACATGTCCTTGTACTTCTTTGTCGCGTTCCTCTTGTCCTGTAACATGAAATACGGAAAGCAGATCAGGTCATTATTCATCTCCTTTTCCCTGTCATTCTGTTTTATTCCTTCTTTAATATACTGTAGGTTTTTATTGTCAGCAGAACACCATCCTGTGAAGCCACTTCAACACCAGTGTGTTTCTGTTTACGACAGCGAAATGTAAAGAAATCAAGTTGTTTTTTTTCCCCACTTTATTGAAAACAAAACTAAAAACAAGAATTTGCAGAACATGATATCAGTTCATTACAAAACAACTGAGAATATGACTGTCACAAATATTGATAAAAATAAATAATATAAATTAGGAAGTAAAATAATCAAAATAAAAGATAAAATGTATTTGGGTTCATATTCAGTGAGTGTTTTCAACATCTGGAAAGCCTGTTTAGTGTTTATGTTGGTAAATTCATGCTCCAACTATTAAATTGAGCAATTTGCTAATGGGGTTCGGTAGGCAGAAGGCGGGTATTTTGTAAAAGAGTAAAATGCATTATGTAATTGTCTTTCCACAGGGGCAGAGCTCAGGTTGGTTCAGTTCATTCACTTCTTCTCTTTGATTTCAGACTGTTCACAGTTATTATTCCAGCTGCAGTTTCTGCGACTCTCACCTTTTGTGCCGACTGCAGTTCATCCTTCAGAGACGTGATCTCCTGCTTCAGACACTGCACCTCAGACTCCTTCACTCGCAAGGTAATCTGAAAGAAAAACCTCAAACCATGAGCTTCACTTCTTTAGAAAAGGATAAAGAACCAAACAACGTCTTCACAACGAAATGACTCATAAGAGCATTTTGAGAAGGTTGATAGTGAACAGTAGTTGTACCTTGGGTGACATCTAGTGGTCAGACACACTTGATAAAATGATTTTATTCACATAAATCAAACGGGAAGCTCATAAACAAAAGGGGAAACTACAAAAGCAGAGAATATAACACCCCCCATTAAGAAGCAGGGTTGGCTGTCAAAGACTTACCTCCATTTCATACACATCCATTCCCTGACTGAGCGGCAGGTCGTCCTGCTTCGCCAGAGAGCAAAGTCTGGTTATCTCTGCTGCCAGGTGACCGCTCAACTCCTGGACAAGTTAAAAACAACACAACAATGAGATGTCTTTTTGTCCTTTAATTCCAGCTACATAAAAGAAAATGACTCTGAATAAGGGAGTTTCTAATCATGTTTTTTGACACCGATCCCATTTGGTGATTGTCTATATGCCATATCAGCCAATATAAGGCCAACACTGATCATTTGTTTGTTTTGTCATAGCAGCTGTAGGCTATAGAAGTATTTGGTGGACCGATAATACCAACTCTTCTTGCAGGTTACTCAGCTGCTCCCAGGTGGAGATTCAAAGCCAGTGAATGAGAACTTTCAACATTTTTCTGCAAGAGTTTCAAAATAAAAGCTGTGCTAAGGAATGAAAGGTTTTATCCACTGAAAGCTAGAAAGCTAGACAGCTTTTAACTTCAAATGGAGTTGAGTTTTTCAGGGTTTTTCAGCTGAAATTATTTAATTAGCAATGTTTTTTGGTTGTATTAGGCATATAACTATAAATGAAACTTGGAATATACTGCAGAAGTTGTCTGACAGTTTTTAGACAGATGCTTTGATAAAACAGGAGCAGCATCAACTTCAACGAGTCTGGATTACATGTTTTAGATTCATTCTACATTCACATGATGTAGGGCTGTACAATTAATTCCAAAATGATCAAAATCACAAAATGGCCAAGTGCAATATCCAGAACCTAATGGCGGTTTTTGAAAAATAAAAATAAATATGAAAATCTTAATACAAAAATGATTGTATTGCATATTGCAATTTCAGTCAAAATAACATGCTCTTTGATGCACATCACAAATAAACATCAGCAGATCAGCAGAGTTTTAGAGGTGTTAATTTGCAAATTGACAGCTGATTTCCAAGGTAGAATCAAGAACATTAGAGTTAGAGTCTGAAAACAACACATATAATCTAATACACACATTTCCACTAGGATTGGCTCATTCTTCTACAAAAAAGCCTTCAGAGTAATGAGACAGATACTTAAATATTATAAAATAATACACAGGAGGGTTTTAAATTAAGGTTTTAATGTTTTCTAAGATGAAAGTGGGAGTCATTTTTACACCCTGGACCTCTGTGAGTATTTACTGTGTAGAAGAACATTCAAATAACGTATTACAGAGTGAGTATCAGAGCCCTTACCTGGTTTCTGGTCCTCAGGTCCTGGTTTTCCTGCTGGCACTGACACAGGGCTTTCCTCTCAGCATCCAGAGCCTGGACCAGATGTCCGTTCTCCAGACACTTGAGAGAAAACTGCTGGGACAAAACCTGCAGCTCACGCTGGTAGGAGGTCAGCTCCTCACTTTATGAGCGCACACAAGTATAGACAAACAACACACACACACGTCACTACCTCTGACCAGCAAAAACACAACAATACATGCAATATACCATTTGTTTTGCAAACTGTAACACACAGTGCACATTTAGATGATGTGAAATCCACACCAGACTTACCTGTGTTGTCTGTAAATGTTGTCCAGGTGTGTGTTTCCTGTGTTGTTCTCTGACTGACATCTCTTCTGCACCTCCCTCTCCAGCTCCAGCCGGTGAGCATTCTTGATGGCTTCGATTGCTGAGAGAAAAGGAGTAATACACACAAAATTTCATGAGCCAAATCGAGGATAATAAAGAGTGTCAGAGGCAGTTTTTGTGACATGCTCACATTCTGTAAAGTGTTTCTTTAATCGTGCTCACATGTTACGAACATGTCTGCAGCTTGAAGGTTTTCTGAAGAGTCCAGATATCAAAGAAGCAATTTCCAATTATTACTCATCGGCCAAGTGAGGAGGAGCCAATCACATTCCTTCAACACTAACAATTTAACTTAAGAACTGTCATGCTGATCATTATGACAAATAAGTGAAGAACAGTTTTTGTATTTTATGTCTGTGGGCCATCATGTTAATTATAATAATAATAAATTAGCTCCAAAAGAGACTCAATAACGAAAATACGTGCATATATCTGCATCGGCCAAAATTAGTTGGAAAACATTACATATTGCAATATTGCATCCCTGCTCTCCATGCGTGGAGAGTAAGCGAGGAATGACAACTTGTAGAAAGTTACTGGTTGCATGGCAACTAGTGGCACCTCATGAGTGTTGCAGGAGTTCCGTTCTGTCATCAATGCTAGCTGCTAGCTAATCGCAGCAATTTTGCTGGAAAACTCTGCTGTGACTTCACTTCCGGGGAGATGATATGTCGTCCATTTTTATAGACAAAGGTATAAAATGGTCTCTCCTCACCAGTTGCAGTAGCAGCACTCTCCTCCTCCAGCAGTCGGTCTCTCTCCACCAGGAGGCACTCCACTTCCTGCTGGTGTCGACGCTGCAGCTCCTCCACGACCTTCACATGAGACTCCTCCATGGAGGCGAAGCCGCGCTCACATGTGACCTGCAGGAACAAGAGACGTTCACACAGCTCCTTATAATCCTTCAGTGTGTGACAGCTTCTTTGTCACTTTATCTTTTATACTAAGAGCTTTTTGATGAATGACGCCAGTCAAGTAAATTAAATTACAGTTAACAGATAACTGTAATTTAATTACCTACCTTCAGTTTTTCCATCTCCTTCTCATGTTGCATCTGAGCAGATCTCACTTTCCTGTCAAACTCTTCTCTCATCTGCTCCTCTATGACAGCCAGCTGCTCCTCCAGCTCTGTCACTCTTCTTCTCAGCTCTAAAACTTCTGTCTCAAAGCTCGGATCTGTTTCCTCAAGAGATGCGTCGCTTTTCTTTCCGTTTTCTTCTGCCATCTCCTGGATTCCCAACTGACCTCCAATGCACAAAAGTGGGATTTCCATACAGTCGAGCTCAAGGGGCTCCATCATCTCTTCCTCTGCTGTTTCAGAAATCTGTTGTACAATTTCTTCTGCTGCACTTTCATCTGCTACCTGTAACTCTGTGTCATCTGTCTGGCAACAGGCGTCCATCTTATCGTCTGATGAGGACGACTGCTGCTCTTCTAAGTTTGACAAACTTTCTCTAAGATGCCTGTTTTCTTCTGTCAAGTCGACACAGCCGCTGCAGGTGAGAGAAGAAGCGAGCAGTTTCTGTTTGGTTTCCTCGAGCTCCTTCTCATATTTGGACTGAAGTCGGCTCAAATGGCAGCAGTACAATGCTTCAGTGGCTGCAGAGTGGATGAAACCAGACCAGGGGTGCTCCAAACAGTGAAAGTCTGAGAGCCTGTCGGCCATCAGCTGGAGTTTGTCCTGGGCGGAGGTGCTGACAGAGGAGGCGAGGTGGTTCAGCAACGACATTTTCATCTGTGTGACGTCTCTAAAATGTTTTATTTCACACAGCTGGTTATTAAAATCAAACATCCTGTGTTCACCTGTCTTTTCGGTTTCTGTCACACTTGCAATATTCCAAATAATATTCATATCTTTCACAGCGTCTGTCTCAGGAAGTACATCATACCCTAAGAGCAGCATTTGTTTCTCGACAATCATACGTCCTGTCACCTCACTAAGAAGCACCTCCTCTGGTTTCTCCTCAAACTGCGAGGGACTGGACTCCAGCTTGTTGAGCAGCGAACTCCATAACTCTTCCTCCCACTTCAACGTGTTCTCTTCACTCTCCTCCATCCTCAAACCAAAATCTAATGTGTCAATCACCTCCAGTAATTTCTCCAAAGCGTTCAGCCTCATGACCATCCCCTCCATCACTTGCTGGATCCTTTCTTCACCAGAAGCACATCTGTTGCTGCCTCCGTCTTTCAACCTCTCCTTCTCCAACTCTTGATTCAGCCTCCCGATGTCAGCTTCCGCCTCTGCAGCTGTTTGACGGTAAACTTCCTCAGCCTCCTTCAGCTCCGCGTTCTGTGCCCGGAGCTCCCTGCAGGTCGCTTCTGATTGGTCGAGCTGCCTCTCCAGTTCTGTCAGCTTGGCTGCGGTGGCCTCCAAACATCGGAGCAGATATCCCTCTGCTTTCTCCGCACCCTCGCCTTTCTCCTGTCCTGTTTCTGGTGGGTCGTTAAGCTGCAGCAGCGCCTCCGTCTCCCTCAGACTCTCCTCCAGGGAGGTGATCAACGTCTGGGCCTCCAGGAGCTGCTGGCTTCTCAAGCTCAGCTCCGTCTCCAGATCTTCCACCCCTGTCTGTCCCAGCTGCTCCACCTCAGGGAGGTGATGCGGTTCAGTGTACCGGCTGCTGAGCTCTGCTTTCAGTCTCTCTATCTCGCGGTCTGCCTCTGTCAGCTGGTTTAGCATCTCCTGGTTGCGCTGGTTGAGAGCCTCATTCTGGCTGGTGAGCAGCTCCACCTCCTGGGAGAGCCTCCTCACCATCGCTTGGTCTAGAGGAACGTGGTGCTCCACACAGCAGCTCAGCGGGCTTTTATCTCCCTCTGCAGGCTTCTCCAGGATTAATGAACCAAAGTCGCTGTGATTTGTTTGTGTTTCTGAGCTGGGAGCCTCCTGACAATCCTCTCTGTCCAGCTGGTTGGTTTCTCCATCACTCTGAGAGAATAAGTCCTGGCTGTCTGATGCAGGGGACAATAAAGGTGTGGATGATGTCTCCCCCAGTTCTTGGAAATTTCCTTCTGTATCCTGCAGCCAGATGCTCGGTGTCTGAGGTGTTAATGACGGTGGTTCAAAGCTGAGCTGCTCCTGCATGCCCTGTCTAATGAGATTCTGCTGTTGCAAGAGCTCTCTGGTGTCTTTGTATGTGTCTGTCAGGGTCTGTATGTGGCTGTTTGATGACTTTTCTGCTTCAGAAGGTGCTGGAGGGTCCAGCTTCACGAAAGAAAACAGACACAAAGGGGAAAAAGAAGGATTAGCTACTGAATGTTGGAGCATAGAGAAAATAATCAGAGCTGATCACATCATGGTTGTCAGTGTGCAAATTGATGTTTAAAAAGAACAAGCTCAGAGTTCAGTTCACAGAGATTAAACTGATGCTGGAGTCTATATCATAACACCATACTAACGCATCAGCACGTTAAAAAAATAATCACAGTTTACGTGATTGTTTAGAATAACCGTTCCAGTGATTTTGGTCCGTATCCCTGATGATAACTAAACTGAGATGAGAGTGAGATGAGAAAGAGGAGAGAAGAGAATGTAATGTGGATCTGTTTGTTCATCAGTTACATAAAAAGATATCAAAAAATGACAAAGAAGAACAGTAGCTGATGACCAAAATGTGTCAGACCTGCTGCTGATAACATCCTGCTGTACTCAGCTGAGCCTCCAGCTCCAGTCTGCGACGCTCCGACTCTGCCAGCTGGGCCTTCAGATCCTCCACCTTCAAAAGACAACCAGTTAACATTTATCAACCAAAAATCTGCAGCTACAATTGCGGTTCGGATAAAGGGCTTAAATAAACATCGAGTCCTGTAATCAGGCTTCTCTGTCCAGTCAGTCAACATGAACATCAATGTTACATCATTAGACATGATGTAATATAAGAGCAATTACTTAGCAATAACGTTGTATTTAATTGAATTTTGTCGAAAGACAGAATGACAGGGCTGCTACTAACTGCTGCATTATTTCTGTTTTGCAACTGCAAACAAAAAAGAGAATTCATGCCTTTTTTTGTTGCACTTGCTTGGATTATGGCTGCTATTTTCATTTTACTAAAGAAAGAAATCAGAGGCATGTAAAGGTAAATGGAAAAACAAATTTTATATGAATAAATCACGCTGTATACATCAGACTGATCACTCAATAAATGACATTTTTCTTCACTTTTAAGCATGCTAAATATTGTATCATGGACTTTTTATCATGGTTATATTGTACCATGAGTTTTCGGTATCGTTACATCCCTAGAATCTAATAGAACTATTTAATTTCTACTAGAGAGAAAATAGTTCCTAAATGAGATAACAAGATCTGTGAATTATCTTGAGTAAGTGGGTCAAGTTTTTGGTGCCATCAACATGTCTACGCCCAACATCCCCCAAACTCTGCAACTCACACCAAAACATTTTAGATGATAAATAAACAGTAATAAATAGCACTACAGGCCAGGTGGGAAAATATGTATTTTTGATCTTGGGGTGAACTGTCCCTTTAAAAACTAAAAAACTACTCAAATCTATAAAGTTAATGTTAAATATATGAGTTAAATCCAGATGTGAACCACTCACTTTCTGCCTGTAGCTGTCCAGCAGCTTCTCCACCTCCACAGAGTCTCTGTCTTCAGTAAACAGAGGGACAGTTCTGTCCAGCCTGAACACCGTCTTCTCCACCAGCTTCCAGCACTCGTCGATCTCTTCCTCCACCTTCTGCTGTGATTTTGGACTCAGTGCTCTGATGCTGCCGTCCCCTGCTTTATCTCCAGTCAGCTCCGGGCCCAGAGAGATGCCCAGCATGCTCTCATACCTCCTCCTCCTCTCCTCCCGCCTCTTCCTCCTCTCCAGGTCACCCAGCTCCAGTGAGCCCAGAGCTTTAGTCCTCTGAGGGTCTGAGTCCAGAGGTGGCTTGTCCTTCTGAGGCCTGAACTCGGCCCAGTCGAAGGTTTTGTAGCGTCCCTCCCGCCGCCGTTCCATCACAGTCCTGTGTTTGGGGTGAGGGTCTCTGTCTGTGGACACGTCAGCGATGGGAGAGTCCTGAGTCACGTCTGGTTTGGGGAGGACTTCAGGTGGGCTGCAGGGGCCGTGGTGACCAGGTAAACTGTGCAAAACATGTAGGTTTGTTTAGATGGAGGACAGTAAAACATCACACCGTAGAGTGGGCATAAAACAATTATTTGCTCATTTTTCAGTACCACTTTTAGATTTTTATAAAAAACAGACAATAAGGCCGTAAAATAAAAGCAAGAAGCCTAACTCTTTTAGAAACATACATTTTCTCTTTAGATCAGACCTTTAAAAATAAATAAATGATCTAAATAACTAATCTTAGAAATTAAGGAGCTTTTGAATTTGACTTTACCTGGCGACATCAGGGGCGTTAGCTGGATGCACGTTCTTCATCAGAGCCTGGATCCAGTTCTTGCGTATCCCTGAAGTCATGGCCGACAGGGTGTAGACGCCCTTTGGTGTCTGTGTCATAAAAAAAAAAAAAAAAATGTAAGTGTTTGTTCTGGTTAATGCAGAAGAGTCAGGTTTTGTCTGTTTAGCAGAGGAAGTGTTTTCTCACGTGGATCTGAAAGCCGTAGTTCCTCTGCACCTGGTACTCAGACACATTATAACACTTCGTCAGGTCGATTTCTCCTTCAAGATCTGAAGCCTGAGGGGAGAAAACAAAAGACTTCAGCTCCTCTTAAAGGAAACACATTTTACTGTATTTGCTTTCTATGAAAATATCAAAATACCTCCTCAGCTATTGAGTCCTTGTAGAACCTCAGACTGTCAGCCGACAGAACAAACCAGTATTTCTTCCACTAGAGGGAGGCAGAAGACAACAGGAAGTTAATGTGGGCAAGAGGATGTTAACAAATGTTTATAAATCATTTAAATAAAAAACATAGCTTCAGTTCAGAACTTTTAAAATGATTTACCTGATCATTTTCATCCAATTTGACCATCCAGCCTTTTTTGAAGTTCAGTAAATCTGGCTGTAAAGAAAACACAGTGTAATCAGACAGCACATTTTGTGCAACCTGGAAAGTGCAAACAATCAATTAATCGATTAATAATTAATAAGGTACTTTTTTTTTTTTACTTATTCAACAAATGCCTCTGTCAGACAAAGCAATGCCAAAAGAGGTACAATTATTGCCATTTCTAGACTATCAATTCAGTTCAATTCAATTCAATTCAATTCAGTCAGTGCACAGCGTGACTGCATTTAGGGCGTGTCCAACTCCACATAATCCCTCTTAATTAATCAAAGGTGTGTTCTGGGTGTCACATGAATGAAACCAATCGGTGTGTAAACTCCCATTGCCCTCGAGCCAGGTGTACTAGGTGTGTACTAGTCCTGTGGTGAAGCACAAAAACCCCCACAACATTTGAAAAACTTAACAACAATGTCTCTTTCCAGAAATCATGACCCGTCTCCTCAAAATAATCCCTGTTGCAAGCAGTTTCATGTAGGAATTACTTTGTTTGTGCAGAAAAAAAGTAGTTCCCACATGAAACTGCTCACAACAAGGTCTGTTGTTTATTTAGAGGAACCGGGTCATGATTTGAGCTCACACCAAAACAATCTAGGTGGATAAATAGCTCTACAGGTAAGAGGAAAAATATGTGTTTTTGATTTTAGGGTGAAGCAGTTGACAACATTTGACAACAGGTGTTTTTCAGTCATTTAAAACTAATCAAAGCTGAACTGATGAGAAAAATAATCTTTGGTAAAAATTTATTTGACCTGTGCTTTGATTTTTTTGTTTGGCTCTTCTCCCATCTCATAACGTAGAGGAGGCAGGATTTGTTTCCCAGTGCCGCAGCCAGCCACCAGGTGGCGATGGAAATGTTCTGCCTTCACTTCTATGGAGTTGTCATGTTGTCCATTTCTATACATATCAATGATGCGGACACACTTTGGCCAGAAATCTAAAATATTGAGATTCTCTGGTCACACAGAGTTCAGGAGCTTTGTAGCATGAAGGTGTCACACTGGTGCCGCCATACTTGTATCTACTCTGTAGTTTAAGGAGTCCCTTCTCACTGTCGGTTATGACAGAAGTGCACGATAATGCTTTATTTTACAGACAAATAATTAATCATGTGATCATGTAATCATGTTTTGGTGACTCACCGTCATGACGGTGTCTGACGTCCTGCGGTCCAGAGACCTGGATCTTCTCTGAGACGGGGGTGCGGTGAGCTGGGCTATGTCCCCACACGACTGGAGCTTCTGTGAAAAATGAAGTGAATGAATGAATCTCTTCACCACAACTGGGTTCCTACATCATTTCCAAAGTCTAATTCAATCATTTTCAAGCATTTTCAGGGTCTTACAGCACCGTACAGCTGTGGCAAATCAAATATTTAAATAAAGATACATATTCGACATGATTATTTCACTTATTCATCACATTATTCAATGTTATTGTGCTATTAACAGCAAGTTATGTTTCGTGATAATATTCTACAGAATGGTGACAAATTAAAGGAAAACACAACAGAGTTTCAAAATGTGTGACCTGTTTGTAAGCAGACTTGGCATCCTGCATAACCTGGCTGAACCAATATAAAACAATGACCTCAATTTGAAACTATTGCAATGAAATCAATAAAAAATATATATATCTTTGATATATGATGCATTTATTTAATATGATGACTAGATGTAAAAAGACAAAATCAATGTATAAAATGTTACAAGATAAAAACAATGTAAAAGATGTGAGGAAGACTTGACTACAGAGAAAAGTTGAGGTTCAGCCTGTACATTTCATGTTCATTTTCAGTTTTTTTTTTTGAGTAAAAGAGTTGAATTAGTACTTTTTTTTTACACAAGGATCTGTACTTTTACTTGAGTAAAGAGTTTGTATGCTTTCGCCACCTTTGCCTAAATCCGAGCACTTTTCAAACCTTCAGACCACCACATTAACACCGAAGGGTTTTCAATGATCACAAGCGTTTTCTTTTTTAATCAGACGCAGGTTTTCGTGACGCGTTTTCCCAATCAGGACGGTGGCAGTTTGTCAGAGCGGCCTGCATTCCACCAGCCAGAGTAACCGATAGTCTGGATCCTTGGCAGAGCTGTCAGCTGTAAGGATTAGGGCCCGCTGTAGAGCACCGCGGGGAGCCCACCAGGCTTTTCTCTACACCGCCTGTTAAACTCTTACTCACATCACCAGTGAACCGCACATGGATGACTGCGTTTTGGCCGTGGAATGCATGAAAAGGTTTCAGACATAATCCCTGATACTCTGCGGCTTTTTGTCTTACATTTCAGAACGATGCTACGAGTCCAAATAACTGAGCAAGATTCCTGCATGCGTCTTGTGTTCAGGTTTCACGCTGGCCTCGACCGCACGTATCAGAGTCTCTTTGAGTCTGGATTACACAGCGTTTCATGACACAAGGGTACGTTTTTTTTTTGTTTACTTGAGCCACTGCTATTCAAAAGATTCATTCTTCCCTCTTATATAACCACTTAAACGGGAAAAAATGACCAATTTAATCATTACAGAACATTCTTTGTGTTTTTTTTTTTCCCTCTTCTTCTTCTGGCATTTACATTGAAAACTATCCAAGGACACAGCGCATGGAGGAACACAGTGATCCGGCTGCTGTGTGAACTGATCTTTTTTTCTTCCAAACAATCGCTGACCGCCGCAGACAGAGACCGTCCTCTGTTTGGTGAAGAAGCCTCTCAGGGCTGTGGGGGGGCGGAGGGGTGAGGAGGGGAGGGGCCGCCTTGGGAATGTCAGCATCGAGGCCTGAATGAACTCCAGGACAGGCTCTTTTGACCTTCTCCTGACTACCAAAACAAACGCACCCAAAGACACATAAATTATCGTGTGGGATAAAATGTGGTGCTGGAGTGTTTAAAAGGCAAATCCTCTGGAATGAATGTTTAATCAAAGATTAACAGCTGCTGCACAGATGACCATCTGCACAGCGATTTGATATAACTTTCGTTTTCAAGGTCACAATTCCGATTTGATTTTTCGATTTAAACTTTTACTTTTTGTGCCACTGATAGATTATCAAGTTTTGATTCGTGAAGATCAACAGATCATTGGTTTTATTCCCCAAAAACCATCATTCACATTTTCAAATTCTTCTTTAAGTAGAGTCTATAAGGTAATTTTAAGTAATTTTGAGAAATAAAGTCAAAATTCTCTGATTTTAACTGTTTAAATGTGAATATTTTGGGGGTTCCTTACTCTTTTATGACAGTAAACTGAATATCTTTGGGTTGTGGGACAAACAAAACATTTGAAGACATCATCCTGCACTTTGGGAAACATTTTTCACCATTTTCTGACATGTCATAGACCAAACAACTGTTAATCGGTTAATCAAGAAAGTAATCGGCCAAGTAATTGACTATGAAAATAATCGTCAGTTGCAGCCCTACTTCAGTGAACCACATCTTCATTAATCCAAAGTAAAACTTGCTAAAATGTACCCTACTGTAGATGCTATTGTTACTGTTATTTTATTTTTTGATATACTACATCACTGAATCCATTCTTAAGCAACTTTATCTTGTGTGTGTTTGTTTTTTTGTTTGAATTGTATGGATGCTGCTTTAGAAACCAAGTGACATAATCCAGCAAGAATGAGAAGAGAGAAAAAGGCCTGATTATCTTGTTACCTGGCAGGGGTCCTATTTGAAAAGTCAAAATTGTTTAATGGTATGTTGCATCTCATAGATCTAAATCTTTAATTTTATGCACTAATTATAAGAAGAAAGAAAAGGATTTGAACCCACAATGGTCATGATTACAAGCAGCAACAAACTGAGCTACCAGAGGATTACAGCTGACCTGAATTCATCTCTACCTCTGACAGAACCTGAACCTACTGCTGACCTACAACTTGTTGCCAAAAGTTCTCAGAAGTTGGGACGTTGTGTAAAATGTCAATAAAAACAAAATGCAATGATTTGCAAAAACTTTTCAACCTATATTCAGTTGAATACAGTAACAAGACACAGTGTTTACTACTGTGATACATCACCTTTTCTTTTAATAACACTCAGTCAGTGTTTGTGAACTGAGGACACTGATTATTTAAGTTCTGAAAGTAAAATTCTTTCTCATTCTTGCTTGATACACGACTTCAGGTGCTCAACAGTCCGGGGTCTCTGTTGTTGTATTTTGTGCTTCATAATGCACCACACATTTTCAGTTGGAGACAGGTCTGGACTGCAGGCAGGTCAGTCCGGTATCTGAACTCTTTTACTATGAAGCCACGCTGCTGGAACACGTCCACAATGTGTCGACGTCTGGATGGCAGCACATGTTGCTCCAAAACCTGTATGTACCTTTCAGCATTAATGGGGCCTTCACAGATGTGACAGTTACCCATGACTTTTCCACTTTGCGTCAGTCCGTCTCAGTGAAGTCTGCAGTGTTTCTGGATGTTGTTGATGTATGTCTTTCTCTTTGCATGGTAGAGTCTTAACTTGCATTTGTAGATGCAGCAACAAACTGTTTACTGACAACGGTTTTCCAAAGTGTTCATGTAGACATGGAAATGTAGAGTCCACGTAGTATCCTTTATACAATGATGTGAGTTTTAAAGCAGTTTTTAATGCAGTGCTGCCTGAGGGGTCAAAGGTCACAGACATTCAGTGTCGATTATTGGCCTTGCTCTGTACGTGCAGAGATTTCTCTGGATTCTCTGAATCTTTTAATGATATGTTGGACTGTAGATGCTGAAATCCCCAAATTCCTGCAGTTCTGTGTTGAGAAACATTCTTGAACTGCTGGACTATTTGCTCGCACAGTTTTCCATCCTTTGTGAACGACTGAGCCTTTCTAGGATTCCCCTTTCATACTGAATCATGATGCTATCACGTGTTACCAATTAACCTGTTTACCTGTTGATATTCCAAAAAGGCTTTTATTTTTTGAACATTACAGAACTTTCACAGGCTTTTGTTACTCCTGTGCAGCCTTGTAAATGTGCAGGCATAAAATTCACAAAAAACCAATAAAGTTAATGAGTTTGACCATTAAATATATTGTCTTTGTGGTGTATTCAGTTGAATACAAGTCGAAAAGTATTTGCAAATGATTGCACTCTGATTTTTATTCACATTTGACGCAGCGTCCCAACTTTTTTGGGTTTGGGGTTGGGGTTTATTGCTCTCTGAATCACACTGTGTTTTTAATATGTGCTGCTTTGTGGCTGTGTCTTAACATGTCTGTCTTCTCCACTATAAATCGATCACTGCCTGATGTTTTACTGCAGTAAAACTGCTTTATGTAACAGCCTGTTTGTGGACTGTTTATGCTTCATGTTTGTCACACTCAGACAGAAACTTGCCAGGGTCTACTCATCTCTTTAATCACTAGAGTCTAGCCCGACAACACACAGTGACTGTCATTCACAAGCCAGATGTGCACTTGGGAAGGAGCCACGTGGAATGGAGTTTATCAGGTCCGGTAAATACGGACTGTCACGTGATTCTGCAGTTTATCGGCAGAGTTTTGAGATTCTCGTAAAGAGTCCTTGAGCAGTTCCCCACATCAACGCTGTATCTAGTTTTAGGTCTGAGGAATCCCTGGAAAAAAATCTGTGAGAGGAATGTCGTCTCCCAGATTACAACACACAACAGGAGGCGGCCTGAACGCCTCCGGGGCATCAAAACCAGTTCTGTTTCACAAACAAAATGCAGCTCTGAGTGAATCACCGCCTCTCTCCCACCTGCTGACACATGCACCCACTCACACACAGGCTGCAGGAAACACATGCCTTGACACGGCAGGATCCACTCGTCCACGCGTTTCATGCCAAACTCTCATCACCTTCTTTTTGTTTTAGCGCTCAACAAAGACTGAATGAAAAAAGCCATTTACACACAGTGGTTGACTGATGGAAACACTCCCAGGGCGGAATTTAAGAGATTTACTCCCACAGTGTTCAATCAGGTCAAGGCTTTATCGTTAAAGTGACGTCTTTCTTTGCACAACACCTGGTTTCTGTGAGTCACGTTCAAGTCCGGTCCAGCCCACAGCCCAGCCCAGCACAGGCTGGATACAGTAACTGGTCTGAATCACAACGAGCCCACGTTCAGATTAAATCAGCATTACCTATTTGTGGTTATGACTACCATATGGTAGCAAACGACCACAGTCAGGAAATGGCTTTTTAATTGTTTGACATTGATGTTAAACCTATTTTGTTATTCGTGTGATATAAAACTTCACTATTGTGATGCTTTTTAGCTACACTGCCCCGGCGCTGAATGATGAATGACTCTGAATGATGGTTTGTGTCCTCCAACACCAATGTGTCACGCATAATCAGCTAGCGGTGTTAGTTCGACCTGTGTAGCATTAAATGTCTACTCGGGGTGGTTACCTCTCGCTTGTTGCTGCGAGCCTCAGTTCTGCCCTTCCTGGAAACGTCTGTCTCCCCTTCCTGCTCTCGCTTGGTGGCCTCCAATCCCAGCAGCCTCTTTGTGGGGCTGGAAAACATGAACAACTAATTAGAGAGAAAAAAAAACAAAAAAAAACACTTCACCTGGGACAAACACATAGTGCATACGTGTGGTGTTCCTGACCCCCAAGAACACACAGGTGGGTTTTGACATAATTTCCAGCAGCATAACACCGAGGATGACAGCTTGATAATAGACTCCAAGCAGCACCTGTGCAGCAGAAAAGAGCCCAGAGGACACTCTGAGGTGCAGATCTTTCTCTGAATGTCACCACTGCTGTAGTCGCTGTTGAGAGACTAAATAAGAGCTGACATCCTTCCCACCGGTGTCAGAGGTGTTTAGTGCAGAAGCAGAGCAGGAATTAAACACGCCGCAAACCCCAAAGTGAGCTGATATGATATGATGTAAACAAAACTGTCAGATGATGAAAAACAACACTTTCAGTTAAAGGTTCAGGGTCAGACACGTGTGAGGCGACGTGCGCTGATAGGAAGTTGATACCAAGAATGATATTAACACGTTACATTTACATTTACAAAAAGTTACAGTTTCGCGAGCTGAGGCACACAAATATCTGTGTGTGCCATGAGACAGCTATACAAAAAGTAATGAATTATTTTTTTTAATTTGCTGTATCGGTACTTTGTACGCTAAAAATAAAAACTAAACCACGACAAACCTACAACAAAGGTGTCTTCCTTAATTTGCAAAATTATCTTTTAAATTGAGAAACATCTGAAGTGTAATTCATGACACAATTCAAACAGGAACAAAAAATCACTTGTCTCTCGCCGCTGAGTCCTCAGCCTGATGTTTCAGTGTCCGATCTGCCTCTGGTGAGGACAGTGCAGACACCCAGAGGTCAGTTTTGTTTTCTGACAATCGTCCTTTCTTTGTCTTCTGAGAAATAAATGAGAATCTTATTTTGAGCTTACTGAAGTTTCATCTTTTACGTCTAAACCTCTCCTTAGGGAAGTAGAGGATCTTTTGCTGACCTCATAGATGTCTCGTATGTCGTATGGAGCAACAAGGCTTTAATTTCACCACTGAGACGAATTTAAGATCTCATTTAAGACAAGCAAGTTTTCTTTTACATCTCACGGTTTTCTCAAGAGCCGATTATTTAAGACAAATTTAAGATAAGTGAGACAAAAAAAAAAACATTTTAAGATCTTCAACTGGGCTCAAATTAGCCTCGAGCTGAGACAAGAAAAACGCTTTTTCTCAGGAGCTGAGTTTAAGAACTATACTGGTCTTAATTTGAGTTTGTTCATGTCCAGGAGACACAGGCTGGACAAAGACAAGATCTTATTTTGAGCTTTTCCTTTTCTCTGGGCAGCCTTGTGCCCTGAAACTGGGCTTTAAGCCGAAGTCTACTTCCTCTGACAGGCAGGCAGGCGGGCAGACAGTCAGCATTAAGGTCCTGAGAAACAATGCCGCAGATATCTAATTACACCAGTGTTTTGGAATTTCTGGCCTTATTTGGGGGGCATAAGTATTTTCTGTTTTTGTTTCCCAAAAAGGCAATGAGCGAAGAAATGATGTACTCTCCTCACGTGACCAGTTTACATGCTGCTGAGGCACAAACTGGGAGGGTTTCTTTAAGCTAAATTTAAAAATGCGGCAGTCAGATCTCTAATGGAGGGGTAGAGCGTGAGCCTTTGATCTGGTGTTTAGCGGTGTGTGATGGCTGTTCGGCTTTATACTGGGGGGGGGGGGGGGCAGTGAGGCATTGGATGTCCTTTGCGCTAATTGCTTGCACATTTACCCCTTTTCCTCTGCCAAGGCTGTTACACACAGAATACATGCAAACAAATGAATATAAACACCAGACTTCTGCCAAACACAACGCATAGAAGAGTTATTTACACGTATTATCATCAAAATGGGCTGCAGATTGTTAATCTTCCCACGATTCATTTCTAACCTCTTGTCCCGGCTCTGGTGCTTGTTGCTTGCTGATGTTTGGATGTTGTTTGACTCAGACAGCTGGTTGTTACTGGCGGGGTCAGCGTTTCCACCAGCCACCAAGTCCAAGGAGCCGAGTGGACTGACGAAACTGGCATCCAAGGTCAGAGAGTCCCTGGCGACTGGGCTCAGGTAGGCAGATGTGTTGCCTTGATGTAGAAAGTGGCACAAAAAGGGTTTCAGACTGTTAGATACACTGAGGGCAGGACCAGCTGAGCCAATGTCTCTTCACCACATAACCCAGACTCTCTTTAAACAGCCAGCAGCCTACAAGCTGGATGAAATCATTCTTTTTTTTTTTTAATCACTCAACACTGTCAGGGTTCACACTGCAGCCAGTGGCACAAAACCTCCTTTGTTTTCCCTCTTAACATTTGACTTAATGATGTACAGTGTGTTCTCAAGTTAAAGCCACTGAAAACTTGGCTGAAATAGTTGAGTAAGTAAGTTGAGTTTCTCATTTAGCATCTGCAAAGATCTGAATGAAAATAAATGTGCATAAATATTAGAAAACCTGGTTCAAAAACTTTCATAACTTTAAAAATACATAATCAAAGATGTAATCAAGTAATCCTTGACAATCTAACTTCATCTGATTATGTAATCCTGATCCATTACTACCTGATCCTGGTTAATCCAACCTAAAGATGAGTTTAAGTCACCAAAAATATACTGTGGCCACCAAATTGGTGGCCAAAATCTAAAAATATTAGCGTCTATCCCTGTTCATGACCTAAATATTTGACTCTATGTTTCTCTTAATGTTTGTGCAGTTCCACTTCTGCCACAATGACACCTTAAAGAATTCAATAATGGTCCATGAGTTCAGTGACAAGAGGGAATCCTGACTGAGTCCCTGTTTGGGTCTCTGAGGGTCCCCTGTGTGTAACGTCCATCGCTCTAATGAAGCAGCCTATAGGCACAGTCAGCAGGAGTTAATCCAGGCCTTTATTACAGGACCTTTCCAGACCCTGCAATAAGTCTGACGCCAGATGGGTGCTGCTGTCCACTTTGTCTCAGCACAAAGCTCCAGCGAGGACGAATACCTGTCCTGTGCTAACCATCGAGCCTATTAGGACCTGTTTAAGAGGTCTTTTATAGATCATGTTTTATGATGCCTGAAGGTTAGAGACACGTCTCACGGTGTGTTTCTGTCTGTCAGTCTGTGTTTATGTAGCTCTGCTTCCTGCTCAGACTCCTGCAGCTCCGTTCCCATGATGACAAATCAGAACTCTGGTTGAACAAGGGTTAAAAGAAATGTATAAATAAGAAGCTGCAAGCGTGTGAACATCTGCAGGATGTTAGGACAGTGCGATGGGACAGGAAGTGGCTGTGATTGGCTGACGGACATGAAAGCCTGGGTATGTGTGCGTGTGTGTTTTGCTTCTGCTGCACCTGTAGGGGTCTGCTCGGGGCCCGGGGGATCCGTGTCTGTGACAGTCCACATGGGGGTTAAGCCCGGCCCCCTGCCCTGCTGGTCTTCCTGCCACCGGCCGCCGGACTCCACATCGTTCTCCGAGGACGGAAAACTTGGATCAGTTGCAGCCATCTTTGCTGGACTGGGCTCCTGGTGTTTTGTGAGAAAAACAAGAAGTTAATTCAGTTTTATTTATCTATTTTTACTTTAGCCCTTCCAGAGCAGTCTGCACAGTTTGTCCACCACTTTGGCCCAGACTGAAATATCTCAACAACTACCAGCTGGGTTTAAATGTAATTCTGTTTCTTTGTTGTGCCATGTAGCAGCCCATAATGTAATACTTTTTCTGTTCTTAATGTACTAAAAGTCAATTATGTAATTGGCCAATGATGTAATAACATTTCTGAACCAATAACTTTTTGCACAAAATGTAATAAGTTATTAAATGATTAGCTAGGTTTAACAAAATCAATAAAAATGTAATAACTGGAACTAATATCGCAATAATATACATCACTGTGTTTCAGTTTTATCAAATGTTTGACTTGCATAACACTTAAAAAGCTGCTCAAAAACCTGGCCAATCTATTTTTGGGACTGTTGTGGACAAAAATTCCTGATTTCAAGGCAGCTTTAAAAAAAAACAAACATGTGATCCATGTTGCAGTTTTTTTTAGGCTTTTTTTTTTTTGCAATGAGCGAGTGAAAATTGCATAAAGAAAATCAATTTATTTGTTTTATTTGTATTCCAGGGAGAATAAACAATCTCTCTGTTCTGAGTGTTCTTACTAACTTCACCAAAAAATATGCTTTATTTGTGAATATATCACAAAGAAGCAAAATCTTTTAGGAGCTCAAACTCCGTCAAAACAGCAAGCACAAAATTAAAAATATACTGTATATATAAAACACTGAGTCAGTCCATTTATATGTATGACGTTTGGAGGTGGACTGCTATGATTGTGATGATTAGTCAAATTTGCAAGATTGTGCAGAATTCACAGGAATTGGCTGAATTTGCATTAATTGTTGCAGTTGCAACATCACAACTGACTGAAAATATTATTTCATCCCCTTGAGGCCTCATTCTGATCCAAACTGAGAATTCAAAGGGTCATCAGGATTCATCATCATGAATATCTATAATGAGTTTAATGGCAGTCAGACTGCTAGCTGTGTAATCCTGCATGGGATCAAAGTGTGCTTAAATGTGTACTGCAGCATTAGACAGAAAGTTGCTTTCTTACCTGGGTGGCGACAGGTTCCACTTTGCGTTTTTTCTTCTGATTCTGCTTGTTAATGCGCAGATAGACGGCCAGCTGTTCACTCCACCTGGTGAACAAAGACAGACATTGGTTAGGCGAGACCCAGGAAACCCTGTAAGGTTTCTACAGGTTTTATACTGACCCATTAATGATCTCCTTATTGTCGCCGCGGATGAATATTTCCTGCTCCGGCGTGCTGATGCAGAGAGCATTTCTCTGGCCCGTCCTGGGCTCTGCATCAGTGATGTCTGTGCAGAGATTCAGGTTCACAGTCCCCTGTGGCAAAGTGCTCGGCTGGAGGAGAATCAGAGTGTCTAAATTATTCTGATGGCTCAAGTTTGGTGCAAGTTTAGTATATTTTTGTTATCTTAACATTCATGAATACGGGAAATGCGTTAAACAAGCCAGCCAGTAACACAAAGATGGCCCATCTTTTGGTTAGATAGGCAGGGAAAACCCTGATCTAACTATGAATAACATACATGATGATGATGATGATAATTCATTTCAATAAACTGTAAACAGTTTTGATTTACAGGAACAACTGTGTAGATGAATATTCCTAACCCTGAAAACAACAGTTCAAATTTAGCATTTTCCAGAATGTACAAACCCTGCAGGACTGATCAGCAGGACACACGAGTGACAGTTGAACATAAAGTAGTTTGTGGTGTTAAGTGTGGTGGAGAGATGAGGGGATGAGATTTGAGGGGATCACAGAGAGAGGGGGGATGTGTGCATTAGAGGACAGGCTAAGCCCAAATCATCTGCTGCGGTTCTGCACACGACATCTGGCCTAAAGATGCCCGCTTGATCCCAACACACTGTAAATGCAGAGCAGGATTTACTGTACGCAGCTACCTCACATACATACAGACGTCATCGCTCAAATTCAGTCAAACGTTCGTGCAGTTTCTCACCAGTTCATCCAGTGCAAAGCTCAGGCTGCCGTGTTCGTACAGGATAAAGAAGCGCCGCTGCCATTTCTGATGCGGAGACACAACAAACAAAATCAATACAGCACCGTTTTCATGAGGAAAAAGTCACAATAAAGAACCGTTACATGCGTGTGAACATTCGATCGGGTTCACCGTGTCTTACCCTCGACCTCTGGATTGGGTTGTCAAAGTCTGTCCCCTCAGGAGCCAAACACAGCCAGCCTCCATAGATGGGTTTTGCCTTTAATTCACAGATGAAAGCAGAAACAGAGCAGTAAATATTAAGCCTCTGATGTGTTGAAGCACAGGCTGTGATTACATGATTGCTATTTTTTATTACTTACTATTAAAGTCAATAAGAGCTGCGTGATATTTTGCCTGAAATTGTGGTTGCATGATTCATGGAAATGATCATTTTCATGTCACAATTTTCAATTTAACTGAAAAAAAAACCCTGTTAAAGTCATGATTATATGATATTTGATGGGGTCTGTAACCAGCAAACATGCTTTCTTTTATCTAAAGAACAAAATTTGCAAAAAGTGCAGGATTCTGTGATTTGGATATTACACTTGACTATATTGCAATTAATTGTGCAGCCCTACAGTCAATGCAGCTTTGTGCTCCCTGATGTCCACAAATGGACCAAGATGTTTTGACACTTAAGACAAAGAGGAGAGATTCTCTTTGTATCACTTATAAAAAGCGGAGGAGTTGAGAAAATGCCCAGATACACGTAAACAAAGCAATATGCAGACAGTACTGAGTATCTCACATTTCTGAAACAGTGTAAAGATGCTCCACATTTAGATCAGAAGACCCCGTGTTTTCTCTGTTTGGCAGAGACAACTGTGTCGGAGAAACAGTGTGCAGAGCATCTGCACATTGAGCAACAGCGGTGAAATTACAGGGCACAGTGAAACCAGGCAGGGGGGACGGACAGTAATAACACATCTCAACAATGTGAGGCATGTAGGAAGCCGTCATGATCGTCTCCTTACATCACCTCCGCATGACAGACATGCAGGAACAATGTTTTCACAGGCGGTGAACCAGGGCCGCTGTTCAACTTCATAGAGAAATAAATGAGCGACTTGTCTATTCTGCTGAGTTCTGCTTAACTGATTATCAATATGTAGACTGAGAGATCAGTTGGATGATTGATTATTTGTCATATTATTTGCCTTTCCATTCAGATGAAATCAGTGGATCTTTGAACAGATGTTCAGACGGTGTGAGACATCTGAATACGTCATTCAGGGCTCTGGAAGATTGCGATGGAAAGTATTTAACATTTATTTTCATCGTCAATTAATCTGTCAGATATTTTATTGGTTAGTCAATGAGTTGTTTGGTCCATAAAAATGTCAGAAAAGGGTGCAAAGTCCTTCCCAAAGCCCAAGCTGACATCCTTAGATTCTTGTTTTGCTCATAACCCAAAAATGTGTGACAGAACAGAATTATGAGGCGGTACGGTGGTGCTGCAGAGCCTAAAAATCTTGTTCTCCAGATGAAAGATGTTTGTTTGGTACTATTATTATTATTATTATTAAATAACTGTATACTATTAACCCTGTATGGATGTGATTGTTGTCATTGGCTGCAGAAAGTATCAGGGTCGTGTTTCGGGGTTAATAAATGACGTGATATCGGATCTGTGTGTAGACTTGCATACTCATCATACCTGATCCAGCATTTTAGGCTGTATGACAGGCATTTCTGTCACTGCTGTCACAACAACCATAATTATCTCATCCAAATGACTCATGGCAAAAGATAAAAATAAAGTTAAATGTGTCTGTAACTTCAGACTTCTGTATGACGCTGGTAGTTCCTATTCTAATTTGGACATTGATGGCTATTTTGAAAATTATTATTCCATAAATATATTAAGGTTTAAAGTAGGTTGCACCACCTCCTGTTTTCCAATGTGACTGTTTTGTAGGGTTGTTCCCATAGCGACACCAATAATGTAAATGCCTCTGATACAGCAGCACGCACTGATTCAACACCACGTTGAATCCTCCGGACTGATGACGACAGTTTTTGACAATGACAACAATCATATCACATCAGTACAGGGTTTTTAGTATACAGCTGTTATAAAGAGAGAGGCAGGATGTTTTACAGTTTAACAATAAATATGATAATCCAAAATTATATCAGGGCACTGAATTATTATCATTATAAATACCTATTTATTTTAATTAAAACACAAATACAGAATATATAATATGTA
The DNA here is from genome assembly GCF_056507025.1 of Lutjanus erythropterus. Lineage (NCBI taxonomy): Eukaryota > Metazoa > Chordata > Actinopteri > Lutjaniformes > Lutjanidae > Lutjanus > Lutjanus erythropterus. The sequence goes on from NC_139335.1 coordinate 5,712,038, forward strand.
TTCACATTTAATGTTAAGAGGTAAATAATTTAACGTTAATAGAAGAAACTAGCTAGAGATGCTCAGCTGACTCTTTAAAAAGTGTAAAAAAAAAAAAAAAAGATCTTTATTTATCACCAGTACACTGGTTAAACTAATACAGGTGTAGTTTGGACAGTACTTGCTCAAAATAATTAATCAATTATCAAAACAGGCAATTAAATTAATAATTATCTCTAAAGATAACATCGAGTCTGCTGGGAAATATTAACCCCCCAAAAACAGAGACATGATTTTTGCACTTTTGCAAACAGTAAAGCATCTTTTTATGACTCACTTTACAAACTAGAACCATCATTTACAACTATTTATTTTTATTATTATTACAATTAAAATATAAACTTTGGTGTTATTTCCTTAGTACATAGATTAAATACTAAATTCAGCACATTCAAGTTTAATGTTATGTTTTTAAACTTCAAATGTAGATTATTTAACATTAATGGAAGAAAAATAGGTAAAAGTTGAGTTTGTAAAAAGTGTAAAAACTTTATTTTTCACCACTTCACAGTTTAAATTAATGAAGTGTCACATGACGTGAATCCAGGTGTAGTTTGGACGTTACCTGCTCCATGTCATGGTCGTTCAACAGATGCAGCTCGCGGGACTTGAAGCAGTTCTGACATTTACTTTTATTAAAGATGTTGGCTTGAAATTTGTTGCACGGACTCGTCGCCTTCTCCCCCGACATGTTTCCGTCTCCTCTGCCGGTGAATAATCCGCTCACAGACCGACAGACAGACCGACAGACAGGCAGGCTCTCCTCCTCCTCCTCCTCCTCCTCCGCTGCTGCTCCGGCATTGAATGAAGCGGTTTATCCTCCGACAACATCTGTCAAACGCAGCACGAGCTCTCCCTGTTAACTGCTGTCGTCATGGAGGTGTCATTTGACGTGACAACATCCAGTCAAGAACCTACAAAATAAAACAAGCAACGATGAATATATGACACACAAATCCAAATTTATGAAATCCTCAACATTTTTTTATGCTTTTAATTGTGAGTTTAAACTCAGATCTATTAATTTAAAATTCAGAAATTACATGCACATACATACAGTTCTGTCCTTCAAAGGAAAAGGGCAGTAACTTCCCAGAATGCAGACAGGAGAGACATGACTTTAAAGCTTTATTGTTGTAAAGCCAAAATAATAACTGGCAGATCATTGGATATGTGGCAGTTTTACAGATTTAAATCAGATTATTCTTCCTACATATTAATCCTGACCCCTGGTCTGACCTTTCATTAAATAAATAAATAAATAAATGACTTGTTTAGTGGAAAACCAGTCCAGCAGGTTAACACAACCTAACATCTGTTCCACGCAGGTGATTTTAGCCCACTAGCTGATATAAGAATGACAGGCACGTAACCTAGCAACAGCCCCATAAATGCAATTGATTGGGATTGTATCCACACAGGAGAGAAACCGTTTGGTTGTGATGTATGTGGGAAAAGGTTTAAGGAACAGGTACATCTGAAGGCACGCAAGTCCACAGAGGATAGAAACTCTTTGGCAGTACTCTGTGTTCTGGAAGATTAAGAAGAAAACATTAGTTTGTTTGTAAAAATCACAGCAATTTTAAATAGTCTTTCATTGTTTCATTGAGTTTTTTCTGTCTCTTGATGCAGCAAGTACATCTGAAGGCATACACGAGAGTCCACACAGGAGAGAAACCATTTGGTTGTGATGTTTGTGGGAAGAGATTTAAGTGGCAGGCACATCTGAAGGGACACAAGAGAGTCCACTCAGGACTTTTTGTTCTGAAGAATGAAGAAGAGAACATAAGTTTTTTCATAAAAATCATGGCAGTTTTAATAGTCTTTTACTGTTTCATTGCATCTAGTTTTTTTCTTTCCTTTGACTGCCTGCCTGCAGTCCAGACCTGTCGCTCATTGAAAATGTGTGGTACATTATGAAGCACAAAATATGAATGAAAAATAACAATGCTGTTAACAGCATCATTGGAGAGGTTCGAAACATAGATCACTAGTTGTTTGTAGTCGCTATTTATTTTGAAAATATTAACAGGAAGTGAAGGGTTAGTATTAAGTTTACTTTGACACTTGTGTTGATGCACAGATTGTTCTCCACAGCAGAAAACTATCATTTTCAACAGCTTTAGAAACACATTATTATGAATGCTGAAGTTACTATCATATTACATTAATGACACAACAAATAACATATTGCACATATTGATGTTAACAATCATACTTTGCCACAGCTTTAATGTGGTATTGCAGTTTCTCGTTGTGACCACTGGAGGACAGTAATCAGCCATGTTTATGAATACAAATGTCCTGCTGCTCCTGTGCAAAGACAGAAACAACAGAAAACTAAAACTTGTAACTAATCCAAATTTTTATTGCTACATTCACACTGCAAGCCTTTGAGCTCAATTCTGATTTATGGGTTTGGCTGTTTGGCTGTCTGTTTATTTTTAAAATCAGTCCCAAATCATTTCCCAGTGTGAACTGGTCACAGTCTTGAACTGGCCCACACACACAAAACAAAAATAACACAGACTTCAGATGCAGCAAACTGTTGGGTTGAAGTGAATGTTTTTTTTCATTTAGAAGTTTTGCTGAATTTGTGATCAGACAACAGCAGAGACAAGAATGAGGAGAAAGAGAGACAAATTTTTATTTACAGCTTTCTATGGAGCAACGGCTGCTTTTTCTATATGGAGATATGTGTGGATGTGGTATAAGGCTGAACAATTAATTGAAATTTTACTGAAAGCGTAATGTTTACCACAATTTTCAAATCACACAATGTGCAGTATTTGTCAAAAGAGAAATGTGTGTCAAAACACTGTTTTAAATTAAGGATGTCAAGGGCTGCTTTTACATCTACATCTGTCAGTGCCTCTCCACAACAGCCTTGCGGCAAAACACTTAAGGCATAAAAATCACATTAATTCCCATATATCTGTTCACACTGAGGCTACACAAAAAACTGATCTGTGTCGGATTTAGGACCACAAAAGAAAAAATGTGCATGAAAAAAAAATAGATCTGAGTCACATCTAAGCAAAAAAAATAAATTAAATAAATCTCTGTAAAAGATCAAGAAAGGAAATCCCAGACTGACAGTGGATGCAAGCATTTATTCAAGGCAATGGCAGTGGCAGGGATTGTACAAACTAAAAATGTTTTTAAATTTTTGGCCATCCAAAATGTATAAAATACAGTGTCTTTTTTATTATCATTTGATATGTTCCACTTATTAGGCTAAAATACAGTTTTGTTTACTTTGAACCAGAACACGTCAGTGTTCTATGTGCAAACCAGGTGAGGTCCAAATGTCTATTTTCTCACATCCCAATGACAGATAAATTTATTTAGATACTCTTTGTATTTGTGCCTGCACTCTTCAAGCAGATAAAAGTTATTTCATAATAAATTAATGCTTTTAATTTAATACATTTTTTTAAACAATGAAAAACATCACACAAAGAATAAAGCTTAAAAAAATCATTCGGTATTCTATCTACAAAACTTAAAGGTGCATTTCTTAACATGTGCATATCTGCTTTATTTTTTAAACAAGACCATGAAGACAAATTTGATGTTTTTATTCTGATTTTGACAACAAATTGTAGATTATTGCTGGTGACTGTTCGTTAAGCCCCGCCCCCTCAGTTACCTTTGCTATGTCAGTTAAACTTTCCATTCTGATACAGCACATAGACAGTTTACAGTGATAACATGGTGGCAAATTTACCCTTGAAATTCATGGTAATATTTTAAACAACAGGTTATTGATTTAAGATGGAACAAAATGAAAGCAGCTTCTCATTTCTAGTCAGTGATCGTTGATTTTGGCGACTGAAATTACAACTGCTGCTGGAGGATTTTATTTATTTAAGTAAGCTAACGTAAATACTAGACAGTTTGCTGGCTTACTTCACCTGTAATCCCACAAACTAACTAGCATTACCGACATCCTCGTCTTTTCTGCTCAGTTGCTGCTGCAGGTAAGCTAGTTAGCCAGATATGCTAACATCTGAAGCTTACATCAGAGCTTATAAACAGTCTAATCTGTTCAGAACTCTCCAAATAAATACTCCAAAGTTGGGCTGCACATTTAATTGCAAAATAATCAAAACTGCAATGTGGCCAAGTGCAATTACTTGATAAAGGAAATATGTGAGAGGAATTACGAGGATTATAATGAGGTGCTGTAGTGCTGCAGAGATAACCTGGCCTAAAATTTTGTTCTCCAGATGTGAGAAAACATGTTTGTTATGTACACACTCCAACAAATATCACATGATTTTAATTGTCCTTTTGTCAGTGAAAATCAAAATTGTGATGCAAAAATGATCCGTCCCACTAATCGTATCAATCGCAATTTCAGTCAAAATAATCGCAATGTTGAGTTTTTTTTTAGCCTCATCTTGCAGCCCTACTCCAAAGTCTTTAAATTCAGAGTATTGCTCTTACTACAGCCCTAGTTACGGTCGCTAAGGTGTGATTGGACGATCGCTGATAGGGGGAGGGGTTTAAAAAACAGTCAATACTCCAAAAGTTTGATAAAATGTTTTCAACCAAGACAATAAATTTTTTATTCATATAAGTTTCTAATTCAAGTAGCTTCCAGTGTGCATGACCAATTAAATATATTTCTTATCTTTAGACATTAATGTTTCATATTTACAAAATGACCTTTGAGGCTGACAAAATGTTTTTTGTCTTTTCACTTTTGACCAAAAAAAAAGTCGACATTTGGTCTATGTATGCAGTACAGGTAATAGCATCATATATGTTTAAGGAACATTAATATGTTAAGTATAGAGGAAAATATTACCTTTGGAAAAAAATAAATAAATAAAACCTTTTTTTTTCTCTCATAGCCACACAATAAATATCATGATGGCTTCTCAAATCTAGATCTAGAACAGAGGAATCAATGTTTGTGCTCAGGAGGGAAATCTAAACATTTGACTGTTGTTTTTTCTCATATAGTGCATACTTGATAGACAGCTACTCTGGCATCGTCAGGCAGTATTAGTTTAGGGTTTAGGTAAGATACATGTCACATTCATTCTACTACAAATGTCATGAATACAGTACAGTATTTTTTAAATTCAGGATGAGTTAAGTTCATTGTGTGAGTATTAGGCTAAAGCTGGGAGTTAGATATTCAGTACTGAAGAAACACACACTGCAGTCCAGGTTGTTAAGTAGAAGATGTAATAAAACAAGTCTTTTCCAGGTCTAGTCTCTAAGCACGTTCACAACATTCAGAGGAGGAAAGAAACCGACTGAACCCAAGCTTACAAACAGAAAGGAGGGAGGAGACGCTCCCGTCGGACTCTTCTGTGCTTTCAAAACTCGTGTCTGTGATACATGTCTGGATCGTAGTATTTGGTGACCACCACCCTGTTGGCAAACTTGCGGCCGGTGAGGGCTTGCATGGCTTTCTGACAGTCTGCAGCAGAGACGTACTCCACAAAGATCTGGAATGAAAAACAAGTCAGCCCGGTCCAGAGTGAGAAAACGATTTTAACACTCATTCAGAGCTTTCTTATGTGTTTGAAGTTCTTTGAACACTGGGTGCAGCTTCACCCGCCACAGTGGAAAAGGGTACAACTGGACGATGGGGTTTTTTGACCAATTTTTGGGGGCAATATTTGTTATTTTATTTTGCTAACGTAATGATCTACAGAGTGACAGCTGCAGCTCCAAGCTTCTCATTTAGCAGCACACTGGACACCCACTCAGCCGGACCATGAGTGCACTGAGCTGGGTGAGAAACAGCCTGTGGAGTTTGACTCTTTTGCACTCTTCACGCAGTGAATTAAGGATTTAATTCAGCACGACCAGAGTTGGTGACTGTTGGAAGAGTGGGCAGACTAACAAAGACGGTTTTGGTGAGTTTTGCATGTTTTTCTGTTGAGTTTGAATGAAGTTAACGAGCCAGTTAATCTCGTCTTAGTTCAGTAAAAGAGAGAAACTTGAATTCAGAAGGTAAACAGTTGTATTTGTCAGTTGGAAAAGGAAAATAGGTGTGAGAATGTTTTATTAATTGACACTTTGTGAGTTTATTTTGTTTATTAGATGTAGCGAATGTACTCAGCGTATGAAACGTGGTGAATTTGCCGCTTACGCTTACCCAAAATTACAGGAGCGAAACCTTCGCTGGACCACAATCAAGACCAAAATATTTTTTTGGATGGTTTAGACTTTCAAACCAATTACATAAATTGTTGGCAGGTTATTGGCAGAGCCAGAAAAAGGAAAAACAACACCACAAAACAAAAAGCCGCACATGGTGAGAGGAGGAGTTTTTCCATTTTGAAAGTCAAAAGCAAAAACCAGTAACAACCTAGTGGGTGGTGGTTTTGAGGGTTTGTGTTGACACCTGATCAAGGGGAGAACTTTCAGCATTCTTGTTTGACCAGAATGAGACAAGCAAACATTTGCGGCTTGGTGAAGCTAATTCATTTGCACGGTTTATAATAATCAGACACCAGGGGCTCACCTTTCCGCAGCCGGGGACTTCCACGCCGTCGACGGGCCGGGGGATCTCGATGGAGCGGACGCTACCGTACTTGCAGCACTCCTCGCGGATGTCTTCCAGGATCTCCTCGTAGTCCTCGTCGTCCACCAGCTCCTCGGGCATCACCATGTTGAGAAGGCACAGCACCTCCGTGGGCATGCCAGAGTTCTGCAGCCGCTGAAGACCAGGGACCTGCAGCGTCACCGGGGTCTCTATGATGGAGGTCTGCAGGTAGACGAAGATGAAGCTTAGACATAAAACCCCGGTCCAGACTCACAGCCTCAGTCTCAGACCAGAATGGTTTCCTTGAATGATACAACCATTAAGTGCATTGCAATACTCCAGGCGTAACAAAATATAAGCGCATAACTGAGCTGTTTTTCCTGTGAAACTCCAGCAGTGTTTTGTGGACTAAAAAACTAAACCTGGGTGAACTATCCCTTTAAGAAAAGTAAATCAAAGGAGTCCCACTCACAGGATTGGCATTTTTAGCTCCCACACTTGCCCTTTGGACTATCAGCTTTTTGTCGCCCAGCTGCATCCCATTGAGACCGGCGACTGCCTGATGAAAAAAAACACACGGACCTCAGAGTAACACATCAAACACACATCTCAACACAGAGGAACTACACATCATCGTTACCTGATCAGTGGCACTGACGTCTACGTATTCGCAAAAGGCGTATCCTTTTGACAGTGACGTGGCACTGTCCTTCACTAGATTGAACGCTTTGAGAGGCCCAAATGATGTCAAGAGCTCCTTCACCTGCAAAAAAGAGTCAGACAAGGAGATATGAGACTAATAATTCATAGTGAACATGCAGTAACCTACAGAGTGAATTCTACCTTACAACCATCACATCACAGTGTATTTAATAACATCATTATTGGAGTTAAACAGAGGTTGTTTGTGCATTTTTTAGAAAAAAAAACAGACAACAGTGCATATAAATGTGTTTTTTGAGGGTTTAGGGAAGACGTGTGAAGAGCAAATGTTGATGTGGATCTGGGCTCCATGTGGAGGAAAAACAACGCAACTTCCTGACACACAAGTATGTTTGAGACTTAATTAAACATATGTATGGAATCCGAGAACGGCCACACTTGCAATTATTTTTTTAATGCTGTTAGCTCGAGATCATCAGTTTACTATTTCGTTATCCTGAGGTAACAAAGCTTGTTTTATTAATTTAAAATAATATAATATATAAATAATATAATAGATTAATTTGTCAAGAGAAAATACACTTGCAGTCGGGTGGAAATTTCAACAGCGCATATTCTCCAATGGTCCACCCAACCCCAGAGTTTGTTAAGTTTGCTAGCACGTTAGCCACACTGTGCGGCAGGCTGGCAGCTCTGGGTCAACAATGTTGTTTACCCCAAAACACTGTGTTTCGGCCTGAAAATGTGAAGTTAGTTGTTGTCATGTTTTGTAGGTTAATGTGATGTTAATGTTCATATTGCACGTCGCAAAATGTCACATATTTCACCAGCATTTAAAATACAATTTGGCGATTATAGACTGTGATCAGCAGCTTCAAATGACTTTTAATACATTCAGTATTTTTTGGACGAGGTTTAACATTATCAATTATTAGATTGAGATGAAGTTGTATGAAAGCAATCAATCATCAATCAATCAGTTATGAATTTTACAAATTATTCACTTGATTTCACTCCAAGAGACAGTCACAAGGACGTTGAGTAAAACGTAGATAAAAGCAGAATGCAAAGATTTGGAAATTTGGGAAACAAAGACAAGATATTAATGTTAACGAATAAACTCAAAAAAGTTAATCAACTGATAAACTTTACTGCTCCTGTAAAGATACACTGATTCTGAATTTGACGCCTGCAACACGTTTCAAAAAAGTTGTTTTCTCAAGATGACGAAATAATTATCTCGTGATAACGAGATTAAAACATAGACCCGCAAGCAAGGCTGTTCTTGGCTTCCGCACATATGCTAATTATTTTGAAATCATAATAATCTCACATTCAAAGTTGTTGTGGTAAATGTTGCAGGTTAAATTAAAAGGGATGAAACTGATCTTATTTATATAACTAAATAAATATAATTAAAAAGGATTGACTTTTATTGCATTTTGCCAGCTACAGGCAAAGACAGTTATACTTCCTTACCTTTACATTAAAAGGTGAATACACCCCCACAAAACCACCACCATCAACAACAACATCCCCAAGTCTTACTGATCAGGCCTTAACCCCAAAATCCCCGGGTCCTAAACGCGCTCCAAAAGCATGATGGGAGAAAGAAAGCAGCCAGTAAGGGAGCCTGCTGGCTAGGAGTGTATCCGTGTGAGGACCAGAATGTCTTACTTGCCTTGTGTTACATGTTGGCATGGCAGCAGTAGATGAGTACTACTGAACAAATTATGAGCGCAGACTTAACGATCTTACAGGCCCCTAGCTGGGGACAAAGTGGGGGAACAAAAATGAAAGAGCTGTGAGTATCAACGCAGTGGCAGTGTGACTGCAAGTATTAAAAATAAATAAGTCAGTGAATAATATACATCAGGCTACATGTGCTCTGTAAGCTAGTGAAGAGTAAAAAGAGACAGAACGGATTAACAGTTAGGATTAAATTCACTGTCTAACAAAAAATTTACACCATCTGCTCACCTGAGAGCAAAGATGGAGGTCTACTGTGAAACTGTTTAGTCTTTGAACGTATTAGACTCAGTCATGATGACCTATTTATCAGCAAATACTGACTCTGACGTTTGATATTCTCAAAGAAAAAGTCCACTTATACTTTTAGTGGTGATTTATTTTTCATGCTTAGTGTATTTCCAGAGTGTGGAGTGACTTTTTTTTTGGGTGCCCCCTCTTTCCCTCAACCTGCTTGATTGTTTTTACCCATAATACCTTCCTACAACCACCAAAAAAACATCGGCTTTAAAGGGATAGTTAACCCAAAAATGAAAATTCAGTCATTATCTACCCTTGTGATGATTGAAGGTTGGGTTTAGTTCTTTAGTCCTCAAAACTCTGCTGGAGTTTTCAAACGTAAAAAACAACAGAATAAACACATAAAATGCCTCCATACAGCTGGTCTGATGAAATCCAAGTGTCCTAAAGCCCCGACGTGCCAAGTTGACTTGAAAGACGTCATTTATGCCATGATTTTGGTCCGAACTTTCACTGTAGACCCTTAGCTTGGAGCAACATTCATGTGCACATGCACACTGTCTGAACTGAGTGTGTGTGGTGTGACGTTGTGCACGTGTAAGTGAACAGCATGTCAGGGCTTTAGGAGATCTGGATTTCACCAGACGAGCAGTATGGAGGCATTTTATGTTTTTGTTTCAAGTTGTTATAAAAAAACTAAACCTGACCTTCAATCGATATGAGGGTGAGAAGATAATGACTGAATTTTAATTTTTGGGAGAACTATTCCTTTACAGATGGTGCAAAGTAAGAATGAAACTATACAGTAACTCAGCTTGCACTGGACTGTTGAGGCAGATGCTGATATTATAGTTATATAAGTTCTTGACGGGAGGAAACGCTGCAGGGCTCAGACAGCTTGTCGGTCAGGTGCTCTTTAGTGAGGCAGGTAAAAAGTACAAGTTTTACTCGAGAGACGCTAAGACACTCCGTCTTTTGATGAAACTGCACTTGAAGTTTATTCGTCAAGCAAAGACAAACAAACAGACCTGCGCATATTGACTCTACGTCTTCATGCGGGTCGGCAGCTGTGGGTGGCATTCTAATGCATGACCCATAGAGGGCGATAGATTAATGCCTTAGGCCTCCTCCGACGAGAAACTTTATGGTCCGTTACATCTCCAGGACTGAACGACGTGGTGGACTTTTTGCCATTCCTCTAATATCCTTTGGTCCTTTACATGTTTATATTATCACCAGTAGTTTTAAGCTACAATGCAAATTTCAGCATTCACTAATTTAAACATTATATGATTACAGTGGATTAATATTTAAAGAGCTTTTATATGTCAACAATTTGTTACTTACTTGAGTTTATCTAAACTTCTTCAGTCTTGTAGGGGATTAATTTTTTTTTTGTGAGTACAGGCATTAGTGCTGATTATTTCAAAATACTGCATCAATAATCTAAGTCCAGCTGATATATTGGCCTGGCTCAAAACAAATTGTCTGTATTGATTAATCTGCCAATCCTTTAGTCTGTAAAAAAAATTGAAGGAACACAATAAAACAAAAATATTAATATTAATATTAATAAAATGCCCATCACATGATGTGTACGAACACGTTTTGTCTGATCAGCTGTCCAAAATTCAAAGAATAAATGATTTAAAACAGTAAAAGGCAACAAAGCCTCATATTTGAGGGGCTGGAACTACAAAATATTTGACAACTTTGCCTCATAAGTGGTTTATACAATTAATCGGTTCATAGAATTAATGATTCCTTTTCATTGTTGAGTCTGCCAATATTTTCCACAATAAATTAATTGATCATTTGTGTCTCCAAATGTAAAATAATGGTGAAAAACACCCATTATGATACAAAAATAATGGTATCAGATTGCTTATTTTGTCTGACCAAAAAACTAAAGATAAAGAGTTTATTATTGCATGTAATTTGCTCTGTACATCTGATGATCTGATCACTTTTATTTTTAGCAGAAAGTCTCTTTAGGTGGACTTTTTCTTTGACAATACTGACTCAAATCAACATGAAGTAACGCTCAGGCCTACAGTAGATAGCACACAAAAATGAATAGATGTCAGTTTCTCAGCCTGTTGTGTAAATATACAGGACTTTGCTTACCTTTCATTAATCAGTATGCTTTACATGAGAAAGGTATAAGCAGTTTACTCAGAGAGCAAAGTCACAAAAAGTGTTTATAAGACTCATATATGACAAATGACATGATATGATTGTTTGTTTAATTTCAGATAGCTTGTTTTAAAAAAGCTAAATATTCTGTAGAAGTTGTGAAGACTTAAAACTGCAGATATAAGTTGTTGAATATGAACCTATTTATGTTTCCCCTATATTGTGTCTTTTTAAAAAAAATCTTTTTTGCATCTATGCTACGGGGTCACGTCCTGTTTCTGGCTCTGATATACAATAATCTTTTTTTGACTTCTCTCTGTTTTCTCTCTACCACAACACAGTTTTTTTTTTTTTTAATTTCTCATGTCATAAAGAAATGTAAAACATATATTGTGCATGTTTAAAGTGTGACAAAAACCTCAGCAAGTGAGAGAAAAATGAGGAAAACATGAGTGCACCTGTGCAGTCTGTTTTCAGGTAAATACCTGGTCATCGTTAAGGTAGTTTGGCAGGCCTCCGATAAACAGTTTATGGGGCGAATCAGGAACGACGGTGGAGACGACACCTGCGGAGACCAAGACAGCAAGAAAAATTATATTTTCTGTATCACGTAAGAGAACGTGTCATTACTCAGTGTTACTCAGGGACAAACCTGGGACGTGGAAGGCGGGCTGCTCTGAGATACCAGGTAACGGCCGATAGTCGTGAGGTCTTCTAATCTTCAGCGACTGACCCTGGAAAATGATTCCATCGAAGGCCATGGCCTGTGTCGTCTCATCGACGGACCGAAACTAGAAAGAAAAAAATGGCGTTGAGACTTCTGCTGCAGAGGCAGTGACACCACACAAAATAATAATAATGTGTGAGAGTGACAATAAAGCTCTCATGTCTTATGTCATGCTTATTAGCCTCGCTAAAGGAGTTTTTAACACAAGAAGTGTTTTTTTTGTGTAATTAATTTGCATGTTAACAGCAACAGCAACAGCTGAAAATGTTTACAAATCAGCTAAGAGAAATCAAATCACTAGAGAGGAGTGAAAGAGCTGCATGTGGCTGTGGAGCTGCAGGTTGCTGACTGCTGATCTTAAGCGAGTGATATTGATCTTCTCATCTGACTCTCAGCAGAACGAGACCAAGCTTTTATCCAACCATGTCCTCTTAAAGAGGAATGTTGTGGAGGAAGCAGCGGGAGAATAACATTTCACATTAAAGCACAAACCTCTAGGAAAGCAAAGTTTTTATCCTGATTAATCTGCACGGCGAGTACAGGGTTGCTCGGGGCTTGTGAAAGGCCTGCGAGCCGCATCTGAGCATTGAAGAACTCCGCCATGGACTCCTGAGGAGGAAAGCAAACAAACAACAGGGCTGGAAACACTGCTAGCATCAACACATCAGCGCAAACAGGTCTTCACAGGAAAGAGTAACTCGAGACTTTACCTCAGTCACTCCAAAGGGAATATTTCCTACATAGAGGCGTCTGGCTTGTCTTGTCATCTGACTGCCAACTATGGGCACTTGTGTTGGTGCTGCAGCCACTCCAGTGGTGGTGGACGTCGCCAGCAGAGCTATTGTTGGTATCTGCCCGGCCGCTGAAGGACAGAACACACGAGAGACTTCACTTACAAAACCGTTCTCTTCTGCAACCGCTGCTGCTTTATTTTATCATGGAAACTGCAATGACTCATTTCTAGATGATTCATTTGAAAGGAGCATTAATGTGACCCCTGAAATATATTAAATTAAAGAGACTGTGAGAGTGAAATCTAATGGGAAGACACTCCGGTCCTGTTTTCCACAAGTCTTGTCTCAACGACAGATTTATGACTTTCTTGTAATCTCTGCTTTTACTGATAGTTAATTTAGGGTTTGTGCTGGTGCCACCTCACATTGTTGACTTTAAAAACCTAAAAATTCAAATAATATTCCACGAACCATAAAAGTTACGATTTCTGTCCTAGTTTATTGTCACAATACTGGAATTTCTAACTTTGAAAAATATCAATATTCGATAAAAAAAAACACTAGTAGTTTGTAGTTTCTCTATTGTCCCAGAATTGTCACAGACACCATATCTTTGTGTCCCAGGTGCTGTAATCTCTCCTGTTATTATTCTTAGTTGAGGAATAATTGTGCTATAAATGTAAGAACTACATTTCCCTTAATTTGGGGCTTTGGGAGTATGATGCTGCCGTGGAGTCAGTGAGTGATTTTAAGGGCTACAACCGGAGCCCTTTCGGCAAATTAGCACCATTAAAAGTTGCCGAATTAGCTATTAGCAGTTCCAGTTTGCAATGCTCTCATCCATGTACAGACAACTATCACTGGGCTACTTTGACACTGAAGAAAACTTAAAAACGTCATTATTCTCAGGCAAGTTCTGGAGTTAGTTAGTTAGTAGTTAGTAAGTTAAGCTGAAAAACATGGATGCATGCAAACTCCTGAGAGGAGCACAGAGAACATGATGAGGTACCTTGCATAGCTTTATATTGCATTGGTGTGATGTGTTCGAAGCCAGGAGGAGGGACATCCCAGTATTTGCAGGTCCTTTTCTTCCTTGTTCGCCTTGGAGAGTGGCTGGACGCAGAGACATGACAGAATAAAAGCTCAAGCAGGAGAGGAGAAAAAAAAAAACACTTCAGGCAGTATTTTCACAATAAAAGCCTGCCTGGTGTAGCTGTGAGGCCTGTCTTGGTGCTCTGCAGCAGAAAGCTGGCTCTGGCTGGTGCCGCAGCTTTCACCCACTGACCTGTGCTTCTTGTGGTCCCGGGAGGAGCTCCGGCGGTCCCGGCTCTTCCGGTCTCTGCTGCGACTTCGCTTCTCTCGGCTGCGGCTCCCTCGGTCTTTGCTCCAGCTGCGATGTTTATCGCCTCGGCCGGGAGATCCACTGCGACTCCTCTTTTTGTGTCTTTCTCTTTCTCTCTCTGTACAGCAAAAAAAATAATTACTGTATTAAATACCTCTTCATAAATAATGCTGTATGTAGATCAGCTAATTAATTGCCAACTATTTTCTAAACAATAAATGCATTTTTAAAATATTTTTTTAAAGCTAACATGCTAAACATCCTCCTGCTTCACACTTGTGAGGATCTGCTGCTGTTATATGAGCCATTATATGAGCCAATTATTGATCTCTCCAAAGCAACCAAACTCCTTTGACGAAAACAGTAATTTTACCCCACAGAACAGGAGAGGTGCTGGCCTACTGCTGCCTCGACCAATTAGTTTATTTGTGCTATTGTGCGACTTCTGAGTTTTAAATGTTTAGTTTGGATTCACCCATTTCATAAAACAACACAAACAAACTAACTGATCATGGCATCAGTAAACCAGCAACTCCTGTGTTCTGCGAGGTAAAATTACTGTTTTTGTCAATGAAGTCTGGTGGCTTTTGAGAGAGCAACATTTGGCTCATATAACAGCGATTTCCTGTTGGAAGAGGCTGACTGACGACAAGGTAAAGCGGTAAAAATATTCTAAATATAGTGTACACTTCAACTGATATTAATTTCTTTAGGAGTGCCTTTATTAAGTGGCTAAAATACATTTTGCTGCAGACCCTGTTCACAGCAGTACATTGCTTAGCTTCCATGCAGATACTCCTGCTACTTCTCTAAACTGGGCCTCGCAAATATGGAGACTTCCTGCTTTTCTCAGTTTATTATCATATCAAACTGACTCTTTATCTTTCCACCCTGCGCTTTGACAAAGTGGGATGGACATTTTCTTTTTATTTTAGAGGGTTTTATTCTAGAGATTTTATAGATGTTGCAGCCCTAGATAAAACACAGACAGTTGGACAGTCAGACAAAACAAGGCAAGCAAGCTGAAGACAACACTACAGGATTTAGGAAGTTGAAGTTGAAGAAACAGGAATTTTTCAATTTTTCTGACTTTTTATTTATCAGTTAATCATTTAATTGTTTACAGTTGTATAGCTGTAACATTATTAAAGTACTCATGGTCTATTCTTGACAAGTAATTTAGATTAGCATACAAATAATTATTGCATAAATACCTGGTAAATACTTCAGTGATGTATCTGTTTCTTTTTTTTTTTTTTATCATTACTGGAATGACTCCTGTTATAATTACTGTACCTAGATTGATATTACTTCATGGCACTAACTGCAGGTAACTACATTTTCCTAAAAACAATTATCAGACAAAAGTGGCATCTTAACTTGTAGAGAAGTCTCTTTTCTGTATTAATTACATGCTCTGTTACCCTCCCGTCTCCTCCTGCGCTGGAGGAGCCACTGCATCATATTTCTTCTTCTTCATCCAAATCTGACAGTTTAATGTGGCTTTTCTTCTCGGTAAAAAAGGAATGTCAGGTACAGAGCATGACTTAAGACCTTTGAAACAAACTGATGAGAGGTTTTGTTTTGATTCACAGCTCTACATTGATTAAATGTCAAGTTTTAAATGTGGTATATTTCAGTGAAAGGTTCTTTTATACCTCCCTTTTCTTACTTCCCGTCTTTTTGTGTCTGTGAACATTCTTTGTGTTGCACATTCTACATAAAACACAAACCTCACTGCACTTAAATTAATGTTTTATTTCCATTATTAATAAATATAATTTTTAAAAAACCTTAACGTTGAACCCTGATGATCCCTCTGTTATTTTTACTTATTACTTTGTATGTAAAATATGTTGTTCCCTTTTTCTATTTGTTGGAAAATCAATAAAAGTTCACATAAAAACAAAAAAGAGAAAAGCAGGATATCCTCACATTGGAAAGGATGGTATAAGCGCATGTAACTAAAGTGATTAACTGGTTGTAAATTAATTTTCATGACTGATTAATCAAGGAATAATTATTTTTCTGTCATCTGTTTCTTTGTGATTGTGCATCATTGAGAAACTTTTGTTGTGTTTTTTTGCATAAAAAGTCACAATGAGGATGATACTGATGATGAACATTATTATTATATTAATATTATTGCTACATAATTCATAGGGGTGAAAAATGACGACTTGAAAAATGTCCTTTATGAAACAATAGCTTTTAACTTTAAGCGCTTCTGCTTTCTTTTTTTTTTTTTTTATTAAATAAAATAAAACTAGCTTGCCATGACCTAAATGTGCAAAAATTTAGCATGAATTATCTTTGGCAATGAATTGTGTATTTACAATTGCAAAACAAAAATAATTCAAAAGTCAATAACAGCCTTTTTTTATATATATATATATATAAAATAAAAATAATTAATCATGCAATGTCACAGTAGTGCAATATTTGATTCATTGTTTCATCCCTAATGATTGATTGATTAATTACATATCATTCAGTAGAGCAGTTAAGTTATTATGGTTGTTTTGTTGTGAGCTTTTGCATTAATTTGAATAATAATGTGTTGCAACAATTAATAATGGATGCCGAATTGAAAAGTAGATCATAATGATTCTGAAAATGTCGTGTTAAATAATTTCCACCCGGATGTATCTTTGCAGGGAAGGGCAGCAATATAAAAGGTGAAAGATTTTACTATAGTTTTTGCATCATTCAGTACAGCCGGCAAGTTATTATTGTAGTTTTGCTGTGACATTTTGCTTTATTTTGAATAATAATGTACTGCAACAATTAATAATGAATGCCGAATTGAAAAGGACATCATAATGATTCAGAAAATGTATTAAATAATTTCTAACCTTAGGTATCTTTGCAGGTGGGGACATTATAAAGGGTAAAAAAAATAATGTAGCTTCATATCATTCAGTAGAGCAGTTACTGCTGTTTTGCTGTAACATTTTGCTTTAATTTTAATAACAATGTACTGCAACAATTAATAATGGATGCCGAATTGAAAAGTACATCACAATGATTCAGAATATGTCGTGCTAAATCGTTTCTACCCGTATGTGTAATTGCAGGAGAGGACAACATTATAAAATGTAGGAGATTTTAATGTAGTTTCGCGTCTTGCTGTCTCGCGCAGGAGAACGGCAGGTTAAGTTCACGGTAGTCTCACCGGTACCCAGACTGCGTTCAGTTCTGTGTTTAGCAGCAGCTGTGTGGAGGCTATAGGATGAGGATGAGATTACCGGCATCGTCAAGGTAAATATTAAACATGCAAACACGGAGCAAGCTGGGTCACAGCGTGGAAAACTACACGCTAAAGTTGTTGTCAGGTCTGGTTGTTCATTCATAAAATCATATAGGGAGCTAACATTACGCACTAAGCGAGCGGTGCATTGCTAGCTTGAAGACCAAATTGGGGCACAGACAGACCGTTCACACTGATGATAATATTTACCTTGTCGATTCTCGCTCAGCTGCTTCTCAAATTCCTCGAAGTCCGACATTACAGCGGTTTTCTCGCTGTGTAGAAATACAGCAGGTCTGTGTTGTCGGAGAGAAGCGATAAACCAACCAGCCCGCTGTGTCAGTGCAGCAAAAACCACTGAAATCTCCCCGGTGTCAAAACACAACACACACAGACACACACAACATCCGGTTACAACCTGCAAAATAAATCTACTCACACGTACTGAGGTTTTTCAGTTTAAGACAGTTTAGTTAGGGTCATTTCTTTCATATAATGTATTAATTATTATACAGGAAAAGATTAAAAGTAAAATAATAAAAATAAGTTAAATTTAAACAGATCTGATGGTTTCTGTTCTGCAGCACATAAAAGATAGGATTCTTCTTCTTCTTCTTCTTCTTCTTCTCATTATTATTATTATTATTATTATTATTATTATTATCATTATTATCATTATTATTGTGTAAAAAGTAAAAAATATTTAAATAATAGGGTCCTGACTATCAATTAAGCCTTAATAAATGTATACATATGACTACACAAATAAAAGAAGAATACTTTTAAGAACAGCTTGTAGATAATTATGTAAATGTGGGTATGTAAATATATGTAGGTAGGTAAGACCATTATATGTAATTTAAACAAAAAATTGGTGTTTTGTTTGTTTCTTTGTTGTTTTGTTTTGTTTTTGTTCTGCAGAATAAGCACATTATCTGTGCTGTAAAATAAGGTGCAGTGAAGGATAATAATGGTGTTTATGAAAGGCAGTGCTTCAGGGGTGCATTGGATAAGGGTTTAGATTAGATCTGTTGATTATTTAATTGGTTTGTGTATGTGTATATGTATTTTTTTGTTTTGCATAATAATAATAATAATAATAATAATAATAATAAGAAGAAGAATATGCAGTTATCTTTTTGTAAGAACTTTGTTAGCTTTCAGTGAAAAATAACATTGATATGTTACAATTTTATGCTTTTATTGTGATGGTTTTAACATCCGGAAGCAGTTTCTAATTTTTATAACTTGATTGACAGAATTTTCGAGCCTTTAATTTTCTCACACACGCGCACACATACACACACACACACACACACACACACACCTCTAGAGTTCTTGGTAACTACCAGCTTCTGATTTAAAAACTCAGGTTTTACTGAAAACAGCCTAAAGACTGTGAGATTTCATCACTCTTTATTGCAGCCACGCTGTGCAACATGGATCTAATACACTTTAGTATGATATCAGGTCTCCTCAAGTACACATATGACGTGTGTCAATTAAAAGATCATTTACCAAATCAATAAAGTTGCAGTTTGTTGTAAATGGTTGAAGTATCAGACTGTGAAGATACGCAGTTAGTGAGACTAAACACCCCACAGTTGCTTAAGTGACATCATGATTTTCTCCCTCCAAAAGTTAACATTAGCTGCTGTGTTTCAACACTAGTAGTTTTAAGTAGTTTCAAAACAAATGGGAGAGTCGTCCCACCAGAGTCCACTGACAAATTTTACCTCACAGATTATTGTAAAACTAACTCAACAGAAACAAAAGAAAAGGTAAAACTTTTCATTGTTCCAACAATCACCAACTCTGGTTTGGTCAAAATGTTAGATGTAAAAATATTCTGGCACTTCAGGCTGCAGTTGGTGCGACATAATCTGTAAAAGTAGGCCCACTTTTCTAAGTGTCTCACAGCATTATGAGGATCACTACAGAGATGAACCTTAATCAGAAACAGTTGTTACACCTTAGTCTTCAAAGCCACCAGACTCCATTGACAAATGCAGTCATTTTAAATTGTATGTCATTGTAAAACACACTTCATTCAAACTTTAAAGAAACAAAATTAAACTGTTGAGGTCTTGGTTTGTCTTTCCACTGCTCTGGTTTGGTTGAAATGAACCTTTAATTCACCAAGTTCGCGGTAAAAACAAACAGCTGTTATATCACTCTCCTCAAAGCCAAAAGTTTGACATGGAGGGATTCACATGCACTCACACACGCACACGGCCAGACCAGCTACCAAAACAAAGAAGAGAGAGGCTCAGATTACAACACGCACACACACACACACACACACACACACACACACACACACACACACACACACACACACTCAGAGGGAGTGACTAGTTGTTTACCGCTTTATTAATGTTCTGCGGATGTCATCTTGGACATTGGAGAACACATTTTTTGACATTTTATGGACCAAAAGACTAATTTATTAATGGAGAAAATGGTCAAAAGATTAATCAACAATGAAAATAATCATTACACACCTGTGTGCTCCAAATGTTTGGACATATTTTTCAGCTGACAAGATTGTGACAAGATTAATTCATTGATTAATTGTTTTATTTCTTTTTTTAAATTAAAACAAATCTAAAACAAGACTTTCTGATTTCAGTTTCTTAAATGTGAATATTTTCGAGCTGTGGATAAAACAAGACATTTGATGGCGTCATTTTCTGTGTTTTCTGTGACCAAGCTACATTCTTTAACACTGTTAACTTGGATTAAGTTACTGACTACATTTTTTCACAGGTAATAAGTAACTGTATTGGAGTACATTTAACAGTGTTCTGTATACTTATTCTTTACAATGTGCAGTACATCAGACATGTCACCTAAAGGCAGTCACAACCAATGAAAACAGCTCTCCTCTCTACCCAGCAGCCCCCTCTCCTCCCCGCCTGTCACTCTAAACATAACATGTCGACAACATACATGGAAAATAACTGACTCAGCTGTGCTGCTATTAAAAGAGCTCAAATCCCAAAGTATTGCCGTGGCGGGGCGGCCGGCTGTCATGTCAGAGGAGCTCTGTGAATGAGCTGCTGAGGCGAGCAGCTACGGCTCCTCAGGAGAGGAATAAATCCAGAGTCCACAACACCTGCAGAGGCCCGAGAAGCAGTGAGTAAGTACTTTCTGCAGGATCCAGGTCAGTTAGAAATGACCGGCTCGCTTTAATCTGTCACTTAACTTGTGCAAAGTGCCAAGACATTTTGTCAACCAGCTGGACACTTCTGGACTGTTTTCATCTTTAATTTTTGTTCTGGACAGCTGCTGCATGGAATAAAATGTGCTGTTTATCTTGTTCAGTTGAAGTTTCTCTTGACTTAGTTGTGGAATAACGCGTCTGGCGGTTACTCTGTGACACTGAGTCTTTGTGAGAGGTACAGTATCTATTTCTAGGACAGTTTATATTTAGAAGTCCCTTCCTGGACAAACAGCCGGTGCCTGGCGTGGTAAACCTAGACCAAAAGGTTATCTTCACTTGGACAACACTAGAATATGAAGAGTGTCTGTCCTCATAACCTGAAGACAGAAACCTGGACAGATTATTCTTAATGTAAAGGACAGATTGTCTTAGAAATATACTGGAACACCATAAAGTCATGGACAGATAAGGAGACAACAGGCCCCTGAGCACAGACAAGACAGACCCCCCACCCTCCTACATGAGAACAAGACCCACAGACTTGGTGGCTGTTCTGTGTCTGTTTGTTGTAGCTTTGTGTATCTCTATAATTTTGTCTCTCGTTGTGCTTTTTCTTGTGTCCGTTTATGGTTGTTTTGTGTTTCTTTGTGGCTGTTTTGTGTCTGTCTCTATTTTTTCTCTTTTTATAGATGTTTTATATCTTCATTTTGTGTCTCTGTCATCATTTTGCATCTCATTGTGATCATTTTTGTGTGTCTTTGTGGTTGTTTCATTTTGTGTCTCTCTGTCTTAATTTTTTGCCTGTGATTGTTTTCCGTCTCTTTGTATTTGTTTGCATGGTGGTTTTGTGTCTTTTTGTGGTCATTAAGTCTCTCTTTGTGATCATTTTATGTCTTTTTACACTCATTTTGTCTCTGTTTTGGCTTCATTTTGTCTCTCTTTGTGTTTTTTGTGTCTCTTAATGGTGGTTTTTCATCTCTCTTTAGTCATTATTTGTGTCATTTTTTTGGTGTTTCATGTTTTATCTTTTTGTGATTGTCACCTTGTGGTTTACGTGGTTGTTTTATGTTTCTGAGTAGCCGCTTTGTGTCTTTATCTCTATTTAGTCTTTCTATGTGGTGGTTTTGTGTCTTTGTGGTTGTTTTGTGCGTGGTTTCTAACTGGTTACTCTTTAAATAAAGGAACAATTGTCTCTCCAAGCTCATTATGAGACACTCTGTAACTCACACACTGTAAAGTCAAGGACAGATTATGAGATAATGGGCCTCTTTTTAGTCATTTTGCATTTTTTGTAGTCAGTTTGTCTTTGTAGTTGTTGTCATTGATTTTCCAGTAAGAAACTTTGACAGACACTTCAAAAAAGTGGCTCTCGGCGCTGTAGGCCTCTTCAGTAATCTGTCCATGTAGACAGTGAGATATAATCATATTCAGATATCATAAAAATTGAAACTAAGATCTGAACGGTTGTCTTAAAGGTTTATGCTCTGGTTTGAAATGTTGATATGAATCTGAAGCCTCAAAATGAAGAGATTAATAATACTTTTGTGAAAACTGATTCATAGGCATTTTTGACTTCTGAAAGTGCCTTTATGCTTTAATTTGTGAAACTGTGTGAAAATCTGAAAATAAATGAACAGTTCAAAACAAAACAAACCAGCCTGAAGTGGAAGTTTTTAAATCAGTTTTATGATTCAGGAGTGTGAAACACCTCATGAAGCACTGACTGTCTATATATAGGGGCATTTATCATTTAGTTTTGATCACTAATGTGAGAACATGGTTAAAATGTCTTCTCTGTTTTTATTTCAGAGTTGTAAGAATAATTAGACTTAAAAATGGTTGTAGAAGGTGAGATGGACTCCAATGTTACAGAGACGGAGAGCTTTTGGGTATGAAATGCTCCTTTTTCATGTGTAAAATCATGATCACTAGAACCTAAATGGTCTTTGACATCCCATCTCATCTGCATCACCAGATCAAAATAATATTCCATCTGAAAAGTATGTTTAAATCTTCGAACATGCTTTTGCAACCACGAGCGTGACCTCCATAATGACAGCATCGACACTGGTGCTTTTGTTTGTTGTTTGTTTTTAGTAATTGATATTTTGGGAAATTCTCTGCTTGTTGCTTTCTTTGCAACATTTAGATGAGAAGATTAACACCACTCTTACATCTGTACAGTAAATATATGAAGCTACAGTCAGACACCAGTTAGCGTAGCTCAGCATAAAGACTCCTTTTACACCTCAGCTTTTGCACAGAAAAAAATTAACATAATAGCATTATTTTTAATTTTATAACAAGATAAATAGTTAACTGTATTTTCTGGTTTAATAAAGGATAAAACAAAATAAAGCTAAGCTAACTAGCTTCTTGCTGAAGTCTTATATTTAACATACAGATAAAGAGGCACCTCAATCTTCTCATTCAACTTCATGCTGAAAAGTGAATTTCCCAGAATGTGAATATGATATTTAGTGCAAGCAATTCTGCACATTTACTATAAAAATAAAACATTTTTCAGGACATCCTCCAGGAGATGGACCCAGTTTGGACCACCACTGTCCTCGTGGTGCCATGTGTGGTCGTGCTGACGGCTGGGCTTTTCTACCTCTACGGTGCCGTTATTGGTCTGTTGTCAAAAACATCAGTACGCAACAAGGTGGTGGTTATAACTGATGCTTTATCTGGGCTGGGAAAAGGTAACAAAAGCATGTTCTGTTGTTAAAGACAAAAGCAAATTCGATGTCGCTGTAATGTTTATATCTTGTTTTTAACTTTTTTCTTTTTTGTAGAATGTGCAGGTGCGTTTCACAAAGGAGGTGCGAGGCTGATCCTCTGTGGGAAAAGTTGGGAGAAACTCGAAGAATTTGCCGATGATCTGGCAAATGCCTCAGACCCCACTGTCGTAAGTATACCAGCAAGAAAACAAGAAAGTTCATGATGACTGATGGATCCATTGTTGATGGATTCATGTTGTTATAAGTTTCTGTGTGTTCAGCTCTCAGTGCTTTTGTAGCTTCTAACTGAATCCCTGTGTTCTGAGGTTTAGTTTCTCTCCTACTTCCCTGTTTATACTTTCAGGTATCTGCTTTATTTTAATGTTTCACGTTTGCTTTCAGCTGATTGGAGTTGGGTTAGGTTACTGCTGATGAAAAGCCAACATTTCCTGCTTTTGCTGCTGCAAGAAAAACTTAGCATATTTGCACCCAAGGGTCACATTTCCATCACTGCTTGTTGGAGCCAATAAATACCCATGACTACTGCAGAGTCACCTAACCTGGGGGTGAAATTGAACCCTTTTGCACTGAAGTCAAGTCGCCTCTTCATCTGTCTTTTTTATCCGTAACTGTAATGACATACAGCTACCTTTTTTTTTTGTATCCAGATTACATAATCCCGTTACATGTAATGCATTATTCCCCAAGCCTGATAATGTAATGGTGTAGAGGTATAATGTATTCAAATAAAGTACACCAAACTACTCTTGAGTAAATGTATTTAGTTACTTGCATACCTCCTCACCACTGTTGCTCCTCTTCAGACGTTTCCCCCCAAACTGGTGCTGCTGGATTTTGGAGATATGGACAGCATGCCTGAGGTGATCGAAGAGATCCTGGAGTGTTACGGCTGTCTGGACATCCTCATCCTCAACAGCAGCATGAAGCTCAAAGCACCTGCGCAGAGCGTGTCTCTGGAGATGGACAAGTTACTCATGGACAACAACTACTTTGGACCGGCCACACTGGCCAAAGGTAGATGGAGACTTGGAGAGTTAGATTTCAGCCTGCCAGAGTGTGACGGTGATGTCACATTTCTTCTGTTGCTTGCTTGTTCTTGCTTTGCAGTGTGTTGAACATTTCTGTTTCAGGTGTCCTGCCCTCCATGATCTCCAGGAGAACGGGACACCTGCTGCTGGTCAACAGCATCCAGGGGAAACTAGCCGTGCCTTTTCGCACTACATGTGAGTTCAGGTGTTTATGAAGGGAAATACACAGAATATTTTAGGTTTTGGGTAAGATTTCTGGTTTGCTTGTCAGTTCAGATGTGTTACTTTGCTTGTTTTTCCAGATGCAGCCTCTAAACATGCGGTTCAGGCTTTCTTTGACTGCCTGAGAGCTGAAGTGGAGGAGTACGGCATCTCCGTCAGCACCATCAACCACACCTTCATCAGCCCGTCTTCATCTGAAATTACGGAGGAGGACTCCTCCAAATCCATCTGGTCCTGTAAGTAAAGTCAAAGGAAATTGGGAAAAAGCATTATATTGTTTTTTATGACTGCAGAACAACATTTAGTATGATTCTAAATGATCTGAGCGACAAAAACAGGACCGGTGTTCCTCTCACCAGCACTTTGGTCTTTAACAGATTAACAGACGGATTTTTAATTCACATTCTGTGGATGTTTACGGTCCCCAGCGGATGAATTATTGGTGACCTTTTCTTGAGAACAGATTATCATCATGTAGTTTGATTGATTGAAAATTTTTAAGCAGCTAAAATACCTTCTGGTGCCCCTTAAACTGGTGGCATGCTGACCGCCATGTACATCAAATCACCCTAAATAGTTAAATTTCAACACTGGTACCCAACAAATATATCAAGTAAAGATAGTTTTTTTCATTAATATTTTCATTATTTTGAGTGCTAAGCAAAAAATGTCATCAATAACAAAGGAAGAAAGGACAACAAAAAAGAAAAGAAATGAAAACAGCACATCCTGACCACGATCAAATGGAATGGAATGGAAATTTACCATATTTTTAAGATAATTTAATAAAAATAAAAGCTGTATTGTTCTGTCTTTCTATCCTCACATCTCTGTCTCCCTGCTCTTTGCAGTTTTGTACACAAAGAAACCACTTGGCGTTTCTCCAGACGAGGCAGCATCCGAGATCATGAAGACTCTGAACAACAAGAGGAAGGAGGTGGTAATTGCTCCCTCGCTCCCCAAAGTGGCCATCTACACCAGGTCCTTCTTCCCTAACGTGTTCTTCGCTGTGATGGCAGCAGGAGTGAACAACGCCGCCGCCTGTGAGAAGATGTAGAGCCGCTGGTGGCGCGCAGCACGCAGCCCAACACTGTGACGACTGAGGACATTCATGACATATGACATTTATGGTGAAACACACCAGTGGAAATGTTGAAAATTAACAACGACCGTTCATCCAGGCAGGAAATCTAAAAATAATGTTGATAGTCTGTTGTTTAACATTTGTCCTGTTTCTCCTTTAAATCTTTTGAGCTACAATTAAGATCTTAACCATCTGAGTTTTGATCTTAAACGTATTGACAGCAAAATGCTCTTAAACGCATGTTGTGTTGTTTATGTATTATGATTTTAAAGATGTGTACAAAACATTTATTGTAATGACATCCAAAGGACACAAAATACACAGTTTTCCATAGTTTCTCCAGTAAGATAGAATAGTTTTCTGTATATTTTACAAAATAATATAAATGGAATGATTATCTGAGTGCATAATTTACTTAATGTCATAACATAATAGTCAGTTACAAAGTAAGTGTTGTATTTGTTTTGTATTTGTGGAAGTATAGCATTTAGAATACAAATAAAAGTATTTATGTGAAAGCCCTGTTCATGCAAAAGCTCTATTATTTAAATATATATTTTTTAAACAGATTTTTGCTGGCATAAAGAAAAATGTTAACACTTCATTTTACAGGTCCATATAATGTCCAAAGACTTTTTCTGCAAATACTGTTGAGAAAACTCACTCTGACTGACTCATTAATTGAATTGAATTGAACTGAATTTTCTTCTAAGAAAAACTTGATTTTTTTGAGTTAATGAAGCAAAAAACGTATTTCTATTAGTGTTGAGTAAACTCAAAGTAAAAGTGAATGATGGATAATTTAATATTTTCAACTGTAATCACTTAATTTTCAAGCACCCAAATAATGACAAATTGGATTCACGATGAGCTCTGAATGCATAAATTTGCATAAAGTACGTCATGCTTTTTCTTTACAAAAAAAAAAAAAAAAAAGACTTAATTTCAAATAAATTTAATTGTAGGCAACTAATCAATTGATTGCTGCAGCTCTGTTGTTATGGGCTATATTATTTAAAATAATCAGAATAAGCATTTTATTTAATGTTTGCACTAAGAGTGGAGCAAGGTCACTTGATGTGTGTGTTATAGGTATTCTGTGCTGACATGGTGCAAATATTTTTTAATGTGTCATATCTTTCTAATAAATTTCTCTTTTGTTGTTCTTTCTCATAACTAAGTAGAAGTGTATAATAGGCTATGTCAAATTATACTGTACCTTCAATATCTTGTAAGGGTTCCTTGGGTGAGAAAAAATGGAGAACCTCTGATGTGGAGGTCAAAGAAAAGTCATTGAAAAGTTAATTATTGTCTTGTGTGTATGTGGCGCCCCCTAGCGGTAAATCTGTAAAATAACTACTACATGCTGTTCAGAGTTACGTGTCTTTTCTTGTATAAATGGCCTTTAAAATAGTTTCCAGACTCACTGGGTTTTCTGTCAGAGTGAACTCCTTTCCGGTCGCTTTCAGGTCGTTGAGCTCCGGCTGCAGTTTAACGGTGGAACATGACCGACAGAACCGGCGCTTCACCGTCACTCCAGGCAGCGGGGCTGGTAAGCGTGGAGAACCGGGGCTGACGCTCCGGTGCTGGTGGAGAACCTGTACGGGAGCCCGGCGTCCTGTTGCGGCCTACTAAAACATTCGAACATATGAGACATCTGAGCGACTGATTATAAACCGTTAAAATATAAATCTTTTTCGTTGATTCTACTCAAATATTGACCGCGTCGTTCTCCTTCTGGAGGAGAGAAAAAGCAGCGAAAGTTAATTTAAAAATCTGTGAATTAAATGTTCTATCGCTCAAGGGAAATATTATATAAATGATACGAATGACTTGCGCTTAAATCTGTTTGTGCGTGGCTGGTTAACAGGTCGGCATACATATTTTCAGAAAAAATGTCACATTTGATTATATTTTTGGCTAGTTGGCCACAGTAGCACAGCTGTAGCAGGCATGCAGCGGCCACCTAAATAACACGTTTTCTAAAGGGAGTTTGGTATTTCCTCAAAACTCTCAAATAGTAAAGCAAATGGCTTTTTGGGGCCACCTAATGTCCCCCACCCTAGTAAAAGTGAAAAGAGAAGAGCTGCAGTGATCAATCGAATAATCGATTACAAATGGCTTATTAAATTAATTGCCAACTATTTTGATTAACAATTAATCGGTCTGCATCTGATCCCAGCTTCTTAAATAGGAATATTTGCTGGTTGCTTTACACCTTTTTGACAGTAAATTGAATGTATTTTCCTTGTTGGCAGAATGACATCTGAGAACGTCACCCTGGGCTTTTATAGACAAAACAAGTAATTGATTTATCAAGAAAATAATCAAGAATCAACAATGAAAATAATTGCTGCCCTACAAAAGAGGTAGTAATTGCTCCCTCATTAGAAAAAAATGGTAATTCAATAAATAGTTGAATAATTGAAGGTTAACAGTTGGTTTTACATGTGTGATGTGCTTATTACTAATAGCTCTACTCTCCTTTGGTATCCCAGTAATTTTAAATGTGATAAATGTGTGTAAATGTGAGTCTTGTGTGTCCTCTCTGTCCTCTCTGTCCACAGGGGACCAGGATTGTGCAGTGCTTCACTACAGATTCACCGGGGAGAAGGAGGTGGATCTGATGTCAACCTTTGTTCCAGAGACATTTAGGGGCCAAGGTGTCGCTGCGCTGCTGTCACAGGTGAGAGCTGCACTTTTTAGGCATTGTAGCCATCAGATAAGTCACATATCACAATGTTTTTTTTAATGTATTTAATGCTCATTTTCACAGGCTGCCATGGACTTTCTGGTTGAAGAAAAGCTCAAGGCTCATGTGTCCTGTTGGTATATAAAGAAATACATTGAGGAACACCCACAACAGCGTTATAAAGAACTGGTAATCACTTGACTGCAGCCTGTTTGTCCAGTTTAAAGATTATTTTACCTCAAATCAACCATAACCTCATGTACCTTAATGTACAGGACTGTGAAGGCCAAATGGAGGAAGTAAAATAATTATATAAAAATAATTAGAAATAAGAATATCAACAGAAAGACAAAGACTTTACAGAAGGAGTGGCAAACTCATGTCCAATATTGACATTACTTCAATAAGTAATGCAGTGTACCAGAGATCACTCTTTTAGTTATTGTCTGTTATTTATGAATTTAACTTGTATAAAAAGTAATATGTGCAATGGATTCTGAAGTTAATTATTTTGGAATTTGATGAATTTTGAAACATTAAAATAAAGTGTTTTAAAAAAGATTACTTTTTATTGTTGTATCTGTCATCTGCTTGTTATGCTTTCTCACAAAGTACTAATATCTAATATTGATTAATTATGTTTTATGTTTTATTTCTTTTTTTGTTTGTTAACACCATAACTGAGGGCAAAAACTGCAAAAAATTGTTTAATTCAGAAGAAACTTATTGTCCTTTGGCTGCTTCACCATGAGCCGAGAATCTAAGATGAAGTCACTTGTTAGACGAGCGCTGTATATCTTGAATTCTCACCATCTGATGAGATCATACGTCTGCCAACACCACCTACCACCATCAGGTCGACTGCAGATTGAACGGTGCCGTTGTGAAGAACAAACAAACTGAGCTGCACAGTAATCAGAGTGTTAACTGAAATAAATAGATTTGTTTACCCCAGATGAGAGCTATATTTTGTGGAGCAGTCGTATTTTATTTTGCATCTTCATTACATCTTCAATGACAGGTTCATTCTATGATCAAATGATACAGAAATTCATCTGTTTTTGTGCTCGAAGTAGAAAGACGTCCTGCACAGATGATCACGCTCACATACTGTGTCATACACTTTTGTTCCAATAGATGTCAGTCTTACTCCGTCACAGACGTTTCCCCTTCCCTCCTATCTTGGTCTGGTACTGTCCATGTTTGATTTATATCTCAAATTAGAAAATGTTCAACACCCATTACACCAGAAAGAACCCATCAGAAAGCGTCAGTCCCACATAAATCAAAGCTGTTTCAACTAAGAAGCAAAGCCTTTTTGGTCAGTTACAAACTAAAACCAGGGTAGAAGTGGTGACATGAATCCAAACGGTGCATGAGAGACAAGTTTTGTTCACACGTCACTCTTGAGTGTGAAAAAAAAGGCTTTTTAACACCACCTCTGAAGCATATTTGCAGACGTCCTTGCATTTGTAAATATTCTGCCTGCCAAGTAGTGATCATCAATATAGCAACAAGCCCCAGCTGATCTTATCTTGAGCTGCGTGGTGGAGAAATCAGCTCATCCCATCTGTTCCTCAATTACAGTCGTACTCACAGTGTTGGCTCACATGTAACGTGTACTTTTTGTTGACAAGCATAATCTGTCCTCGGATGTGTTACGGGACACACGGATGGATCATGAGACAATGGGGTCCTGGGCAAACTCGCGTAAAATGTCCCCCAACCCCTCCCACATACAGGAGCAAGACACCCGGACTGAAAGAGGCACAAAACAGCCACATTGTTTGTTGTTCTTTGTGGGTCTTTATGGTCAGTTTGTCACCTTTGTAGACGTTTTCTGCATCTTTGAGGTGGTTTTACATCTTGTGTTTATTTTGTATGCCATTGTGGTTGTTTTTTGTGTCTTTGTGGTTATTTTGTTTGTCTTTGTAGTCCTCTTGTGTATCTTTGTGGTTGTTTTGTGTGTTGTTTTGTCTGTCTTTATGGCTGGTTTGTGTGTCTTTGTTTTGGTAGGTTTGCATTTGTGGACATCTTGTGTCTCTTTGTGGTCATTCAGCGTATCTGCACCTTTGAGGCTGTTTTACATCTTGTGTTACTGTGGTTGTTTTTTGTGTCTGTGGTTATTTTGTGTGTCATTTTGATTTCTTTACATCTCATGGTCAATTTGTGTGTCTTTGTAGTTATTTTGGGTACCTTTGGGATCCAATTGTGTCTTTTTCATCGATTTATATGTCGCTGTTATTTTGTGTGTGTCTTTGAAGTAATGCTGTGTGTTGTTGGGGTCATATTGTCCGTCTGTGGTCATTTTCTGTATCTTATAGTCATTTTGTGCATTTTGTTTGGGGTCTTTGTGGTCATTTTGTCATTTTTGTAGTCATTTTCTGCACCTTTGAGGTTATTTTACATCTTGTGTTCATTTTGTATGTCATTGTGGTTGCTTTTGTGTCTTTGTGGTCATCTTATAGACTTTGTATTTGTTTTGTGTCTGTTTATAGCTGTTTGAGTTTCCCTTGACCTCTTGGGCCCCTTTGCCTGCTCCAATCCATCCAGTCCATCCATGATGGTATAGAAAATATTCTCAGTGAAATCATTTTCTGACTCAGTCCCAACCACTGTCTGTCTTACTGTCTCTGAGAGTAAACAGATAAGTAACATTTTGATGCAACTGGAGTTAAAAAAGGCCGATTCAGTAAAAGATCTCCCTTCTCAGTTGAAACAGACATAAAGGATCTGTGCTGCAGCAGCACATCCTGCAGCTCGCCTCAGATTAGTGTGAAGACGTCGACATTGCTGCCCTCCTCCCTTCCTCCCACAAATAAAATCACATGGAGCGATCTGATGAAATGCATGTTGTGTCAAAGCCGACCATGTTACAATATTTTCAGAATAAGAATCTGGGCTTCCCAGACACACGTGATGTCCGACAGGAACAAAACAGACAAATATTCTCCTGTATAAGAAATTTAAATCCAAGAACAATCTTGGTCCAGGAAATCAGCCCCCAAAAACTGTTCCAGTGGGTCACGGGGACAATACAGTGGCTACTTTTTTTAGCAGTATGCCTCCCCTTGTTGCTCTGGTGCATTGTCCATTTCGACCGTGTACGTCGTCCCCGTGGACGGTTTGTGGCCGTTGACCGGCAGTTCCAGCTGTGCTTCGGCATCAGCGGGCACGGCAGTCAGGTACATGTCCCACATCTGCTCCGGGAGGTCCAGCTCAATCATCTTCTGCTTGATCATCAGGCTCTTCTCGATGTTCCGCCGCTTGTATTTAAACTCTATGATGGTCTTTGTGTATCTGTTGAGCGCCGTCACCGCTGAGCCCATGCAGGTGCCAAAAGAGCCCCACGCCAAGCTGAGAACAGGTTTGAAAATGGTGTTAGACTAAAAGTCAAATGGCTATCCATGAACTCACATGAGATTTTACCTGGGTTCCCAAATAAATAAAAGAATATTGACATAATTCAGCAAATTTTAAGTTTATATTTACAGTACACCTTTTATACAGGATTTAAAACGTGCACATTGTTTCAGTGATGCGAGATAAAATTTAATCTAAATGCACTTATTTGTCTCAAGTGTCAGGACCAACATCATCAGCTGGGTCCAGTTTCTTCTTTTTGCTCAATGATGACAAGACTAGATAAGTACAAAAGTCAAACTAAACACCAATTAAGTATTTCTGCTTGAAACTCAGTTCAACTTAAAACTAACCATCTTGGATGACACGTGTTTTTTTTGATAGATGTAAAAAGCGCTTACACATAAGACCAGCTGTAGTCCCACGTCTTTGGCCTCCAGTCCTCTGGTCCCATAGCGACAGCCAACTGGAATATGGTGGTAAACATCATGTGGGCCACCATCCCACAAAGGCCTGTGAACAAGAGCAAATCAGTGTGTATTGTGCAGAAATATGCACATCTGAATATATTCAAATGTGTAATATTTTCCAGTAACACCAATCTGTATAATATTTACTGTACTAAATCATAAAATTCACATAATATGTCATCAGATATCAAGGAAACATGTCAGTCATGGGATCAGTGTAGCAGTGTAGTCAAAAGTTCAAGTGAGACAAGACCACAGGACATTTCGTGTCTGTTTATGAACTGTAAAAAACCATTAATAATCTTCTAGAAGGAGTAGATGTTTATAATGGTTAAATTGAGCAAAATGTTTCTGGAGTTTGGCAGGCAGTGAGACAGGTGGGCTATTGTTTTCAGGATAAACGGCTTAACTTTACACCAGCAGACAACTGACAGTTATAAAAAGCTGATCAACTTACAGTAGAGGACTCATCATCACTTGTCGTTGTCCATTTACAACGTTGTGCGTATCTTACGCTCCTGCAGTGTTCTTGCAGCCTGCCTGAGCTTTCCTGAGTCTGAAGACGAGGAGGCAGGAGGAAACAATTCACTTTAACCATAAACTGTATGTTAATATACAGTCCATGGGTCCAACTCTTAGTTTGAACTGCAGTATTCAGTTTTGCACGCCTCCTTTACTTTAGCTATTCGGACCGAAGAGGATTCTAAACTCAATATTGGTTGAAGAAGAAATGCTTGAGAACCTAGTGTTCAAAAATGAGTTCTGCTGTCCAAAGAGTGACTTGAAGCCAGAAATGGAATATTAAATAGGCTGAATCTCTACTTAATATATGATCAGTGGTTGAAAAGAGTTATCTCTCCTCCCCAGACTCAGAGCTCAGGCAGGCTTCCTGCAGGCTACAGGAGTGCAAGACAAGTTCAACATCAGCAAACATTCATCATTAATTTGAAGGAACACAAAACAAAGAAAAATAGTTATTGTATCCTAGAATGGAAATTTCAAAAGAGGACAAGCTGGCTGTAGTAGGAGATGCAGGTATTTCAATTAAACATATTTCCTTAGTCTCTTATGACATATCATGGTCGCTTAATTGTGAATTTCTTTTTGATCACACGCCTATGATTCACCTACATTATTACATGCATAAACAGACATACTAAGAACAATGTTACTTTATTTAAACTGAAGATAAAGTATTAAGTCAAAAGTCACAATGTTGAACCCTGAAACATGCGTCTACTTTTATCTGCAGTGTCCGTGTGTAAAGCAGGATTTGTGATATTCAGACAGCTCTGTGTGAGGCGAACTGGCCTCTCTGTTATCTCCCTGCCGGATCCTGGCCCTCTCTCATCCAGCAGTCTGCCTCTCCACAGCTGCTTTTCTTCGGATTAACTCGTAACAACGGTGGGTGGGAGTCAGGGGATGGGGGAGTAGATAAAGGGGGGCGGGGGAGGTGGGAGGGAGCTCCTCTGGGCAGGTCTTGGCACAGCCCAAAACCGCTGCCCCGGCTCCAATCCGATTAGTCCACAAACCAGTAAATCCTCCGAGGAAGTGAGTGGATGCAGTACAGTTAGCTGCTCTGAATGCCTGCCGCTGCTGACTGACTGTCACTCTCAGCCAGCCTGACCTGCTGCCCTGCTGCTTTTCTTACTCGTTTGCAGCAAAGTTGTCTTCACCCAAACTGCATCCACATGCCACATTATAGATAACACCTGATAATGCAGCTGTTATTAGTGTTTAGCACTGACCATATTCACATGGTGGGAAGCTCAAATATTCTACTACTGCATCCAGCAAGTCCTATGAATGTAGAGACTGTGACAAAATGTTATTATTTCATCTCAGAATGATCAGAAACTTAAGGGTAATGGCGAGTGAAAATCTGGAGGGACATCAGACCATATTTGAAACCAAAACAACATATTTAATAACCCATTAGCTACCATAGCTAATGTTAGCATTCAGCTGCTTCCTATTTATCTTCTATTTTCAATTTTTTCCGTGTTCTTGCAAGCAAATCTGACATGAAAACAAACAGATAATCTATTATAAACGACATAAATGATATTATATGTGATATAAATGAGCTGATTCTGATTTCCAACTCTTTTCATTTCAGTTCAGTTTCAGTTTCAGTTCCCCCTATTGTTTTCCTCCATATAATATAACTATATTTATTAGACATAGTATCGGTGCTGAAGGAAGTCTCCTTCACAAAGATAAAATACAGAGCACGTCTTTCAGGTATTGTAACAGAGGATGTTCCTCTGGACAGAGATTTCATAAACCTGCGTGTGAAGATTTAAAGCTAATCAGTCAAACAAATGAAATTCAAACTAATGAAATATACAGTCATGTGTGAAAAACTTTGGTTTGGATAACAGCAGAGTGACTGCATGACTCTTACAACGGTTCTGGACCAGTCGTAAGTTGTTCTCCTAAATCACTCATTCAAACCACCTAAGACTGAATCTGTTCGTACGAGCGCTTCTTGCATGACACCCATTGTTCCAAAAACATGCAGGAACCCCAGTGACTTAATCCAGATTTACGGTAGGAATGAAACCGATTACATAACAGACTGTCCCGCTGTGGTTTCACCCCTTTGATTGGTTCAGTCCAGCTGGATTTAGTTGAGTGATCCCAGTCGTCACTGTTCAGTGTGAAACTCGGAAAAGATGCTGAACCTCAAGAAATGATTTCAGCGACTGAGCTCAGTGGGAGAAGCTGAAACATATCACTATTAAATTGGATAATTAGCAAACCATAATGTATGGGGGATGAGGAGTGTACCACCAGAATAATTATACTTTTTTCTGTAAATAATAAACATTTGTTAACTGGTGCTTTTAAGAACAAATTCTAATGTAATTAATTACAGTAACTAGCATGCAGTATATAGGAGTTTTGCTGAGATATATGCCTGTATTTTCCAACTGGCAGATATTAATATATGTACATATTTTTCCTGCCTAATTGCAGATAACATCCAGTTTCTCCTGCAGTGGAGTCAAGGGCTGAAATCGAGGGGGGGACAAGGGGGTCCGGACCCCCTTTCTGAGAAAAACAGAAAATCATCCCCCTCCCCCTCATCCCCCTATAATTTCAATATCTAATTATAAATGAAAAGCCCCCCTCCACATTGCATTTTTGTATTTCAAAAAATGGCTACTCCTCAAGAAAAGGCACAATGTGTATCGAAACAAAAGTGGATACACAGACTCAGCGAAACTACAGGATTAAGTATGGAAGACATCCACTGTCATGTCCGTCAATTCGTGCATGGCACAAGAAATTTATGGAGACAGGGACAGTGTTGGATAAAAGTTGGAGGGAAGAGTGGACGACCAAGAACATCTGAGGAAAACATTGATCGTGTAAGACAAGCCTTTGATCGTTCTCCTATAATGTCCATCCGAACTGCTGCCAGACAGTTGTCCATACTTGATCCTGTAGTTTCGCTGAGTCTGCGTATCTGATTTTGTTTCAATAAACCACGAACAAAGGTCAAAGTCAAAGGGGAGGATCAGGACTGCAAAGTAAAACAGGAAAGACCATAACAATTTACAGTTGGATGCTCTGTATGTGCACATTTAGTTTTTCATTCAGTTTGACTCAGCCAGAGAAACAGCAGATCTCTCACTCCGCCCACTGAGGTTAACATCAACCAGTGAGATTATTTCTGCCTCCAGAGCAGCAGGGCCTCTAAGCAATGTTTGTGTAACTGTACCGTACAGCTTCATCACGGCAGAAGGAGGTCGGCATCATTCTGTCAGTCAAAACAAGGAGATACGCCAGCCTCACACCTGCTGTCAACTTGTCTCTGTGATGCGGACAGAAAGAAAACGACGCGGCTTGTTTTGCAGTGTTACCTGACAGGGCAGTGCAAATGGCAGCGAAGGCACTGAGCTTCAGTTTGTTCATGATGCTGAAGCAGGGACACTGCTCCAGGGTCATCAGGGCCCCGCCTGTGAAGAGCAGGGTGAGGTACAGGCTCTCAGCCACTATACACAACCACAGGACCCCTAGAAAAGAACAGGGAGGGAGACAGAATTGGCTTGCATTGTCCTCATTTTACCCTGTCCCTGATGAATAATCCCAGACACGCAAAGTGGGTGCAACAGGTCTGCTCCTTTTAGGTCTGGAGATCTGAGTCTGATCGTCTGGGACTGCACAGATTTGTAAAATCAGGGCAGCACAGTGGGAGGCGGGCCTCTCCAGGGGGCTCCAGACGGTTTCAGGGGAGGCTCAGTGAATGGAAATGGCAAAATATCAAAAATTATCAAAAGGAGATCACATAAAAAAAAAACGATCTGTCTCTTTTACCAAATCGCACACATTTAGAGACACAGTATTGGAGTATTTTACTGTTTTTTCCAAAGTCAGAAACAATAAAATAAATAAATGTTGTGTCATCTGAAGTTATGTAACAGCAAAGTTCGATGACTTTGGCTCAGTTGTTGAGGGTCTACATGATCAAGGTGTTCTTAAACCACAGAACTGTCATCTCAGAGGTTTCATCCCCCGGGTCATCTTTTGTTTCACAAGAAAAGCTTTGTAAAACATTGAAAATAATTACTAAAAATATTATAAATCCTAAAAGTATTTGTGTGATTTAAATCCTAGTATATTATACAGCTGTGGAGCTGAAGAAAATTCACTCTTGAGTGTTTGTAGATTCTGTTTTTACCTCAGAACAAATCCCAACAGGCCCGCTATAAGCATCTTTAAGTCTTTGAAGGTTTCTAAGAAAACGTTATATCTGCTACTGCCATGTTTCTGTCACCTATCCCCCACAGGGCCGACATGCACAAAAAGAAGATATTTATTCCAAGCAGAGAGAAACAATCAGATTGAGTGTTTATGTGGATGTTATTTTCATTCTGAACAAATTATCAAAAATTTACACCATTGCATTGCTGAGGGAGCAAATAAATGCTGGAAAACAGTCCTGTGAGTCTTTGCTGTGTCTAAATAAGCCAATCATGGTGATGAAGATGTGTTTCACTCTGGGTGGTGGTTGGTAATAAAAATGATTTGTCTCCTTAACTGCAGCTAAAGTCAGAGTTAACACTAAAATTTAAGTAGCCATGTCAGTGCTTCAACAATGTTCAGGAATGCATCACATAATTTCTCCCTCAAAACTTTTCAAAACGAAACATTTGCTCATAGTTTAAAAATTTGAAATTTGAATCATTTTACCAACCTCGTTCATGTTCTGGCGCAATCTCTGAGAAGTCCCGACAGTCAAACCCTGTGATCAGGAGAAAATAAACACAGTAGAGTTGATTTATTGTTGTACAATGAACTGACACTTAATAATTTGCCTCAGCAGGGTTTAGAATCTGTACAGTGTCATTACAGGACATCATTAAAGAAAACAGCACACAATAAAGAAATCACCTGGACAGCGTGTGCTGCAAAACACTGTTAAAAGATGGCTTAAAGATCAGAGAGGCTGCTTTC
The DNA here is from genome assembly GCF_056507025.1 of Lutjanus erythropterus. Taxonomy (NCBI): domain Eukaryota; kingdom Metazoa; phylum Chordata; class Actinopteri; order Lutjaniformes; family Lutjanidae; genus Lutjanus; species Lutjanus erythropterus. Next base: position 5,749,667 of record NC_139335.1, read on the forward strand.
AGTTTCATTTCCATGCGTGCAGCGATGTCACTATGGCAAATATTGTTAATATTTAAGCAGCAAAATCAAAAGCTGTGGTTATAAACTTGACAGGAAACGGAAAATTATTATTGCATTAAACTTTCTTTTGGCCCAAATTCTCCAATCCTGCAACATCAGGCAGACTGTTCTAAAAGTTTGCCTTCAGAAAACGACTGTTTGTCCTGCAAAGAAAACTGCATAGAAATCTTGTGTTACAGCTGTTAGTTTTATAAGTAGGTTTGTTCCAATACTGATGTCAATATTCGTACTGGCCTCAAATACTGTCTGCAATGCTTGTATTATATCACTGGTGAGTACATGTGTCTATGCACCGATTCAGGCCATAGTAGTTGCTGTATGGATGTGTGCTTTTTTTTTCTGCATCGGATCCATACTCTGTATTGGCCAAAGCTCAAAGTTCAGGTATCAGAATCTGCATCAGGGAGGAAAAATGGTGCACTTATGGTTCAGCATATCCTTACCTGCCTATATAGTTGTTATGTTATGTCCTGGTAAAATGAGTAACAGAGTAAATAGAAAATTATGAGTAGGTTTCATGTTGTATTTGATGAGATTTTGCTTTGACTTACAGTGTGATGAAATCTGATCACTGTTGGTGGAGAGCTGCAGGCTATGATGCAACATGTAGGACAGTTTCATGGTTACCAGCTGCAACATCTCACACACCGCATTAAAGGTGTGGTCAGTAGTTCTGATTCCAGATTGTCAGTTACAGTTGCCTTGGGTTGGTGACTTGATCCAAATGATCAACAGTTAACCGTCTTACACCGGAATCGCTTGCTGTAGTTGGCCAAAGTCGCTCCTAAAGCCCGAAAGGAGGAGCAGAAGTCTACTTTTCTCTCAGAACACTTGAATTATATCGTCCTGAAAAGTTGAACTTTGTCCCAGTGATGCCAACAATAAACTGCCAGATTTAATCTGCTCTGCAGTTCAGGCTGATTTTGTTTAAAAAAGTTTTTGCAAACTTTCTATGCATTTATATTTGTTTTTGTCCTTCACTTTTTAAACTTCCCAGACCCGACATGTATGCTATATTTTTTATCAGCACAAACTCAGCTGAGTCTGATTTATCATCAGTTAAGTTAAGTGAACTTGAGAAAACATTTAAGTGCAGTAAGATGAAGATATGTTCATGATGACACACAGCAAGTTTCCATCATGTATGTTTTCTTCAAACTATAAACAGAGGGGTCAGAAGAGAATATTAACTCTCAGTTTGTCTGATAATACGTCGATCAAGGTTTTCTTTAAAACGTATATTTACATCAAGTTAAAGAGAAAAGATCAGTTGACTCCACAAAATTTCTGTATGATGTTTTACAGCATATTTATAATCGCTGGAATTATTATTACAGAACAGTTTGAGGTTGTAAAAACAATATTGTTTCACTATTTATGCATGTACACACGCAGGAGAAAAATGCAAAAAATAAAACCGCAATACAGTCTATTTACATGTCAGGTGATTTAATCCTAATTTGTGCCTTTTTTCATAGAGGTCTATGCCTGCAAATCACGTCACATGCATGTAACTAAAGTGCCACCTTATTGGCTTGTCATATCAGCGGAAATGTTCATTTCAGGTACACAGAATATTTAATTTTAAAGCCTTTATCGGCCGTTGTCTTATGATGGGCTGATAATATTGTGCATCCCTAAAATAAACGTATCTTATAGTAAATTAAACATGTTTATTAAACGCTCAATTCTGATTGCTCAGTTACATCATTCTAAGGTTATTTCTGATTCTTGCTATGAAGAACAGACCGTTGCTATGAAGCCAGTTCTGATCATAGACTCTGAAGAAGCAATAAAATCTTTTTTAAATCAATAAAATTATTTTTAAATGAACATTTTGTGTCAAATTATTGATTTTTTTCTAGTAAATAGCCATGTAATAAGTGAAATAATGTACACTGAATGAACCATTAATGCAAAATAAACCCCGTCAGGGTGATTCAAGACCGCTCCGCTTTGTGAGGGTTTATTTCGCAATAATGACCAGCTCACTGTACATTATGCCTTAGTTCATGTATGCACAGGGTTGGTTATTTATAACCTATAGATTGACAAAAGAGTCTGGTTTTTCCTTCCTCCATCATCACTTTGGTTTTCAAAGACCTTGTGGTCAGGCTTACCGTTCATGTCAGCGGCCTGCTCACAGGAGAAAAATATGCCGGTGTGGAACTTCCTCAAGAGAAACTTCTCCTCTCCGGTCTCAAAGATGTACTGGACCAGCCGGCTGTCATTGATGTTGGTGCTGTTGAAGCGGATGCAGAACCACTGCTTCACCTTGACCGGTGGTCCTGTGCAGAAGGGTTTGGCCACCTTCCTGGTCCCCTCACACCAGTAGCTGGTGGTCACCGCTGATAAGGCAAAAGCAAACGCCACAAAGTTGAGGGTGAGTGCCAGAGAAGCCCGCCGCCCGCGCTCTAGCCTCATGGTCGAGGCCAGGCCAGAGGAGATGAAATGAAAAGGCAACTAATCCTGGCTTTTGATATGTAGCCACCGTGTTTCGCCTCCCAGCAGATATATCAAATCTTCATAATCTTGTTGCGTTTGAGGCTCCTTGGGTGAGAATTCTGTACATCCCTCCGCCGGCTCTAATGATGCGCCACCACCTTGATTAAAGGACTCATTCTCTCCACTTCCACAGGAACAATAGAAACCCATGGCAGTCCAATGACTCTTTGCTTTTCTCTGCTTCATTTGAACTCTTTCACTCTCTGCTGCTCATCCAACCCCATCGCTCCTCCCCTTCTACAAATCTTTGCCTGCAATATTATCCATTACAAATGGCAAATTATATTCCAGACTTCCTTTGAGCATATTAATAAAAAAAAGATTACCATGAGCTCAGATTATAACCCAGGACAAGGTTCCTCCTGTTTATGTTCCCATGATTTTTCTGCATTTCATGTCAAAGCATATCTAGAGTAATTGCAGCCTCAGACATAAGATCAAGTGCCTGTTTTACAGTCGCTGACCCGTGACATAATGTGTGCAGTCTCATATGAAAATCCATCCATAATGTGTATGTGTGTGTGTGTGTGTGTGTGTGTGTGTGTGTGTGTGTGTGTGTGTGTGTGTGTGCATGCAGGGCAAATCTCTTCATGTCTAACAGCCTGTTGATGTGGGATGCTCCACACAAATGAAGACAAATTACTTACAGAGGTACGTGAAGGAGAGGAAAACATCTGCAGCCTTTAAGCTCATAAATTTTTGTTTTCCTCTCAATAATTTCCCGTCACTCCATTAAACTTGTCAAAGCCTAATATTCCGCAGCTCAGACTTTCAGTAACAAACATGTCACCTTTGGCAAATTGCTGTCATTTTGATGTTGACCCTCAATGTTTCTACTGTACCCCAGAATGGATTTTAGGACTACATTTGAACTAAATCAGATGAAATAAATATAACCCATATTTCAACATGTACTTTTGGGCTACATTTGGACCAAATTGTATGGACAAAATACGGCCCAATTTACAGTGTCTTTTTGTTTGGACCAAATAAGATGGACCAAACGCGGCCTAAATGCCAGCATTTATCTCTGGGCTACATTTTGACCAAAACAGATGGACCACAACAGATGAACCAAACACGGCCCAATTTTTTACATCTATTTTTGGGCTACATTTGGACCAAAATGGACGGACAAAACACAGCCCAAATTTCATCGTCTATTTATTTGACCTAAATCAAACAGACCAAACATGGTCCAAATTCCAATGCCTGTTTTTGGGCTATAAATTTGAAGAAATTCCCTTCCAGTGTTCCTGAGATATTTCAGGTGAGGTTTTTTCAAATCACAGAGGGTCTTCAGCATGCAGCATGGGTCTAGTACTTTTGCGAGATTAGCTGCAGACAAGCTTCAGGTCGGTTGGTCACACACACATCCACACGTGCAAGCGATTGCATTATCCCCTCGTGGCTTTCACCTGCCAGAGATAACTAATAACACTCCCATCAGCCTCAGGTGTACTTTGTATTGTCTCATAATCATAGCAGCCTTGTCATGTCTTCTGTGCCAAATCCAAAACACACTAAGAGAAAATGTTTGATAGACGAGTCACGCAAACTAAAACATCAAAGCTTAAAGAGAAACAGTTCTCCTGCAGGATTATTCTGATTTAAGTCCTCACTGATTATGTGTAACTCATGTAGGTACTATTTGTTTTGTTTTTTTTGTTTTTTTTTAACATGCCCTGTTCATTGTCCACTGTCATGAGTGAGTTTTAAAACCAAAATAAACAACATCCCACCAAGATCACTACAACCCTATCATAAGATAAGATAAGATAAGATATAATTATATTATATATATTTTATATATATATATATATATATATATATATATATATACACATACATACATACAAGTGTATAAAGAGTAAATGCAAAAGTGCTAAATAGAATAACGCATAGTATAGTATAGTTTAGGCACTTACATTTTAAGTAATATTGGCAGTGATAACTGAAAAGGAATAAAAAGTATTATTGCACCTGAAGATAATATTGTACGCAATATCAGAGAGTGAATGTAATATTGTACAGATATATACTATTGATAATGAACATAATATGATATTAAACAGAATATTGTACATAATAAATTATGAGTTTTTAACTAAACATGTATATCTAAGTGTACATAGAATATATTGAATAACAGAGTACCTCTGCATAGTTGATTAAGAAAATAAATGTTATGTTTTTTCTTATTATGTAATCTGCACGTGTTAAAAAATGCTACGACATATTGTGCGTGCACATGCAGCACAGCCTTCAGAATGTTTGCTTTCTTTGCCAGAAAACTGTTGGCATCCATAAATGTTGATTCATTGTCCAGTAAATTCATCTTTGAACCTGACAGCGGTACTCTGAGTCGCGGCCAGCATCTCACGGAGTAATTCCTCTGAATACAAAGAGATTACTCTGAACATTAGCTTTCATGTAATAAAAATGTAAAGACAGGACGAATGAGTCCAGCATTACACTTGATGAAGTAGTAAGCCTGTTGTACAGTGAATATTTCCTGGACTCATCCCTTTTTACATAATAAATACCCGCCAGGGGGGAAAACTCGTTTTGACAGAGAAAAATATAATAAAGTCAGAGTGCACGACTGACAGATGTGAGATTTGAACATCATCCTTTTCTGCTGGGCCTCAACATTCTGTGCATTTTATGACAAAACCTAAATGTTTAGGATGATTACGTAAAAGTGCATGATGAAACTACAGAATGACTCGGGGTTTCCTAATCTGATGTGGCAAAGGTAGATACGCAGATTATGTTCGGTGGCTTAGAGGAAAATAAAGTCACAGCATTGTCATTTCAGCTTAACTTGAGATCCAAATAAATTTGTATTAACTGTCCTTTAAAGTCGTCACATGTGTTGGCGCTCTGCAGGATTGAGCCATACGTCCGCACCGGCGTGTCACACTTAAGCTGTGGCCTCTTGGTCCCTGAGGCATGAGAGGCACTGATAGATTACTGTGGATTAATACTGATGCCAGTCACAATATCGGTCTCACACACATCTTGCTGGGAATTCTGTTGTCCTCTTACTTTTATCCTAAATAAAATATGTTAATGTGGGTCTTTAGGTCTAATACACCAACTTGACCCAATGAACTGGCAGCTCTGGTCAGCCAGCTGCAGCACCGGCAGTGAAGTGAGCACTGGTTAATTTAATTTGATTCGATCTGAAAAAGAGTAGTCCTATTCTATTCTACTTGTGATATTATACAGATGTGGAGGATGTACGCAGAAATTTTACTCAAACAAACTGTGTGAAATGTTCAGAATAAAGGATAAACAGATACGATTATTATATAAAAAAATGTACCTTTATCAACTGTGGATTTGCTGTAACCTTTGACCTGGCTCCACTGTAGGCTAACACTAATACTCAGGTACAATAGTTGATACATTTCAGTGACAAGTGTATCACAGTATAATAAATGTACTTGATTGTGTTGCTTTTTAAAATGTATTTATTTTGTTTTCTACTTTATTACTCCCTATTTTATTTATTTAGTGTATACTATTATTCTTTCACTTCATTGTCTTTTGTTAATTTTTTTTTTGAGTTTTTAACTTGCTTGTTCGGCAAAGTGAGTTGCCTGATTTACTTGCCCGACATGGAATTTTACTTGCCCTGGGTACGTGGTCAAGTCTTGCTATTAACTGGACTGCATTTAAGGAAAGTGAGACAAATTAAAGGCAAATGTACTTTGATAGCAGCTTCTATTCACAATCATGTTTCGTGTGCGATCTGGTGTAATTTAACAGCAGTGAGTTATTAATCCCAGGGTTGGTTGGCAGATGGGAGTGTAGTTTCAGCTTTAATGCTGTAAAAGGCATAAAAAGGTCCCCCAGATGTTGACCTTTACAGTGTTAGCCACCTGTTGTGTTTAATCCTCTGCTTATTTATACCTCCAGTATTTAACTGTGTCTTCAAAAAGGTGTCATAGTGGTGTGACGTGGTTATCCCCTTAATCTTCGAGACAGCTGTCTGGATTTAGGTAGTGATAACAATAATCCCATTTGGCACCTTGAGGGGCGGCTGGAGTGAACACGAGGCAGAGCAGCTCGGAGGAGTCAAGGAGAGGTTTTAACCCCAAACACAGGAAAGTAAAGGGGACAGAAAGAGAAGAAGAAAGGAGAAGTTTCACCTTTGTGAGAGTCAGTTTGCAGGATGGGGAATACTAAGAGCAGCGCTTTGTCAAAGGAGCTCCTAGAAGATCTGAAATCCAACACAAAATACAGTGAGGCCGAGCTCTGCACCTGGTACCAGTCCTTCCTGAAGGAGTGTCCCAGCGGGAAGATCAGCAAGGAGCAGTTTGAAGGCATCTACGCCAGCTTCTTCCCAAACGCAGACCCCACAGAGTACGCACGACACGTGTTCAGGAGTTTTGACACCAACGCGGACGGCACTCTGGACTTTAAGGAGTACATCGTCGCCTTGCACCTCACGTCCGGGGGAAAGACTCTGCAGAAGCTGGAGTGGGCCTTCGCCCTGTACGACGTGGACGGGAACGGAACCATCAGCAACAATGAAATCCTAGAGATTGTTAGGGTACTTAAACCTTCATCTTTCAACACGACTGTGAAGAAAGCAATACATAGCTGCTACTCACAAACTTAACCTTAATTATAGATTATATAATCAGTTCCATTCAGCCACTTTCCAAAAGTCTTTTGCTACCTTGATATGAAAAAATGCTGAAAACAAGATGGTATATTGGTCCAAACTTATTTTCTACTTGGCAGACAATCGCCTTATTTATTGATATTTAGGCCTGCAAAAATGTCTGTAATGTTCTAAAACCATTTCTTCCTTCCTGATATTGATTCCAATACCAGTGCATAAAAAATATACTATTTCTTAGTAGCTGTGTATTACATAAGCTTATTGTACTAACTTGAGGGGGTAAAAGGCTGTTTTTCTGAATTAATTAGATACTGTTTCATGAAAAAAGACAGCTCTGTTTTTCTTAATTCATTAGATTTTTTTTATTATTAAAAATGGCTCTGCTTTTCTGAATTAATGAGATACTTTTTCATGTGAAAAAATAATTTTTTGAGATACATCCAGTAGGTGCTCCAAGCCCAAAGCCAGCCATTCAGAAGACCAGAGCCATTTTTTTCATGAAAATTATCAAATAAATTCAGAAAAACAGAGACATTTTTTTCAAGTGAATGCAATAAGCTTCTGTAGTGCTAGTGTATGCTAATAACCCTGTATGGATGTAATATGATTACTATCATTGTTGCATGGCCAGGCTCAGGTAAAAAAAAAAAAATGGCGTAGAGGACGCTCCAGAGAAGAAGCAGCGTCCTGTTTTGGTGCTAATAATATTTTTCTTAACAGACCAGAGTACTCGCGACAGCTTTTCAGGCTGTATCAGAGACAACTCTGATATTGGGATCCACACTTCAAGTGTGAGTAAGTAATTAATGAACCCAAGTTCATTCATTTTAAACATGTAGGTATGTAACTCTTCTTTCTCTTTCTTTCTTTATTCCCCTGGGCAAACATTTGTCTCACAGCAGCAGAGATACAAAAGAGCAAGGGGAAAAAAACATTAAAAGTTATTTACAAGCTATTAACAATACTAATTCTAATGTAAGAAGATGGTACATATGCATGGTAAAGTGTAAACTGACAAGTAAAAAGTCAAGTGTAGAACAGTTCAAAACAGTGCAAGAGACAGTGTGCATAAATAACACAGAATGTATGAAACATTGTTTTTTTTTTGTTTTTGTTTTTTAAAAGCAGTGTAAACAAACCTGTATACAGCACAAACCCATGCCATGTGGAGGCAGTGCAAAAACAGTGACCACATGTATGAAATGAGATGTATAAAAGAAAAACAGCGCAAAACAATGGCAATATGTATGCAACAAGTGTCCAAATCATTATGAGCACAATAATTAACAGGCTTTCTTGAATAACCTTGAAGTCTAATTAATATAATCTCCTTTAGTCAAACAAACTGCCCCAAACCTCAGAATATTCAATTCACAGATATACAAAGCATCAAAAAGTGGTGTTTGGGAAACAGGAACTGACAGATATTTCCAATATTTCAACATATTCTAACTGGAACTAGGGTTCAGAGAGTAACTAATATCAGAAAAGCCAAAAATACCGGATTTGGTATTGGCAAGCATGTGAGTCTGGTATTGGATCAGTACTCAGTATTGTCCAATACTCAATCTTCAGGTATCAGAGTGAGTATCAGGAAAGAATTATTCTTTTGTGTTATTTTTGGATATTATTCTGTACTGTTCAGGCATTTTAAAAATATGTTTCTCTCATACAGTCAATATTCAACATGATTCCTGTTGAAGACCAGAAGAACCTCCCCGAGGATGAAAACACACCGGAGAAGAGGGCTGCAAAGATCTGGGAGTTCTTCGGGAAGAAGGAGAACGGTAACTCGTACTGATTAATTAACGCCATGAAACGGCCACTTCAAACCTTTTCTTTACCTTCATCCACACGTGTTAATGCGCCTCTGCTTTTTCATCCTTTCCCAGATAAAATCTCAGAGGGAGAATTCATTCAGGGTGTGATGGACAACAAGGACATCCTGCGGTTGATACAATATGACGAGCCTCAGAAAATTAAAGACAAGCTCAAAGAGAAGAAGCAATAGTACGAGAAAGGGTGGAAAAATCGCCCTTTGTGTGGTTTTAAGACTGACTGATTATTTTTCTGTTTACATTCTAACATGATCTGGCTGCTTGTTTTTATTTCATTCATTTATGGACTTTTTTTTTTTACATTTTTGTCTTTGTACCCAGAGAGCAAATCATATTTGATGCTATAAAACAGAAGAACTCCTGAAATGTTAATTTATGTGCAGTTACACTGAGGATCTGTATTAAACGTGTAGTAAACAGCATCATTACAGCCAAAACACAGTAACTACACTTTTGTTGAAAATTTACCAGGACACAACTTCTTACCTTAACATAGAAATTATAGTATTATACCAGTGAATGTATAATTTTTGAGAAAAGAACTAGAAAACAGAGACAGTTGCTGCACTTCAGTTGGTTATGGCTAGCTAGTAAGATAGCAAAAGCTAACTACCCACTTCTGTTGCTTTTACCTCAAACTGAAACATCAATTTTAATGCTCCACCATCTTAGTAATTGAGTTTGTTTTACCACATAAATTAGACAACAGGTAAATCTTAAATTGTAATTGAGAAAAAGACAAACCTGTACCAGATATACTAGTTATGCTAAATGCTAACTAGCCTAGCTAGCAGAGTAGCAGTTGCAGTGTCTGAGGCCTCTGGTTCCAGTGGAATTCACCTGATTTCATGTGCTTACACTACATTTAAATTACAAGTTTTTGTATTGAATTAAAGACACATTTAATTTTATTTCACCAGGATAAATGAGCCGAAGAAGAAACAAGAACATAATTGTGTGCATTTCCTGTGCTGTATGTTTTTTAGGTTTCATGTTAGAACTGTGACAGTGCTTGATAGGTTAACTGTTTAAAATAAATTAATTGAAATTAAAAATAAAATTAAATTTGCTAGGTGAATGTTAGAAGTTGGTTTCTAGATAAAAAGCTGGTGGTGCTTATTTTCCAGTTGGGTGCCATTGAACCACAGCAGAGGAAGAAGGTGCAACAGGATGACATCATTAACTGAGCGCCAGTCAAACTTCAAAGAGTCAGAGAAAGTAAAAGTGTGTGTTCTCTTATACTTCTGTTATAAAGTCCCAGCGCACTGCGGAGCTTCTTCCTGGCATCACCTCCTCTACGTGCTCTGCACTTTGTCACGCAGCGAATTAAGGGTTTATTTGGACCAAACCAGAGTTTGTGATTGATGGAACAGTAGGAAGGTGAACCAGGATGTTTTTGGTGAGTTTTATTTTGTTTCTGTCCAGTCTGAATGCTCCACGGTGCGCTGGGCTGAAGTGGCTGCTGCAGCGCATCACCTGCGCTCTGTTTCTATCACTCTTCTCCACTTCCATCACCGTTGATTTTGTGTTTTTTGGTGATTTAGAGACTTGGTTTGTAAAGTTTACAGCCTGTCACACTGTTGCGTTGCTTGGTGGACGATGATGCAGCTAAAACACAAGAGCTCAAACCTGCCAACCACTCGTTTCATCTTCTCTCATGAGTTAGTGCACAGATATAAAACTACGCTTCCCCTTAGTTCCTCATAGAAATGTTTTCCCTGTGCATTTTGTGAGCTTCTATCTAATTTTATCCTGTTTTATCCTGTAACGCACAAACTGTCAAAAGTAAGAAAAAAAAAGACTGTTGGATTGAAAGAACCTCACTGAACAAATGTTTGACTTTCAAGGAACAGCCCTAAAATACAGATTTCTCTGGGTTAAACACTGTCGGAAACATCTGAGATAATGTAAGTACACAACTCAACAAAACATATAGCATAGGTCTAGTTGTTTTTAGACATTTAATGTAGAAATGTTGCATATATTATACCTTTAAGACCCATGCTTCATGCACATCATAATTTATTTGCTATAGCCCTAAATGTTGTTTTCATCGCACTTTGTTGCTGTTCAATAAACCAACATTTCCACCTCAAAAAATCTTTTTTTTTTTTTTTTTGCAGTTTTTCAAGATTTTTCTTTAAAATTTTTCATTTTTCCACCCATTTTTTAAATGCATGAATTAAAGCTGCACAGGTGAATGTTAATCCATTTGCTGCTCTCTGGCTGTGTAAGGCAGTATCTATCCTAACTTGACGTCTGTACACATCGTACGCTCTCATCATGACACCTCCCTCCTCCCACCTCCTCTGTTTGCATACCAGCCTTTTCCAGGCAGCCAATTTACTCTGTCATGTCTGGCGGCAAACCAGCATGTTTGTTCACACTTGGATTCATTCATTAGGTTGATAGCAATAAAGTCGGGACAAGAGCTCCTTATGAGTGGAATTAGGCTCAGGTTAACAATCCGCCTGTATCAGACAATCCTATTAGGAGCTGAAGGTCAGTTGAGACAAACAACCTCCTTATTCAAGTGTCTCGAGTACGCTCCTCTGGATAGCTTGTATGCTTCACACAGTTTGACTTTGTCACTGATTTAAAAATCACTTTTGTTCAATTATAAATATTCTTCAACGGACCAAGTGATAATGGATGCATCAGTGCAAAAGATTAGAAGAAATAATCTGTTTTAAGCGTAAAATACGACAGCAGTGTGTTAGTCACTGTAAACATTGGCCCGCTACCACAAAGATGGGGGTAATCAGTGACAAGAACAGAAGAAATCTACATCTCTCATGTGCTTTGTGTGTTTCCTTGAGCCCTGCGAACATAAAACACGTGCAAAAGCGACTTTTGTACAAACACTGTAAATGGCATTTTGTTCACTCAGCTTAAACGTTTATTGGAAACAGGTTGCATGCAAAACTTGGTTGGAATAATTTGTTTAGTCTTATTCAAGTTTTGTAAAAAAAAAAAAAAAAAATCAGTTAACTTGAGACTGTTATGGTTTGCAAATGCATGACAACAGCTCAGGGGTGGTGAATATTAAAGGATGGTTATTGCAGGGATGAAAGGGGGATGGAGGTAGAAGGAGTTACTGGGTTAAGGCAGACGGCAGGCTGAGTTACTGGAGCTGAGAGAAAGCAGGTTGAAAACAGGACAAAAAAGCAACACAAGGAAAAATAGATCACCGGAGAAAATGTGAGGCCTGAGCTGTGTCGAAAGCAGCTGGGTTGATAAAGCGGCGCACTGACGGGGTGCAGGTGAGCTGACTGGGAGGGGTGATGAGATGATTCCTGCCAGGTGAGGACAGAGTAGAGGCGGGGAGGAGCCAGAAGACTGGAGAGGAAACACCACGCCCACAAGACCAAGACAGACAGGAGACACACGGAAGAGGGCAAACAGAGGAAAACACTGGGAGATAACAGGAAGCTCTGCCATGGCCATGACAGAGACCTTGTGTGTTATGTTGAGTGAACACTAGGCTTGAGCGGCATCCATTTTTTTCATACCTTCCTGACATTTTACTGGTGTATAAGATATTATGGGGGTATCTGTATAAAACTTGTGTTAAATGGCTCAGTTTGACTCAACTCCACTGCAGACCACACTCATAGCAATGTGCAAATGGGGTTAAAAGGATTTGAGTGGTGAGTAGAGGCCAGAAAAGGGGGAGGAGGAGGAGGAGGAGGAGGAGAGAGTGTCTTATTTGTTTTTTGTCCTTGTTTTTAATATATTTTATAACTAAGACAGAAAGTGAATAAATGTATTTCCCCAAAATACTGAACTATTCTTTTAACATTTGTGCAACAAATTAGTTGCTGCAGATTACTGGACAAATCTCATTATTGCTGCTTTGCTGAACAGGAGGTTGGCTTTTTCTTCTGTTGTCCTAAAGCCTGTTTTGGCTTGGTTTAATACAAAACACACTGTTTCAATGTCCGTCCACCTGCATTACTTTTCCCTCCAATCTATTCTTCCACTGGACTTTGATGAGCTTGTAAACTGACCTACAGGTCAAAGAGTTTCAGCTGATTGAACACAGGGCTCAGGTGGTCTGCCAAACACAATTGTTGAAAACCATGAAAATATTACTTCCCATTTCAGAAATCCTAACCTCCCAATGCAGTTACATAATGACACGCCGTGATATTTCATTTTCAAAGAGGAGATTTATTTTGGACACTGCATTCCACAGTACACCGTCTGGACAGAGGTCACCTATGATCAAACATTCTCAAAACATCGGGAACATCGGATTTAATGCACGTTATGAAAATGTTAATCACAGAAGGGCAGTAAACTCAACCGTTACGTCACCATGAAACTGTTGATTCTTGTCAAGAACATTTAGTTGGAACATAATAACTTGTTACATTTAGTGCACAACATTGACACACACTGATAAAACCTCTACAACAGATATGCTATTTAAACCTGCGCATGAAGCCTTTTAGGTTTAAAGCAAAGTCTGAATGTGCTGAATCCATTCACAATTCAAATAAAGATGACTTTTCTTTATTTAACACAAAAATAATGCAATGCACTTCACGCATTATTAATGTTGGCAATAAGGCAGGTAAGCATTTATATATTTTTTCATAGCAATTCTTTTCTTGTGCCTGGCAGCTGGATTGAATCTGTTATTTGATTGGCTTCGTGCTTTTGAGAAAAAAATGAACAGAAAGAACAGTCAGAGAAAGATTAACAAAATAAACCCAGAACAGATAGACCACAACAAAATGTAAAGACAAAGACAGACACATACATGTAAACACAGACACATACTGTACATGCAGTCTCTGATAAAATGTGTTTCATGTGCATTTGTGCAACTGAGACGAGTCAGTCCACTGGATCGATCAGCAACATCTGGGCCAGATCAATCCACATCACGAATTCACTACCGTATCTTATCTTTTTGACAGCCTGTTCTCACTCCCAACGTATTAATGCAGCAGCCTGGTCAGTGGCTAAAACTAAACTATGACACTGTAGGAACCCCTCAAGCAACATTTCTGGAGGCCCTTTAGCAGCCAACAATGTAAAAAGTTTGCCTTTCTTAATGTAACAAAACTCAATGTAATAACTGGCCAATAATGTAATAAAACTTAAATAATATAATAACTTTTTGTGCACAATTTAATGAATTGAACCATAGTTACTTTAACATGTTTTTCAACCAAAATAAGACCTCTAATTACCATTACCTCTAATATCACAGATCATATTGCAACTGCAATATCAGTCAAAATAATTGCAGTGGGTTATATTGTTTAAAACGCATGTATCTATCCTTGTACGTAAAAAGATCATACATGAGCCTTTAAGTGTTAAGCTAAAGATATACTTTGCTTTTTGACCATGAATTCTTGTACACAACTGGCTGCGTAGCAAAGCAAACTGCAAACCGTCACTGCATTCTGCCCCTAAGCTGCCCCTAGCATCTTGCAGACGTGTTGCATTAATCTCTGAGGATGTGCACAACCAAGGCTCCAACTGGACGCAAGATGCGCGAGGCAGACATCATCGTATGTGAACACGTAGTTAAAAGCAAGTATATCTCTGACCTTACATTTAAGACGACTCCTCCCTTGTCTTTGTGCCTAAACCTAACCAAGAAGATATGTGCCTTTATTTTGAAACTCTATGCAGATGTTGCATATTTATTGTTGGTAACTTCAGTGCGGAGCCCTGCATGTGCAAAACTTAAACTAGAGCGGTACCTACAGCGTCATAGCTTGAAGTGAAGGGCCACTGACCAAGCCGCCGCATCTGACGAGGTGGGAGTGTCAACGGTTTGCTTTTGGAAGATGCAATTTGTTGAATTTTGCTCTCTGCTGCCCCGTTTTTTGCCAATCAGCATCGCAAAGATACTCTCTGTACATTTACCAAAAATAAAACAAACAACGTTGTACAGTACAAACACCTCATCGGCCCAAAGATCTGGGACCTTTTAAACGTTTGACAGCAAAATACATCTAGCCTGTATGTACAAATGTACACTGATGCAGAGTAGAATATGTCAAGGACATTCCAGGTATATAACCGTTAGGCACTAAAGGGTGTTTCAGTGTAACTTGGACCACCTTCTTCCTCCGGACTGATCCAAAAATAGACCCTGGCCTAAATCCGATCGACCACGTGTTGGGACCTGTGGCGAGCGTAATCAAATTCACATTCCAAAACACTGTGTGTGTTTGTTTGTTTGTTTTCCAAAGAATTGAGGTTACTGGATATTAGCACTGTACATGTAAATTCTCATGTTTTTTTTTTTTTTTGTGAGAAAGCTCCTAAATTGATTCTGTCACCGCAGAATACCTTGTGTAAATTCAATGAACTACACCAAAAACAGCCATCATGGTTCCACAAAGTGTGCAGCTCTCCATATACAGTAAAAGCAAGATATTCAAAACATGCATTTCCACCAAAATGAACCAGCAAAATATGAAAATATATCATATTCATTCTAAGATCTCAATATGCTTCAATATCCGTATCTAAAATAAAGGTAATATCAAATAATCATACTTTTTTTGTTGTTTGGTTTACTCAAACTGGAAAAGTTTTGATTGAAGCTAAACTAAACGATTCAAAATACATTAATTTTTTTTTCTAATAGTGTCAACTTTACAACAGGTAAACAGCAGAATATGTTAAATGGCATTCAGTAAGCTAATATTGATTATGACAGGGTTAAAATTTCGAAGGAACATGCTGGTACTTTGATCCATTTCTGTTTCCTGCACTCAGACTGCGTTAAGTATGAACCTTTCCTCCTGATCTCCAGTCAGAGAGAGGATGAGCAGACCTCAGGAGTCTGAACATGCACTGTCCCTGGATCAGTGTTATTACAAGTGTTTCTGGGACTCTGCGGGTGTGTTTTAATACTGCAGACAGAATGGCCGATCCCAGATCTATATGTCCATGTCCACAGGCCGAACCTCGCCGGTTTTGTTCTCCTTCACCCACAGCTCTCTGTCTTTGGCTGGATCCACGTTCTGCAGCAGCTGGTCGACTGGCTCCACCATCTGCAGACACATAAACAACAACATTGACCGTCATGTAGGGGTCCCACAAGGCTCTGTTCTTGGGTCAGTCCTATTCACACTAATAACTTTCCTAATGGATGTCCTAATATACTAAGGGTCTGCAACAGGTGCCAATCCAGAGAAATATTCAGTTTTGACTTTTTGACCTTTGAAATAAACTTTAAAAGGTTTTTCCAAACTAAACTCCTTAGTTGAGATGATTTACTTTTCTTCTTTCTGAACTTGAATCTTTGCGTTTTTTGAGAAAAAAAATTGGTCACAGTGAGCTGTGAACCTTATTCATCATTATTTTGGTGTTAGTTTAGCTTAGTGCAAAGACTGGAAACATAGGCACATAACACTGCATAAAACAGTGAATTATTGTTTTAAAGTTTGTTATTTTTGCCGAATTAAACCAACAAGATGAAGTGTGTTAATTAGTGAGCTTAAGAGGAGCTGGAAGGCTCACTTTCTTATCTTTGGACTGAGACAGGCTGTGTCCTCTGTCCTGTTTGAAGCTAGCTAGGCAAGCTAGGCCTAGCTAACTGAGAAGTAGTTTTTGTGTGAAATAAAGAATTTATTGTTTCAAAAATCATTTAGTGCTTGTTGGATGGTTTGATACAAAGTGAAGTTGTTGGGTTTTTTTTTTTACATTCATTCATTAACACAGGCAGCATAACTTTCCCATCCTGTAATTTTAAGTTGCTTGTGTAAAATCACTTTGACTTAAAGCTGCAAGGGTTCCTGTAAATACTTTGTTAGTTTGTTTAATCTGAGATTAACGACAAAGTAATTTTCCATCCTGACGAGTAAAATTCTGGGTGAAACACTATGTTATGATAAAATATCCCCATTTCAGAAGAGATATATACCTTGAAATGTAACTTCTGCTTACAGGTCATCACATCAGGTTCTGTACTGTATGCATCATCTCTGAGGAATCTGTTCTGTCAGCTGACACCCAGAGGAGCTCCTTGTTGTGGTAGTTTCCCACAGCGCTGACAGAAAACGTCTCGTCAGATTTACAAGGTTTACCTCCTAAATAAGCGGCGTGTGGGTGGGTGTCTCCGAGGCACACAGCGATGACAGCGAGTGAGCTGGATGAAAGGCCGTCAGTGGCGCACCGAGGGCTCCATCTGTCACAACATCTACACTCAGCGACGGGCTCAGCTGAAGTGGCACGCAAATCATGTCAAAGCCACTTGTTATTACCGGTACTTCTAGCAATGGTTTGCTTCGTTTTTTGATGATTAATTTATCAGTTACGAATAAAAATTAGGTAAGCTACAGTGTCCAAGTGGGGAGTAGACACACACACATACGCACCTACTGCCATGTGACTTAGCTGTATGCTACAACTTGAAATTATTAATTATTTATGTTTTGGTAAATTAGCACTAATAAAAGTTGCCAAATTAGCTATTAGCCTTTAATTTTTGCAGTGTACTCATGCATGCGCAGACAGCTATCATGGGATGACTATGACACTGAAGAAAACAAAGTTATAAGGAGCGTCTTTTTATCTGTGATTTTTAAGCTGATTTATGTTAAACTGTGACTCTAAATAAATACAGTTCTGGTGCAAATGAAAAGGTGCTTGAAAATTAAATGGTTTTTAACAGGAAGCGGAAAGAAAATCTTTAAGCACCTAGATAATGCAAAATCAGAGATTCAAGTTTATCTAAAGATGAAAAGTATTTTATTTATATTATTTCAAAACTTAAGAGTTTGATTCAAAACTAAAAAATCTAGAGAAGGAAATTCCAAAGAATGTGGTTGAAGTCTAATTTATTTATTTCACACTTAGCCTCCCTCCTCCTGGTCTGATGCCATGTGTGATGGGATAAAACTTTAAGACAAGGTTTTAGAAACACCCTGAAAACCCCTTCAATCTCAAATTCTCTCCTGGACTTATTTTATATTAAATGTGCCAAATATTCCTTAAATTAAATAAAGATAAAAACAGAACTTTTATCTTGACTCCCTGCCTGTCATTTTTCCTGACACGCTGCACATTTCTGGGACAAACACTCGCACGATCTGAGACTTGGTTTGACGATTACTATTTTTACATCAATGCCTAAAAAAAAAAAAACTTGACAGCTTGAATTTGCTTTTTGCTGCACTGTAAAATATTCAGTGTTGCCTTTTTCTGTTATTTTATTCTCAGTGTCTTCTACAGCACATAACAAAATAAAGACATCCTTTTAACTGGACTTACAGTCCTTAAATATCAAAATGACAAATATGATCATCACCTTGCGTTTCTGGGATGTAAAGGCCACTATGACTTTAGGTTGTGTAAATGTTAACCTCAGCTGCTTCTCTATTTTTGATTAAAATCAACTTAAAGTCTTGTCACTGCTGAAATTCTAATTTTAAAAGATCAAAAGCACAGTGAAGAATATAATAATGTATCTTTAGTATCTTAAAAATGCTGGAAAAATTGAGCAGGAACTCACACTCTGGTTGAACATGTCTGTCTCGTGCCTCAGAGTCGTGTACTGGCGTAAATGTTGCTGAATCCACTCGATCCGTTCAACCTCCAGTTTCTCCAGTTCCTGCAGAGGGAGGAAGACAGTTTACAGTTAGTAACACAGAAAAACTCTCCTGTTGTTCTGTTGACACTGGATTTACCCCACTGACCCCCCTGCTCTATGTGTAGTAATAATAATAATAATAATAATAATAATAATATTTTTTGGATTTCTGGTTTTTGCCTGTTTCCCTATTTCAGATTAATTTTTGTAAGCAAATCTCATAAAATCAGGAATTGTCATTAAGTATAAAGGTGAAACAACAGTTAAGTGTTTCTTATGAGCTGTTAAAGTGGACACTAAGCAGGACATTAGGATTAATCTGCTCCTCAGAGAGAAGGTTTTACCATGCTGGTGGTCACCATCTCTTCAAACCACTTGGACTGGGTCTGGTTGTACAGATCCACACAGCGCATCAGGTCGTCTCCTGCAGAACAGACAAGACAAGAACAGGACAGACAGGTCTGAGCTCAGTCCTGAAGGAAACCTCAGTCTGCGTTCACAAGGTTATTTCTTGCACGTGGAGCAAAATCCCCAAAGGACCAGCAGAGGGCGCCGAGACATCAGATGATCACAGGTTAATGTGGACATGAAGCTGTGGTTGTGGTTTTGAAGACAAGACAATAATTTAATTGAGGATATTATTTAAAACATCCCTTTCTTGTGTGCAGGATACCAAAATTAATTAAGTTATAAATATTGTTGGAGAAGCTCCAGTGGTGGTAGATCTAAAAGCAATATTAATGAAATAGGATTGAATAATTTCTAGACAAAGAACTAGATAAAATAAATTTAAAAAAGACAAAACAACGTGAACAATAAAAACAAAATGATCAGACACCAGACACCTCTAAACCTTAACTCCTATCTGCACACACTCAGACAGGACAGAATGTGGAAATTAAATTGTTCATAATTTAATCTCTTTTAATTGAGTGAAATTAACTTGTTTTAAGCAAGAGCAATGCTTTTAAAATGTTATCTTAAAAAGTAAAAGTAGGATTTAATATGATCTATGAAATAAGACAGATTAAAGCATGTCAGAATCAGTTTTTTTGCAGGACTTCAACTTGTTGTAAAAAATTTTCACAGTCTGTTATTAGTACTTTTACTCCTGTAAATAACCTGAATATTTCTTCCATCACCGCTCTATTCTAATATCTCAGGATGTAACAAATGTGTCAGTCAGTGTCTTCTATTAAACTGAAGCACAACTAAAACAATAGTTTTTTGACGTCCTTTCTCTGACAGCTAAATCTCACTTTTGCCCTCTGTGCTGCACGTTTCTGTGACAAACATGAAAAAGAGCTCAGATTTGTTCGACAGGTACTATTTTTATATCCATGATCACAACCTGAACCGCTTTGAATTTAACTTTTGTTCTTCGGAAACGTGCACAGTGAAAGATTCTGTATTTTAGTTTTCTCCATCAAGCCGGATCACTGTGTAATGTTTGAATATTTGACATTTAGTTTGTTCTGTGCGCAGACGCCACACAAACCTCTACTCAAGTTTTTTATGGTCCAATCAGTTTCTGACTGCTGGTAAAACTCTGCAGAATATTTCAGCTCTGCTCATCCTGAACCGTAACCACGTATCAAACAGAAACATCACAGAAGCTCATTAAAATTCATTCAGTGAAGGTAAGAACACGTCCTCGTCTCCGGCAGCGAGTGCGCTGAGCCGTAATGACATTTGGCCCAACCTTGAGATGGCGGAGTTGATCACCGACACAAGGCTGACATCATTTAAATGTGCCTTATGAGCGGTATTGATTAGTGCTGTGGACTGTGACTAATCTACTGAGAGGAAGAGAGACACGACCAGATAAGTTCCTGCAGTGCTTTCTGTCTATTAAAGCCTGAGCACAACAGAAAACAGAACACCGCCCGACCAGATCTCCGTGAATTCTTCTGGATGCTCTTCAAACACTTAATCCCAGTGTCTTTATCATGCAGACTTTCTTCATGCATGTTTATTGTAAAGGGAAAACTAGCAGAGACTCCATGAAGTTAACATGTGCAAGAAACAGTCCACAACCTAACTGCAAAAGGACAAATCCTGAGGCTTTTGTATGGATTAAACAATTTAGATAGTGAGTTTTATGAGCTTTATTTGTGCCACTATGTGGATTTTCTTGGCTAGCTGTTTTTCTCTTTTCCAGTCTTTATGCTAAGCTAAGCTACCTGTCTGCTAACTCTCAGCAAGAAACAAAGAAGCATATTTTCCCAAATGTTAAATAATTTCTTACAAAAATGACAGGATAAACCAAACTGTGATATATCTACTGTAATAAATCATTTCATGTCAAATCGTTTCATGTCAATTAGAGTTCAAATGAATGCTGAATGTTTGCTGAGTTAGTTAGTGTTTGTTTGTGAGTCGTATGAAATCATTAATAATCTTTTAGAGGCAGTAGATGTTTATAACAGTTAAATTCAGCAAAATGTTAATGGAGTTTGGCAGGCAGTGAGACAGGCAGCCACTAAACTCAAACTGCAGTGTGTCTTTCAGAGCAGTGGGTTTTTGTTTTTAGGATAACAGGCTTAACTTTACACTGACAGACGACTGACAGTTACAAACAGCGACTGGCTCTTATTTGAGCTCCGTGACTTCTGACCTGCTTGTGTGGATTTCCGCCGGGCCTTCTTTATGTCCTCCTCTACCTTGTTGCTGAGTTTGATCTCCAGCTGCTGGGTCTTCACCTCCAGATCCTTCTGTCTGTCTGCCAGGGCTTTACGAGCCTGCGTCGTGCACACACACACACACACACACACACACACACACACACACACACACACACACACACACACACCAGGCAGAATGTGTGAAGTTAGAGACAATGAGTCATTCAGCATAATCCTCAGATTTACTGTACGTACATCTATTACAAGAGTCATTACAGCCTTTTCATGCTGGCTCCTGACATCTGTGCTCTGATCCTGGTCTCATCCTTTAATCTTTTCTTAATCCATGTGATTGAGTCTTTCCTCTTTTTCTTATGAGGCACCTTTTCAAGGTCATTGTGTGATAGTGTTTGAAAGGTAAACACAGCAACAGTAGTAGTAGCATAAGCCAAGAAAATATCTTTTTCAAGAGACGCGGCAAGAAAAAGGAAACATGTGGGATGGAGTCGGACTAAACCCACCGATAAGGTCACTTGCTGCAACGGAGCCAAACGTTTGTTTCTGGCTGGAAATCATTTTATTAGCAGGGAAAGCTTCAGTGATAGACTAAACTGTGAATGAAAAATCGGCAGGTCGCAGACGCTGTGAAAACCATGTTTGACTAAACCGTTCAGACAAGTGACTGATTGCTAACAAGACCATGAGTTGGAGTTAGTCGGCTAGAAGTCTTTTTCATAGTTGAGATAACTTGTTAAAATTATCAAATGTTAAAATATTTTGGTTGATGCGTTAACAGAGACATGAAGAAAGATATTCTTGTGTCCACTTTGTTGTCTTCTTGTCTTATTTCTGTTAGTGTAGACACATCATTCACATACTGTTGATACCTACAGTAAATAAGGATTTACAACATGGCTTTTTTTTTCCAGCCGATACGATAACCCATGATTACCTGCTTCACATGGCACATACTGGTAATATAACCGACAATTATACATTTTTGTATTTTAAGAAGAAGCTCACACAACGTGTAGTTCCTGCACAGCATTTTCCTAAGTATTAAAAAAAAAATACTTTGATATAATCTGTCAAACTGGCGCTTGTTGCACCAGAAAATGCCCTAAAATGAAAATAAAGAAAATAAAAAGTGTGTTGGTGTGTACACAGAGGAAACAGATTCATTCATGAAATGACTTTAGCAGGTGGGAAGCAGCAGCAGCAGCAACAAGGTATTTTATCAAGATATTTTAAGTGTAGGAGTTACTGAAACCGTTTTTATTATGTAATATATCTGATGTAAACAAACACTGAAGTGTAGGTTATTTTCTTGTGCCTACTATTTGCAGGTTCACTTTTGGAAATTTGTGCACTGTTTGGTAGAAAATTCAGGCCAACAGACTACAAATATTAGATGGGTCATCTGAAAACACATGGACCGCTGTGTCTGGCCTGAACGTTAATCTACAGGCATGCAGACTCAGTACCTTCTCCACACCTGTGTAGCGACTCGCCAGCTGCTTCCTGAGGTCGGCGATATGGTGGTCGTACTTTTTCAGGTCCTTCTTGAAGTTGTCGCCCCTGAATGTCAGTAAAGGTTTCTCTACCTCAGTGTGGAGCTGTGAAAACAAGTCGCTCATCTGTTAGTAATTTAACAATAAACCTTTCCAGGCAGCCATATTGATATGAAATAAAACAAATAATAATAAATAATAAACAAAGACAGAATACAATGATTTGCAAAAACTTTTTGATCTATATTTCACTGAACACAGAACAAAGACAAGATGTTCAGACTGAAAAACTGTGGACTCGTCAGACCACAGCACACTTTTCCACTTTGCGTCAGTCCGTCTCAGATGAGCTCGGGCCTCAGTGAAGTCTGCAGCGTCTCTGGATGTTGCTGATATATGTCTTTCTGTTTGCAGGGTAGTGTCTTAACTTGCATTTGTAGATGCAGCGACAAACTGTTTACCGACAACGGTTTTCCGAAGTGTTCCTGAGCCCATGTAGTATCTTTTATACAATGATGTGGGGTCAAAGGTCACAGACACTTTGACCCTTTTGTGCAGAGATTTCTCTGGATTCTTTTGATATTATTATGGGTAGCAGATGGTGAAATCTATGTCCCAACTTGAAACAAGTTGCAAGAATGAAATTCAGAATGAGTGTAAATTCATAAAACAATTCACTGTGTTAGTTTGAACATTAAATATCTTGTCATTGTACTGTATTCAATTGAGTACAAGTCGAAGATGATTTGCAAGTCAATGCACCATGCACAATAGCAGTCAATATCATCTGACCTGAATGGAGTGAAACCTTAATTACTTTGAGTGAATTCTGATGTTTAGGTAGAGGTTTACTCAACATTTACTTTGTCTTTTTAACATGTGAGCCAAAGCTTCTCTCTAAAATCAATACATTGCTTAATAAAGCCTGTTTCCTGTCCCGCAGAGTCACATCCATCACCATAAAGGGAGACAATTACACTGTTAGTCTCCGTTTCTATTCCTCCCACCAAACACTTGTCCAATAATAAGAAAAAGATTGTTTTTCATGACACTTCAATAAACTACAAAGTGCTCGTCAGCAGTGTTGGCTCTCCACACAGAATGCTAATCTAGTGCAAATGCCAAAGCTGGAAGATGGAGAGGAAATGTACGCTCTTAGAAATGAGGGTTCCAAAAGGGTTCTACCTGAAGGGCTACAGTTTCTCCCACAACCATTCGCTTCTAAAGGACCCCTTTTGTTAAAAAGGAGTTGTCCCTGGTTCTATGTAAGACTTCCATTAAGAACCCATTTGATCCAAAGAATCATTTATGGAAGAAAGATAGCTGAACTCTATTGTCAAGGGTTCTTTGTACTACAGTATGAAAAGGGTCTAGGTAGAACTCCCTAGATGAAACCCTTGGAATACAAAAAGGTTCTAGATGAAACCCTTGTGAAAAAGGAAGGTTATGATAAGGGTTGCAAAAGGGTTCTTCCTGAAGGGCTGAGGGAACCCTATTTTGAAGAAAGGGTTTGTCACTGGTTCTTTGGAATATAAAAAGGTTCTCAGTAGAAGACCTTGAGTGTGTTCTAGATGAAACCTTTAGACTAGAAAAAGATTCTTGGTAGAACCAACTGATTTTTTTTTTAAGTAAAACCCTTGGAACAAAAAAAACATTCCCAGCAGAACCCTCTCTGTGGGTTCTAGATAAAACCCTTGGAATATAAGAAGGTTCTTGGTAGAACCCCGTGAGTGTGGTCTAGATAAAACCTTGAAGTTTCTGAAAACCTGTAAAATCCTGAAGGTCTGAGACAACCCTTTTTTTGAAGACAGCGTTTGTCACTGGTTCTATCTATAAAAAGGTTCTCGGTAGCACCTCCTGAGTGTGTTCTAGACAAAATCTTTGGAATATAAAAAGGATCTTGGTAGAATCTCTTCAGAGATTTCACGATGAGTCTAGGCATATAACCCTTTATGTTGGGTTCTTGGTAGAACTCGCTGAAAGTGGAACCTTCCTAAAAGCCGAAGAACCTTTTATGGTTCTAATCAGCACCTTCATTCCTGAGAGTGCAGTTTATTATAAACTCAGAGAGAAAACCAAGCGGAGCTTCTGCAGCGTTGATAAGGCGTCTCATTCTCTGCGTGACGAGGTGTTCGCGTCTCCTCAACCGTCTCATAATGAAGCCGAGTGTCGGAGCGCTGGTGGAACAGAGGAGGAACCGCGTGGTGGGGGCTCGTCAGAACACGTAGCTAATTAATTAGACAACGGAGGGCTATGAAAAGCTCTGAGGCTGCTTCCACGTTATTTAAGGCTGCATCTGAGGCCTGTGTGCCTTTTCTGCATGGCCGGTAATCACATCGCGGACAGGTCATTTTCTTCGGTCAACACTGACAAACTTGAGGCAAACGAGCCCCGTCACCTCAGGATGTGGTCACATCACGTATCCATTACTTCAGGTGATTGAAAACACTTGACCTGAAGGTGCAGAAAAATGCAAACCACAGGCCCCCACACAGCGATGAAAGCAGATTCTCAAACGTTTGTGATTCAGAGAAAGAAAAAAATGCTAACGTAAGCCAATAATTTGATTTTTACACCTAATTTTATTTCAAAATGTATTTGTTTTGTCTAGAAAATGTCAACTGTCAATTTGAAAGCCTAAAGATTTTGAGTTTATTATATAGAGACAAAGAAAAGCAGCAGTTTGAGAGGCTAAAATCAGAGTGGTTATCATTTTTGCAAGTTAATATATACTATATGATTCCTTTCTATCAAGGTTCTTAGCAGATGTTACCTTGCTGGAGAACTTCAGGTGAACTTCGGCCTCATCATGAAGACTCTTCTTCAGCTGAGTCCAGGCTTCTCCAAGAGTCCTGACAAAAGAAGAATGTCAAGTTATTACACTACTTATAATAGTAAATATTTCCACTAATTATAATGCCATTGTACTCACCAAAGTAATTGCTAAGCTCTAAAATATACATGAATGATCAGAAAAGTTGTAAATGAGCTGACAGTTTTGCTAAATTAGTGCCACTTTACTTACAAACAGCTCTTTCCTTTCAAAACTTGTCTGCAAACTCAGTGTAGAAAGCTGGGTCTGTCAGCAGCAGCCCTGCAGCAGAAACACTGACTGTGTGCACAAGTGTGCAAGCTGCAGCTGTTCAGCAAGAACAGCGAGAAGTTTGTGACGGTGAATCATCACTTAATCTGAAGTTACACCTGTTATCTTAACAAAACAAAGGCCCACTGCTTTAAAATTCACATTCTGGAGTTGGAGCTCAGTGGCTGCCTGCCAGACTCCATTAACATTTTGCTCAATTTAACTGTTATAAGCATTTACAGCTTCTACAAGACTATTAATGATTTCTTACAACTCATAAACTGGCATGCACTTATTCTGTGAACATTCGGCATTAATTTGAACTCTAATCAATGTGAAAGGGGCATAAAAAAGAACAGTTATTTCTGCTCAGAGTAGGACTTTCAAAGGTGGACGCTGGTGAGAATTTCAACTTGTTGTTGTTTCCTTAATTGCTGATAATATATCATGGTAATTTTAGGATTTTGGTTTTGTCTTTTTGCATGCCATGTAATAAGCGGACTAATAGACCAAAATAGACCTCATCCTGATGGTGATGCAGGGTGACCTGATTCTATAATTATCTGTTATATTATATTGATTCTATATTGACCCTACACTGTGTCAACATTAGCCCAGTCTTTTTTAGTGTGTAGGACAGTTTCCTGAGAATGAATTTCTCAACTCTGCACACTTAATACACACTGGACTTTTCATTTTTATTGCACACAACAAAAAAAAAGTTCTGTCATTGTGGAATTTCCAGAGCTGGAAAGCAACCAACCTCTGCCGCTTTTCGAGCCAACCCTTATCTCCTCTGTCGACTGATTTTGTGATCTGCTCAAAGATTTCTTTGATGATAGTAACAATCTTTGATAGGTGCATCAAACAGACAGAGTTGTGTGGGGATATGTCTATTTTAAACACTCCTATCTCCAGACACAGTCCTTTTAATTACTAAACGTGCTGTTTTGCAGAGCTGCACGCGCTGTTTGGTCTTACAGCTTGTGTTTGCTGCACTCACCCTTCCTCCTGTAGTGCCAGGGGGCTCAGAGACAGCTTGGAGAGGTTCTTGGCATATTCTTCTTCAATCTTTATCCTGAAACACAGAGAGGCGAGATGTGAAACCCGGAGCAGCCCGGCTCAAAGGAGGACAAAAACTGCTTTAGTGAAGTGGAGGAAAATGCTTTAACACGGATCATTTCAGGGGTGCACTGCAGCAGAACCACAGAAACTTTGACTACTATTTGCTGCAAAGGCTGAACAGTTTATTTTACCCAAAGTGTGGGTCAACCTCACACAAACTGCAACATAATTAAACTCAACAGATTTTCTGTCCTCAATATGTTAAAAATGAGAGGAAAAACAGTCTTAAGGAATCGTATGAAGGGAAAGTTTTGAAAATAGAAAAACACCTAAATGTAATTGTACATAATTTTTTAGTACAGGCATTTTGTGAGAAAAATACCTGTACTTTTTTCTTGTTATCTCTTTTATGTCGTTTTTCATCTTGTCACATCTTTTATGTCCTTTTTGTTTTATTATGTCTTCTGTTTTATTGTTTCTTCTTCTTAACGTCTTTTGTGTCAATTTTTGCCACATAGTTTTTGTCTTATTGCTGTTTATTTCTTTGTTTTACACCTGAAATCAGTCTTGAAAATATATATATAGTGTATATAGGAGAGGGCTCAGATATCACTGCTAAAAATGATTAAAAACCCAGATATCAATACTAAAAATTGCCAAGAACCTCATTATCAGTGTTAAGTGTTTCAATTCTGAAAATTGTCTTTTTATATAGAATCTATACAGACTTTTGTATAGTTGTGATTTTTCTTAATATGCAAATCTAATTTTGACAACCTCTGTCTTGGGGACCACCTATGATTTTTGCCACCCCCTTTAGGGGGGCCTGGACCCCAGGTTGGGAACCGCTGTTCTAAGGGTTAAGAATTTCTGTTTGTACATTCACTGCACTGCATCCAGCTGCATGTCTCATGTAAAACAGTTTCTGGCTGATTGATTGTGGACAGCACTGCAGCCTTTGTATGCACATCAGACAAGGAGACACACATAAACCAAATGACCCTGACCTCGGCACATCAATAATCCCACTGTGCTTGTGAGAAATTCTCCAGCAGTCTTTTACAGAGCGGCTCATTTTCGGTGCGGCTGCTCTCATTTCCATCTCCATCTGAGAGATGGAAATGAGATGTGCTCATATTTGCCCTTAGGGGCCATTCAGCCAAGGTAGCCATGTTTGTGCCCTTTGTGACATTCACTTCCTCTGCCGGTCTCACATTTACCATCCACACCTGAGTAAATCTGTCACCTAAAGAAGGTCACACGGCCCATTCTTTGACTTAATGTTCGGATACTCGCTGCGCCGAACCACCCGGTGAAACAACACAGAAAGGTCAGCAGTGAATAGAAATCTACTTGAGGGATCTGGGAGATGGCGGCTATATTCAGAGAAGAATCCTCATTAACTTCCCACGACCCGAACCAGGATGTGAATGGAGCTTTTGTACAAGTAGGTGGAGCTAATTATATAGAGCGGCGTGAGATCGGATGTAAAAGTTTGAAGTGAAGTCCTACTTATTTATGTTGGGGTTTTTTTTGACATCCTGTTTCAGATTGAGGAAAATAAAAAGAAGGAAGGGACATTACATCACTACAGGTCATTGTGTGCTCTGCTTGGTGCCACTTCCACTGACACTTATGGGAGAAGCACACTATAAGGCTGGCTTATAAATAAATATACTATAAATAGTTAATACTATAAATAGTTACAGGTTGCAAATTGCATGAAACATATTTTCCATGCACATCAAAATATCACCCAACAGGTTTATTTAATAAAAACTGGCTGTCTGGTTGTTAATTTTTCATCCAGCTTGTTGTTTTCTTGCTAGTTTATAACAAGTGGGAAGTGTTTGCATCTTTGTGTCTTATTTCGTATCATTTTCTTGCTGGAAAATATCAGTTTGGATGTGGATCTGCTTAAGGAGGCTGATCTGATGAGCCTCTGGTGAGTGCATCTGCCCTTTGATTGAAGGGAGACGTCAGTATGAAATCGTAACTTGCTATATGATTGTTTTTTTGATAATCACTCTTATTTTCATCATAACTTTATATTAAAGCAGAGCTATAAGTAAGCTAGCAGTGACGTTTCATGAAGTGCATGAGAACAATCTCCTTCTGAAGCATCCAAAAGACCATCTTCTGTTTTATTCAGTTATTCATTTTGATTATAATAAGTTGTCCTCGAGCTCAAATCAGTGAATTAAAAGTCAGCTGGAATAATACAGCATCAAAGTTTAGTGTCATCCTTCTGACACGTTATCAACATTTTAATTGGATGTTGCTTGAAACTTCACAAACTTTGAGTTTTGCAACTGTTGCAGCTGAGTTTCAGGCGAGTTTCAAGTTGTGTTGCAGATGGGTTTATATCCTGCAACACAACTGCAACCGAATTTTACCTAAACTTCAACTAACTAAATTCACATGAAAGTGTAAAGCCAGCCTAAAACCCAACACATCTACGATGTATGACGATGCATGAAAAAAATAAGAAAAAGCACACTTCAGAGTGTAAAATGCTGACTGATTTTTGGCATAGCATGATTGATATTGCAACTCCCATAAGCTTAAATGGACCCAACACTAATGGCTGCAGCATAGACTGTTCTATAGTAATGTAATGTCTTTACCTTCTTTTTTTAGTTTCCTTGTTTCAGACTCAGCAGGAGCTCAGAGACCTGTGCATTTCCTCTATCCTCACTTGTTCCACTGAGATCTAAAGGCACTGTAATTACAGTACTGCATGCAAGCTTGGAGCCCTTCTCCCCTCAGATCTTCTCGTAAACTGAGCTCTCTCTGGACAGATCCTGTTTCGTACCCAAACTCACTCAGTAGGGCTGCACGATTTGTTAAAAATCTCATATTGCGATTGCAAACATGTTTTCTTTCATCTGCAGAACAAGATTTTTAAGCCAGGTCATCTCTGCAGCACTACAGTACCTCATTATACTGCTGTTTTCTCACAGATTTTTCCTTTTTCAAAAAACAACCTTTCCAAACAACAAACAGAATAATCTCTCTACATTGGTTACCTGCATGTTTTGGTACTGATTTTGAAATGTTAATGATTACTTCTAGAGCATGTTTGGAATTGACCACTAATTTTCTCAGTCATTTACTACCCCCTTATGAGCCTGAATGCAACTTGAGATCTTCCAGCAGAGGCCTGCTAATAATTCCTGTGTTGAAGCTAAAAACTAGAGGAGCTTTTTGGAGCTTTTTTGCTGCAGGAGATCAGGAAGGCTGGCTCTGCTTCTTCTTTTAAATCACTCATAAAAAAATTCATCATCAAAATTGCTTTTTCTCTTGTCATTTGAACTGTATCTCTGCATTAATTCTGCTCCTTTCTTTTATTTATTAAAAAATGGATGGATAAAAAGCACGACAGGTAAAAGGAGAAATATGTGTTTTTGATTTTGGTGTAATAATTAGCTTCCTGGCATTTTTATTCTACCTGAGCCTGCTTCGTGTCTCTAATAAAAGCATCTCTGGCTCCTCCAACGGGAATATTTCTGTCTCTGATGCAACTTTGCGTCTGACACTCATTCAATTAATTCATTTAAGCTGTCAACAAACAGTTTTGTTGTTGTAGCAGTGTGATCTGAGACAAAACCGTTACCTCTCGTGGATAAACTCGGCCATCTCTTTCTGCATCTGTTTGCCCTTCAGCTGCTTCTGCAGGAGAACCTCGAAGCCGGGCAGGGAGGTGGTCCCCGAGGGGTCTTTCTTGTCGGTCTGTGGAGGAGGAGGAGGAGGAGGAGGAGGAGGAAGGGGGAGGGCGTCATTGATAAACAGCAGCGGAGCAGTAAACAACCGCAGAGCGTGCAGTCACACCTCCCTGTTGTTTAGGTTTGAGAGTGTGTAGGGGTTTGTGAGAATGAGCTCTGAATGTGTGACTCACTCTTCATGTCAAGCAGGACATGCGTTGGTGTGTGTGTGTGTGTGTGTGTGTGTGTGTGTGTGTGTGTGTGTGTGTGTGTGTGTGTGTGTGTGTGTGTGCGTCAATCACTGGATGGGTGGATGTTTGTGTGTCTGAGCACGCTTTTAGAAATAAGGGTTCTTCCTGAAAGGTTCTACCCAGAAACATTTGCTTTTTTTTTGAAGAGAGCATTTGTCAAGGGTTCTTTGTGAGACTGAGGGTTCCATGAAGAACACTGTCATCCAAACAACCACTTTTGGAAGAAAGAGCTCCTCAAGGATTGTTGAAATCCTTAAAAACTCTTTCATCAAGGGTTCTTTGTACCATAATACAAAGAGGTTCTTGGTAGAATCCATTTGAGTAGGTTCTAGATAAAATCCTGGGAATCTAAACGGTTCTTGGTAAAACCTTCTGGGTGGGTTCTAAATAAAAAAATACACTGGAATATAAAAAGGTTCTCAGTAGACCTCCCTGAGTATGTTCTGGAAAAGATTATTGGAATATAAAAGCTTTCTCAGTAGAACCCCCTGGGTGAGTTCAAGACAAAACCCTTGAAATATAAAAAGGTTCTCTGTAGAACCCCCTGAGTGTGTTCTTGATAAAATTCTTGGAATTTCAAGGGGTTCTTGGTAGAACCCTCTGTGTGTGTTCTACATAAAAACCCATGGAATATAAAAATGCTTTCAGTAGATAAAACCTTTGAAAGAAATTATCAGTAAAATTTCCTTCATGGGTTCTAGATAAAACCCTAGATAGAATGTAAAAAGGCTCTCAGTAGACCCACTTGGTGGGTTCTTGTTAGCACCCTTACAAGTTGGAAAAGGGTTACCAACCTTTATAAAAGGATTCTACAACAGGGACAAGCCAAAGAACCTGTTACGGTTCTAGACAGCACCTCTTTTTCTCAGTGTCCCACTCTGTCTTTGTTAGTGACAGGACTGATGTTGGACTCCAGAGGTGTCAGGTTTATTTCACACAGCAGGTCTGAGCAGCAGGTCAGCGGACGCACAAAACATCACAAGCAGGACGACACGACAGGCTGCAAACAAGGA
Organism: Lutjanus erythropterus; assembly: GCF_056507025.1. Lineage (NCBI taxonomy): Eukaryota > Metazoa > Chordata > Actinopteri > Lutjaniformes > Lutjanidae > Lutjanus > Lutjanus erythropterus. The sequence goes on from NC_139335.1 coordinate 5,781,530, forward strand.
GCCAAACAGCCACAACAGAGAGGAGAAAACAGGCGTCAGGTTTCAGTCAGTTACACAGACTGAAGGCTTTTTCAATACAAATCTAATTTAGGATGGAAATGTATGGAAACTGAAAATTACAGGAGCCACTGGGGAGACATTTAAAGCAGCAGGATGATGATTGTGTTTGCAGAGAAGCCGGTCGATCAGCCGTCCACCTGCAATCCTCCTACTGCTACATGAAAGACAATTGTTTCTTTTGTTCAACGAGAAGCAGCGCGGATCCATTTAAAAATAGCAAAAAGCATTATTGACGGCTTCCTGCCGGAGTGCAAGATGAGTTTAGTCACATAATTTAATGTAAGCGCTTGGCTTTAAACTGCATTTTACATTTACTTTACCAGCAAAGATTTGTTTTAAAGGTCAACAACAAAACAAAATGTGTTGACAGGAACCTTCTGGAGTTTTTCTCAGAGGTGGGCAGTCGGACCAAACACACAGTGACAGAGTGAAAACACTGAAGATTGTTATCATACACTACACTCTGACAAAACAAGGTGCTAACTAGAACCATAGACGGTTCTCTGGCTTGTCCCCACAGGAGAATCCTTTTTGTTCCCTGGTAAAACCTTTTTATAAGACATTTCAGAAAGTTTTACCTAGAATCCCACATAAAGACATAGAACCATCTGTGTAACGTTTCACCTAGAATCCTCTATGAGAGGTTCTACAGAGACCACTATTATGGTGTAATGGTTCCACTCAAAACCCTCTCTGGGGGTTCAAGCCACAGTCTTTCCATCTTCTATTGGGCTTACAAGAACCAACCCAGGAGGTACTACGAAGAACATTTTTAATATTCCAAGGGTTTACCTAGAGAACACCCAAGGGGATCTACTGAGAACCTTTTTTAAAAATAGATATTCCAAGAGTTTTATCTACATCTCTACCAAGAACCTTTTTTGTTCCAAGGTTTGTGTCTAAAACACACTCAGGAAGCTCCAATATCCCAATATTAATATTAACTAGGCTATAAAACATTTAGCTAACTTTGTCGCTAGCTAGTATGCAATGTAACAGGTTGTGTTTGTTTGTTTGTTAGATTGTTTTTAATTTAGCGAGCTTGCAAACAGTGCAACATTTGGTTAACTATTTAACCAGCTAGCAGACAAATTAACATTTTGTTAACTTTTTATTTGCCTAGCAAACAATATAAAAAGCTTTTTCTTTTACTTTTTAGCTTGCTAGAAGACAATGTAATGTTTTGTTGACTTTATAGCTAGGTAGCAGCAGAGTTATGTGGAATTCTGATAGGGATTGTAATGCAAACGGTATAATAAATATCAGGAAAAGGTGAATGTACACACATTAAAATCCCAGACGAATTATGAGAGTCAATCATGTTGTATGAATCCATCCACATCATTTAATGCATTGATGACTGAGACCTATATAACCTGTAAAACTGACCTGCCATAAATTCTTACACTGAACACACAGGCTTTCAACACACAGTGTGATAATGGGTTTCCTCTGTTGCATTCTAAGTTAATCATGTTCCTGCATTAACCCCTGACCTTTACTCTAATATTTGCATTGATTTTAACTGGCCCTAATACGTCCTCAGGGCAGAAGGCTGGTAGAGGCTGTGACCAGTTGTCCGAAAACTGAGATTTTTCAGAAGCCTATCATGTGTGTCTCGATACGCATGGTGGATGGGTCAAACAAACACTGGACTTTGACCCAGAAGAACAGGGTTTGTGTCCTGTGTGAAACCATTTGATTCCTGCAACATGTTCCACAAGAAGTTGGGACAGGGCCATGTTTATCCTGCGATACATGACCTTTTCTTTTAACAACACTCAGTAAGCATTTGGGAATTAGGACACTAGTTGTTGAAGTTTCTAAAGTCAAATTCTTTCTCATTCTAGCTTGACATTATGACTTCAGTGAGTGAGAATGTGTTGAAAATATCACAAGGAATAGTTAAACTCACCCAGAAATAATCGCAGTAGCTCCATTCGTTGGGCTTCAGGAGCTGCTGCTCCGGACCTTCTCCAGGCAGAGGGAAGGTCACACAGTTGATCTGAAGCAAAAAGGAGAAGAAATATGGAGATAAAGAGCATTGACCTACCCGAGGAGTGAAAAACAACAACAAAAAAAAAATGACAAGAAGATCTGTGACTTGAGAAGTGGGGTTGAACGAGGTAACAGGCCTGGGTTTCATTTCATGCGGATGAGAGGAAAAAGGTCAGGCACGAGTAAACATACAAATGTGGTGATGTTGACCATCCAGAAGGTGACCCATAAGCCTTCAGGGGGAGAGAGACACATAGAGAGACAGACAGAGAGAGAGACAGAGACTATGTCCAGTCAGATACAAAGAAAAACCTTTTGTGCTCCAGTGTCTCCCTAAAATTGAACAAACAAACCTAATCCTCTTGAGAATATGTGGTGTTGCAGATAAACAGCCAGCACTCAGCCTGAATACAGACTCCATGGTCCACAGCGTCTTCAATTACTCTTGGGGCTGCAATTATGTAATGTTCACCATCTGTGAGCCCTCCCTCCTGGCACAGCAAGATGCCCTCTGTGCCATGTCAACCACTGCTGCAAACTACATGGGCACCCAGACAGGATGCTTCATCTACAAACATACAAAAACACACTGAGTCACAGTGTGTGCTGCATGAGCTCACCACTGTTCTGCTGTCACACAGACTCAAGAAAAACATGCAGCATTTACCAGCTGGCTCAAGCCAACTGCTTCATTCTGTTAATGTTCAAATTTCATGTAAAGGTGTGAGGAATCATTTGGAGTCTTTGAACAACATGATGTCAGTTAAGTGCACACGGGGCGTTTGCGTTCACTAACTCTGATCATGAATACTGAAGGGAACAACTGTACCTGGCCGCACCTTCCTCTTTAAAAGTCCTGCCCATTGGCGCACAGACTGGGTGCAAGTTTATTTGATATCTTGTAGACGTGGCAGAAAGGACAACTGCATCAATGTCAGACAGCCGGTTACTGATGTAACGTAACTTTACTTACGTAACTGAATTTATATCATATATGTAAAATAACTTATGTTTGTAAAGTAGCTAAGCTAAAGTTCTTATTTTAATCAACACCATGATTTTTTTCCTAATCCTAACCAAATAGTTTTGATAGTTATTAGTAGTTTTCAGATAATTATACACTAATGAAAACTGTGCCATATTTTGCCAATAGATCCCTGTAGAGCTTACACATTGTACCTTTAATAGAAACTATTTGTCTGCTTGGTGCTGATCAGTCGGTGCACAGTGCAATCAGCTACAGTCTATTTAACATGTTGAAGTTGATTAAAGTGGTTTAACTCAGCCAGACCGTGAGTAGCTGATCAGGCCTAGTTCCCAATCACCCCCCCCCCCCCCCAATCACCACACCTGCTGGTCTATATTCACCTGCAACCAGCCCTTTTACACATCGCACTGAATAAAACAGAAAGGAGTGCATGGAAATGTGCTCTGAATAATCATCCAAACGGAGGCATACACGGACAGCTGCAGACACCACAGATGCATGACCTACTACCTTGCACTTGGCATTTATTATTTAAATTTCAACCGAGGGTGCAAAATATCAAACTGAGGGTGCAGTGCATGCTTTTGCACCCTTGTAGAACAACGCCTGTAGCTGATGAACCAAAACACAAAACTGTGAGAGACCAAAAGACTGTGTAGTCCTGCAGAGCTGGTGATAATTCTCAGTGTGCTCATGTGCAACACACATCACACACTCATCTGATTTATTTTTAAAAGTAAAACATCTCTGCTGCAGCCTGGCTGTGTGATTCATGATGGGAGGTGTGCGGTTCTGCATAAAACGCTTGCATTGAGCAGCCATAAACAAATATTGAGCATGAAAAAGCCGAACTTCCAATGAACACTCCACATTGACCTCTTCATTCTCTGCACTGCCACCGCAGCACTCCATCTGAACGGCTTCCAATAAACAACTTCAAAAACAGATGAGTAATACTCCTTCTCTGTTATATAATCACTAACATCCAGAGGAAATACTAATATGGCTTCTTGCCAAACGGGTGTTCCGATATACGACGGGAAGCAACTACAACAGGAGAACTGAAACGACATGCATACATAAACACATTAACTCACAGTAACACTTTGTAATGTAAAGGCACGCCAGGCGGTGTGATTTAGTCCGTGTGCAGACCAGTCACTTTGTTCATTTTCTGCCTCAGAGATCATACTGATTGTCATGGGCACCAGATTTTCCATTACACTGACTCCACATCTATCAAGACTGTTGTTTATCTGCCTTTCACATCCAGCAGAAAATGAGACCATTTATCTAAAGGAAGGCTGTCTGGCTAACTTACTTCTCCTTTATGGCTGCTTAGTGAGCTTCTCTGGGGCTGGGAATTAAATATTAATATAGATTACCTTTGTGACACAGTGTGTAATAAATCCTTCTGAGCGACCTGAAGACATTCTGGGGATGTTTGAAGGCCAGCTGTTGTACTTAAAGGGACAGTTCACACCAAAATATCACATACTTTTCCCCTGGCCTGTAGTTGCAGAGTTTTGAAGATATCAGATGCAGAGATGTCTGTCTTCTCTCCAATATAATGAAACTAGAAGACACATGAAAGCGCCAAAAAGAACTTAACAGCGATGTCTCTTTCCAGAAATCATGACCCAGTCACTCAAGATAATACACAGACCTTGTTTCATGAAGAAGCTAGTTTCTTTCTACCAAAACCAGAGACGGAAGCATGCATCTACTCATGAGATGAGAGGTTACGGCTCAGCTGAGGAGGATGCGCTGATGTTTTCCAGTGTTGTGCATGAACGGGCTAAAAGAGGGGCGTTCACTGAATGTGCTCATGGTTTTGGTGAACGGTGAAGTGAACGGATCAGTTTGCAATTAATTTATATAAGAGTGAGTGTTGTTCATTCTTGGAAGAGGTAACATCATCAGTTGATTTTAGAAAAAAGGTGATCTCAGCAGAGAGAGCGTACAGATATGGACATAAATATTGATGTGATATAAAACCTCTGCTGCATCATGCAGAATTACATTTCTAAACTGCAGACTGGAGTCTCTGTTACAGTGAGAAACAGGCATAGAGCTACATTACATCTTCTCCTCTGTTTCGTCTTCTCTTCATCTCCTTGCAGCGCTCATGGATTATGGTGTGTTCACTTGAACTGAAAAGTCTGATTTTCGAGCTCCCACATCAAAATATTAATGGTATGTTCATGTTTGCCGTAGTGTAAAATGTTCTCAAATTGTTGTAATTTGTTGTTAATGACTATAGATGTACATAATCCTGGCCATTCAAATCACAACATGAATACTGTGCACCATTTAGTAAGACGTCATTGTATATACTCCAGCATCCCTGCGTGGTGGTTCAGTTGGCAGGTGTAGAAAGAAAACATTTCCTACATGAAACTCACCACAAAGTCTGTTTTGTCTGTGTACATTAGACACTTTTATTTTTGGCAGCTCTTCCAAGCCCCAAATCTACAAAAAGAGCCATAATGTTAGCTAAAGAGTTTAGTTAGCTAGAGAAGAGAGTCAAAGTCCCTCTTGTTCCAGTGTACCACCACAGGACCTTAATTTAGAAGAAATATGAACATTGGTCGATGGCAGAAAACCTTTTTTTGGTCCCATTTGAATTGCACCATGAATTACACATGCTATGTTTGTCAGTTTTATGTCATAAAATGGTTGAAGCATCAGACTGTACAGATTCGTAATAAGAAAGACTATAAACCCAGAAGTCGCATAACTGACGTCATGTTGTTTTACCCCCAAAAGCTATTGTTAGCCAAGGAAGCTAAGAGGACCAGGAATTGCTGGATCAAACACTTCAGGTAAGATAACATTACAAGGGACATAGTCTCTCATATGGTGGAAAAAAACAGGAGGCGAGCTCTGGTATTAAACCGACTGCATCACTGCAAAAGAAAAGGTTGTTAGCTTGTTTACGATACCATTAGCATCCCAGGCGCTCGTTTGCCATTTTCAGTGTCTAGGTCACAGCTTGGAGGTTCTTCTTGTTTCCTGTGGAATTTGAAAACGTAGATAGCGGACGCTGCAATGCCGCTTGAAGCAAGCGACCAGTGGCATGACTTATACCAACAGTGTGCATCCACAGTCAGACCACAAGTATGGAGCTATATTGGGGTCAAAAGTTTTGAACTTGAAAAAATAAAATTTGAAACTGAAAATTCAAGTTTTGATCTTGAATTTTGAAAAATACATTAGCGTATTCAAAATAAAAATAAGTGCACAAAAATTTTTTTCAGGTTAAATATAATTATGATTCACTCTGGTAATTCTTTTGAATAAATTATTAATTTTCATTTTTCACTTTCATATGTTTTGATGTTTGAGATCTTATTTTTTTCAGATTCAAATCTTATTTTTTACAGTTTCAAAAAAATTTTTTTCAGTTTCAGATCTTTATTTTTCAGGTTCAGATCTTTTCTTTTCAGTTTCAGACTTTTGACCCGAATTTCGCGTGGGGGGCGTGGCATCAACTGAGAGGGGTGTGGAATCATGACAGACAGCTTAACAAAAAGGCTGGGGACCTTCCCCTATCACGTTGCCTTCAGGGAACGTAGGAACTAAAACAATTCAACTCAACACTTCATGTAGGCTACACCAGGTGATTGGCAGTGAAAAAACTGATGTCAGTGACAAACTTCCATTTGCACGGCGTGCAGGAATAAATCTGTTTTAATTTTCTCTGTAGGTCTAAAGCTGCTAATATGTCACTTTATATACGTTTTATATTCTTTAATACGTGGTAGGTTTGTCCAAACATCGCCTTTTTTGAAATTTAATCCGACGTTTTCGGAGATGTGAGATGTGAAAGCTGTTTTAGACAGTACTGAGGACCAACTGCAGAAGCGGGGGGATAAATTATGCCGGATTGTTCACTTCAACAGACACACTTTAATGCTTTCCACGTAGTACTGTGAATGCAGCACAGTGTCCGCTCGTAATGATGGCGTCCGGCTCTGCAGGCCGATCTGCTGGAGCAGCACACAGGTGAGACATGTTCAAAATGAGAGGTCGGTTTGTGACAACATGCAATGTTTCTGGTGTCTTAAGTGGTGAATTGGCAAAGCTGGAAGTTAAGCATAGGGCTAAAACACTCGCACTGACACCATGCATCTATTTGCGATATAAACTCAGTAGGACTCGCGATCAACAACTAGCCAGAGCCCCGTTTCCCAGAGCCTTCGTAGCGCTACGTGCGTCGTAAGTCTCCCTTAAGGTTGTCCCAACTCTGGGAAACAGCCCATAACCTTAAGGGAGACTTTAAAATACAACTTACGACGCACGTAGCGCTACAAAGGCTCTGGGAAACGGGGCCCAGAGCCATACCAGCTGCGGTTTTGTTTAGCGTTACCATAGCAACCGTTTATCGTGTTCTTGTTTATTTGCATGTCGCTAGCTTTCTTCTTTACACTCATAGTGTCACTCATACACCCACACACTCGCACACACATCCCGTGTCCCCCATTTTGATTTATTATTTGAGGGTTGTTGTTTTTTTTTTGGTTTGTTTTTCATATTCGTTATGTCACCTGTAACACATAAATAGCAGGGCATCAGATCAGTCTAATTATCTGGTAACCCCATTTGAAGTCCTGACCCAAGGTTGGGAACCACTGCTGTAAGGAGTACACTTCACAAACACTAGCTGATAGCATTAGGCCACATTCATCCTGTAGCATGGATCAACATTTTCCACCGCAGGCTGCTGCATGGTGTCAGTGCGAGTGTTTTAGCCCTATGCTTAACTTCCAGCTTTGCCAATTCACCACTTAAGACACCAGAAACATTGCATGTTGTCACAAACCGACCTCTCATTTTGAACATGTCTCACCTGTGTGCTGCTCCAGCAGATCGGCCTGCAGAGCCGGACGCCATCATTACGAGCGGACACTGTGCTGCATTCACAGTACTACGTGGAAAGCATTAAAGTGTGTCTGTTGAAGTGAACAATCCGGCATAATTTATCCCCCCGCTTCTGCAGTTGGTCCTCAGTACTGTCTAAAACAGCTTTCACATCTCACATCTCCGAAAACGTCGGATTAAATTTCAAAAAAGGCGATGTTTGGACAAACCTACCACGTATTAAAGAATATAAAACGTATATAAAGTGACATATTAGCAGCTTTAGACCTACAGAGAAAATTAAAACAGATTTATTCCTGCACGCCGTGCAAATGGAAGTTTGTCACTGACATCAGTTTTTTCACTGCCAATCACCTGGTGTAGCCTACATGAAGTGTTGAGTTGAATTGTTTTAGTTCCTACGTTCCCTGAAGGCAACGTGATAGGGGAAGGTCCCCAGCCTTTTTGTTAAGCTGTCTGTCATGATTCCACACCCCTCTCAGTTGATGCCACGCCCCCCACGCGAAATTCGGGTCAAAAGTCTGAAACTGAAAAGAAAAGATCTGAACCTGAAAAATAAAGATCTGAAACTGAAAATTTTTTTTTTGAAACTGTAAAAAATAAGATTTGAATCTGAAAAAAATAAGATCTCAAACATCAAAACATATGAAAGTGAAAAATGAAAATTAATAATTTATTCAAAAGAATTACCAGAGTGAATCATAATTATATTTAACCTGAAAATTTTTTTTGTGCACTTATTTTTATTTTGAATACGCTAATGTATTTTTCAAAATTCAAGATCAAAACTTGAATTTTCAGTTTCAAATTTTATTTTTTCAAGTTCAAAACTTTTGACCCCAATATAGCTCCATACACAAGGGACAGTGATATTGGTGACATATGTTGTGCACGACAAAAGATGTAGTTCACTGAGCAGTTTCACACAAAACTAAACTAAATTACAACAAACAGTGACTTTCTAGACTTGCAAAACTATCTTTTGGATGGACAAACATCATATGTCTAATTTGTGACACAATTCAAAGGGAATCAGAAAATGATTTGTCTCTTGCCATTGACTACAGTTTATATTTATTTTACAAAGTAAGGGCAGGAAGTAAATAGTGTTGACAGGAGGTAAACAAACATGCACTTAAAATGGTTATATGCCACAAGTAGAGAAAAAAAAAACTACTGAACCAATTCCAAAACTTTTTGCATGTATCAGTCATTTAGACCTTAAAACAGGACACAAAATTCGTACCAGCCACATGCACTTGTAATATGGAAATGGGTGGTACATTTGTTCCACTGACCAAACGAAGAAACAACGGCAATCTGTTTAGCGACTGGTTAAATTTGAACATTCACTACAAGTTTCACCAGTGGACAAAAAAAGTTAATATTGCACCCTGCCCTTAAATATGTAAAAATAGGACCCAGGTGTAAAAAAAAAAATCTGAAATTACCTTTTAAGAAGTTGCAGCAGGCTGTGCCTTCATATTTTTTTCCTCCTTGAATGTTTCAGTTCAGCACAAAACAACGCTGCAGGCACCGTACAACAGTACCGATTTGTTGAGCGAATTGGGACATTTTGTCCTCACTCAGCATTCATAAACATTGACTCTCATGAGAGTTTTGTATCCAGGCTACAGGCAGTGGTTGTTTCAATGCACATTATAATGTTTTATTTATTTATTTTGCTGTGCTGAATACAGGGGGAAAATATCATGACACAGTCGGAGGAGAAATGGCCCATGAGAGACGTAAAAAATAACGCTTTGGCAGTCGAACAAACGGCTGAAACACAGTCACTTCCTCCCTCTCGCATCCATTTCTGAGCATGAGACTGTAGGATGCTCTGCTGCTGTTGCTAAGCGACAAATTACTTTTGCTGTAACAGACCCCACATCCGTCCACACACGCACACGCCTTCCCATAACAAAACAATCTCAGACTTTCTTTCTCTATATTCCCATTATTGCCTTTTCATCCCTCCATTCCTTTCTTCTCTTCCAATCAAAATGCTACAGCCGAGTCCCGCCAATGGAGCCAGATGACACTCTCTGCACACGCACACACACGCAGCACAGCAACAAGTCAAGCCGCACGTGAATGAATGTTTAATAAGCTGAAAATGGAGGGCTGAAACAGAACGCATTTGGTCACACTCGCTGCTGAAGGTGAAAACAAGGTTATGGCGCGGCTCATATCCCCTCTATCTGATGATGTGTAAAAGCCTTGGTGTCCTGCAAGGGTCCGTTTTTTGCCAACAGTCATGGATGTGTGCGTCTCCATGACAACTGTGGAGGGTTGTGTAATGTGAGGTGCACCATCCATGGTGAACAAAAAGACACCTTTGTTGACTGACGTCATCCACAGCTTCATTATATACCTGTGTTGTCTTTATCAGCTGCAGCAGGAATATTTCATGTTTATGCCTGATTCTTGTCACCAAACACAGATTATTTTATTCCATTTATCGGCTGTATTGTCAGATATTAACCTCTATTTCTTAAGATATAAAATTGTGCCAAAATACCAAAATAAAATTGCTTCATGCCTCAACACTGCAGCTACAAAGCGGTGAAAGGCCCTGCTGCAAAGAGCAAAGAGGAGCAAAATATCTTTTTTTTTTTCAAACACTATGTCTTCAGTGAATATCTGAATGGCGCCCCCCCCTTCTTTGCCAGTGTTTTCCATTTCAACACCCATTAATCAGTGCTATTGCTTTTGTCACCATGGAAACTGGACTTGCTGCATCTCCTCGCAGGTCTGCCGGGGTGTTTCACAATAGGCAGACTGACGGCTCCCGTGGCTGCAGCAGGTCAGCGAGCTCACCGAGCGCAAAATCAGAGCCTGAGAGACACAAAACCACCTTTCTCTGTCTGTCCGTCTGTCTGTCTTCGCCTCACCATCAGCACCACATGTTAACCTCATCACGACTCCACCCCCCACCCCTCCACCCTCACTCATAACGATGGGAGATTATATAACCACAGCTACTGTCTGGACATCTTAAGACTACAGAATATATCACATTTAAGCTCTGCTCTGTGTTCTGATGCAGAGGACTTGCAGTGAGCAGAAGGAGAAGTTCCTCTCAGTGTTCCCAAAACGCTGCTGCTGTGACCTACACTGCCCCGTGGATTAGACGTGCAGCCCTTTGAGGCAGGAAAAGAGGGAATACGGTATCACGCTGGGCACCAACTCGATGGTGAAAACGCTCAGAGATCAAGATCTTCATCTGTCAGAGTCAAGACTGCACGATGCTAAAAATACCAGCAGCGGCGAGCGGTCTGCAGGCGTACTTTTCACCCACTTCAGTAACATTTCAGCACGGTGAAAACTGCAACGTGAAAAGGGGCATTAATTTGTCACTGACAGGCATTAAATCAATATTATGGATCGAGGCCGGTTCTGTCAGCGAGCACGAGACTCCTGGACAGCTTCCTCATTCAGACTAATGTGGTTTCCAGTATGCAGGGAACCCCATGTTACTCCTCCAACACCCAGAATGCATTATGATGTCAAGCTGCGAGCTTGAAGACAATGTCAACAGATGATTATTAAATTGATCGCCAACTATTTTGATAAGCAATTGGTCGTTTTGACTCTTTATTTTTTGACAAAAAAGATTTTATTGACTAAAAAACTGATCCATCAATTGAGAAAATGATTGACAGATAATGAAAATAAAGCCCTAAATCAATTATTAAACTATTTTGATCACCAATTAATCATTTTTTGAGAAAAAATAGCTAAATTCTCTTACTTCACCTTCTAAAATGTGAATATTTTCTGATTTCTTGACTCCTCTAAACTCAATGTCTTTGGGTTTGGAACAAAACAAGACATTTTTAGGGATTTCTGAAAATGTGATCAACATTTATCACCATTTTATCACTATTTTTTGTGACATTTGATGTACTGAACTACTAATCAGTTAATCGCAAAAAATAATCAATAATGAAAAGAATCATTAGATGCAGCCCTAAATTGATTATTAAGTTAATGGCCAACTATTTTTATGTTCAATTAATTAGTAGACGAATTAGTAGAGAATTATTAGACTCATTTATTTAAGAAAAAAAGTAAAAATTCTCTGATTCTAGTGTCTTAAAGATTAATATTTTCTGTTTTTTTCTTTGTACTCTTCTGGTAGTAAACTGAACATCTTTGGGTTGTAGACAAAAGAAGACATTTGGGGACGTCATCCTGAGATTTTTCACCATTTTCTTACATTTTCTAGACTAAACACCAGATTGATTAAGCAAGAGGATAATCAACAGATTGATCATCAATGAAAATAATCCTGAGTTGCAGCCCTACAGATGAAGAAAGAAAAGAAAATGACTTGTTTTCATCAGACTCTCAGAGGATGGAGATGGAGGAACAGAAGCATGCAAGAAGAAGAAGGAGAAGAAGTTGGAGCTCGTGGTGGGTTACTCACAGTGATCTTGGTCTCCTTGACCTCCTTGATCTGCCTCTTGGCCGGCGATACGGAGCCGGGGGGCTGCGGGGCGAGACAGGAGGGATCGTCAAAGCTCTCCTCAGTGTCAAAGCTGGCTTCCATCATCATCCCTCTCACCTCCTCCTGCTTCTCTATTCTGGGAAAGCCTCACACTCTCTCCTCTCTCCACTCTCTCCCTCTGTGTGTGTGTGTGTGTGTGTGTTTCCCTCCACGCATCGACCACTGAGTCCTGCCTTCAGTCTCACAAAGCTACGGAGTGACTGGAGAAGGAGTCGCGCTTGCATGGAGAGGAGGGGAAGGGGAAGGGAGGGGGGGGATGTGTAGCGTCAGGAAGGTGGTGGTGTTGGTGGGGGGGGTTTGCAGGGGGGAATCGTTGGCGGCGGCTGTGGGAGCGTGACAGAGCCTCCGGTTAAAAAGCTGCTGCTGCTGTCACATGAGTTTTTAAGGGTTGAAGGGCTGCGAGGAGATGGATGCTGCCTGCGAGGGTCTCTACACCCCCCACCCCCACCCCCCCACAACCTCTACCTCCACCCTTCACCCAACGGTGTCCATGCAGAGAGAAAAGAGCAGTGAGTCAGTTCATGGATGATGCTGGAACAGAAGATGCGAGGATGCAAAAGCAGAAAGAGAGAAAGAAAAAAACAGAGTTGAGAGTAAGAAGAAGAGGGGGGGAGGATGAGGAGGATGAGGAAGGGGGATGGGGGGTGTTTATTTACATGATCCCTGGCACACCTCCCTCCCCAGAGAGGCAGATAGTGAGGGAGGAGGGAGCAGCAGTGGTGGAGGTGGTGAAATGGTTGAATGATGATCTTTAAAAGACTAATTATGATGGGGAGGGAAACGGGAGAGACGGAGGAGGAGAGACGGAGAGCAGGAGGGAAAACAGGCAGCCAATCAGACGCTGCCGCTCCGACTGTGTGTTTGGAAGAAATGTGTGTGAAACATCATCGACCGTGTTAGAACGAGGACTGTGCACTCTGAGAAATGAAGCTGCTGACCAGAACCGTACAGGGTTCTTCAGCTTTCCCCTTTTTGGTTCCTGGTAGAACATTTTATAAAGGTTATAAAGGTTTTATAAAGGACTCTGTTAGAGAGTTCTACATAGAACCTATCTACCTATCTACCTACCTAGAACCATCTGTGAAAGATTTCACCCACTACCACCTATGAGAGGTTCTACAGAGAACCTTTCTGTACTGTTTCCACCCAGAAGCCTCTCTTGGGGTTCTATCCAGAATCCAGCACCTTCTAAGGGTGCCAAGAAGAACCCATCAAGGGGCTTCTACTGAGAACCTTTTTTGTTCTAAACAGTTTCATTTAGAATACACTTAGCATGCTATGCTGAGAATGTTTCTTATAAGTGTTTTATCAAGAACCCACCAAGGGGGTTCCACCAAGAACCTTTTTTGTTCTAATGGATTTACCTAGAATACGATTCTGTAGGATTCTAGTACAAGGGTTTTACCTAGAACGCACTCAGAAGGTTCTACTGAGAGCATTTTTAAAAAATGTTTAAGGGCTTTATGTGATAGCCATCCTAGGGTTCTACTGAGAACCTTTTTATATATATTCCAAGGGTTTTATCCAGAACCCAACCTGGGGTTTCTACCAAGAACCTTTTTTTAAAAAATGGGTTTGATCTAGAACCCTCCAAGTGGGTTCTATTGACAACCTTTTTTCTTCCAAGGATTTTATCTTGAACACAGAGCGGTTCTACCAAAACCCTTTTTATATTCCAAGGGTTTTATCTAGAACCCACCCGGACACCTTTCATATTCTAAGGGTTTTGTCTAGAGGTTACAAAGGGGGTTCTACTGAGAATCTTTTTCTATACAAGGGTTTTACCTTTCTTATGGTATAAAGAACCTTTGATAAACCCTTGAATGTTCTTCCAAAAATGGTTCTTTGGAGGAAAGTGTTCTTAAAGGAACCCTCTTACAAAGACCCCTTGACAAACCTATTCTTCATGAAAGGGTTCCTCAGAAGCAGAACCGTCATTTCTAAGAGTGTGTGTCAACATACCGCACTGAGATGTTTATGTGTTTATGTTTGTCCAATGCGACACTCATGTTTACAGTAAGTATGCGCATGTGAGGCGTCAGCAGCTACATCTTCCTCATGCGACAGCGCTTCACCCGAGGTTTCAAACACAAGCTGTGTGCAGAGCGGAGCGGCAACGACGCCTCCACACCTTCTCACAACATCCACCTGGTCCAACAACACCATCACAAAGGAGCACAACAACCACGTTCTCACCTTCGCTGCACAGAACATGGCGGCGGGCAGCTCCAGCCACCACAGTCTCAGTCCAGGTTTCGTGATCCGTTGCCCCCAGTGCTCCCAGCGTGAGCTTTGACCGTGTTGGCTGGCCTCCTCTGTTAAACCTGACAAACTCTCTGACGAGTGGAGTCCAAATCTCGGCTGTCCATATGGCCCAACTGTCTGTCCATCTATACTCTCCTGTGTGATCATGACACGGTATGCCCTCATCGGACTCGTAATTAGTCACGTGGGTTGGCATGTAATCAAAGTTGGCCCGGGTTCATCGGAGCTGCGGGAGCGGCCCTGCTTCACTGGACAGAGCAGCAGCTTTAGATCACAGACTGAAGAAGCACCATTTGCAAGTGTGGCCTCTCAGGGCAAGAAAACAGAGGTTGTGACCGCGGAGGACGAACTACTTAAACCATTAATTATTCTTTCAAATGATCATTTATAGAATATTGTGAAAAACAAAGCTGGTTCAAAGACCTGAGAACAGCTGGAGAAACAAACTGCACACAACCTACACACAACCTAGGCAACTGGGCTAAATTAAGAAACTTATGAAATATCCGTGCAGTATTAAAACGAACATTAATAACAAACGGCTGCCTGTCTAATCCAAAGAAAAGGAAGAATGCAATGACTGTGTGGGTGACGTTTGTGGTACTGGGAAAAAGTGGCAGGGCGAGACCTCACTTTGTGCTAATGAGCAGCGAGACCATGTACGACTGTCATCTTCAGGCACATCTCTACTTTTATCCGTCGGTCTGTAATCAACACCGTGCTTGACATCAGAAACGCTCTCTGCCTCAGCTCCAGATTATCCTTCCCTGTGGTGGACATATAGGTGAATGGACTCAAGCTAACATGTTAGCTGCACTGGCTAGTTAATGAGCAGCACAGTTATCTCTGCATGTCATCGTGAGATAGTGACAGTGACCAGCGTTATTAGATCTAGATATAAGCATGCTGAGAGCTTATTTGCTCCCTGACGCTGATTAAATTTACTCCTTGGGTACTGAAATTTGATGCAGACTGTCAAAGTGTTGTTCAGTACTCAATAGGTACCATAAAAATATTGAAGTTCGGTACTCACTCATAGTGAAAAATCAATCCCAAATTCCCAGAAGATGCTTAAGGCGATTTTTTGTCTGATCAAAGTTCATATCCCAACAATTATTATTTTAATTTACAAACAATTTAAAACAGTGAAAAACTGCAAAATTGTGACGCTGAAAACTGGGAATGTTCAGCATTTTTGCTTTGACACATGACTGTAAATCCAAATAAGTTAGCAAGACTTCAAAAAAATTGAGGCCATCGGTTGCCACAACTTTTTTGAGTTGATCAAGTTAAAATTTAGAGGTTATCAGAGCTTAAACATAGTTAGAGATGTAGTTAAAGACAAATCAGGTTCATATAATAGTGAACTATTTTAAAATACGATTTTTTTGGGTTCTTTATAAAACGCACAAGATTCAACTTTAAGAAGAAAAGTAAATTATCTCAACAAAAGATTATAAGTCAGAAAAACTTTGTTTAGTTTAGGTAAAACCTTTTTACGGGACATCTCATTAATTTTAGCAATAATAACATTTATTTCATGTTCAGTATAGCTTAAAGTTTACTCTACATATTACAATTAATAAATGTGAGCACTTGCCACACAAGCAATTATACTTTCCTCAAACTTGTGACCATCATCTATGTGTATGTTATATTTATGCTGTTATTGTAAGTATATATTATGAGCCAAATGAGAGACGAGGACAGCAGGGGACACATCAGCCACTGTCTCACCTGTAACAGTTCATACTGTTCGACATGTACCTGTTTGTTCATGGAGGGTTTCCTCAGGGCAACGTCAGCGACCTCTGTGGGCTGACTGGTCTTTTTACTGCTGTGGCATCCGTTAGCTGTGGACACACAGATAATAAACTGAACATTATTGAGGACGAAGAACTTATTTTTGTTCAAAAAAAAAATTGAGCAGGTAAGGGGAAGTGAGTTAATTGACTCTATTACAGCGAAAAGGTCACATTTTTACTGTAAGTTTGATGTGTGACGTCCTAATATTGGTGTGTTGAGAGCGGACAGATTTGTTCTCCTTCACACCAAAACAATTACCAGCAATTTGAGGCCAAGATGGGTATTTGTTGACTGTTCTTGTCACTGAATTATCCTTCGTTCAGTCCTCTTCTTCCCAGATCCATATTAAAGGAATGCCATGACTGAGCCTGACCCTGCAGGATTCACAGCTCTCTAGTAACGTCCCTGGTTTTCGTCCCATCAGCCCTCAATGGTTCCTCATGGCCCGTGATTCATGAGCTGTCTGCTCGTTGCATATCAACTCGTCTCATCTCCAGCTGAAGGTAAAACACGTGAGCCCGGCAGAGTGTGACCCCTGAGGCCACACATCACAGCCGCGGACGCTGGTCAGACCGGGACCAGGGACCCGCCTGCAGAAAAACGAGTTGACTCCAAAAATAGCAATGACGCTCATTTTGCTTAAAGGGACATTAAGAAGTCTCCGGCCTTTGTTGACCTCTGTCGGAGACCAGTAAAATTAATCACTGTCAGGTCTCTGACACATTAACTGTAACTGTAACATGAATAGAAGTCACAAAACAGAGCAGAAAGCCATCAGAAACAGATGTAATATTTCAACTTTGAGGACTTAATTATATTCATTATGCCTTCTCATTCGCTTTATGATGAAAATGGTATTCAGCCTTCACAGAAATGTTTTGCCTGTGGCCCAGTCCTTCGCAATTAAAGGAGCTGTATGTAAAAAAAATACTCAAAACATTCAAAACATAATCAACAGAATTATCATGTGAAAAAAATGACAGTTTAGAACTTATGTCAAAGACACCTACGTGTTGTGTTCAAGGTTGGGAATGATGTGTTAGTAAGTAATGTATTATGGTAACTAATTATTTTGCTGTGCTCTGGACTTTACCAAATCAAAACATCAGTATTTTATGTCCTGGGGATGAGTGACCAAGGATGATGGTGCATTTTCTGGTGCAAATCCTACTGATTTTACCTTTAAGAAGTCTAAGGATTTTTTTCAAGCTGTGCAGGAACTTGCCGTTTATCAGAAATATGCAAATGCAAAATAACCAAACTTCAAGATGCATGGTTTTCACTACGGAGGGGGGTAAAAAAAATTTGAAAGTAACTAGTAACTAAAGCAGTCAGACAAATATAGTGGAGTAAAAAGAAAAATATTTACCTCTGACGTAGTGGAGTGAAAGTATAAACCTGCATAAAATGGAAATGCTCAAGTAGAGTACAAGTACCTCAAATCTGTACTTGAGTAAAGAGGCTGATCAGATCAGATCCAAACCTGGTCTTCATTAAACTTCTTCCTCTCTAAGGAGGATCACACTTGTCTGGTTGAATGCTGACAAACTCCCCTGCAGCCGACTGCCTCCCCGCTCGATTTTTCCCCTGTAAGTGTGTTTAGGCCACATGCCAGCAGAAAGAAGAAAACCATCTGCTATCTGCTCAGATGTCGTTAGTGAGGATGCTGGCAGCCGTGGAACATAATAAGCCAGTCATTAAGAAAATGTAGGATTTCCAGTAGTAGTGAGCTTCATGATAATGTAGGACACAGCAGAGGGATGTATTACAAGGGATTTGTCAGAGTTTTTTCTAAACCTTTTGGGAAAATGTGACTAAGTCTTTTGGAAATATAGTGTG
Source organism: Lutjanus erythropterus (assembly GCF_056507025.1). NCBI lineage: Eukaryota > Metazoa > Chordata > Actinopteri > Lutjaniformes > Lutjanidae > Lutjanus > Lutjanus erythropterus. Next base: position 5,799,886 of record NC_139335.1, read on the forward strand.
ATTACTTATTGTGTCAGTTAGAGTCCTCGGCTGAAGGAATGTGCTCTCAGGATAATAAGCAGATTACTACTGCTGATGACTGATTGCTAAAAGGCTTAATCTGTCTGACAGGACAAAATTAAATCATGACCTGCAGCTCCAAATGGAAACAATCTTCACAGAAAGAACAATTTACCCAATGAATACAGATATTATCAGCTCTCTATCTTTGCATTTCTCTGCAAAACTCCTGTTTCTCATTCCTCCGGCGTCTGTTGTTTTGTTTCCTACACGTTCAGAAATGGATGGCTCAGTTTTACCATATGGTGAAGAGTTGTGTGGTGCCAGTAGTCTCTGTGGGGCCTCAGCAGACAAGGAGGGACGTCGCCATGTTGTTTCTGGAACGATGCAAGCAGAAGGAAGGAAGACGGTTGAAAAAAAGAAAATGTGGCGTAATTTCACACAACATCAGCTCCTTAACAGCTAAATCTGCATATTCATATTTCTTGGCACAAACTTCATCTCCACTTTTGATCAGTGATTTTAGATAAATTTCCTGAACATGTTAGTGTGAATATTTCTCATTGTTACAGAACATACATATACACTGACACTAAACACATTAGCTAACACTAGCTAGTAAATTTTGATGGCTTGTTTCTTAACTCTCTATGGCACAGTGTTACCTGAAGGGAAAATACACATTTTTGCTGTTTGAAACACAGATGATTTGTCCTCAATTATGGTGCAATACTTTAAAGAAGAGTCAGAGCCCGAAGGAAACCAATAGCAGTGTTTTAATCCCTTTTTTTTTTTGCAGCCTTCCACACATGGCAAGATTGACATGTTTGCATTTTGGAACATAAAATAGCAAACTTAAACTCTCAGCAATGCATCATGGGAAATTATGCTAACAAGGGCCATTTCTCAGCCTTTCAGCTGCACATGTGAAGCCTGAGTCCTACAGCGCCACACAGTGGTAGATGTATTTTACATTAAAATACACAATTTTAAATATCTAGAGATTCATGTTTCTTAGAGGATAAATTTGCTCCAGTTTGGATAAATGTTTTCTAGCTTCAGTCCCAGATCAAAATGTCATCTTGACACACAAATTATGTCCAAATGGCTGATTTTCTAAACCTACACCCACAAATTCTTTGTGCTACATGCAGGACATTTTGTCTTTTTACTGTAACTGTCATGGTGTTGGATTTTGTTGGTTATTTCCTGTTTTATTTTGGTAGTTTCTGTTCCTCCCTCATGTGTCTAGTCTTTACTTCCTGTCTTTGTTCTTTTTCCTGGTCTTTCACCTGTTTACCCACCTGTGCCTTGTTAGTTCCCTCTGTTTAGTTCCTGTGTTCCTCAGTGTCTTTGTCAGTTTGTGGGTCTGTCTGCCTGCATCCCCTGTGTCTTCCTCCCGTGTTTCATCCGTGTTATTTTTCCCCTGGCTTGTTTTTTGAGTTTGCCTTTTTGGATTCTGTTTCGTTGGACCTTTGGATTTTTACCTCCCTGAACCACTATAAGCCTTTGTTTCTTTGTTCCTGTTTTAGTTCATTAAATCTTTTTGAACTGCTCCCCATGGTCCGGTGTCATCTGCATTTGGGTCCTCCAACTTGTTAAACTCATTGCTGCTTCTTGTCAGTACAAGTTTTCCTCAAACTCTTTTAGATATCATTCAGTAACAAACACTGTTTAACCTTGCTGTACCAGAACTTTGGGAAAAGGTAAACTTTATTTCCTGAAAAATGAAACAATAAAATTCTTGTCCATCTCTGAACCTTTTGGGGGAAAAAAAAACCCCAGCTGGATCATTTGAACATGTCTCCTGTATTTTAGCTGTCTATCACTCGTACTCACAAATCATTCCACTTGGTAGAGCAGGAAGTCCTTTACGCAGCTGTGGGTGAATCGAGCCGCTTCTTCTAATACTGGAGTGTTTACCAGCACAGTGTTTTGGCAGTGCTGTTACGATGATGGCAAGAACTCAAAGTGTGTGTGGATAGAAAGCTGGAAAGATTAATTAACACCAGTCACTAAATATAACTATGATGCATTTTCATGCTAATGCCAAGTTTTACAGTCTGATAGATACATAGACAGATAGATAGATAGATAGATGTGTTCATATATCAAAATCCAATTATGTTTTCTTCCTGTTTTCTTTCTTTCCTGGTGCAGAGCTAAGATTCATGAGTTAGCTAGCTAGCAACAACATGGTACGCTGGATTATCATACGCCCACTTTTCAATGTTTAAATCATATTTCTCTCAACATTTTGTTTTGACTAAACCAAGATTTCCGACTTGGTTTGTGTTCTTTAACATTAGTGACTGAAGCTGAGCAGCAGTTCTTTTTTTGGTCCAAAAACAATCTAATCATTGATTTGTTGAATGCGTTCATGTGACTAAAATCATCTAGTGAGATTGTCACATAAATGTGTGTGTCATTTGCATAATTATAGTAAAATATTTTGTTGTTTCCTATAATATGAACTAGTAAGAGTATATACAAGTTGAACAGAAGGGGCCCAAGACTGGTCCCTTGGGGAACTCCACTTGCCATTTAAAGTAAAAGTAAACCTTCAAGTAAAGCACTTGAAACTAAATTTTGGACTGCCCATTTTTCCTGTAGTGTAGGGCCAGTCTTAGCTGATTCAGCTTGTACTGGGAGCTCGGATCACTGGTGGAGCATCGGTGGTCACAGCTGGTGGGGAGCAGCACAGGAATGGGCACCAATACTCTACTTCCTGTGTTCGAACTGGTGTCTGAGTCTGAGATAACCACACCCCCTTCATTTGAATATAACCACTGGAATTAAAAAGAGCTGAGAAATAAATGTGGCATCAGGAAATAAAAGTTCTTAGAAAAACATAAACAACTATTTATTTATTGCCTATAAAGTAATTATATTGACACATTTACATTTATTTCTATATTTATTATCCTTGGCAGGTGTGAACCTGGATCATGTAGTTGCTTCTGTGTGTGAGTGAGTGAGTGTGTGTGTGATCACCGGACCTAAAGCTTGTCCGCAGCTGATCTCGAATATTACTGAACCGATTAACCTAATTTTTTTTGTGCACTTTCATGACTGTATGCTGAGGGACCTCTATGATTCACAGTTTAAAAAAAGAAACTTGAAAGAACTTTTAACTGGCCGTCATGTTTTTATGACCACAGGCATTATGTTTTCTGGGAGTCGTGTCAATGTTGGCAGAACTTTGCAAATCTCTGCTGGTTGCATCTGGCAGTTGTGGTGGCATTGCGGTAAGTGCTTCACCATCTATTGCCTGGCGGGGATCAGCACTCTGATGAATGCACTTTTCTAGTTTATGCATGTATTTTGTTATTTATTTAATATGGACTTAAATGTAATTCCTTAGACTACAACCCAGCAGGTCAGTTTGTAAGCTGACTTCAGGCTGATTTTAAATTGTTTTCGTGTTTCTGTAATATCAGCTGCTTCTTTCTGCAAACAAATGATAACAAATGGCATCATACACAATCACATTTTTTAAGCCTTAGTTCCTTGTGAATCTTTCTCATCGTTCCAAATCCCACTGTCATATTTGCAACTCCAGAGGGATTAAGTGGAAGGATTTCGACTGATCCTTGTTTGTGCACCTCCTCCGTTAAATGGCACAGACGGAAAACAACAAGCAGCTTTCTAATAAACACTGTAATACACACTGGCATCTCTGTGACACAGACTCAGTCTCACTGGCAGCTTTTTGAAGCTCCTTATTCAAACAACAACAAACTGTAACAAAATAAAAAAAGTGGCGGCTGCACCATATGGCTGCTGAATGTAAAAATAGCTGTTGGGTGTGTTTTATTTCTGCTGTGTGTGTGTGTGTGTGTTTGTGTGTGCTGCCACAGTAAAATCACTGCCAGAGTTGTTGTTGATGATGCAGCCTCAGTCTGTCCCGTGGGAGCCCGTCCTGTCTCCCTGGATTCCTTCCCAAATGAGGTGTAAAACACACACACACACACCGAAGCAGATGTTTGTGAAAGGTCACCTGCCTGCCAGCCTCTGCATTAATATAACTCATCATCAGTCTGTAGTCAGGTGGCAGAAGACAACACATCCCTCCACCTCCGGATCCACAGATCTCACTGGCTGAGATACTCGGCCCCGGAGTGTTTAAGATAATCAGATTAAAGTGGATCGAATCTGCGGGCCTGTGTTCACATGAATGGACTGCTGAGACACGATGATGGGGAGGAATGATAATGAGTCCTCGTACTTCACCGTGTTAAGGCAGTGAGGGCTGAATGCCACGATAAGCAAATGAAAACACTAGAGGAGGTGATGCTCGGTTCAGTATTCAGCGCGTTCACACGGTGGCAGTTTTTCTTTTGATGTCAGTGAGGGAAGCTCAGATCCCGTACTGCTGTGTTTCGGCTGACAGAGGAAAATCTGGAGGGACACTGGGCCATATTTCAAGCTGAGTTAGTGTTGATTTCAGATTGCTCAACAACAAGATAATGAGTTTAGAGCCACGCTAACAGGCTGTATGAAGGTGCTGCCTGCTTACAATAGCAATGTTTACAATGTTTACTATCATGGTTGTGCACAGACTGTCCTCACCAGAAAAACATGCATGTTGGTCATAAATTTAAACAACTTATTCTCACTGATATGTCTGCTTATTGTGGGCATATTAAAGTCCATATTAAAGTCCAAGTCCAAAATTGTCTGATTTTTTTGCAAAATAAGTTTAGATATCTTGTTAAAATTGCTTACATATCATTGTAAACCTTGCAATCATTTAGTATTCGAGGATTCATGAAAATATATTGTATTATATGAAACACTTTCCGATCCATCTGTTTCACAGCAGGACCCCATTTTCTGTGAGCTGTGTTGATCAGTGTCCTCAGAAAACTGAAAAAAATTAAAACGTATTGAGTCTTACAGAGCTCCACTAACACTTCAGTTACAAGGTTGAACTACTTCTCTGTTTTACTTATTTGGTCCCATGACAATATGATCATCTTTGGACCATCGTCTCCATTCTGTGAAACTAAATACAGCCTTTTGCTAATATGAGTCCATGTTTTCAGGCGTGGCTCTCACCTTTACTGGAGCTGTTGACGTAATACCTCTGTCCCTCAGGTGACATGTAGCTTCTCCATCCTGGGGGAAGAGGTCGGCTGTCAGTCTCCTCCCTGGGTGCAGCAGCAGAGCTCACGGCCGCCGGCTCCTGTCATCAACAAACACTCAATTTTACCACCACATGAATTAAGCAAGTTTTCTTCCTGTAAAACATGATCAGACTTTATTTAAACTGGGGCTTAAAATCTACATTTCCAACACAAAAGCAGTGAAGTTGATTCTGTTGTGAGTTTGTGTTTGGGTTGCATTTTACAGGATTATCTGTTAAAGGATGAAAGTACTTCATTGCACAATATTTGACTGATGTTTACTGATAGAACAAGTTCTGTTGCATGAGAACAATCTGTTCTAATTAGGAAAAACATTCAGTTGATTAATCCAGAACAGAAGTGGAGCGTAAGTACATTTGGTCAAGGGGGTATTTTCTTTCCTTCCATTTTATACTTCACTGCACTCCAGGCGGAAATATTGTAGTTTTTACTTCATTCCATTTATTTGACAGCTTAACGGTAAATGTCCCAGTTAAACTCACCAAATCCACTTTTCAGACATTTTTAATAAATACTGCCCCAATTTAAGCAAGAATGTTTTAGTTAAAATGAAAATCTTATTTCTTTTATCAAGTGTCAATAATTCATTTAAACGGATTTCCAATGGTTTTATCTTGTAAATTTCAAAAATCTGTCAAAAGTCTGACATGGGCTTAATGGTACCTAATATACCCTTTCATCCCATAGGTGTTCCAAGTAAGCTCACTCCATGAATTGTTGATTAAAAAAATATATAAATTAAAAAAAAAAACAAAAAAAAAACTTACATCCCAAACATATTCTCTTCAAATTGCTTTCAGTAGCTATTTTGATTTTGTCTCCACTCCTCTAAGTAAAACTTAAAACATGTATTTGGAACACTGACAAAAAACAACAATTGTTTAAAGGACCAGAGTGTAGGATTTAGAGGCATCTAGCCGTGAGGTTGTAGACTGCATCCAAACAAAGACGGCTCGCCTCACCCTCCCCTTTCAAACACTAAAGGTTGATAAGAAATTTGTCCCGGACTTACCTCGAGGTAGGGCACAGAGAGGCAAAGTACAGTGCTACAACCACTATGTCTTGTCTGCCTGGTATACAAATGGCTGAGCTACATTTAACACTGGATTGAGCTACGTTCATAAACTACATGATTCACAAACACAGATCCGAGCAGTGCGTCACACTGAGGGTAGAGGTGCAGCTTCGTCAGGTGCCATATGAAAACAATTTTTTACGCTGATCTGATGTGTGGGGTCCTTAAGAGAAACCACAGTGAAATCATGCCAAAAAAACTTAAAAGGCCTTATCTTACTTTTGTTTGTATGGTGAGCTTACATGAACACGCCGTGTCAGATTCACCAAATGCTATTAAATTTAGATAAATGTGTAAATGATGGGCATATTTGAGTGCACATGCACAAGACATGTAAATTCACATAATTAACGCCCCTATAATACCATGTAAGGCTGCACTTCCTGCCCCATATGTCAGAAACATGCCATCAAAGAGTAAAAAGAACTTTCCAAGTTCAGAGGTTGAAGTCCTTCATACAGAGATCCATAAACAAAGTCTACAATTTTAGCAGCAACAACAGTGGACTTAAAGGACCTGTTGAAGCCAAAGAATAGGAAAATCGAGTGCTGTTACCTGAAGGTTGTACTGTCAATGAAAATTAGGTAGTCAAGGGGAATTTTACACATTTTTTTGATTTCCAAACTCAAGTCTTCAAAGTAGTCAATCATTAGTGAAACACTTCAGCTTGAATAACAGCAGAGTAACTGCACATGACTCCAAGAAAGGTCTGGAACATTGACTGTAAATAAAGATGGACGCCATGGCTCCTCTTCCTCCCACTGTAAAATGAAGCCAACCTAACCCGAGTGTGAGCACTGCCATCTTGCGTCGGTGATGTTGTTTAGAGCCAGACTCTGTGCAGTAATGAGGGAGTCATGCTTTCGAGGTCCCACCCACGCTGCTAGCTGTCAATCATGACATTAAATCATCTTTTTATATAATCAAATGACTAATTAAAATCAAACTGATCAGAAAAATGAATCTGAGTGTGATGAATGCTATCTGAGCTGTCATCTCTTTTTCTTTGAGAAAAAGATTTGACGTGTACTTTGTTGTTTTAGTTTGGCCCATGACACTGGGGAGGCAGGTTTTATGACCTGTGCTGCAGCCAACCACCAGGGGGCGATCAAGATGTCCTAGCTTCACTTTTTGGGAGCTCTCATGTTGTCCATTTCATGTCAATGGCCTAGACCACTCGAACGTATTATCTTAGACAAAATTCAAAATATGAGAAAAGCCGTAAATGCTGCAAGTTCTCCTAAATCACTTGAATTTGGAAGGAATCTAACTGGCTCTTACAAGAGGCCCTTTGATTCCTATCCTTAGGTGACAATACCCGAGTGAAAACACACCTATGAATATTAATTTCTGCCATATTCTGACAATAAATCCCCATAAATCTTGAATACTAGACCTGTAAATGACCTGAATACTTAATATGTAGCTGTATCTATAAATGAAGACGAATTAACTCATATATTCTGCTATGATGCTGAATAATGTGGACATTTACTATCGAGGATCCTTAGGGCTGTGAAAATGGATATTTTAATTCATCCTGAGAAAGGGAACCTTAAGCAGAAGTAGAAGTGTATAATGTGATGCAGCTGCTTCATTAAAGTTTATGTTGACTAACAACATTTCCACAAGCTTGCATATACAGTGAATGTAAATGTAGGAGCCATGACAGCCTCTGCAGTAAGTGATCTTATTATCATCTATTTCCCATTTTGCTTTTCAGCAGCTCTCAGTTGCTAAATAATTGTGTTTTTCATATGGTGAAATATGATCGACTAAATGGATAAATAATGATAAATGCCCGCTCCACCTTATCAGCAGTCCCCAGGAGCCTGCACCACAGACCATTATATACAGCCTGCCTTGCACACTGTACTCTATACTGGGCCAGAAATTACTGCAGTGTGCTTTACAAGGGAAAAAGGAGTGTTTTAATCTGCAGGGATCGCTGGCTGGCTGTTCATTTTCAGACGCAGCGGTGCATGGCCTGCTCAGATCTGTCTGCTGCAGCTGACAGAAGGCCGGCTGAACTTCAGGACGGTGCACTCCAGTCAGACATCTGAGGAGAGGTGGGCGGACACGATTGGACAGATATATAAATGGGGAGATTATTAGCAGGATGATAAAGGAGTCATATCATGTTCCTGTGCTCGCATGGGCAGTAGGGCAGAGTGGGTGGATAAAGGCGATTGATGTGCAACATTAAAGGGACTCATTGCATCTTCTCTATCTCTGCCACTGGTGTAAGTTTTCTGTGAGGGCAGAAAAGCAGATAGCTTCAGCTGTGTTGTACTGCAGTATTTTAGCTGCTGAAGTCACAGAGGAGATGTTTGCTGCACAGAAAAGATAAGTGACATCCTGACAGGTAACAGTGACCCATGCACTGTAAGGTCACCCCATCTTAATTCATGCTCCACAATATAATTGGGGAAAAAATGTAATCTTCATTCGTTATTGCTGACAGGATCATGTATCTCTTATCAGACAGAACATTCCAGCTAGCCCATCCTCACCAGACAAACAACCATATATTTTTTCTGTCATATATTTTTTTCAATCAGCTTATTATGAACTATATTTGCGTTTATTGTAAGGTAGTGACTTCTAGTGGCCATAGTAGCCTAATTATCACAGGAACAAAAGAAGAAGTCAAGTGATGTAGTATAAAAAGTGACAATATCTGCATATGGAGCATGGATGTATTATCAGACCTGAATATGGTGCATGGATGTATTAGAAGACCTGGATATGGCGCACGGATGTATTATAAGACCTGGATATGGCGCATGGATGTATTATCAGACCTGGATATGGCGCACAGATATATTAGAAGATGTAGATATGGCGCATGGATGTATTATCAGACATGGATATGGCGCACGGATGTATTAGAAGACCTGAATATGGTGCATGGATGTATTATCAGACCTGAATATGGCGCATGGATGTATTACAAGACCTGGATATGGCACATGGATGTATTACAAGACTTGAATATGGAGCATGGATGTATTATAAGACCTGATGTATCACATAGATATGTTATAAGACCTGATATGGTGCATGGATGTATTATAAGACCTGGATGTGGTGCATGGATGTATTATACATCAGAACAGCACATACGAGTACAAAACGTTAGGTTGCCAGACACTGCTAATGCTGAATTACCAGATATCGCTGTCTGTAAACAACAAAACCTGTAAATAGACAACTGTTAATCTAAGCTAGGCTGAGATATAGTCACAGTGGTCTACAGTACCTTATGACTGATCTCCAGCAGCATCACACTCAAGCTAACAAGTAGTTAGTTACTAGTTAGTAGTAACAATTACCGTTCCCTGGAGGCTCATAAATTCTCACTGCTCTCCTTTTTGGATCTTTTCCTTTCCAGGAACAATGAGGAACCAGAGATCGTGATGGATTTGTTTGTTTATTGATTTTACAACCTGCTACACAGCAGCTTCTCTGCAAACGGGTGTAGTGATTATTGAATAGTCTCTCAGTCAGTCACATCACTGGCAGCAACGACAGCTCTGCAAATGGAAAGCTTCACTCCAAGAAAGGAGATGGACATGGTTCAGAGCGTCACAACAACATTACAACAAATCTGCACCCACACACAGATGGAATCTGATTTTTGCTCAGGTGGTTATAATAACAACAGAAATATAAAATCAGGATTACACACATGATCATGCTGTATAGCAGAAAACTATAAACTCACAATTGAGACAATAAACTCATCAGGAAACTTACTTTACTCAGGTCATACATCGCGTAAGAAGTGGGATCATTTTTATATTAAACTTAATACAATCAGACTTCTTCTTGCAACCGGCGGAGTTGCCCCCTGCAGGCCATTAGACAAAATGCAGGTTTAAGGCACTTTTGCATTGGCTTCAGTTTGCAGACCCAGAAGCTCCATCCACTTCTTCTTCGACTATCTATGGTAAAATGCTACTGGACATAAACTAAATAACTTAAGCAGAGGAGTTTCATGGCAATGCAATTTGTAGGAGACAATGTTAAAATTTAAAATCACGAAAAAGCATCAATACTACAATTATTTTACTAGCATGAGCTGTAGGTTTAAAATGAAACTTTTATAAGAATTTCACCTGTTCTCTGGCTCTCAAGGAGAAAGTTGGCCAACTGAGCATTTATGGTTTTAAGAAACAGATCTGTAAGATATCCATGCCAAATCCCACAATCCTCTGGGGTGCTGCTCTCAATGTAACCCTGAAACTAGGATCTCCACTCCACTCGTGTTAGCTCAGTTCTCTCTGAATAGGAGGAAACTAACAAGACAGGCTGTGTCAGACTCCCGCAGAAGGGAGGATGCCTCTCGCTGCTTTACTGAGCCTCTTCATGAGGGCTGACAGGGGAAGAAAGGAAGCGTCGAGATTCCTTTCTACCTGGAAAATAAGATTAATGAACCTCAATCTTCTTATGGTGGTGCAGGAGGAGAGCTGATGTTTACATTTTTGTGCTTTTGTCCACCGTTTCTGCACCTTTTTCCACAGGCTTTATATGATTTCACCTGCATCCATATCACCCAAGAAGAAGAAAAAGGGTTGTTTTTTTTATTGAGGATGAGAGACATAAGCTAAAAAATGGGACATCTCATCACAGTTTTTCATTATCATAAATCTATTTTGGAATCTAGATTCACTGTATGAATTATCAAAAAGAAAAGGCGTCCGCATGTGTCATTTTGGATGCCTACAACAAAAGCTGATGCTCTGTTTCTGTTCCCCGAGGCTGCAGCTGCTGAGAGTTTCAAACAACAGCAATTATAGAGAAACAAGAGGAAGCCTTATAGAGGAATGTACAGTCACACAGGATGCTGATAAAAATAATAAAGTGGAGGCCATGAAAAAAAAAGCAGGGAGGCCTTTATTCTCTCAGAGGCTAAATAAACATAGCAGCACATTACTCAGCCTGTTGGCAGGTTGGCTTTTGTTCCTCTTAGAGAGGCAGAGCTGTGGTGAGGATGTAAATGAGGAGAGTCCTGTTCTGACCCCGGCCGCAGGAACGTGCACAGATGGACCCCAGATGGTGCTCAAGCACCTGCCCTTTTGGTCTCTGACCAGACAAGTGCCCTTTTTTACAAGACATTTTCTCATTTTATATTTTAGTTTTTAAATTTGGACCATAAGTCTCCTAGATCTCCGACATGCTGTTCACTTGCATTTGCACACCATCACACCACAGACACCCAGTTCAGACCGTTTGCACAAAAACGTGAACATCACACCAAGCTGAGGATCTACAGTGTCTTTCAAGTCATCTTGGTGTGACTTGGATTACACCGGATGAGCAGTATGGAGGCAATTTATGTATTTTGTTTCGGTTGTTTTTTTAACATTTAAAAACTGGTCACAGTTCACTTCAATTGTTTGAGAGATTCTGTTTTCCTGTGAAACTCCAGCAGTGTTTTGTGGGCTAAAAAAATTAAACCCGACCTTTAATTGACATTAGGGTGAGAAGATAATGACTGAATTTTCATTTTTGGGTGAACAATCCCTTTACAACATCTCAATACAACCAGCTGTAATCAGGAAATAGTGCACCCTAAATGTGTCCTCTAGTGTGACATAATAAGATGAGAGAGATTTTTCTTCATTATATAGTGTTATTTATTTAATGTTAAATTATGAATAACACATTGTTTTCCCCATTACTTTGCTGTCATTCTCTTGAAACTGCTGAAAATTATACCAATTTATATAGTGATGATTATTTCTCCCCTCCACTGATCTGATATTTTGACATAAAAAATACATTTTGGTACTTGTCACAGGACAAAGTAAAAATTCTAACTTTGAGTATCTCAAAGAAGAAAGATTCTTTTCCGATGAAAACAAAATAAACCATATATTTTTTAAGACAAAATCAAAGCAGTTCCTTCTGCTGCTGCTGCTGCTGCTGCTGCTGCACACCACATCTCTAAAAGTTTTTGTCCTCCTGAATCAGGTAAGTGTGAGTTCTCTGGGAGCAGAACAACACATTTCACATCCAGCATCTTTTTGTTCACTTATCACAAACTTTAATTGTGAATGAACCTGAAGAACCAGGCTGTGTTTGCTGATAACTTCTGGAGTGATGTGGGGTGAGATTTGAAGGTTTCTTGTGTAAAAATCGCACTCGGAAAGAGAACTGAAAATCTGTACTCAAGAACAAGTCCTGTTACATTAGTAAAAATATTACAATTACAGGTAAAAGTATTGGTGTTAGTAAAAGTACAAAATATTTGTCCCAAAAATGACTCAGAGTATTAGTTACTTTTTAACCATTAATACATTATCAATAGCAGATATTCAATCAAGTGTGGTTTCTGTTTTTCCAGATCTTCAGTCTTAATTACTCACAACTAGTCACAGTCACCTCTACAAACTAGGGTTGCAAATTTTGTGCATTTTCCTTAACAGATAATTTAAAGCACAAACAATGTCAAAAATAATTCCTAACATATAAAATGCATGTTTTCCTTTCTCGTATTTTTCTCATTTTAAGATTCTGTTTTTCAACAAATGGTTCTGCCACACAAAAAAGTGTCAAATGAGGTGCGATTACTGATTAGTTACTGATTAAATGTTGATTTATACCTTTTTAATTGGTTAAATTCTCAATGGCGATTAATCTTAATGGCAGTTAATCATTAATGATGTGCCTGTTTCTGATTAGACAACGTTATTGGCCAATTGTACAGTTTTAAAAGTAACTAACAAGAGCAGAAAAGACTATTTCTGAATGTTTTTTTTATTTACTGCTGCATGCAAACTGAAAACAAAGTCTCACATCTTCTCACTTCATTGTCTGTAGTTACTTGATACAGATACAAGCCGCTCACTTCTTTAAATAACACATAAGGCAATTAAAAGAAGTTCTTACCATGCTGCTACGCTGCTGAGCTGCAGAACTGTATCAGTCAACCAGCCACTGGAAACATGAATGAAGAGACAGACGGGATTATTGGATCTCATTACTGTCCAAAATGATCCAAAGCCTGCAGTGTCACAGCTCAGGACACAGAGGGGATGGTGAGACACTGACTATCTTTCAAGCTAAGAGAGACATTTTTTCCATTTGTTAAAAAATAAAAGGGCTGGCAGAGAGACATGCTTTGGTTTTGATCAGTGCAAGACGTTTTCTATGAGTCTTTGTTGAGCAGAAATGTCCAGCGGTTCTCACTCTGTGTCACAAACACAAAAGAGGACACTGTCACACAGAGCTGTGATGTTCTGGGACACAACAAGGACTTTTCTGTCTCGCCTGCTTGTTCTGCTTTTGCTAAATCGAATTGACTCTGCACACAGTGAGTGTCAGTCTGCTCGTAGTCCGTTCAAACAGATGAGGTCTGTCTCTCTCAGGAGAATGAGGCCACTTGTGATTACGCTACAGATCCGGGCCGAGGCGAGGCAAGGCGAGGCCTCCTGGGTCCACAGACAAGATCTGAGAATTATAGTTTACTTTCCAGTGTGCAGATGTGCAGTTTAGGGCTTCAACTAATAGTAATGCTAAAAGACACATTGGTCGGATGGTGAAATACGGCAGATATAACTACATGATAGATGACAGAAATACACTCATTAACGTGGGAAAAGGAAGCACAGGAACTCAATTAGCGCAGCAGACTTTGAGACAGGTCACCCAAGACCACTGTCGCAGAATAAGAGCTAAGCTAACCCGGCTCAGACCTGAGACAGCAGGCCAGAGAGAGATGCATCGTCATCGACCCACTTTTTTTGAATCTGCGTCAACCCACAGCCCAAAGTTACTGCCGCTGGTAAGCTAGGGTTAGTTTGCCGGACATGCTAACGTTTGCAGCTTATGTCAGAGCAGATGAAGACAGAATTTAATTCATTCACCACACATGTGCTCTCCTGATTCACATTTTTGAGAGACGTCACCGTCCAGACTCATGAAATGATGAGTATCGTTCTTCTCAGAGCCTCCTGCACACCTTCAACATGCACAGAAATGGAAAGCTTGACAGTTATTGTTGCTAAGCTATGATTGGTCAACTGCCATTTGGAGGTGGAGCTTAGCAAAGGGCCAATTAGTAGTATTTCTTATTATAAATTTGTTCCCAAGAAAAAACATATGAAGGAAAATGAACATCCTGTAAGATGTAAGGATTTTCTTGATGTAGGGGAGCCCCAGTGGTTCATATTCATTTTCATTTTCAGTAGGTTCTAATTGCTGGAGTCAGGTTGAGGTTTGTGATTTGAATGTGAGAGCAAAAGAGATGTTCAGAGTTTTTCACAGATGCATGCATTTACATATTAAACACATGCATCTGGACCAACTTAGAGGGTTAGGAATTCTACCCCTACTTAAAGCCCCCCAAACAACATTTTGCACAGTGTTCCCAAAAGGCTAGAAATAGCCCTGTTTGTTTGCCTGGCAGTCTGCTACACCTGTACAATTCAAAGGGAAACACTGGAGGAGCCCTTCAGTGAATTAATCCATTCTTCAAACTGGACATCCTGGATCATATTTCATTTTCTCACCTTAAATAACACACCCCACGAACACAGCCCCCTCTGCTGGTTTAATGCAGGACTGTTTTTGGTTTAAATCTCCATTTATCCCTCAGGCTGACTGAACTACACTGTGAGACAATGATCCAAAGAGACAAAATGTTTCAGCGTTACTGTTTTTTTTTAGGTTTTATTCTAATTTGTCTAATTTTTGTTTACTTGGCTGCAAACCAAAAAAGGACTGGGACACAATTCAACAAATCACAACAAATAACAATCATCATTAAATTAATAATCTGTTAGTAATTAGTCCGTCTTAGATGTGAGGGATTTTGTAATATTAGTCACAGCAGAGAGCGGAGGCTTTATGAGAATAATTATTTATTTATCACTCAGCCTGTTAAAGCTTTGTTGTTGTATTATTTTCAGACAGAACTGGTTGCAATAGTCAGAAGATCATCTGTGTGTTTCTCTAATGTGTGTTTTCTCCTCCTCATTCTGTCAAAGTAGCTTTGTTAAAAAATAAAAGCATTGAAAGAAGAAAAAGGGCAAAACTAGGTTATTTTTGTCACACTGTCCACTTTTTAAAATGTTGGATCAAAAGCAGTTGGATGTCTCACTGGAAAGCAACATCTTTGAGGCACAAATGAGCTGCTTTAAGACGAGACAAGGGAAACAAACAAGAGTTTATGACTTTATCTCATGCTGACAAAAAGATCTTTTTTTTTTCTGGGATGTTAAAACAAAACTTGATATGACTTCGTTATGACTGCCAGGATGTTTATCTTGCAGGACTCAGTTCTACCTGCTCTATTTTCCTGGAAGCTGCCACAGCACCACCGCAGCGAATCATAATTAGTGATACATCAGCCTCAAGCATCTTCTTGAATTTTCGCTCTCCATGCACTGTCAATAGGAGACTGCGCAGCTTTTTTAATGATTGATGAGGGTCAAAGGTCGTTCCTCTCTGGTGTATTAAGAAAATACACAATACTTCACATATGTGCTGACACAGAAAAAGCAACACAGTACAACAGAGGGTGTGTGGGTCTTTGTGTTGCATTTAAAGGGATAGTTTGTTTTTTTTTTAATGTGGGCTTTTACGAAGACCTCACATTATCTACAGCAGGCAATGTGCCGGCGCAGAAGCTAAAAAGAAAAGATGTTTTTGCCATTTAAAAATGTACCACATAAGAAAAATAGATAATATCAGTTTAAGTCTATTTAGAATATTGCCATCACTTTACTTTGCTGTCATGCAGCCTTTTCTGAAGGGAATATCACTCTCTACAAACCAACCAAACTCCATAGGTGAAATCAAAAAACAAAACAGAAGTTGTTGGTCCACTGCTGCCTCAATCTGTTCATGTGTTTGTGTTATTGTGTGACTTCGGTGAACCAGGTCTAACCTTTGAAAACACCAAAGTTGCACAATAACGCAAACATACTAACAGATCGAGCCAGCGGTGGACCAGCAACTCCTGTGTTCTCCAAGGTAAAATGACTAGTTTCGCCTATGGAGTTTGGTTGGTTTGGAGAGAGTAATATTTGGCTAATATAATGATGGCTTCCTGTCAAAAAAGGCTGTCTGACAGGAAGGTAAAAAGGTGAAAATATTCCAAACTGGGGGCATGTCGACTCTATCTACTGTAGGTACCTGTTGCTTTTAATATTAATGTAGGTTTTCCTTATGACGATCACAATTCTCATAACTAATCCACACCTTCAGAAAAATATGTGACTCACTGACCTCATGAGGATTCAGCCTTCTCCTCTCCTCTCCTGTAACCTTCAAGCTCTCCCTGAATAAAAATCCTTGTTGTAGCATCCGCACATGATTAAGTTTTATGTGCTGCTGAAGAAACCAGTAATAGTTTAAAAGGTTTTTATGGTTTAAGAAGCGTTTTGGAAGGAAGAACAATCTAAGAGCCTCTCTGGTGGAAGAAACTTTTGCAGTCCAGCTGATATCAACTGTACAATCAAAGTGAAACCTTAAACCTGCTGAGATGCTAATGCTAAAATCCTGTCCTGTGCCTCACCTTGCTGTGGCATTACAGTTACACGACTTTATAGCCTCTTGCACAAGCTTCACTCGAAATGTTAGCCAGAAACAACTGACAGGAACGTTGACCACAAGCTGTGATTGGTTAATGCTGAAGATCACGGACAACCTCACACAAGAATAACAATGCACTTCTCTCACCGGACTGTTTACTTTGGTCTGCCGCCACAGTCTCATTGTTAAAACACTGTATCCCACTCAGGCTCTGAAGGCCTTTATTTCCACAGCAGCTGCCCCTGCAATAATCCTCTAAAAGGAATATAATCAATCCTCTTCAAATCCACTTTTAAAGGTTGTCTGCTTGTTCGTGTCCGGGCACTAATCACGTCAGTCTGCAGCTGTAAAACCCTCAAAACATGTTGGGTAATCAAAGGGAATGTGGATGAGATCGTACTGATGGCATAAATAACCTGCAGCTCGTTAACAGGCAGGTTGATCTTTTTTAATTTGCAGGATTTGGGTTTGAAATAAACATTGAAGTTGGCTTATTTGCATGAAATATGATTTACATTGTAAAAAAAAGAGCTGAGGATTAATTTTTACCATAATTCAAACCACACTTTGAGCATGTAGTAAAAAGAAAACTTGAGAAAACTATTATTATTAGAATTCAGTTGTTGTTGGACAATTTTCATGCCCCCCCCCCCCTTTTTTTAAATGAATTTATTTATATATTTTTGGCCCTTGTTATGCCTTTATTTCCAAGACAGCTTAAGTCATGGCAGGACAGGGGGAGAAAGAGAGTCGAAGGATGACATGCAGCAAAGAGCTCTAGGCGGGAATCAAAGCCATGGCAACTGCAGAGGTTGTGCTTTTCACAGACATGAGTCAGTAAGTGCTTTACAACAGTATAAAACAACATTCAAAATAAAGAAATCAATAAAGTGAAAAGATTAAAACAGCACATTAAATAAAAGTGAGAACACACAAATCAATTCAGAAATTGTTGCATCATGCATCAGTATTGTTCAAATGTGACATTCTGTGGTGTCACTGCACTCTATATATAACCTCACTGCATCTTGTGCTTAATCCATGATCCATCCTTATCCATGATAAGCAACAGGTTCGTGTAACTCTACCACCGCATGCCCATGTAAAGGAAGGAGGCCTCACACCAAGGACAATGGTGAGATATAAAAAGGGACAGTGCAACCGGTTATGATTGTTATCGCAGCGTAATCCAGAGTCCACAGTCCCGTGGTGTGCAGCAGCAACTGAGCAGGATTATTGTCTGCGTTTGCATCTTTTAATAAACTTCAGTTTCAAACTTTCTGGCAAGCATACTGGTGCAGTAAGCGGGTGAGTATAATGGGATTCTGGATTCAATTTCAGGCATTATCTACTGCATAAAGTCATTTAAAATATGCTGATGATGGTGAGGTTTTTTTTTGTCTTTGATTCAGGAGGAGAAAATGAGCACAGATGGGGAAATGGCAATCTTCGGGCCTGCTGCCCAGTTCCTCCGCAAGTCTGAGAGGGAGAGGACGGAGGCTCAGTCTCGCCCGTTTGACGGCAAGACGGCGTGCTTCGTCAGCGATGAGAAAGAGCTGTACGTCAAGGCTGAGATCCAGAACAGGGAGGACGGCAAAGTCACTGTCAAGACCGTGGATGACAGAGTGGGTGTACTGAAGGGTTATGCTGATAAATTGACCTTTTATTAGACACTCAACGCAGACGGTGAATATGGCTTTTCTGTTTTAATGGGATGTCTGAGCAGGACTTTATATTCCAGGGTGAAGTGGAGGGATTTTACGCAGCTTCAGGGTGTCTGTCTGTAAAACCGGCAATAAAGAATCTGCAGAATTTTATTAGTCTGGCTTTCAACAGAGACATTTAGTGGTGCCTGAAGCTCTGAGTGCTGCTTCACCTTTCATAAGAGTAATATTTTCTTCGCATTATGTTTTTAAAGTTCATGAAGACAATGAATATGCAGTTTTTGGTGGACACCCACATTTGTAAAAACTACTTTCTGACAATGCTTCAAACTTTAAAGTGTCAGTTCAACCCATATTTTTCACCCATTCTGTAGTGCTGTTTATTCATCCAGATTTTTTGGTGTGAGTTTGGAGATATCGGCTGTAGATATGTCTGCCTTTTCTCCTGCACTCTTTCTTTCTGCAACAGAATCGACCGGAACTACTTTCTTACCACTAGACATCCCTACAGTTACTCTGCAACTCAGATTAAAACTATTTATGTTTCTGTTTTCCAGACTTTAACCGTCAGGGAGGATCAAGTGTTTCCCATGAACCCACCAAAGTTTGATAAGATTGAGGACATGGTGATGATGACGCACCTTCATGAACCTGCAGTGTTGTTCAACCTCAAGGAACGATACGCAGCGTGGATGATCTACGTAAATCCTTCGACAAACACTGACGCCAATCAGCAGGGGTGCAAACGTGGGATTAAACTTCTTTAAAAAAGGAAGAGGCCTCAGAACTTGATTTATTTTAAAAAATATGTGTAATAATGGCCAGTTATGTTAAATTATTACACTTGTTTCCAAAGCAATATGGCAGTATCATGGGTGACAAACATCTCTCTTGCTAAAATTGATATTTCTACCGTTAAAGAGTTTGATAACACTTTAAAAATTTTAGACAAGACAAAGACATTATGCTTTTAACTGCTGACCAGTAGTAGAAAAACTGAATATTGTTTTTTTTAACTGCCATCTGCCCTGAAGCTAATTATTAAACTGGAGGAAATCAAAAGGAGGCATTTTGTTCCCTGTAGAGTCGCTGTCAAACACAGATGGCTGCTCATAATTTGATTTATTGCTTTGAATACATACATTTACTCTGACAGTAACTGGGCTACTGAGGGCTGAACATTTATTAAGGTAATGTGAAGGATACACTGTGCTTTTAACATTGCTTTCATGTGTGCATGACCATGGGACATGCAGCTCATCCTGCATAATACTGGACTGATCAGTCTAATTTTTTGTGCACATTCACTGCTGCATGTTCAAAGGCCTCTGTGATTCACAATAAAAAAAAAAACAACAACTGAAAAACCTTTTTAAAGGTTCTGCAGGTGTTATATTTTGGGTCGTAGCATTCTTATGAAAATATATCTTCAATCTCTTCTGTTTTCCCTCCTTATTATGCACTGACTTTATTTGTGGTCCTTTGTTTGATACGTGACTTTAAAGGTTTAAATTGATGACATTTAATTCACTCCACCTGCCAATAAAGGGCGCCAGTGCCGATAAGACTGACAGAATCTAGATTAAAACAAGACAAGGCCTTAATAAGGAAACCAAAACTTGATTTATTTTAAAAAAAAATGTGAAAAAAACTGAAGTGAGGTGAGATTATTCTACTGCTTCCCACTAGTTTTGCAATGAAAGATATACAGTCAAGTTTTTTCCCCCATAAAAATTTACCCAAACTGATCAATCAATTATTAAAATAGTTGGTGATTAATTACATTATCAATTCATAGGCGATTGTTGTTGCAGATTGATCGCCCCCTGGTGGCCAAATGTTAATTGGTGTCAGTGTATTGTCAGTTTTATCATAACATTAAATGTGAAATACCCTGGCAACAGTTGCTGAACAGTAAATTATTCACATGATCTACATCATCTGGAGATTTGGGTAATTTTCAATCATGAATATTTAGCAAACCTGCTGAATAAGTGAGAGACCTTCTCTTTTCATTACAGACCTACTCTGGGCTGTTCTGTGTGACTGTCAATCCCTATAAATGGCTGCCGGTCTACAACCCAGAGGTGGTACGGGCCTACAGAGGGAAGAAGAGGATGGAGGTTCCCCCTCACATCTTCGCCCTGTCTGATAACGCCTACCAGTTCATGCTCACCGGTATGTCTGCAGCCCAAAATCAGTGCAGATTCAGTTTCTTTCTTCTCACCATGTGTCTCCTTTTATGTCCTCAGATCGTGAAAATCAGTCCATACTTATCACGTAAGTTTAGCAAATGTTGTGAATATACTGACAAACTATTGACAGATAAAACAATTAAAAATTAAATGTGTGTGTCTGTGTGTGTTAAGTGGAGAATCCGGTGCAGGAAAGACCGTCAACACCAAACGTGTCATTCAGTATTTTGCGACCATCGCAGTGTCTCCAGACAAGAAAAAGGAGGCGAGCAGTAAAATGAAGGTGAGCTCAGGACGACTTGTGACAGGCTGCGCAGCTGGTTGAGTCAGTTGTTGTCTCTCGGAGAGGAGTGGGTGTCAGATTTACATGTTTGCTTTTCGACAGGGAACTCTGGAGGATCAAATCATCCAGGCCAACCCTCTGCTGGAAGCTTTTGGGAACGCCAAGACGATGAGGAATGACAACTCCTCTCGCTTTGTGAGTCACCTTGAGGGACTTTGGATTTGATTTAGCAAGAACTCGTCCAGCACACAGAGCTGGCCAAAGTACACAGTCTTTATTCAAGTAGAAGTACTGATTCAACATCTTTACTCAAGTAAAAGTGAAAAAGTACAGGCTCTGAAATGTACTCAAAGTATAAAGGTAAAAAAAAAATCATCCTCTGAAGGACATTTCTACTGACTGCGAACTGAACCTCACCTTTTCTCCATGGTCTCCCTCTCTGTCTTTTTTGTCTTGTTATGCCTTCTACAATGCTTTCATCTTGTTGCATCTTTTACGTCAATTTTGTCTTGTTCAGTCGTTTTCAATGTATTACATAATTTCCATCTTGTTACATTGTTTTTGTCTTGTCACAATGTCTTTGTCTTGTTACTTCTTTTACATTTCATCTTGTTACATCATTTTCATCTTGATACATATTGTTACATAAGTATTGTTGCATTGTTTACATTTTGTTACATTGTTTGCATCATATGATGTCTTGTTATGCTGTTTTCTTCCTCTTATGTCTGTTGTGTGTCATATAAATCGACGGACACACCAAGGAGTCGTCTTTTCTGTTTGTGATTGTTCCGTCCATTTAGGTTGAAATAAGTTATGATGTTAGGTGGCATGAACAATGATGCAAAATAAATATAATCAATAATTCCTCTCAAAACGCATTAAACTTAAGTAAGGAGCCTGTTTTGAAACTGAGGAGTAGACAGTACAGATATTTGTGTCAAAATGTAGGGAGTAAAAAAAAAGTAAAAAGTTGTCATAAAAATAAAATTCAAGAAAACTCTACCCTACTCTACTCTACAGGGGAAATTCATTCGAATACACTTTGGTGCAACTGGTAAACTGGCTTCTGCAGATATTGAAACATGTAAGTTCATGCAAATTTTGCCCAGAAAATTTACAGAGATAAATTAAGTTGCAGTCAAAATAAAGTTATTTTTGCTTTTTCTTCTTTTAAGATCTGCTGGAAAAATCAAGAGTGACATTCCAGCTGACGGCTGAGAGGAGTTATCACATTTTTTATCAGCTTACTTGTAACAAGAAGCCTGAACTGATTGGTAATCTGATTAATTATTCTGTGTCTTGTTTGACTGAAAAATTCATGCAGAGAGGTTTTAGTTGAATTTCTCTCCCTTCAGATCTGCTTCTCATCACCACCAACCCCTACGACTTCGCCTTCATCAGTCAGGGGGAAATCAGCGTCAAAAGCATAAATGATGCTGAGGAGTTAATGGCCACAGATGTGAGTCGACTTGATTAAAGCTCACAAAGCTTGTTCTGTTTTCTCAGGTGCTCCGTCACGTCTCACTTTGCCTGTTTTATGACACAGGAGGCCTTCGATATTTTGGGTTTCACCGCTGAAGAGAAAGCGTCCATCTACAAGCTGACTGGAGCTGTGATGCATTATGGGAACATGAAGTTCAAGCAGAAGCAGCGGGAGGAGCAGGCGGAACCAGATGGCACCGAGGGTGAGGATCATCCATCCAAATTAACGCCGTCACACAAGTAACAGAAGCAGACAAGGAAAATGTTTTGTGGTTAAGATTGATTTTGTTGTTGTGTTTTTTGCAGAAGCCGACAAAGCAGCATATCTGATGGGTCTGAACTCTGCTGATCTGCTGAAAGCTCTGTGTTATCCCAGAGTAAAGGTTGGAAATGAGTACGTTACCAAAGGACAAAATGTTCAACAGGTAAGACTTTCTACTTCTGGATATCTATATAATAATCCACTGAAGATCAATGAGCTGCAGGTAGAAACTCTAAGTTCACAAAAGTTCTGAGAATGTCCCTGCTGGTCTAAAGGACGTCACCTTGTAATGTTCTCGTAACGTTCCCTGATGGTGACCATACAGAATTCCTTAGGTTCTTAAGGGCAGGGGAGACTTTATTTGGTGGACGTTTGGAGAACATTCAGGATGCATTTTGGGAATGTTTAGAGGACCATTACTATACTGTGGGACATTCCCTCTAGGTCTCTACAGTACGTTACAATGATGTTTGCAGAACCTTTAGTGGCATCACAGGTACGTTTAGGGGAACAACCTTTAATGTTTGGTTGCACTTTAATTTACAGTACACTAACAAGCCATACACTGTGAAAAAAAAAGGCAAAGGATTGTAAAAGATTTGTGAGTTTTGAGCCCAACTCAAATTCTTAGGTTTTGAAAAAGTTTATCTCAAATACAGATTATAGATCAGCAAAACTTTTTAAAGTTTATTTCAAAACTCAAAAATCTCTTGCAGTGCGTTGCCTTGAAATTCCAAGCCGTCTCAACTGATTGACAGAGTAGCCAAGACTGATGCCTTCTTCTTTAATCAAATCACACTATCTGTCTACACTATTACAGTATTATAAGTCTGTGCAATGACCTACTGACAAAATATTTTAGTCGCAAACTACACTTCAATGAAGAAAAAAGGTAATCATTTAGGCAGTCGCAGTAAACAGCCATCCCATGGGAATATGTTGCTTTTGCACCACGGTAAAAAAAAAAAGAAAAAAAAAAAGAAAAACTGTCTTTAACCTTCCTTCTTTCTAGGTGTACAATGCTATAGGTGCCCTCGCAAAATCCGTGTATGAAAAGATGTTTTTGTGGATGGTCGTACGAATCAACCAGCAGCTCGACACAAAACAGCCCAGACAACATTTCATCGGTGTTCTCGACATCGCTGGCTTCGAAATCTTTGAAGTGGGTTTTCAAAGTCTGTATTGTAGTTTTTTATTCAGAGGTTCACTGGATAATACGTGTTTATTCAAACATGCTCTCCACGATTTGTCTTTAGTTCAACAGCATGGAGCAGCTCTGCATTAATTTCACCAACGAGAAGCTGCAACAGTTTTTCAACCATCACATGTTTGTGTTGGAGCAAGAAGAATACAAGAAGGAGGGGATTGAGTGGGAGTTCATTGACTTTGGGATGGACTTGGCAGCGTGCATCGAGCTAATTGAAAAGGTGCTGGATAATTTCAATTATTAGCCAAAGAAATGAAATGAAACGTTGCTTCTGTGATTGTGTTATTAAAAGAATGGTTTATTTCACAGCCGATGGGGATCTTCTCCATCCTCGAAGAAGAGTGCATGTTCCCAAAATCAACAGACACGTCTTTCAAGAACAAACTGTACGACCAACATCTTGGAAAGAACAACTGCTTCCTGAAGCCCAAACCTGTCAAAGGCAAACCTGAGGCTCACTTCACTCTGATGCACTACGCCGGCGCCGTGGACTACAACATCAGCGGCTGGCTGGAGAAGAACAAAGACCCTCTGAGCGAGTCTGTGGTGCAGCTTTACCAGAAGTCTTCAGTCAAAATACTGGCAATGTTGTATGCAAGCTTTTCAGGAGCTGATGGTAATTCTGTTTTTTAACCATTTTATCCAAAATGTGTGTCAAAAACTTTTAAATTAAATGTTGTGAGGACCTGTAGAGACACCACAGCAAAGGTCAAGTTGACTAAAGATAAATGCAAGTTTTCCAAACCCTGTCCTTTCATTCTTGATATGTTCATTCTTTAAATGTGTGTTAATGCAGAGGCCGCTGCAGGAGGAACCAAAAAAGGATCCAAGAAGAAGGCATCATCTTTCCAAACCGTGTCAGCGCTGTTCAGGGTAAGACGCTAATCAAGAAGGCACTTTTGTGGCATTTTTTTCAGAACATGGGGGCACCAGGGAGCCAGTTGAGTCCACCAGTGTATACACTATACACTTGTGTTGAATGTTGAATATTTTGTGGCAGTTGAAAAGAAACATGTCTGAAGTTTAGACACTGAAACAAAACTATTCTACAGGGATCTTGTTCTGTTCTAGGAGCTTTTCTTCCCAGTGGAGACTGAGTTGTTTTGTTCTATTTTTTATTTATTCTTTGTTTCATAATCATTGTTGCTGGGTTTTCTTTCCATAAAAGTGACTTGGCATTATTTTTTCTGCATGTTATTTTGAATGTTGCTACCCAACTTACCAATATAATATTACTAGACTGTATATTATCTTATATCCTATGAGGGGTGATCAGGGTGTAGGGTGGGTAGGAGGGGTAGGTGGTGTTATGTATGATGTATGTCTTTGTTCTGTTTTATATGTATATATTCATAATAAACAATGCAGTTCAGATGTAAATATTCTTACAGGAGAATCTTGGGAAGCTCATGACCAATCTGAGAACCACTCATCCTCATTTTGTGCGGTGCTTGATACCGAATGAGACCAAAACACCAGGTAGTTTTTATAATCATCTTGTTATGACATATATATCCTATAAAACAACATGCATTAAACTAATAACTGCCTTCATCATAGGTGTGATGGAAAACCAGCTGGTTATCCACCAACTACGCTGCAATGGCGTGCTGGAGGGGATCCGGATATGTAGGAAAGGATTTCCGAGCAGAATTCTCTATGGGGACTTTAAGCAGAGGTAAATAAAGCTTCATATTTAAATATTTCATAATGCTTGGTCCCATATTTAGACCTATTATTCCTCCTGCAGATACAGGATTCTTAATCCCACCGCTGTTCCAGAGGGACAGTTTATGGACAACAAAAAAGCTGCAGAGAAGCTGCTGGGATCGATCGACGTGGATCACACTCAGTACAAGTTTGGACACACGAAGGTTTCCACTCGTTACAGCACACTGGTTAAATACTAAGTTATTAAGAGTTAATGAGCTGCACTGATAAGTAATTACCTTTAATTAATTCCAGGTGTTTTTTAAAGCTGGTCTGCTGGGAGCTCTGGAGGAAATGAGAGACGAGCGGTTGGCCCAGGTGGTGACGTCCACTCAGGCTCTGTGTCGGGCCTACCTCATTCGGCTGGAGTACCAGAAGATGATGGCCAGAAAGTAAACTCATTTACTGCTTTAAGGCTCCAACTTTACATGCTGACATCTAAAAATACTAAATCAAATGCATCTGATTACATAGCGCAGTGATTTTCAAACGTTTTTGGCCAAGGCACCCCAAAGGACAAGCCAAAATCTCAACGCACGCCTGTATTATTATCCATGCAAAAAAATAGAGAAAAACAAAGTCTCAAATGAAGGAATCACTGTCAATGCATGAATAAAGAAAATGCCCTAAACATAGAACAGCTCACAGAAGTGAATCCACAGTAAAAACAACCACAAGAACAAAACTGTAAAAAAACAGAAAACATTTCAGATTTTTGAGTTTTGAGCTCAGCGGTCTGGGAAAAGTTTTACCAGCCAATAATATTTTTTTGAGATAATTTACTTTTCTTCTTTAAATAAACTTGAATCTCAGTTTTAGAAACTCTCAAAAATAGAGTAAAAGAGTCAACTAACTGAAGAGAATAATAGTGGTTTAAAAATTCTATTTAAAATTGCAGTAATTTAATTTTCAGGCACCCAAATTTTAAAAAATGAACAAAAAAAAAAGTAAATTATCACAACAAAAGATTATAAGTCAGCAAAACGTTGTTGAGTTTATGTCAAAAATTGTTGTTGAGGATGACAAGGAAAGGAAAATAGTCCCATAGAGGCTGAAACTTGCAGAGTAAATTTATCCAAGTTTTATTTTGACAGGGAGGCGATCTACACTATCCAGTATAACTTCCGTTCCTTCATGAATGTGAAACACTGGCCATGGATGAAGCTGTATTTTAAGCTCAAACCTCTGCTGAAGAGCGCTGAAGCTGAGAAGGAAATGGCCCAAATGAAGGTGGATTTCACGAAGCTCAAAGAGGATCTGGCAAAGTCAGAAAACCGTCGGAGGGAACTTGAAGAGAAAATGGTCTCCATCGTACAAGAGAAGAACGATCTCCTCCTTCAAGTCCAGACAGTAAGTTGAATTACAGAAAACAGGTCACATATTTAATATGATCAAAGTGTTTGGTTCTCATATTGGTGCACAAATATGATATCAGGAGGCAGACAACCTCCAGGATGCAGAGGAGAGATGTGAGGGCCTCATCAAAAGCAAGATCCAACTGGAAGCCAAGCTGAAGGAGGTGATGGAGAGGCTGGAGGATGAGGAGGAGGTCAACGCTGAGCTGACCGCCAAGAAGAGGAAGCTCGAGGACGAGTGCTCTGACCTAAAGAGAGACATCGACGACTTAGAGCTCACCTTAGCCAAAGTGGAGAAGGAGAAACACGCTGTTGAAAACAAGGTAATATCATGGACATCCTGCAGCTTGTTATGGCTACATAATCATGTTTAAAGGGATAGTTCACATTATTTGATTTGGGGTCATTTGAGGTATTTATCGATAGTCAGTCTGCAGTAGATGGAGGTCAGCACCTCCATATTTTTTAAATATATCACCATATTTTATAAATGTTTTTAAAATGTTTTTTTTTTCCCAGTTCCCTATGATATTTCCCAGGAACTGGGAAATGGTTTGGATGGACATTCTTGGAGAATTCTGTTTCCCAAGATGAAACCCTACTCCAGACCAACCAGTTTCCATCAGAAAAATCAGTCATTTTACCTCGCAGAACACTGCAGTTACTGGTCCACCATTGCTTTAATCTGTTGGTTTGTTTTTTTTATTTACTGTGTGACTTCAGTGAATTCTTGCTAACCTTTTAAAACACCAAAGTCACAAAGTAACACAAACAAACTAAGAGTTTGGTTGGTAGAGAGAGTGCAATATTTGACATGTTTAACAGTTATTTCTCATCTGAAAAATCTGTCTGAAGGCAAGGTAAAGTGGTGAAAATATTTTAAATATACAGCTTAGCCATGCTGGATCTCCGCTCCACTTCTCCAAACTGGCAGTGTGCTGACCACCATCCACCGGAGGTACTAAAGTGACTATCAATAAGTGCCTCATACAACCCTAAATCTAATAATCTGAACTGTCCCTTTAAGGAAGAATTACCACATCAGTTCTTAATAATTACTTTAGGTGAAAAACCTGACTGAGGAAATCATGAGCCAAGATGAAAACGTCGCCAAACTGTCGAAGGAGAAGAAAGCCCTGCAGGAGGCTCATCAGCAAACTCTGGACGACCTGCAGTCGGAGGAGGACAAAATAAACGTTCTGACCAAAGCCAAAACCAAACTGGAACAGCAGGTTGATGAGGTGAGTTACTGTACACACACAGGGGAGACTGAAAACGTCTTGTGTAATACTGCCGTTAAGAGGTAATTACAGTATGTGTGATTTTAGCTGGAATGTTCTCTGGAACAAGAGAAGAAGGTCCGTATGGATCTGGAGAGAGCCAAGAGAAAGCTGGAGGGAGACCTGAAACTGGCTCAGGAGTCCATAATGGATCTGGAGAACGAGAAGCAGCAGCAGGATGAAAAGCTGAAAAAGTAGGTTCCCCGTGAAAAAGATGGAACCCCCCAAAATCCATCTGCATTGTGGTTCTATGTGTCACCAAAGTTGATGACAGCTTTTCGGGTTGCAACTGTCCTGTTTGACAATACCAGTAAACTGTATTTACATCAGGTTGTTGATCCTGTTTAAATTGTGCCATGAATCACACATGTTGTTTGTCAATTTACAAGATAATTTTACAATTCAGTTTGTCATAAAATTTGTCATAAAACAGTTGAAATATCAAACTGTGAGGATACGTAATCAGAAAGACTACACACCCAGAAGTTGTGAAAGTGAAAGAAAAGAGTACCTTCATATTTTCTCCAAATTTGGGTCCTATGGGACACATTGGAAGGGGCGGGGCTTGAGCGCTCACTGTTTACAGCTTTTTCCACTACCCCAAAGAAGCCACAAAAATATGTAATGCAGGTGGAATACATCTAGTGGTATGGTAGAGTATTGCAAAATGACACTGCTTCAAAATTAACAACATTAGTAAGACAGTACGGCATCGCACTTTTCTCGCTTTTTCAATGCTTTTTTTGTTGTTCTAAATTTGCAATGGATTTAAATAAACAGCAAACTTCAATTCACTTTCCAGGAAAGACTTTGAGTTGTCCCAGCTGCAGACGAAGATAGAAGATGAACAAGCTCTTGGTGCTCAGCTGCAGAAGAAAATAAAAGAGCTCCAGGTGAAGAATTCAGTCACTGGTTGGGTTTGAGGTGATATTACAAAGCTAAAGACGGTGTATTCTTCCAGGATTACTTCAGTGCAGTCTCTTATCTGCAGGCCCGAATCGAGGAGTTGGAGGAGGAAATCGAATCTGAACGCTCAGCTCGAGCCAAAGTGGAGAAGCAGAGGTCCGACCTGTCCAGGGAGCTGGAGGAGATCACGGAGAGGCTGGAGGAGGCCGGAGGAGCCACCGCTGCTCAGGCTGAGATGAACAAGAAGCGAGAAGCTGAGTTCCTCAAGCTACGCAGAGAGTTGGAGGAGTGTTCGCTGCAGCACGAGGCCACGTCTGCTGCTCTGCGCAAGAAACATGCAGACAGTGTGGCTGAGATGGGAGAACAGCTGGATAACATCCAGAGGGTCCGGCAGAAACTGGAGAAGGAGAAGAGCGAGTTGAGGCTGGAGATCGACGACTTAGCAAGCAATATGGAATCCATGGCCAAAGCAAAGGTTGGTGATCAAAGTGGGATAATTTTTATGTTACATATGTGCCTGATTCATAGACTGTTTATAGAACTGGACAACATGAGAGCTCCCAAAAATTAAAGCCAAAGCATCTTTACTGCCCCCTGGTGGCTGTCTGCAGTACAAGTCAAAAATCCAGCTGCAGTAAAACATCAAATAAAGATGGTTTCTGTCACTTTAGGTTGTTCATATCCAGCTGATGTTTGTTCAAGTGTCAATTTTTCGGATCACTTTGGTGTATGGGAACATATGACCCTAGGAAATTAGGACCACAGGAACTTAGGACCATAGGACCTTAGGACCATGGGAATATTGGACCCTGGGAACTTGTGACTTTGGAAACATACATACTGTCCCTGTCAAATTTGTATTCCATCTGTCCAGTTCCATATGAAGATATAACAAGAACTTCTTTGATCTTTCAAATGTCAAGATTAATTTAGAGAAAATGTGCCGTTCACTCGAAGATCAACTGAATGAGGTGAAAACCAAAGAGGAGGAGCATCAGAGACTAATAAATGACCTTTCAAGTCAGAAAGCTCGGCTGCAGACAGAAAATGGTGAGAAAAATTTGATTGTATCTGAAGTCACATACACTCAGAGATAAAGCGGTTCTAATTTTTTCCTTACACTTATCATGCAGCTGAAATGTCTCGGCAGCTTGAAGAAAAAGAATCCTTAATGTCACAGCTAACTCGGGGCAAACAAGCCTTTATTCAGCAGATTGAGGAGATGAAAAGACTTCATGAAGAGGAAGTTAAGGTAAAGTCTAACAAAAATGACAAGCACAATGAAAAGTTTGAAGATGAAGCTAAGTGTGTATGCTGATTCTATCATTTCTTCAAGGCCAAAAATGCCCTGGCTCATGCTGTGCAGTCAGCTCGTCATGACTGCGAGCTGCTCAGAGAGCAATATGAGGAGGAGCAGGAGGCCAAAGCTGAGCTGCACCGCTGCCTGTCCAAGGCCAACAGCGAGGTTGCTCAGTGGAGAACCAAATACGAGACCGATGCCATCCAACGGACCGAAGAGCTCGAGGAGGCAAAGTAAGAAATATCCCAACACCAGTTCAAAAAAAGATGATCTCGTGAGATCTTATGATGTCTGTTCTCCCACAGGAAGAAGCTGGCACTGCGTCTGCAGGATGCAGAAGAAGCCGTGGAGGCCGTCAACTCCAAGTGTTCCTCTCTTGAGAAGACAAAACAACAGCTGCAGGGAGAGGTGGACGACTTAATGATGGACGTTGAGAGGTCAAATGCTGCTGCAGCTGCCTTGGACAAGAAGCAGAGAAATTTTGATAAGGTTTGAATATAAAGACTTTCTAAAATGTTGCATAAATGCACACTAATATGACTTTTCATGGTTTATTTGACAAGGTAAGATACAGTAGAAATAGACTCAAAACAGCTATACAAGTATCTTAGTGTTTATTGCAGATGATAATTTGAATCACCTGTCCCAAGAGGGACTTTTAATTAATAATTTTATTAATTGATATGTTCAGTTGGTTAAATAAAAATTACCTGTTATGAGAGAAGCTGGAAAGGGAGAACTAATCATTTAAACATGGCAAATGCTAAAAGTCTGTGCTGCATGGTGCATTTTACACATCAACAGGAGTATTAATAGTGAAATCTACATGGTGATATCATTGTGTTCTACAATATTTTATTGCAAATGAAAAATGCTGTGCCCTAAATTCAAACCAAAATCATTGTGCCTCCCAGTATTTCATTGTCTGTGACAGAGGAAACTCTCCAGAGGAAACAGAGTTAAATAATCAATGAAGCTGCGCTGCTGTGCTTTGTGCATAAATACGCACACAACGACCTTGAGAGACACATGCTATTTGTCTTGTAATAATGAACTAGTTTGAATTCATTTCTTCGGCTACTTTATTTTTATTATTTTATATTCTATTAAGTAAATATGGCTGCTGTATAAGATGTTCTCTGTTGGACAATAAATAAAAAAGTAAACAAAAAGTTTAGGAATACATCTGTCCAACTTTCAAAATAGTCATATTCCTTTGTTTAAAATATTCCACTATAATATTGGTTGCTGTAGGTTTTGGCTGAGTGGAAGCAAAAACATGAGGAGGGTCAGGCAGAGCTGGAGTCAGCCATGAAAGAGGTTCGTTGTTTGGGCACCGAGAACTTCAAGATGAAGAATTCCTTTGAAGAATGCCTGGAGCAACTGGAGACGCTCAAAAGGGAAAACAAAAACCTGCAACGTATGTCAGCGCCTTCCTTTAAATTTAGTCAATGTCGATGCTAATGCAGATAAATTACAAACAAAAATATTTCATTTTCTAGAGGAAATAATGGATCTGACTGAGCAGCTGGGAGAGACGGGAAAAACCATCCATGAGCTTGAGAAATCAAAGAAACAGGCTGAACAGGAGAAGCTGGAGGCCCAGGCTGCTCTAGAAGAGGCAGAGGTAAAAACAAAAAAAAAGAAACAAACATCTAAATCATACTGTATATTTAAATATGTCTGGTCAATATGGCTTCATTTCACGTGTACTTCTCCAGGCCTCCCTGGAGCATGGCGAATCCAAGATCCTGCGAGTCCAGCTGGAGCTGAACCAGGTGAAGTCTGAGGTGGACAAGAAGATAGCTGAGAAGGACGAAGAGATCGACCAGCTGAAGAGAAACAGCCAGCGGATCATCGACACCATGCAAAGTAATCTGGACGCTGAGATCCGGAGCAGGAACGACGCACTGAGAGTGAAGAAAAAGATGGAGGGGGACCTGAACGAGATGGAGATCCAGCTGAGCCACGCTAACAGGCAGGCGTCCGAGTCCCAGAAACAACTGAGGAACATACAAGTTCAGCTGAAGGTGAGACATGTAAAAGAGGAACATAATTTAAAGTTAAATAATGATTTCATATAGTAGAAAGACACATTTTTTTAATTCTGCTGTACAGGAATTTCAGATTCACCTGGACGACTCACTGAGAAACAGCGAAGACATGAAGGAGCAAGTTGCCATGACTGAGCGCAGGAGCAACCTCATGCAGGCTGAGATGGAGGAGATCAGAGCGGCTCTGGAGCAAACTGAGAGGAGCCGCAAGCTGGCAGAGCAGGAACTGCTGGACGCCAGCGAGAGAGTGCAGCTGCTTCACTCACAGGTGAAAAATCCACCTGAATTTTATCAGCAATTTTCACTTTTGTTTGTGAGATCTATAATCAATATTGTTACGTGACTTATAACAGTTATATAACATTATGTTGCCATAATAATAATTCTCACAGAACACCAGCCTGCTCAACAGTCGAAAGAAGTTGGAGGCTGATCTCTCTCAGATTCAGGGTGAGATGGACGACAGTGTTCAAGCTGCCAGGAACGCTGAAGAGAAAGCCAAGAAGGCCATCACTGATGTAAGTCAACTCTGAAATTCTGGAGTTTTATTAATTTTAACCTGCTCAAACAAACTGAAATCCTGTCACTACTTCACTTCACTGTTCAGGCCGCCATGATGGCTGAGGAGCTGAAGAAAGAGCAGGACACCAGCGCTCACCTGGAGAGGATGAAGAAGAACCTGGAGGTGACGGTCAAAGACCTGCAGCAGCGTCTGGACGAGGCCGAGAGCCTGGCCCTGAAGGGCGGAAAGAAGCAACTCCAAAAACTGGAAGCAAGGGTAACATATTGTACTTTAATCTCCAATAAATCCTTTTGGATCAGTTGTTTGTTTCAGGAAATCTCATAGGTGAGAATGACCAGATTGACAAGTTTTATGTACACAGCTTTGAGGAGATAACTGCTCTTTTGCAGGTGCGAGAGCTGGAGAACGAGCTCGAAGCAGAACAGAGACATGGATCAGATTCTGTGAAAGGGGTTCGCAAACTGGAGCGAAGGATTAAAGAGCTCACCTATCAGGTAAACTCTGCCACACCTTGTTCCTTTTTATACAAAAGTCCTGTCAGTCATGTTTTTGGATCAGTATAACTGCTGCATTAATGTGTGTGTTGCATTTTACTGCTGTAGTTCTTAACAAAAAAGTATACACTGGTTGTAAAGTTGTAATTGTTTTCTCAGTCTGAGGAGGACAAGAAAAACTTGATGCGGCTGCAGGAGCTGGTGGACAAAGTCCAGCTGAAGGTCAAAGTGTACAAGAGGCAGGCTGAAGAAGCCGTGAGTGACTTCTGCTGTGAACCCTGACGCTGAAACTCTTTGACACTTGGGAATTTGTATTAATCAGCTATTTGGTATCTGCCAGGAGGAGCAAGCCAACACTCATCTGACGAAGCTGAGGAAGGTGCAGCACGAGCTGGAGGAGGCCGAGGAGCGAGCCGACATCGCAGAGTCCCAGATCAATAAGATGAAAGTGAAGAGTCGTGACATGGGGAAGGTGAGTCAGTCAGCCTCAGGAAACACTGTGTCTCATTATGACTAATAAACATTAATGTAATTCTCATTTTCTCATTTACCAGGCTAAAGAGAGTGGAGAGTAGCCTGTAGCCGCTGTGAAGACCATAAAGTCTGCTGTGTGTCTGAAGCTGAGCTAGTTACAACATACTCTTAACAGAATATGTTTTCATTTATTCATTTAAAGCCATTAAGTGTATAAATGTATGTGATCAGGACCTTTGACTGACAGGGGCCCTAAAAAAATATTGGAAAAGTACCCTGTAAAAAACGAACAGTTGAGAGTTGAGACCTGCTACCATTAATAGAGTATTTTATTTTCAGTGTATCAATGAAAATAACGTTCTCTACTTTTACGAAATACTTCTGTATTTTGAAGCCTCGAGTAACTGAATTAAAGCTATAACATTTAACATTTCTACATAAAAATGTTAGACATGTTATATGTGTTGTTAGGTTGCAAACTGACTTTATCCCAAATGTTTACAACAGCGTTCAAAGAGAAATCCATAATTTATTCAAGGTAAAGGTATGTTGAGTTAAAGGTTAAAGGAAGGAAGTCAGTAACGTACCGTGAATAAAACTTTAATCCATGACCTCGTCCATGAACATGACTTCTGCCTGAGTCACATCAGATAGACTGTTCAACAATGACGACAACAACTCCAATGATCCGACTCTACTTCAGACGTCTTCAAACATCTTTTGTTATCGTTTTAATGTGAGTGAGACCCCTAGTGGCAGAATTTACATATTGTACATGTAAGTTAGATTAAAAAGTTATAGTTGTTCATTGATATTAAGAGGATTTTCCACTCTGTCATTAAAATTACATTAAGACTAGACAGATAGAAGTTTTATAGAGGTTATCAGTCTTGCATAAAATAGTTAATTTCATTGTTTTCACTGTTTAATATATTAACAGCTCTGGGCTGTTCCTGCTTCAGGACAAATTGACAATTTTTTTTCTCAGTTCTGCGCCACATTAAACTTTTATATCAACCTACATTAGTGATACGATGAGAAGATTTCCACAAAGTCAGAGAAGTGTTTTTTTTAAGCACCTGCCCTTTTCCAAACATTTTCTGTGGACAGCTTCCCGGATGGTTCTGTGTCACAAACCATCTCGTGTGTCAGGTTATTAGAAGATGCCAAAGCAAAATGCTGAATTGCTTGTGTTGTGGTAGTTGATGTATGTTGCCTTAACTTCAATAAAATCTAAAAAAAAATCCCACGCCTTGTTTTATTGTATTAATCTGCAGCAGTGTTTTTTTTAATGTTTTGTGCTAAAAGCACAACAAAGGGCAGACAAAATCTCAATGCAAACCTGTGTTCATTCATATCCATGTAATACCCTCTACAACGTGTCTTATGATGCTGTAGATATTTATTTTATTTAGTATTTATTAACAAAACCATGGGCGAATATGAAATTCATTCATAACTTTTTGTAGAATTGTATTTTGCAATAATGTATGGTTGTCACAAAATCCCAGGGCACAGCACGGCAGTGTGCCTCCAGTTTTTAGAGAGACATCTATTACTATCATCATTAATTAATTAATTGATTAATATGTTTATTGCTGAATACAGAAGCGAAGCACAGACTTACATCTGCGTGTTGATCAACATGGGACAAACTGACTTTAATTTAACAAACATTTATTGGTTTAAAATTAAAAATAGCAGCAAAGACAAGAAACTATGTGAAATGTGAAGATTATGACTTAGATAAACAGACTCCTGTGAATCCAACAAAAGAAGGTGAAATTTCTACCAGAACTAAATGCTCTTGTGGTGATATGGATACTAAATATAACAGTAAGATAAACATACACAGGGACTTCCTGTTTCTTCCACTCTACGTGCAGCGTGTTCGGTTTTCTGATGCTGGAATACTGTTTAGTAACCATTAGGAACATGCAACTTACCAGTGCAGTTTTAACTGAATGAATGAAGGTTTTAAAATGAACAACCTCTTCACTATAGAGTCAATTATAGTTCCAATTCATCAGTTTACCGCTCAAACTGTCATACAGTGGACCACGGGCTGTTTGTGGTCCCTGAAGCTCGAGGGCCCTTCGGCAGTTGACCAGTAGCATGAAGCTGCCTCTCTAAAACATACTGGATGATTAATATATTATTTGTATGCAACAACTGAGTGGACTGAGCTACAGTTCACCTCAACCAGTTCATTCTCAAAAATCTAAATTTTGAATGTCATCTTCAACACTACTGGATTATTATTATGTAATTAAATATGAGTGATAATGTTTGATTATTTGATGATTCTAGTAAGATTTACTGACGTGAGTTAACATGCTACAGTATCATATTAATATGGTATAAACTCTAAACTAATATATATGATTTGCTCTCAAACATTTCTGTCATGCACATCTGTATCCACAGGTCATTAAATACTGATGTTTTGTCATCTTGCCCCTCACCGTCTAATACAGACGCACAAAGTCAGAGCCGACCGCTGGTATAAACTCTCTGTGCAGGCGCTCAGGGCCACAGCTGTTATGGGGACCTCGTGATCAGTTTAAAGAATGATGAAAATCCAGGCCTCGCTCTTTGCGCGGTGTGAAGTTGACTTGCTCGTTGTAATAACTCAGTGCGTTGCCGTGGTAACGCAGGTTAGCTGGCAAGATGGCAAATAGCAAGAACTCAAGCTTGTTCTGATGAAAAATATTCAAACTAATATTAATAATAATGCGCCGGTGCCTCAGTATGGGACACTGAGGGGCGTGACAAAGACGTCAGTATCTGAAGATCTGTGATGAAAACAGGTTGATGTTCACTGGTGTTCAGAGAGACATCAAGTCCAACATTCAGCTACTCGCCCTGTCCCTCTTGAGCCTGCAAAACAAACAAACAAACAAACACAAAAAGCGGTACTAAATTTCATTGATCACAATACTTTCGAAACAAAAACAACATTATTACGGTAATTGCTTTTGGAAAATTTGGTCAATTTCATTTTTTTTTTTAAACAGGAACCTTTTTATTTTTATATTTTATTAGCAAATCCAAATTTGGTGATTTGAGTTTTTCAATAAAGCTGAAAAAGGGAGTGCTCCTTTATTTCTTGAGCCAAACAAAACATTTAAAAAACCACTGGATCATCTGAGAAATATATTTCCACAAAGCTGAATACATGAAAAACATTTCTCTTAGACTTTTACTGGATAGTGACACAAACAAATATCTTAATTTCCACTCTAAATTTATCTTAAGATGTAATTTCAATCTTTAATCACTTTATTTAACAGTGAATATATAAGTGTGGTAGGAATAATTCAGATTGCAGGAAAGTATTGATCATATTGATGCTGCAGAGGTCCCAGGAACTCAAGTATCAAATATGATCAAAATGGCGTCACACATTTAGTATCTCGGTACCTTCGTCCCTATTTCACGGCTCTTGGCTCTCATCTTGTTGGCCAGAGATTCGGCCACATCAGCTCTCTCTTCAGCCTCCTCCAGCTCGTGTTGAGCCTTCCTGAATCTGGCCATGTGCATGTTAGCTTGCTCCTCCTGCAGATTAATCATTAATCACGTTGAACATATTGGTGATCTGACACATTAACTGAGTCACTGAGCAGATTTCTGCCGGTCGTGAGTCACTCACAGCTTCTTCAGCGTGTCGCTTGTAGGCCTTCATCTTGTTCTGGAGCTTGTCCACCAAATCCTGCAGTCGGATGTTGTTTTTCTTGTCTTCCTCGGTCTGAAAGAAGTCATGGAAACTGCTGGATTCTGTCTTTCATTATTTTATCATATTTACAGTAACAATATGTCACTCAAGTGCTCAGTGGTTTCAGTGAATTCTTAAACAAAGGAGCTTTACCTGATAGGTCAGCTCTTTGATTTTCCTCTCGTATTTACGGACTCCTTTGATGGCCTCCGTGGATCTTTTTTGCTCAGCTTCCAGTTCATTTTCCAGCTCACGGACCTGCAGACAAGAGCACAATTAACTGCCACTTGGCCTTTGGTCTTGTTAGTTTTTTGAGGGTACAAAGGCCAAATGCCATCCAATACAACAATGATTTTAAGTCCACAGAGACAATAAAATTAACTTGTCTTGTGTGCAACATATAATGAGACACATCTCAAGTTTCTTAGGTCATGTTTTTATTTCATTCATTCATTTTTGTGATTGCTGTTTTATTTTGTCTCTCACATCTCCTCTGTCAGGTCACTTCCACTCATTCTTGTGATTGTCCACCCCGCCCTGATTGGCCTCACCTGTGTCTTGTTATTCTCCTCCTCACAAGAGTGTCTAATGTGTGTCTTGTTTTCACTCTGTGCCAGTTCATCTCAGCTCCATTGTGTCTTGCGTTCTAGCCTTTGTTATCCTACTGTTGAGATTTTCCTGTTTTTTGGGATTTTTTGCCTTTTTTCTGACAATGCTGCTGCTTTTTGCCCACTGGATTTGTTTGCCTTTGGTGACTGACCTGTGAATCATACTCTCTTTTTTAGCAAGTAAAGACTGTTTTTTTTTTTTTTTTTATAAAATGATAATGAATAAATAGCCAGTGAATAATACTGAGAAAATTTCTCATTATTTTGAGACTAACTCATTAAGTTAGTCATTATTTTAAGATAAGTCTTTTTTGGGGGGGGGGTAAAGTTTTGCATTATAATGACTTACAGGATCTTAAGTCTTCATCTTACTTCATCAGAGACAGCGCATGGACAGCAGTGAAAGCAGCAATGAAAGAGCACACAAGTGAATATAGCACAAATCTAGCTGTCTGTCACTGTTCACAGAGACATTGTAAAGCACTGAATTATAGACTAATTTCTAACTTCTTATGTTTCATGTGGATATCTGCAATGTGGACGGCCATATCCTGTACGTACTCTAGCCTCCAGTTTCTGAAGCTGTTTCTTTCCGCCCTTCATGGCCAAGTTTTCAGCCTCATCTAAGCGGTGCTGCAGGTCTTTCACTGTGACCTCTAGGTTCTTCTTCATCCTCTCGAGGTGAGCGCTGGTGTCCTGCTCCTTCCTCAGCTCTTCAGCCATCATGGCAGCCTAGGGGTGCCACAACAGGAGAACTTAATTTTTAAAAACACTTTCAGGTCTGTGTTAACAAAATAAGAGCCCTATATAGCATCTTACATCAGTAATGGCTTTCTTGGCCTTCTCCTCAGCATTCCTGGCCTCTTGAACAGCTTCCTCTATCTCAGTGTGAAGCTGAGTTACATCCGCCTCAAGCTTCTTTTTAGTGTTGAGAAGACTGGTGTTCTGTCAAAGATAAAAGACACATGACTTGTAAATCCTGCGAATGAAAGAGTTTGTTGATACCTTGATGATGGCAAACAACTCACCTGAGAGTGCAGGAGTCCCGCACGCTCACTGGCATCAACCAGCTCCTGCTCGGACATTTTGCGGCTCCGCTCGGTCTGCTCCACAACGGCTCGAAGCTCTTCGACCTCAGCCTGCATTAAGGCCGTCCTGCGCTCCATCATGGCTACCTGCTCCTTCATATCATCCTGCCCTCTCACAGAGTCATCCAGGTGGATTTGGGCATCCTAAAAGTGCATTTATCCACTGTTAGGATGATATAGTATTGATCTTTTTTATCCTGCTAAAATGCAAGATACAGCATGGATATTCATAGTCTCTGTAATTTTTAAATACTGTACTATTGCCACCATCAGGCCAAATATTCCATTAGTCTACACTTTTAATCCAGGATAAACTTCTCAAAGATGGCTGTCTATGAAATTTCCTGAGCTAACAACAACAAATAGCTGCAGTTAGTGGTTACTTTAGCAAAAAGGAAAGCTAGCTATCTGTCCTACAGGAAACTCCCTAAATCAGGACAATACCTTGTTGTGAAACTGTCTTCTTAATGACAAGTCCAAAATCTGAGCTCAACGAAAATATGCATGGCACAATTATAATGGCCTCATGGCAGCCAATGTCAAAACCAACCACATATGACAGTTTAACGTAGTGTTAACACAAAAAAACTTTCTCTAACATTGATAATTAGGTCTGCTATGGCATGTCTATGACGGGTTATGTTGTCTCAGCTAAACATTGACAAGTTATGTTGTTCTGGTTAATGTCAAGTTGTCATAGGAAAGAAATTGACAGTTATGTTGTAGTGTAAGTGTCAAATTGTCATAACAAAGACATTGGAGGGCTATGTCGTCTTAAACAAAGACATCTAAAACAATCTCAACTTTGCCCTACAAATTACATAACTGACCGAATGACACTTACAAATAACAGTCATAAATGTTCATAAAAATTCCTTCATGTTCATGACAGTGTCATGTCATGGTTATAGCAGTGTTGTGTCAGTCTTACGCACACCTCTTCAAATAAAGTGTAACCACAGATTAGTGTATGTTGTTATACCTTGAGTTGAGCCTGAAGGTTCCTCAGTTGTTTCTGGGCCTCGGCCGACTGCCTGTTGGCGTGACTCAGCTGGATCTCCATCTCGTTCAGGTCTCCCTCCATCTTCTTCTTCACTCTCAGGGCGTCGTTCCTGCTCCGGACCTCAGCATCCAGAGTGGCCTGCATCGACTCCATCACTCTCTGGTGGTTCCTCTTCAGCTGGTCGATCTCCTCATCCTTCTCCGCTATCTTTCTGTCAACTTCAGCCTTCATCTGGTTCAGCTCCATCTGCACACGCAGGATCTTTGACTCCTCTTGTTCCAGGGAGGCCTTAAAAACAGTTTGGGTTACTTACACCAATGCTGTGTTTTTACTGAAGACGTTTGTTGGCTAGGATTGTCATCAGTTGTACCTCAGCTTCTTCCAGTGAAGTCTGCATGTCATATTTTTCTGTCTCCACCTGCTTCTTGAATTTCTCCAGTTCATGAATCGTCTTCCCGCTCTCGCCAAGTTGTTCTGTCAGGTCTGAGATCTCCTCTGGAATGACAGAGATGTGTCTAAAATAACTGATTTAACATGTTTACCCCCAAGCTGTTGTTTCTCACCACAGGTTTTCACTCACGTTGCAGGTTTTTATTTTCTCTTTTCATCGTCTCCAGATGATCCAGGGCCTCTTCATAGGAGTTCTTCAGTTTGAAAAGCTCAGTGTTCAGAGATCGAGACTCTTTCTGAGCGCTTTCAAGCTCTGCCTGAGACTCCTCGTACTTCTGCTTCCACTCAGCTAGAATCTGAATTCATTGAAACATGAGCTAATAATAATAGTTCACAATGTTATATAAAGAAATGCATGTGGTATTAAGTGTAAGAAATTACTTTGTCAAAGTTTCTCTGCTTCTTGTCGAGGGTGGCAGCCACGCTGTTGGATCTTTCCACATCGACCATCAGATCCTCCATCTCATTCTGAAGTCGCTGCTTAGTTTTCTCCAGCGAGGCACACTTTGAATTCACAGCTTCGATTTGTTCTTCAGCCTCTTGGAGGCGTTGGGCCAGTTTTTTCCTGTCAAAACA
The DNA here is from genome assembly GCF_056507025.1 of Lutjanus erythropterus. Classification (NCBI taxonomy): domain Eukaryota; kingdom Metazoa; phylum Chordata; class Actinopteri; order Lutjaniformes; family Lutjanidae; genus Lutjanus; species Lutjanus erythropterus. Next base: position 5,841,288 of record NC_139335.1, read on the forward strand.
GAAACCATGACTATTAAAAAAAGGAACTAAAAATATGGTCAGTGTTTTTTTTGTTTTTTTTTGGAAGGTCATGTTTTATTTTATAATTCTGTTATTTATTATTTCATCCTGCACTGATACATTAGACTCTTAGAAATAAGGGTTACTAATAAGGCAACATTAGCCTGATATATTGATCTAATCTCAGTATATAATTACTTTGCTTCCTCCAGCTCCTCGGTGCGTTGGATGGCATCAGTCTCATATTTGTTCCTCCACAGAGCCACCTCAGTGTTTGCCTTTGACAAACAGCGCTGCAGCTCAGCTTTGGCCTCCTGCTCCTCCTCAAACTGCTCACGGAGGAGATCGCAGTCATGGCGGGCTGACTGTAAACTGTGAGCCAAGGCGTTCTTGGCCTGTTGAGAAAGCCACAGATGTGAAGATTCAGGAGAACCAAAGTAAAGTAATCCAGAAGAGTGTCTGCAAACCTTTAGTTACCTTTGTTTCCTCCTCGATTAGTCTTTTTAACTCATCGATTTGTGTTGTGAATCCCTGTTTTCCTCTTGTCAGCTGGGAAATGAGACTCTCTCTCTCCTCCATTTGGCGGGAAAATTCAGCTACCAAGAGCCAAAGACGAAAATATATTTCAAGCAAAACTGTAACTTTAAAGGTTCCATGTACTACAGTCACTGCCACTAGAGCACTCACACCAGACAGCTGTTATATCACTCTCCTAAAAGCCACCAGACTCCACTGACGAAAACCCTGCAGATCATCGTAAAACACACTTGATTGAAAGTGATCAGTAACAAAATAAAGCTTAGCCATCAACTGGCCACCAAATTAGTTCTGGTTCTTTAACTAGTTCCATAAAACATTCTTGGCACCCTGGTGCTATCTCTTGAACAAGCCTGCATTTCCACCACTTTTGAGTTGAACCATTGTTATCAATGATGGGTGTGGTACAATGCACAGGGACCTGTAGAATATAACATGCCCACTTTGGTTCCCAAGGAAAACCTGATATTTTTTACTTTTCGGGTTCCAAATCGAAAATGGAATGGGGCCAGTTCCATGTCGGTGGAAAAGGTATAGGTTAGCCTTTGTTACTGTTCCAGCAATTACCAACTCATTGTTAGAAACAAATTCTGTTTAATGAGGAGCCATTTAGCACCAGGAAGCCACACCCAGCAAGAGCACCACCTTTGTACTATACCACTAGTTCGGTAGTTAGCTAACCGCTAAGTTCCATTAGCTTGGTTGGTATTCCCTGTTGGCGCAGGTAATAAAGTTGTGCTTTTGTACAGTGAGGACAGGCCAAGAGACCCACCAAATTGCTCCAGTAAACACATGTATGCTCTGCAGCATCATGGGTGAGAAAACATTTGATTGGCCCAAATTTAGTAATGAGGCTTTTAAGTTTTTGTTTCCCCGCATTTCTTGGACTGTTTTGTTTTCATGCACTGTGGACGTTGCTCCCCTTTTTGGATTTATTTGCCATATATTCAAAATTTCATATATATAACCTTCAAGGTTTTGAATAAAAGCAGTAAAAGAAACTACCATTCTCAGTCTGGAAACGGGCCCTCTGATTGTTGAGATCAGTAATCTGCCGCATGTTTTCCTCATTCTTGGTCTTTAGCTCCATAAGCTGATCTTCAAGTGACCGACACATCTTCTCCAAGTTGACCTAAAAGTGTGTAAAAGTAAAATTAATCCAGTTAAGTGAATTCTCCAATCTGTCATCTAATCACGAATATCATACTCCAGATTTAAACGTCTCACCTTGGCTTTTGCAACTGTTTCCATATTAATGGCCAAATCATCGATCTCCATCTTGAATTCGCTCTTCTCCTTTTCCAGTTTCTGTTTGATTCTCTGGAGGTTGTCGATCTGTTCTCCCAGCTCGGCCATGCTGTCCGCCTGCTTCTTGCGCAGTGCGGCGTTAGTGGCCTCGTGGTGCAGCGTGGACTCCTCCAGGTCACGCCGCAGTTTGAGGAACTCGGCTTCGCGCTTCTTGTTCATCTCGATCTGAGCGGCGGTGGCTCCTCCGGCCTCCTCCAGCCTCTCGCTGATCTCCTCGATCTCCCTGGAGAGGTCTGACCGCTGCTTCTCGATCTTTGCTCGGACAGCTCGTTCAGCCTCGACTTCTTCCTCCAGTTCTTCAATACGAGCCTTGAAACAAAAAGCAAATACGCCACCATGAGGGGAGGATTGAGATTTCCTAAGTCCTGCCTCATTTTTCGCTGTTCTCCAATTAGAGTCGAGAAAACTTCACTCAACTTTCTCATTTTTTCCTTTTTTCCAAGAGATGATGGATTAGCAACTGTCAGATTAGCTGGTTTCACTGAGACCAGAGTGGTATTGTGAGACTTGTGAGGTCTTGTAAAGTGTGTGCACTGCACTTGGTAGTTTATTTAAAGATGTTTTCCCACTAATAATCCCCCCATTTTTACTAAATGTAACTGTAATCTGATTATGTCACGCACAAGACGAGCTCATTTTTAAATACAGGAAAGAGAAAAAGAGAAAGTTGATTGAGGTACCAGTCTTGCTCAAATGTCATTGGAGCACAGAGCGAAAAAGGGGCAAGACTTAGGAATTGGTTGTTATCGGTCTGAATAATGTATGACTTTGATCTGAGGTTTATTACATGGAGCTCCTTCATCTTCTTCTGAAGCTGGTTATTAATCGCTTGCTCATCTGCAATTTTGCTGAGCAGCTGGTTGTTTTCAAATTCTTTTCTGCAGGGACAAGACAATTCATGATGTCAGTTTGAACCCAAAGATTTATTTTCTTCATGCATGCTGTACATGATCAGTGCAGGAGCTTACTTCTTAATCTTCTCCTCAGATAATTGTTTGTCATTTTCTAGGTCCATCAGGGATTCTTGGTTGAGTTTCAGATCCCCCTCGAGCTTCCTCTTGGCTCTCTCCAGGTCCATGCGGATCTTCTTTTCTTGCTCCAGTGAACCCTCAAGCTTGACAGCAATTTGCAAATTAATTAGTCAATTAAGATGTCAAGTAACACCGGTGGGGGAATGTATTATTGTTCACAGCAACTCACATCATCCACTTGCTGTTCAAGCTTGGACTTGGCTTTGGTCAGTGAGTTGACTTTGTCCTCCTCAGCCTGAAGGTCGTCCAGTGCCTGCTGATGAGCCTCCTGCAGAGCTCTCTTCTCCTTAGTCAGTTTGCCAATGTTTTCATCCTGACCAGCCAGCTCCTCCAACAGGTTTTTAACCTACAAGAAGTAGTATTATTCTTAAGTATTGTGATTCTATAAGTGGTGGTGGGACGTGGTTTATACATTATGTGTAATAATGTTAAGTCCTTAATAACTGGCCACATGGTGGTTCTGTCTGCACCAAAAATGAATCTGATGTTCGTTGCCAAAAATTCCATTGAAATGTTAATGTTGTTGTTGTGAGATACCTAGATATTGAAGAAGCACAAAAATATAAGGCACCAAAAATATTAAATAGGATATATGTGACACCAATCAAGTGGACTAACATATCAAAGGCTTGAGTTTGGCATTGTGACTGTTGTTTTTTTGGAGCCAAAAGTGACCATATTTGGATGAGAACATGGAGCTGGAGAGGATACACATTGCTACATCTTTTTCCTGATTGAATTTGACTGAGAACTTGCAGACATGGTAGCAATTTGTCCATCACAAGATAGCCACAAACTAAAGCATAATGTACATAATTAACAGCTGTATTGAAGAAGACTTGAAACTAACAATTGAGACCATTGCATGTTTAAGGTGCTTCTACATTGGCATCACCACAAAGACCAGGAATCTACGTCCACTAACAACAAACCTTGTTTTCCGTGGCATGTTTCTCCTTCTCCACTTTAGCCAGGGTTATCTCCAGATCATCAATGTCCTTTTTAAGCTCAGAGCATTCGTCTTCAAGCTTCCGCTTCTTGGCGGTCAGCTCAGCGGTCACTTCCTCCTCATCCTCCAGCCTCTCAGTCACCTCTTTGAGTTTGGCTTCGAGCTGGATTTTACTCTTGATCAAGCCTTCGCATCTTTCCTCTGCATCGCAAAGATTTTCGGAGTCCTGAGAAAACCACAGAAAGAACAACAATAATATGATTGCACAATGATTTGACTGATATCTGTGGCTTTCATTTGCTGTGATACTCACAGCTTGTACTTGCAGGAGGAGGTTATTTTTCTCCTGCAATAGAGAGACCATTTTCTCTTCAAGCTCCTTTCTCTTCGACTCTGACTTTGCCAGATCCTCCTTACATTTGACGAAGTCCTCTTTCATCGTCGCCATCTCCTTTTCTGTCTCTGCGCTCTTTAGGAGCGGCTTTATTTTAAAGAACAGCTTCATCCATGGCCAGTGTTTCACATTCATGAATGAGCGCAAGTTATACTGCAGAATCCAGACGCAATCTCTGAAAGATACACATCAGCAGTTTTTAATCATAGTGGTATTGGTTTAGTTTCTGTCATTGAAGAGAAGTATTTTTGGCGATGATCTTACTTTTGTGCGATTAACTTGGAGAATTCTTTTCTCATGAGATATCCCCGACACAGCGCTTGAGTCTGGGTCACAAGAGAAGCTAGTTTTTCATCTCGCAGCTCCTCCAGAGTGCCGAGTAAGCCAGCTTTGAAGAAGACCTGAAACAATATAGTGTAGTAAAACTCAGAGGTGGCAAAAGTTCACACACACTGTACTTCATGTAGAGGAAAATACATCCTCTGAAATATACTTAAAGTGTTAAAGGAAAAAGTTGACCTCTGAAGGAAGCTGTTTTTTTGCAAAGCTAACAGGACTTCCTTTTCTCCATCTTTTACATAGTTTTTAGTGTTGTCATGTCTTCTCCATCTTGTTAGCGTTCTGTCTTGTTACATCTTTTTTGTCGTTGCATCTTTGTCGTTTTTTCCTCTTGTCACCTCTTTTTCATCATGTCATGTATTTGATGTCTTTTCATTGTTTTTTTGTCTTGTTTCGTCTTTTTCATCTTGTTAGTTTCCCGTCTTATGTCTTTTTTTTTGTCTTGTTACACCTTCTACATCTTGTTACATCTTTTTCATCATTATGTCTTTTTGTCTTGTTGCATCTTTTATGTTGTTTTTCATCTTGTTATGTCTTTTTCGTCTTATTATGTCTGTTTTTTGTCTCGTTACATCTTTTTTGTCTACTTAGTAATTTGTACTTAGTTACTTCCCACCTCTGGTGTGGTCTGCTGCATCTAGTCCACTTGAATGAATTGATTTGTTGATTGTAAAGGCTTACGTCTAGACCCAAAGAAGTTTTTAGATCTTTACCCTGTGAGGCAGATGGACACATACCTTTGTAGAACCAAATCTGTACTGTGTGTGGTCAATATCAATGGAACCAAGAAGCTTCTCAGAAGCTTTCTTTCCATCAATGAACTGTCCCTCTGGGATGGCACTGGCATTAAGGATTCTGTATCTGTTCAAATTAAGATGAAAACAGATGATCACAAACTGGAAGATTAAAGGACAAGTATCAGTTTTCTTTATGTAGTTTTATTTCGGGTGGGAATCAATGCTGACCTCTGCTTGAAGTCGGCATAAAGGATCCTGCTGGGGAATCCCTTCCTACAGATCCTGATTCCTTCCAGCACGCCGTTACAGCGCAGCTGGTGTATGACCAAGTGATTGTCCATGATACCTGCCAGTGAAGTCAACAGGAACTGATTAGCAACAAACATTTCATTCAACATCATGTTTTTCATCAACAAGAGCCTTTTTTTTGTATTATCATATAGTTTTTCTTGTAAATTTGTACCTGGTGTTTTGATCTCATTTGGAATCAGGCAGCGCACAAAGTGAGGATGGGTGCTCCTCAAGTTGGTCATCAGTTTTCCGAGATTTTCCTGCAGGAGATCAATTGTTATTTTATCTTTTTGAATTTTGAATTTGAATGTGTGGTTGAAAGTCATATCTCATTAAACTTTCATCACATCTCTACCCTGAAAACCGCAGACACCGTCTGAAATGAGCCGCCCTTCTTCTTTGCTCCTTTCTTTCCACCTTTGCCACCTCCAGCATCACCACCTGATTCTACAAAACAGAAACAGAAGAACTATTTGGTCTTTTTTTTTCCAGTAAATCTCCAGTTTCTGCCTTTAATGTTAATTATTCCAAAGCTTTGCAAACTTTTACCTGCTTCAGCTCCAGAAAATGACGCATACAAGAAAGCCAGCAACTTCATTGATGACTTCTGGTAAAGCTGCACCACAGACTCGTTCAGAGGGTCTTTGTTCTTCTCCAGCCAGCCGGTGATGTTGTAGTCCACAGTGCCGGCGTAGTGCACCAGGGAGAAGTGAGCCTCAGGCTTGCCTTTGACAACCTTTGGCTTTTGGAAAGCATTGTTTTTCCCAAGATGCTGGTCGTAGAGTTTGTTCTTAAAGGAAGTGTCTGAGGCCTTGGGGAACATACACTCCTCTTCAAGGATGGAGAAGATCCCCATTGGCTGTTGAATGTAACACAAGCATACGTAATGAATACAAAGTGCCTAAAGTAAGGTCAAATATACACTGATGTGCAGTAGATTAATCCTACCTTTTCAATTAGCTCAATGCAGGCTGCCAAATCCATCCCAAAGTCAATGAACTCCCAGTCAATTCCCTCTTTCTTGTATTCTTCTTGCTCCAACACAAACATGTGATGGTTGAAAAACTGTTGCAGCTTCTCGTTGGTGAAATTAATGCAGAGCTGCTCCATGCTGTTGAACTGTGACAAGAATTAAGCATCAGTTTACGACATATGGACATAAAACTGAGAAGCAAGCGTGCCTGCTGGAAACACCAACCGCCCCCCCCCCCCACTGAATCCAGACTCACATCAAATATTTCAAACCCTGCGATGTCCAACACTCCGATGAAGAACTGCCGCGGCTGCTTCGTGTCCAGCATCTCATTGATTCTTATGACCATCCATAAGAACATCTTCTCATACACAGACTTCGCCAGTGCACCAACTGCATTGGTGACCTGATCAGAAGGAGCATGAATCACTATCATGAATTATAGATTTCCATGCAAACAAGGTTATTAAATTTTATAACAGAGGTTATGGGGTACTTGCTGACAGATGGTTTGGGGTGTTTATTTGTTATTTGTTTTGCCCAAGTGATATATCAGCCCGACCAACCTGACACTCAGTCAACACTGGCTGTGCAAGCTGTTGTTAGGACCAGTTAATGGAGGGAATCTTAAAGCTTAATGATTAGATGCCCCTCCCTCACAGATTACTCGTCATAAATACCAAACATTTAATGCAGGATTTCAAGCTATTATATTTCACATATAAACATTCAATTGATAAATGTTATGTGATATTCTAAAGCCATATATGCCCTATTATTTTGTATTGTACTCTGTTTTGTATTGATGAAGAATTTGTTGCATAAATGAATGCACCCAGAAATATGATTTTTTCTTCCCTGTCATGTTACAGGATGTCAGTAGTTTAAATGGGGAACAAGAGCATGGATGTAGGTGAAAAGTCACAACCCCTGCAAACACAGCATATCACTGCAATGCCAACGTTGTGATGTTAGTTCATTTGTGATGCATCGACATTCCTGCAACATTAGGTTGCACCAATCTTCCTGCAACATTACCTTAAAACATTATGTCAGAACAACATTTCTGCTGCATTGCACTTAAAAACACATTGCAGTGACATTCCTGCAACATTACACCAGTGACATCAAGTTGCAGCGACATTCCTACAACATTACACTAAAAACGTTATGCGGCAGTAACAATCCAGCCACAACCCTGTCTTAGTAGGGACAATGCTTGCCACATCCCAGTGACATAACGAGACATTGTCACAACATTTCCAAAAAGTGGTGCAAACATTAGGACAACATACCGACAGCACCTAAAATAACATGCTGGTGACAATACTCTGGAATTTCACTTGGTAGGTTTCTACAGTGTGACGTGTGATATTCCAGCAACGACACATGTCACAAAACTTATAGATGATGAAGATGATGTTGATATTCTTAGTTCCACCGATGCTAAGCTCTTGATGGCAAAATATCACAACTACAGTAGTCTGCATGAGATGCTGACCAATCAACAGCCTGCAGTCAACACTGAAGCTGTGGTAGGAGCAGTTAACATTGTTCAGGACAACTAAAGAAATTTTAGAGCTCAAAATTTTAATGGCTATTATTGAAGTTAAAGCCTGCAAGCTATACAACATGATTATTGTTTCCACCAAAGTTTAACTCAGCTTTGCTGTCACACGGACCGATGCAGGAAATCTTACCTGCCACGAGCAATTACCCTCTACAACACCTCAGCTCTGTCTAACAGAGAGGCTGTATAGTTTCTGTTCTACCAAACGCCTCTGCTTTGCTGTTTCGCTCTGTTCCTGGTTTGCACCTTCATTATCATGGTTATGGTAAATTGCTCATCTTATACTCCTACTGGTTCATTTGCACATCTTGACTTTATTCCCACCTACTTCATTACAGACATATTATCTTATGTCTGCAGAATGCTTTTACATTTTCTATATTTTGGCATATTTTAGTATACTGTGTTATTGTATATTATTCCTGTATATATTTTTAGGTATTAGTATAATAAATTCTCCCTATAATGTATTGTATAATGACTGTTGCTATGAAGAACAGAGCATTGCTATGGACACAGTTCTGATCATAGACTCTGGAGGAGCAATGAAATAATTTTTAAATCCACAAAACCACTTTAAAATCGATAGTTTGTGTCAAATTATCATTATTTTCTGATAAGTAACCACATAATCAGCAGGGCAATGAAAAATACCTTTAGGATGATTCATTATTTTGCAATAATGACCTGCTGACTGTACATGATCCTTTTTATATTAGTGCACCTCATCATGCATTATGACTTGTTAAGTCTACAGTCACAGTACCTGGGGGACCGTCTGGCCCTTGGTGACATATTCATTCCCCACTTTCACTCTGGGGTAGCAGAGGCCTTTCAGCAGGTCGGCAGAGTTCAGACCCATGAGGAAGGCGACTTTGTCTGCCACTGAGAGGTAAACATGAGGTTAACATCATCTTCACATCTCCACTGATGAAAACTAAAGCCAGACGTCTCACCCTCAGTGCCGTCGGGCTCCGCCTGCTCCTCACGCTGCTTCTGCTTGAACTTCATGTTCCCATAATGCATCACAGCTCCGGTCAGCTTGTAGATGGAGACTTTTTCTTCATTGGTGAAGCCCAGGATATCAGTCGCTGTCTGTTACATTAAATTCTTTGTTAGCGGGAGTTGATGAAATGCATGTGTGTGACACTGAAGACAAGAGACACTCACGTCTGTGGCCAACAGCTCCTCTTTGTCGTCGATGCTGGCCACAGAGATCTGCCCCTGACTTATCATGGGGAAGTCATACGGGTTTGTTGTTATGAGAAGCATTTCTGAAAAGAAAAACATAAGGAATTACATCTTTTCTGAATGTATTCTTCAAAATCTGCAAGATATGATGTCCTCCCCATACCTATGAGCTCTGGTTTGTGGCCAGTCATTATCTGATAGAAGATGTGGTAGCTCCTCTCTTCAGACAACTGGAAGGTCACTCTTGACTTCTCCAGCAAATCTGTGTTGAATTAAGTTAAGTATATCAAATGAGACATGAGACACTTTATTTGTCATTGCAGCCATTAAAAAAATATGTTTGGCAACCCTCAGAGACCAGCAACAATAAAAAAAACAAGATAAAAAGACAAGAAGTTAAGATGAGAAAAGTTTAAGTTGAAATAAAAAAGGCTTCCTACACCTTTTCTAATGTCAAACTGAAGCACTTTTCAAGTATTTTCAAGGTGTATTTTCAGGATTTTCCAGTAAATTCCATATGTATATACATATATATGCTCAAGATGATTATTTCACTTCATCATCACATTAAATCAGATGTTATTGTGCTTACAGGTTTCGATATCAGCAGAAGCCAGTTTTCCTGTGGTTCCAAAGTGAATTCTGATGAATTTACCCTGTGAAATATAAAATCAGTCGAGAAACTGGGCAAACTGCACAAAAAATCACGAAATTTTGTAATAAAGATTTTAGGAATATTTGAAGGAGAATAACAGCCTCAGTTATTGGAACATCTGTGAGGTGGAAAACAAGCAAATCTCGTTCAAAGATCCTATCTTTAAAGCTCATACTTACAAATCGTGAGGAGTTATCATTCCTCACAGTCTTGGCATTCCCAAAAGCCTCCAGCAAAGGGTTCGCTGAGATGATTTGATCTTCCAGCGTCCCCTGGAAAACACAGCCAGTCAGCTTTATCGGAATCCCATTGTGGATTTTATTTTTCATTTTTTGTCAGGCTCATATCTCGTTGAGGGATTACCTGCATTTTGCCAGACGAGTGCTCTTTCTTGTCGCCACCAGCCACCGCGATTGTCGCAAAGTACTGGATGACACGTTTTGTGTTGACCGTCTTCCCTGCACCAGATTCTCCACTGTGAACAAAGACAACCAAAAGCAATCATACTGTCCATCTTTAATGACTGAATTATAAGTGAAATTTGTACTAATATGCAGCACCACTCACGTGATCAGGACAGACTGGTTCTCACGATCTGTCAGAAAAATATGAACGCGCTTCAGTGAAGTCATGCATTTGTTAAAGTGACAAAATGGTTATGAACAAGTTACTAAGAGTAATGGAATCCAACAGTATAGGCTAAAATCTTATTTAACACACAGTCTATAGTAGAAGTGCGTTGTTTTCCCTCCTTCTTCCTCCCCAGATTTGAGGAAGTTCAGGCAGGCTGCAGGAACACTGCAGGAATGCAAGACGGGTGCAACATTGTGTTTTGACAAAAACAAGCAACAACAAGGTCTCCACTATAAGTTGATCAGCTGTTTATAACTGTCAGTTATAATTTCTTACAGTGAATACATTAGATATTTCTCCTTTATATTATAGAGTAATGTTCAAGTTTTGACAGAAAATCTATTGGCAACTATTTTGATTTAATGACAGTGGTCTTTCATGCAAAAACATTTCAAATGTGAAGATTTGCTGTTTGTTTGTTTTTTTTAATCTTTAAATTACTTTAATAATTTTAATGTATTAGCTCCACCTCAGCTCACATCAACCTGTCCTGAGTTTGAAGAGTGACACCTGGAGACTATTCCACTGTTCTTCATTTACAAAAAAAGCAGATTTTGTTAGTATTTTTGTAATTCGCCCTTTTGGTAAGATTAATTCAGAGTGGTGGTTTTATTGTCACCAGAAGTTGCCTTTGATTTTTCATAAATGATACACACACACAAAAACTTTCACTTGCTCCTGCAAGTTCATTGCAAAAATCACCTAAAAAAATTGCAACATGGATCACAAACTTTTAGAAAAGCTTTTTGTTACCTGTAAGCATATTTTGATATGCATTATCAGAGACAGAGAAAATATGTGGTGGGGCCTCCATGCGCTTTTTCCCTCTGTAAGCCGCCACCACTTGTGGGTCGTACACCGGCAGCCACTTGTAGGGATTAACAGTGGCACAGAAGAGCCCAGAGTAGGTCTGCAGACGACAATACACAGTGTGTGAGAACCACTCAGACAAATAAAGAGATGAAACTGTCCCTCTCATTACTCACATAAATCATCCACGCTGCATAACGATCTTTGAGGTTAAACAGCACAGAGGGCTCATTGAGGTGAGTCATCATGGCCATGTCCTCAATCTTGTCGTACTTTGGAGGATTCATAGGATGGCAATCTTCCTCTTTGACTGTTACAGTCTGGAAAATAAAGAGAGAAGAGAAGAGAAGAGAAGAGAAGAGAAGAGAAGAGAAGAGAAGAGAAGAGAAGATCATACTGATGAGAGGAAATAGAATAGACCTGCTAACAGGACTCAGCAGTAAGAAAAGAGAAAAGGCACCAGACAGAATATGTGACCTTAAAAATTAAAATATTGGCACCTTTAAACAAAGAGTCAAAGCAGATGATGCTTAAAGTCATATTTCAGTGTCTTTGCATGTTACATCCCATTCACCAGAAAACATGCATTTTCCATATTACATTTACCAATTTTCACACTGGGTTTCACTATCAAAGATTAATTTAATCTAGATTTAGTTCTAACCAAAGTTTAGCAAAATATATTTAAAGTGAGTAGAGCAAGATTTTAAGAAAGCAGACCTCGTTTGCACAATCAAAAACTAATCTCAGGTTTGTAAAGCCAAGTTCAAGCCTAGTAAATTAGCCTATGAAAGACTGGGGAAAAAGTTAACTTCTCCCTGCTCTGTATTCCTTAACAAAACACATAACAACATTGTTTGATACCCAACTAAAGCATTGCATTGTTTGCTGGATGGCTAAAAAGTTAGTTAGCCTCGCTAGCCTATTCATGATCATGGCTCAGCAGAGAATTATTTTGCTCATTCTATCTACAAAAGGCATCCATATAAAAAGTGGCTAAAGTAAATGAAAACTGAACCGCGCTTAGTCCAGTGATGACTCGCACAAGTGCCTGAAAAAGAAAGGTAATGAGTTATGAAAGGGCGTGGCTAAAGTAAAGGGGCGGGGGTAACTGGTACCATCTGCTGAGACCAATGATATGTCCCACAAAAATCTGTGACAAACAGTTTATGAGGTATGAAAGGGCGTGGCTAAAGTGTAGGGGGTTAGGTGGCGGTCACAGAGCAACCTACAGAGCTGCTGGTCAGAGCTAAATAAGAGAAAAATCATGTCTATATCAAATTAATTAAATCAGTTGTGGGACTGTTTCACAAACTGCTGTGAGACTGTGTTGGATAAATAACTCTTGACGGATACAGAAATATTTACCTCATCAGCTTCAGTCTTCACGATGACTTGGCCACCTTCTTTTTTCTGGATGGTACCTTTGATGTACAGCTCCTTGACATCGGGCACATAGCAGGCAGTTCTGGCATCAAACGGGCGGTTCTGAGCCTCCACTCTCTCCTTCTCCGGTTTGCGGAGAAAGATGGCCGCCGGCCCATACTGGGCCATCTCGGCATCACTGCTCATGGTGATATCTGAGGGTTAAAAAAAAAAAAAAGCATGAAAGTAAGGCACACTTAATCAAAGAAAAAAATTCAAAAGATTTCTAATTGAATTATTTACTCACCGGGTTTAGACTCCCCAGCAGGACTGAATCAGAGATTCTGCAGGCCAAACACAAAAAAGGAGGAGACACCCAGTGCAGAGCCACCGATGTTGACAGATGTAAGCAGGGAAAATGACAGATCTTATGGACGGCACGTCTCTAAGTGAACACCAGCGGGAGGCTGAGGCTCCTTTTATCAAGATGAATGTGCTGCTGAAGCAAACCGGACGCTCCAAACTTGGCAATGTCACTCTATTCAAATGTGAATCAAGTCGCATTATCGATCTCTGCTCTACACTTAAATATGGGACGGGATCTTCGGGTGGTAATAGGAACATGTCAGCAGTGACAGGTGATGATCCTCAAGCACTATTTTTACATGCCTTCCATACTGTCAAGAACTGTCAGTAGCTACTTAACATTTATGTTGTGTTTGCTGTTCAGTGAGACCACATCTCATGTTAAAGGCAATCTTCTATAATCAGTGCATTTATTTATTTTGTGATAACACTGATTTAGAGACAGAGCCTGTCATTGCTTGTATTTATGGGAATAAACCATACGTAACTCAGTGTCTCCATGATGCATCGTGACCTTCATGTTCATCCTGGATTCGAGGACCACCTGCTCATTCACCTCCAAGACACCTTGCTTGGATTAAGTGCATTAAACTCTTGACAGATGTCAGTACAATGTCAACTTCAGTTTGTTGGAATGTGTCAAAATGATTTTTTTTTTTTGTTTGTTTGTTTGTTTTATGGCCAGTGCACAAATGAACGTCTGTCTCATCGGGAAATTCCACTGAATTTGTCATTAGGTTTTTATTTTTTAAATAAATAAAAAAGTTAGTTCACACACCGTTTTCCTCTGACGTCACACTCAGGGTGAGAAACAAACACTGTATTGCTGTGTTCCAGGTTGCACCTCTTACAGAACATAGAGAATCTGACAAATCATTATAATTTCATGGCTTCCTGATTGATCAGCAGCTGAAAAGACAATAGATAACGAAAGTCTGTGCAGTCACCCATAGGCAAAACATTCCTCTACCTTTATAAATTTGACCTTGACTTGGTAGATCTGGTTCAGATATTGTTTTTTAAAGAGGAAAGTAGCAGATTTGATACAAATACTGCTTGTCACATCTTATTAGTGTAGTGTAAAATAAAGTGTGACCGTAACTTGTACACAGAGAACACAAATGGGCCAAGAATCCCATACACCACACACAACACACCACCACATTAAAGAGGCAGATGAATGACTGTCACCATCTTCATTTTTTGGAGCCAGAAGTGGCGATATTTGGACAATAGAATAGAAGTGCAATAGGCCCTTTAATTGACATTTCTGCATCACCTTGTCTTAATGCATGTTATTGAAATCATACACATTTTGAATACTTTATAAATAAGAAATAAATGTATTCTGGCTGATTTAACAGGCCATCTTATTGTTTATTTCCTCTCTGCAAGAAAACAATATGGAACATTTTAGCCCACTTAATAAGTGGGACAAAAAGTGCATTTTTGTGGAACTTACAAGCTTTCATTTTTTTGTTTTTTCCTCTAATGAGTAAATGAAATAAAATTAAATTTGCACAATTTCTTCCACAGTCTTTTATTTATTTGGTGACCCAACAAAAATCTCCTGTGGCCCGCCTGTGGGTCCCAAACCAGTGTTTGGGAATGATTGTCTATTTCAAACTAGTGATTGAGACCATAAACTCATTAGAAAACTGTTTACTGAAGGAATAAATCAAGTGACAATTTAGGACGTTTTCTCATAAGCTTACATACAGCGAGACTTCTCTTATGCTACCAGCGTAGTCGCCCCCTGCTGGCCGTTAGAAAGAACGCAGGTGCTTCCAGATTGGCTTCACCTTTCAGAGCTGGAACATCTGTCCACTATTTCTGGAAGAAACAATCACACAGACAGCAAACTTGACATAGATAGAGATAGATTTTAATATTTTTGGACAAACATCTTGGTGGCAAATACATTAATTACATTCCATGACAAGGTTAGCGTTAGCCAGCCACCTTGAGGGAAGTTGTCTGCTTTGTTTACAAGTTAACACATACTGTAACATCTGGTGTGTGCTATACTTAAGGCTGTGTGAACATTGCAGGCGGGTAGCAACACATGACGAGTCCTTTGTACCACATTTAGAAAAAGCATGGGAGGGTGTTTGTAACCTGAGCCCTCATCATATCAGGGGGAGTTGTGCGCAGGAGCAGGTGTGAACAGCAGCTTGTCATCTTGAAAATACATCACATCACCTCTTAATATCAGGCTGTAATGCAGAGTGTAGGTTTACAGGCTCTGAAACAAGGAGAAATCACACTGAGCAATAAAATAAAATGTAAAAAAAAAAAAAAAATCCAGTTTATGTGAGAGTAAATATGTGTCTGTTATGTTTCTGGTGAAAATCAGTCACTTTTGTTTATGTCTGATATGATGGATAAGCAGTTTTTCTTCATTTCTTATTAATTTTAGAGCTGATGAAAACTGCACTGTTTGCTCATAAGAAGAAAAACAAAAGAAAGATAAAATAAGATTTTTAATTATATATTTTGGTCAAATTTCTGAATAGACTTTCTTAATAGATGCCATTATCGTGTGAAACACGTGTATCTCCAAGAACAAGACCATCCTTGTTCTTAATGCCTGCAACCAGAGTGGTTCATAGTAAACTGTGTAACATCTAAGTTCTGTAAAATCTTCATTTAGGCTGATTAATAACTGTCAGACCTTAAATAAAACCTGAAACAAACATTAGATAGCCTACTTTGGACAATCTAAAGGGCACAGCGAAAGACAGTTGGCCTATATCCAACAACATGTGTTGTCCATTAAATGAGTTAATCTAATCAGGTCATTTATAATTAAATACATTGAAAAAATGTGATACGAGGGCAGCAAAGTCCTTTTTTTTTAGTTACATCAAGTTAGCTATGGCTTAAGCTATCTCACCAGCTAGCTTTAACTAGCTAATTTTTATATGGTAAAACAGATTTGGGTCTGTACTCTACTTTGGGACTCTAATTTGTCCAACTAGGCCTGGTTGCAGCGTTTTGGCTTTTTTTCAGTGGCTTATTTAGGTTTATCTTTATTTCACTGCTTTTCTAGATTCTTTCTTTTTAGTGTCCTGTATTTACATACGTATATGCATGTGTTCTTCTGTGCAAATCTGTATGATGTTCTCTGTATATTTTCGCTACCAAAACCAGCCTCCCCCTGCACTGTGAGTGAAGAACTCTACACTCTTCACTGAAAATGCTGACAAGCTGGTGGACTGTGTTTGTCCCTGCCTGTCCACTTAGTGTCCTGTCTCTGCAAACAACAACCTGTCAGCTCCTCGAGCAGCGGCCATCCTCTTTGTACTTTCTCCTCACTTGGAGGTTACCTTCAGCGCTCGTACGTAACCCTCCTCTGCTAAAAGTCACACATGCACTTGCAGTAACTCTAACCCGTCTTCAGCAGGGATTTCTACAAATGTCATGAACATACCAGCTGCTGCTGATCGCTGCGCCGCTGACAGGAGAGAAAAAGGTGGATTTTGACATCGTCCGTTTTAACTCACAGACTCGGGCCTGTGTTATTCTGGTTTTTATCTGATATCTGATGTCCACTCCAGTGTGATTTTTACTGTTGAACTGGTGAGAAACTGCAGTGTTACTGAGCAAAGTTTTATTATCGGCTGTGCTTCAGCTTTTAGTTAAACAATAGTATGGAAGAAGCATCAGTAGCATTAGCAAAATTGTATTTTATAATGTGCAATATTACATTATTATCAGGTGTAGTAGTACTGTTTATTATTTTCATTATCGCTGCCAGTACCACTTTTCAATTTGTTTTTTTTAGCTCACTTTTTAATTTAACTTATGTAACTTGCTGTTATTCTTTTAGGAATTGTTGTTTTGCATTTACTCTTTTTACACTTTCTATTTTTCCCTTTATATTTAAAACACTATTGTTTTTATTCGATGTTACTGTGATTTTGGAGCAATAGAAGACAATAATTTCCCTCGCTATTAATAAAGGTCCATCTTATCTTAAGGCATGAGTTTTTATCCTTTTTATTGATTGTGACTGGATTGTGACAATTATCCCCTCCAGTAAGGAAGTATTTTATTAGGAATCATATCAGATTTTACTCTCAAACGTCTGCTTCATGTTTTTGTTGTTAGTTGATCAGAAAAGATACTTGACAGATTCAGGATGTGAATGTGGGTGAAGAAATAAAACAGCTTCTCCTGGGAAATGAGCATCCGATTTTATGCTCTTTATTTTGTCATGCACAATTAGACCAGAGGACAGAAAAAAAGAAGAAGAAAATAATTGTACAATTTTCTGCAGTTTGACACATATATTCAAGGACTTCGGGGGGATTATTGTAACACTCAATAGGGTAAATTCTCTTTATTAATTTAGAGTTTTTCATTTTCATTTGTGCTGTCGTGGTTATTTAAGAAAACACTCATTTAGTCACACGTCTACACCAGCTTCTATGCTGCTGCCACTTTTCTTGAAAAAGCTTTTTGTCTTGTGAAATAACTGTATTATTATTATTATTAGCTGTGATTATCATGTTTTCTTTCATTTTTTTTAAAAGAATGACAAAATGTATCTCTGCATCTTGACACACGTTTGAAAAAGGAATTATCAGTTCAGCGACACACCGTTAATCTGCAGCCTGCCTGCATCTCCTCCTCCCATCTGCAGCAGAGTGTTGTGTACAGTGCTGATGTGTAGCACAGCCTGCAATGTTTGGAAGATACTGGGGATGATAACAACTAATCAACAACTGATTGATCGGTAATTTTAATTTTGAGAGATTATTCAATCAAGCAAAATTCAATCATGTTATCTGATATTCAATTATATGTTTAATATGTAGATCTTTACAGGTTTAATCTCTGCAAAACTGTCAGAGAATATGAAATATGGTTCTGTTGAAATAAAACTTTCATGGGGGGCATATATTGTATTGTTTGGCATAAGCAAAATGTTTAAATGGTTTCTTTAATAAAAATTAATTGATCACTTTATTGTTAATGTTGCCAATGATCAATTAAACAAAGTGGAAGCCTAGAAGATACCAATACCATACTGAAATGGGCTCTGTGTGACTTTTTACATAACATATTTAGAAGAATACATTTATCCTACAACATAAAATAAAATAAAAATATTTTTTAAAAATAGATGAATGAATCTGGATGCTGTTTCACAACCATTTGAATACGTGATGCTGTTCGGTCTAATTTGATATTTAACAATATTATTAATTTCGCAAACATTTCAAATAAGTTTCACAGGCACTAAAACTTGAACAAAAGCATTTTTTCTGTGTTTTGGTAAGAATGAGGTTTTAGTTTGGGTCAGTGCACAAATAACTGCTGTGTAGACACTATTCCTGGAGCGCGTTGAGCCGTCACTGTTTACTTTGCTCGGTGTCGACTGATCCCAGGATTAACGACACACATGCTGCGTTTATGCAAGTTTCCTTTTGCATTTTTCAAAATTTTCAGACTCTGACTAGCCAGTCTATCTTTACATAGACCTTTACATAAACAAAGAGTGACTAGACGAAGGATTGACTGGGCCTTCTTTGTTGCTCTGACTGGACACTTTGGAGAGGCTTTTGGTGGCAGCGGACAAAGTTTGGGGGCTTTCGGTGAAGCCTGCATGTTCCTCCTATCATTTATAGATACCAAGACAACATTTCAGCTGATCTCTACAAACAAATGTCTCTGTATAAATGCTGGTAATTTTTTTTAAAAGCTAACATCTGTTAAATGTCCTCTGCATGACGTTTGACTTTATCTAATGATGTTGCTGCAATGTTGCTAAAACATCACAACATCTCCAAAAAGTGGTGGAAATGTTGAGACAACATACCGGCGACATTTTAAAATGACTTGTGTGTTGGTATAGAAATCATCATCAGAAGATAGCATCAAGATTGCATTTCTGCCACACAGACTGTTTATTTGCCTGCATGCAACCAAATCTGATTGGTCAAGACTACAAACAGAAACCAGTAGAGATTCAGATGCCAAAATCTTGTCCGTTGCCTACAGATTCTGCATTCATATGCAAAGATTGTACTCCTCACAACTGACGATACATCATCAACTGCCTATATGCCATTCTAGCTTACTGGAAGATAAGTTTGTTACATTTTTACAGGTAATTTAATGTTGAAAATGACCCAGTTACTGTCCACACCAAAAATCTCAAAATTTGGTGTCTTCAATTTTCAAGTGTTCCTTTAAACCAGGAGTCTTCAGAGTTTTTCAGGCCATGGACCTTAGCTGACTGAGCCACTGATCCATTTTTTGGCTCAAGAGTGTCTGTACACTTGGGATAATAATGTAGTTGTTTGGCAAATATGTCAGTAATGTGTAGCTACTTAGTTCTCTGCTATGGATAAGAGTGATTTTAATAGGTTTGCAAGCTCCCATGGTCACACAGTTTTACACAATTTTGTGTAAATTAAAGGTTCTGTTTGTTGCACAATTTATCTTTGCCAGAACATGTGTGTGTGCTTTCAGATATATATATTTCAGTCATGAACCTGAAGAAAAGCGCCTACTGGTGTCTTGTACCAGTGTTGATTTCTAGTCCCCTTTACCAACAACATCACGGCTCTTTGCTCGTAATTTATTCAGCTGCGATTCTGCGACATCAGCTCGTTCCTCCGCCTCCTCCAGCTCATGCTGCACCTTCCGAAATTTAGCCAAATGCACGCTGGTTTGTTCCTCCTGTGTGTCACAGAAAACAATAAAGGAAAGGAGACTTTTTTTTTTAAGGTGCACATCAAGCTTACATTTCACACAGTATTCGTGTGTTTGTACTCACCGCCTCCTCACACTGACGCTTATAAGCTTTGACTTTCAGCTGCAGTTTGTTGACCAGATCCTGGAGTCTCGCCACGTTCTTCTTCTCCTCCTCACCCTAAAACATTTGAGAGATTATTCTCACATCTCAGTTTTGCACATTTCCAATTCAGATTCAAGCAGTTAAATCTCATCACAGTTACATAACAGGATCTACCCTTTACCTGATAAGTGAGCTCTTTAATCTTCCTCTCATATTTCCGCAGACCTTTCATAGCTTCGCCGCTGCGTTTCTGTTCCGCCTCCACTTCATTTTCCAGCTCACGAACCTTAAAAACACAGTTAGTTTAAATCACTTTTTATGCTGTTTTTCTCTCCATAGAATTCAGATTTTGTCCTACTCAAATTCCCACCCTGGCCTCCAGTTTCTGAAGCTCTTTCTTCCCTCCTTTCAGAGCCATCTGCTCGGCCTCGTCCAGGCGCTGCTGCAGGTCTTTCACTGTGACCTCCAGGTTCTTCTTCATCCTCTCCAAGTGAGCGCTGGTGTCCTGCTCTTTCTTCAGCTCCTCAGCCATCATGGCGGCCTGTATGCAAATGTGAACTCGCTGTGAAATTTAATCTGCACGAACGAACCTCAAAGTCCGGCAGTTCCTCATTGAAGTGGCTCCCTGCAGTAAATTGGATAAAAGCGGGACACTCACATCCATGATGGCTTTTTTGGCCTTCTCGTCCGCATTCCTCGCCTCCTGGACAGTGTCCTCCATCTCTGACTGCAGCTGACTTAAATCAGCCTCCATCTTCTTTTTAGTGTTTAGGAGGCTGGTGTTCTGCTCATTGGACAACATTGAAACAGGACACATTCAGTAGAACTAATAAAGCTAATAAAACTAATAAATGGAGCTTGTAGAACTGTTATATAAAAGTAATATCACACTTGGGGTTGTGTTATTGTCCTGATTATCAGCTCGGCTGTGATTATCCAAGCTGATATTCAGTAAAATGCTCTCTCGTGTAATATTGCTTTAGTGAATCATGATTTCAAAAGTCAGTCCAACCCCGATAACAAAAAAAGGTTGGATGTTGGGTAAAAACTAAGCAAAAACAGAATCTAATGAAGATATTTAATGTTCAAACTGATGCAAACAAATGCAAGTTAAGACTCTACCACGCAAAGAGAAAGACATGTATCAACAACATCCAGAAACGCTGCAGACTTCACTGGGCCCGAGCTCATCTGAGATGGACTGACGCAAAGTGGAAAAGTGTGCTGTGGTCTGACAAGTCCACATTTCAGATTGTTCACAGAAATCATTATTATACAGTATATTGTATAGCATATTATGTGGCACATATATACTTAGGCAAGCATAAAATTACAAACTCGGAAAAATACTCGTGAAAGTACAAGCCCCTCCCTAACCTGAGAGTGCAGCAGCTGAACCCTCTCATTGACGTCGATCAGCTCCTGCTCAGCCAGCTTCCGACTCCTCTCAGATTGCTCCAGTGCTGCCACCATCTCCTCATTCTCCGCCATCATCAGAGCGTTTCGGCGCTCTGTGATAGCAAGTTGTTCCTTCAAGTCCTCCTGGCTGTGAAGCGCTTCATCCAGATGGACCTGGATGTCCTGCGACAGTCAGAGAAGTCTTGGAGGTTTAAAATCGTCCCGACATATCACTCTAACACTTGTGTGATTTCTATGAGCGGCGCATTAACAAACCTTTAACTGACTCTGCAGGTTCCTCAGTTGTTTGGTGGCCTCGGACGCCTGCCGGTTGGCGTGACCCAGCTGGATCTCCATCTCGTTCAGGTCTCCCTCCATCTTTTTCTTCGACCGGACAGCATCGTTTCTGCTGCGCGTCTCAGCATCCAGGGTGTTCTGCAAGGTGTCCACGGTCCTCTGGTGAGTCCTCTTGAGCTGGTCAATTTCTTCGTCTTTCTCCGCCACCTTTCTGTCCACCTCAGACTTGATCTGGTTCAGCTCCAGTTGAAGATGCAGGATTTTGGCCTCTTCGTGTTCAAGGGAAGACTGCAGAGAGAAAAAAAAAAAGACTTAAAGTGCTGACAGTTGCTGTCTGTTTCTGCAGACATACAGAGCACTGGGGTGGGAGCAGCATGGAGAACGGGATGCTGAAGATGTTCATGTTGGACTGGTGACTTGTAGTGGAGGTGACTTTTATTTAAATGTCTCCTTTAAGGCATCATGTGGTTGTTTAGCTTAGGAGACGAGCTTATAATACAAACCTCAACTTCCTCAAGAGCTGCCTGTGTGTCTCTCTTCTCCTGTTCAGCTTGCTTTGCAGCTTTCTCCAGCTCATGGATAGTTTTAGCAGACTGGCCAACTTGCTCCGTGATATCTGCAATCTCCTCTGCAAAATGCAAATAAAAGTCAAAAACAAATGATACAACTTCACACCACCAAACAGACGATTTATTTCTAGCACAGCCCTTACGCTGAAGATTTTTATTCTCTCTTTTCATGTTCTCCAGATGATCCAGAGCCTCTTCATATGAGTTTTTCAGCTTGAAGAGTTCTGTGCTCAGCCCTCTCGACTCTCTCTGGGAAACCTCCAGGTCTGATTGACTCTCCTCGTATTTCTGTTTCCATTCAGCCAGAATCTGACAGAGGAGGAAACAGCATGTGTAATTAATGCAGCCTCAACGAGATGCAAATGAGGACATGTTTCTGAGGAGAGAGAAATGGAAAAAAAGATGACATACCTTGTCAAAGTTCCTCTGTTTCTTGTCCAACGTGGCGCAGGCTGCATTTGACCTTTCCAGCTCAACCATGAGATCCTCGACCTCAGCCTGCAGCCTCTGCTTGGTTTTCTCCAGAGATGCACATTTGACATTTGCTGCTTCCGTCATTTCCTCAGACTCCTGCAGCCGCTGGGCCAGCTTCTTCCTTTGAACCACAGATAAATCGTGTTAAAGTGTAACAAACCCACCGGCGCTGACTGGGAAAATATGCTCTGCAATTCTTACTTCGCCTCCTCGAGCTCTTCAGTGCGCTGGATGGCATCTGTCTCATATTTGGTTCTCCACTGGGACACATCGCTGTTGGCTTTGGACAGGGAGCGCTGCAGCTCAGCTTTGGCCTCCTGTTCCTCCTCGTACTGCTCTCTGAGCAGCTCGCAGTCATGGCGAGAAGACTGTAAACTGTGAGCCAGGGCGTTTTTAGCCTGACAAAACAGAAGCACATACAGCAGGGGTTTACTGCCTGCATTAAAACTGCTTTGGCAAGATGTAAAAATGTACTCAAAGGTGCCCAGTAGAGCTCTGAAGCACTACTGTGGAACACTGTTTTTACAAAAGTGTGCTACAGCTAAGCAGTTTATCAATTTCATATCAATATTTGTGACATGGGACTAGATATCGTCTTAGATTTTGGATATCATTGTATCATAAAATGGTATAAGTTTAGCCTTTTTTGGTTTTAAGAGCTGCATTACAGTAAAGTGATGTAATTTTCTGAACTTATCAGACTGGTCTAGTTCTATTATTTGCCTTTATTCGCTTACACATTATATTCACATTATTGATCATTATTTATCAAAAATCCCATTGTGTTAATATTTTGTGAAAGCACTAGTAGTTATACCTACATTTATCCATATAACTCCACTACAAGTACAGGTCCTGCATATTAAACCTTAAAGGGATAGTTCACCCAAAAATGACTGAATTTTCATTTTTGGGTGAACTATGCCTTTAATAACAGTATGTAAATTATAGCAAAATGTACTTAAAATATTCATTGTGCAGTAAAAAAAAGATTTCAGTCAGTTTTTTACTATTATAACTGATGTTTCTGGATTAATATTACTGCTATATTAATGTGTATGTTGCATTTTATTACTGCAGAAGAGCTACAGCTTCTGTAGGTTGTGCTTATTCTAACTACTTTATATACTGTTGGGTTGTTCAGTCTACAATAATGCATCATATAATATTTTTGCACTATTTGGCAATTTACAATATGTTGCTTTAGAGAAAATGCAGACATCAAGTTATACATCATATATCGTGGAATTCAGATGCTCTTCTTCTGTTAGTTGGTGTGTAGAGGTGAAGCACTGCACCACCTAAACTAAAGAAGACTGCAAGATGGTTACAGGGATGCAAACTAACAATTAATTTAATTTTTCAACAATTGATCTATTAGCCAAAATAATCGACTCATTCAGTGATTGTCAAAGCAGGGGTCCTGACCAGGGGTTGAATTATTAGTGTGTGGATTATTATTGAAATCTAATTTGCCGTGTCTATATTTCTAATTGGCTTTCAGTCAGAATATAATATATTCATCACGGCATAAGCTGTCACTGTTGACCTGGACTGCTACAAACCTGCTCTGCTCCTTTTGTGTTAACTCACGATCTTGGACACTTTTTGAAAAAAGAAAAGATCTGACGATCAGACCAACAGCCTGGCTGACAAAGGCTCGGCTGCGAAAAAATCTGAAAAACTCCTGGCCAAGAAAAACTTGAAAATAGGAGTACATAAAGTATGGATTTACTGCTGCACATAAGAAGTGACCCAAATATGTTCCCTGCCTCGAGACGGTCTCAGATGAGCATGACTTGGAGAGAAGCTTCCTGCAGAGGCAGAGAAAAGACATCTTGCAAAAAGGTGGCTCGGCCATAAACTGATACTATTTAGGGAGCCTTGGTATGGAAACGTTTTGGAGCCCCTGGGCTAATTGTTGCAGCTCTGTCTGAAATTATATTGATTGATGATCAGTCTGTCGTGAGAATAAATTGTATTTCAGTTTTGTGTCTTTCAGACCTTAATTTCTTCATCCAAAAGTCTCTTCAGCTCCTCGATTTGATGACTGCCGGCAGATTTCACTCTGCTCAGCTGGGACAGAGTGATCTCTTTCTCGTCCAGCAGCCGTGTGAGTTCACCTATTCAGGATAAAGGGGACACAAGTTAACTTTTCCATCCATTTTATTCACTCCTTTGTGTGTTTGTAATAATTTTACATTTAGAAACGTACCATTTTCTGTTTGCAGACGAGCACTCAGTGTAGTTTGATCACTCAGAGACCTCTGGGCTTCATCTGCTTTGGTCTTGTATTCATTCATTTGGTCTTCAAGAGTCCTGCACATTTTCTCCAAATTAGCCTGAAAAATTGAGCATCTGTTATCACAAGCTAGATAAAATAATCATGGAGAGGAAACATTGCTGCAGACCAGCCTTTTACCTTGCTTTTCAGGACGCTCTCCATGTTGCTCGCCATGTCATCGATCTCCATCTTCAGCTCACTTTTCTCCTTCTCCAGTTTCTGCTTGACTCTTTGCATGTTGTCGATCTGATCGCTGAGCTCAGCAACACTGTCCGCGTGTTTCTTGCGTAAAGTCGCGGCGATGGATTCGTGCTGCAGGGTGGACTCTTCCAGATCTCGACGCAGCCTCTGAAACTCAGCCTCGCGCTTCTTGTTGAGCTCGGCCTGGGCGGCGGTGGCTCCTCCGGCCTCCTCCAGCCGCTCACTGATCT
This sequence comes from Lutjanus erythropterus, assembly GCF_056507025.1. NCBI lineage: Eukaryota > Metazoa > Chordata > Actinopteri > Lutjaniformes > Lutjanidae > Lutjanus > Lutjanus erythropterus. Next base: position 5,866,701 of record NC_139335.1, read on the forward strand.
CCTCCAGCTCTCTGGACAGATCACACCTCTGCTTCTCCACTTTGGCTCGAGCCGAGCGCTCAGCCTCGATTTCCTCCTCCAGCTCTTCAATGCGAGCCTGCAGCGAAAGTGTATTAACTTGTCAGAACGTGGGTTCTTCAAATATTAAATAAAATGTATTTAAATAGGCCAAGTATTGCTCTAAATCATACCTGAAGCTCTTTAATCTTCTTTTGTAGCTGAGTGCCAAGGGCTTGCTCATCCTCAATTTTGCCCTGCAGGTGGCTGATTTCAAAGTCTTTTCTGAAAATGAGTTAATTGTTTCTCTTATCAGTGCAAAAAACATTTACTTGGGTGAGTAATGTTTCAGTGGAACTGACACATGAATTAAAGTGCTAAAAATGCAGGTTTGTATAGTTATACACTTTATTGCTGTCATGTTTGTTCATTCAGTATGTAGCTGGAGTCAGCAGCTGGTTAGCTTAGCTTAACACGAAGACTGGAAGCTAGCCTCATGTTTCTTAGCACCCCTATTTAACATATTACACCTTGTTTGTTTAATCAAGTGAAAAAACAAGAATTTGCCATTTTTTGGGGGGGTAAGTACTGGACGATTGTCTGCAGCCTAGGGTTGCCAGGCAACCACCAGAGATTCCAAGAAGTTCCTGGCCAACAGACTGAATCCCTGTGACATCACAACAACAACAACAGTTACTTCCAGGTAGCAAACTGCAGTTGATTTGAACTGCTGAGGTATGTAAAGTCAGCAAACTTGTTTATTTTCAGCTTTAACTGTAACGTTTAATGATAAACAATTAGACACTGTGGTCTGACCTATCTGATGTTTCTGCTGTGCTTATTTTATGTACCGTGTTGTTGTTTGGTGACTTTTAAAGAATGAAAATGACAAAAGAATAAGTACAGAACAGATGCCCGCAGAACTCACTCTTATTACTTTGAAAACACAATGGAACCACAGCATTTAGCCCTACCTGCAGGACAGAGGGCCCAACAGAAACTTACTTTTTCAGTCTCTCTTCCATTTGCTGTCTTTCATTCTCCAGATCCATGATGGTTTCCTGAGACAGCTTCAGGTCCCCCTCCAGTTTTCTTTTGGATCGCTCCAACTCTGCACGCACCTTCTTCTCCTGCTCCAGGGAGCCCTCCAGCTGCAACAGACATTCACGTCAACTAAACCAGGTAAATCATGCAATTCGAAAATTAAACGATCCAATCCAAAAGAGAATCATTTTGTTATTCCGCACTTACATCATCAACCTGTTGCTCCAGCTTGATTTTCGTCTTCACCAGACAGTTTACTTTATCCTCCTCAGCCTGGAGGTCATCTAACGTCTGCTGATGCACTTCCTGCAGAGCTTTGATCTCCTTTGAAGACTTCATCAGGTTTTCCTCCAGAGTAGTGAGCTCCTCTACCAAATTCTTAACCTAAAGAGGGAAGATTTTTTCTTGATGTGTCAACATACTTAAACTAAAAAGTCTATAAGGCTTAATATGATGAAAATGATCAGAGCACCTTATTTTCTGTGGCATATTTCTCCTTCTCCACTTTGGCGATGGTGAGTTCCAGGTCGTCGATGTCTCTTTTGAGCTCTGAACATTCGTCCTCCAGCTTCCTCTTCTTAGCAGTGATTTCTGCGTTGATCTCCTCCTCTTCCTCCATCCTCTCGGAGAACTCTTTGACTTTAGCCTCAAGGTGGATCTTGCTCTTTATCAAGCCTTCACACCTCTCCTCAGCATCGCACAGGTTCTCCCTCTCCTTCAGAGGAGGGACACAATGATGCAATATAACAGTGGAGTAAAAGTGAACAGTTCAACTAAAGTTCATGATTAATTTTAATAGACATCTGCATATTTGGACATATCATCTGAAAAATTAAGAAAAGCTACACTGGTGATGATGAAAAAAGGAGGAAGCGAGCAATTAAAAGACTCAAATACACACCTCAGCCACAGCCTGTTTACTCTGTTGCCATCTGCCAAGAGATACAGAAGTATCCGCTGCCCTACCATAAGACGTCAGTGTACACACCCCACCATAAATAATAGTGTTAGTGCGTCAGATGCAGCTGGGACACTAGACGCATGGAGCTGCACTGATAAAACTGATAGTGTTTCTGTTGCATGAGACATGAGAGTAAAAAACTCATCTGAAATGTTTGCGGTCGAGACAAGGGGTCAGGCGCCAGAATGATTAAATCCACTCCTGGCTGTGAGAGATGTTAACAGAATAAATGGCTGTTTGGAGCCAAAAAAAAAAAAATGAAGCTTGTGCCTGATTCAATACACAATGCAAAAGAGAGTACACAACTGTCACACTGGCATGACACTCCTGATCCCTGATTATCATTATTTATAAGAGAAAACCATTTTGTTTTCCTGTAAATATCTCCTTATCTCACATAAGATAAGAAAATAATTAACTTGTGATTTTGAGATAAAGAAAAAATAATTGCAAGCACGGCCATTCTTGGCTTCTGTACGTGTGTCATATTAATTATGAATATTTATTATATTTTCTCTCCCAATAATTTCTATTTTTATCATAATTTGAATTTGATTTAATAGCCCCTGCCTGCTCTATTTATGTTTTATTTTTATTTTGTTGAATTTAGCTCCTGCAGGGATCCATGACACTTCCTCTTATCTTACATTATTATTGATTATGTAGCTGCTGGATTCCAGATGAATTTAAAAAATCGTTTCTCTCCTAATCTCTTTATCTACCAGAATGAAATCAATACAAACAAACCACTTTGTTCTATTCATTTACATACTGCTTGGATTTGAAGGTAAAGGTCATTTTTCTCCTGGACGAGCATGACCATTTTCTCCTCCAGCTCCTTCCTCCTGGCTTCCGACTTTGCAAACTCCTCTTTGAGTCGCGCAAACTCCTCTTTCATGTTCTGCATCTCCTTCTCGGCCTCCGCACTTCGCAGCAGAGGCTTTATCTTGAAGAAGAGCCTCATCCAAGGCCAGTTCTTCACATTCATGAATGAACGGATGTTGTACTGGATGATGAAAATGGACTCTCTGTGGAGAGAAAATGCATAAAGGCTTTGTTTAACATCCTACTGTGATGAAAATCTCAATGACTTCTCCAAGGTTTTCCATAACTTATTTAAACATTTCCACTGCCTGAGTGTAAAGCGAGGCAAGGCGAGGCGATATTATTTGTGCAGCACATTTCAGCAACAAGGTAATGCAAAGTGCTTTACGTAAAACATGAAAGCATCAAGGCAAAATGTAAAAGAGACATAAAGCAACATAAAAGGTGTAAAAAGCTAAAAAAGCTCAAAATTCATTTGCCACCCAACTTGTTACCATAGCAACATTAAAGAGCTCAGCTGTCAAAACTTACATGTTATCAACTGTGGCAAACCAACGGAGCAACTTAATAAACTAATAAATGGGAAAGAAAACACATTTCTTTCAGTATATTTGTAGAACACAATAATTTGCAGATGAGACACAAATGGAGAAGGAATGAAAAAAAACAACAGCTCAAGGAACTGACACCAAAAGAGTTTAAAAAGACAGAAGAAGAGGAGAATAAAATTAATAAGAAAAGGTGACAAAATGAACAGAAAGAAATTGATTTATCAGAGACCTTTTCTTTGTCATCTCCTTGAGCCTCAGCCTGGTGACGTAACCTCTGGACACGGCCTGGATACGAGTCATCAGCACAGCCAGACGTTCGTCTCTCATCTCCTCCAGGAGACCCAAGAGACCGGCTTTGAAAAACACCTGCATTAAAGATAAAAACGTGAATGGAATTTAATTTAATAGCATAGCATGGAACAGAGTGAACACTCTTTCCTGATTGTTTAAGAAGGAAAGAGATAGTGTACTGCAGTCTTATTTAGTTGAAAAGTCTAAGATGAGCATCTAAAGCGGTCCAGACTAGTGCAATCCTTTGAGTAAGGGATAATGTGCAGTGAGTGGGTCATTGTCGAGGTCCTGCATCATCCTGTCAGGGTTTATTGTACAATAATGACCTGCTCACCGTACATTATCCTGCAAAACATTAATTTAAAAATGATTTTATGGATTTAAAAATAGTAATAATAATAGTAAAAATAATAATAGTCTATGGAGTGAATGATTTTTCCAGCTAATAAGTGTTAGTTATAAGTCATCTCCAGGCATCTGTCTGCCAAATATGTGTACTAATTATTTGTTATTTTCATTCCACAATGCAGGAAACCTAACTGAAATTCTATTTTTGAGGTATTGAGGTTGGCAAATGTAGGTTTAATAACCGAGCACACAGAAACAAATATTGTCAGATTTTTCTGAAAAATACCTTAGTGTATCCAAATCTATACTGAGCATGGTCCACATCAATGGAGGCGAGCAGTTTCTCAGAAGCCTTCTTGCTGTCAATAAACTGGCCCTCGGGGATCGCGCTGGCGTTCAGAATCCTGTACCTGTCTCAGAGATAATTGAGGCTCAAACTTGGGTGAGTTTGACTGTTGTGTCGTGTCGTGTGTGTGTGTGTTTGTGTGTGTAATCCTCCCAGACAAAGTGTGGTGAATCACCTCTGCCTGAAATCTCCATAGAGGATCCTGCTGGGGAATCCTTTCCTGCAGATCCTGATACCTTCCAGCACGCCATTACAGCGCAGCTGGTGCAGGACCAGATGGTGGTCCATGGACCCTACATGGACAAGACATTTTGTTTTCTCTTTTTTTAAAAAGCTCATCATTTGGAGTTAGATGAGAAACTCAATACTCCTCTTTGCAGTGATATGTAGCCGGGGGCAGCAGCTGGTTAGCTTAGCTTAGCATAAAGACAGGAAATGGGTATCGATATTTTCATCCTATCTCTTTAACTTTGCAAAAACTTTTTTTGCTTTCTTCTTACCTGGTGTCTTAGTTTCATTTGGGATAATACATCTCACAAAGTGTGGATGCGTGGACCTGAGGTTGGCCATCAGTTTATTCAGGTTTTCCTGCAGGAGATGGACACATTATGGTATTTTAACATGCAGTTGTTGTGCAGTCTTGCAGTCTTGAATTTCACTAAAAGTGGCTACAAAGAACTTCTTTCATATTGTGTTGATTTTGGAGGCCCCTGTGGACAAAAGTGGTAGTGTATTATACGTTTTTACCCTGAAAAGTGCAGAAACTGTCTGGAAAGAAGAGCCCTTTTTCTTGGAACTTTTCTTACTTCCATCAGCAGCAACTACCGAAAGAGAAGAGAAACATTAAAAAGTATAGTAAACTATATATATATACGATGGGGTAAACTATACAGCGAACATAATCTCACTGTTTTACATCTGTGGTGCGTGAACTGACCATCTGCAGAGGCATATGTGGCAAAGAGCTGACAGAGCAGCTTGAGAGAAGCTTTTTGGTAAAGCTGCACCACAGTGTCATTCAGAGGGTCTTTGTTTTTCTCCAGCCAGCCGCTGATGTTGTAGTCCACAGTTCCGGCATAATGCATGAGTGAGAAGTGTGCCTCTGCTTTTCCTTTGGAGGGTTTTGGCTTCTGAAAGATGCTGTTCTTCCCCAGGTGCTGGTCGTACAGTTTGTTCTTGAAGGAGCCGTCTGTCGCCTTTGGAAACATGCACTCCTCCTCGAGGATTGAAAAAATGCCCATCGGCTGAAGCAAAGACAGATGATTAGTGCCGAAATGTGTGCATCTTCTTCTGATTTGAATATTGTTTGTAAAACTTTGATGTACCTTTTCAATGAGCTCAATGCAGGCGGCAAGGTCCATGCCGAAGTCAATGAACTCCCACGCTATTCCTTCCTTCTTGTATTCCTCTTGCTCCAACACAAACATGTGGTGGTTGAAAAACTGTTGCAGCTTCTCATTTGTGAAGTTGATGCACAGCTGCTCCAAGCTGTTCATCTGAAGTAAACAAACACTGACTGAACAAATATAGACATTTTTAGAAAGATTTTGTTCTAATTTTGGGTATATTTTAACAATCTGTAATAATACTGATAACTGGGTTCATTCTGGTCACCGTAATCGTGATATGAACTGTTTCATCTCTAGTCACTGGTGTTACGTTAATAACAAGTAAAATGCCTCTTAATTAATTGATAGGCTCTGTACTAAACATTTTCTCAGCTCCAAACTCATTGACACCATGTCAAAGTACAACCACAACTCGGTGCATCTGCCCCCAGCCCTCAGCCTCAGAGGACAGAAGAGCTGAGTGGATAAAAAGTTTATATTTGATGACAACACTGGGTCTTTTCCACTGGTGCTTTTGGCTGCGCTGAATCAAACCATGCCGCGCTGATTTGCATTTTCATTACCACTTTTGTTGCACTGAGCTGCACCAAGCCGTGCCAAAAAATGGACCTATTCAGGAAGCCAAAGTGAGGCCGACGTCCCTCCAAGCAGGCTGCGGTAACATCACGTCGGCCGCCACTAACCTGTTTCTCCCCCTCAAAAAACGGGTGTTGTGATACTGAGGAATTCATGTGTTTGGCAGTGCTGTGTAAGTTTGAATCAGCACACTGTGGCTGAGTTACTTAATGTAGACATAATGTGCAGTTTTTTTTTCCTCCATCGGCCAATCGATTGGTTAAGAATGGGTAGAAGATTTTCCTTGTTTGTCTACAGCCTTAATTTTATGTAGGTGTGATTTACCTCGAAGATCTCAAATCCTGCGATATCTAAGACACCGATAAAATGCTGTCTTGGAAGTTTGGTGTCGAGCTGCTGGTTGATCCTGGTGACCATCCACAGGAACAGCTTCTCGTACACTGCCTTAGACAGGGCACCCATGGCATTGTTCACCTGTAATCAAACACCATCTTTTAATTTAACTTTCATTTAGAGTGAGCGTGGTTAACCTGTTAATATTTTCAGGTGTAGAAATGTGAACTGTACCTGCTGTGGAGTCTGACCTTTGGTGACGTACTCATTCCCAACCTTCACTCGGGGATAACACAGAGCTTTCAGCAAATCGGCAGAGTTTAGACCCATGAGGTATGCGACTTTGTCTGCAACTGTGGGGAATAAACCACACATGGACATGAACAATAAAGTGTTCAAATTGTTCAAACTGTTCTGCAGCGAGAATCTGAACTAGCAGAGACTTCCTACATCCATTGCTACTTTATTTGATAACTTGCATGCACCTTTGTAGGAATGCAGAACAAAAATTCTGAATTATTTTGGTTTGACAAGAATAAGAGGTTAGTTTTAGTGGTGCAGTCTATATTAAGAGTGAACTGTGATGTTGTCACACTGAAGCCTAATTTGGTGTAAATTTAGAGTCACAGTAAGGTCTGACCCTCAGTGCCATCAGGCTCGGCCTGCTCCTCCCGCTGCTTCTGCTTGAACTTCATGTTCCCGTTGTGCATCACAGCTCCAGTCAGCTTGTAGATGCCCACCTTCTCCTCCATGTTGAACCCCAGGATGTCGATGGCACTCTGAGGAACAGACACAGATGTGAAAGCTTTGTGATTTTGGAAGAAACTCCCTGAGGAGATCATAGTGGCAAGCTCCTTATCCTGTTTTATTTCTCTTTTAAAACAGATTTTATGAGTGGGGTTAGGTCTGGTTTTATCTGTTAAGACATTTCTTTGTAACTTTTTATACAAATTAATTCTCTCTTTTATTAATTGTCTTTTTGACCTTTTTATATTGTTATCTCCACTGGGCATAAGCCCAAAAGATTGATTGCACGTGTGCATTTGTGCGTGACCAGCTGATCTGTAGCTTCTTTGCAGATAATCCCTCATACTACTGGACCCATCAGCCTATTTTCTTTTTTTTTTTTGTGCTCATTCATGACTGTGCTTGAGGGCCTCTCTTTTTATGGCTCCATGCTGGTGACAGTCATGGCTAAAATTAGTTTTAGGAATCTAAAAAAAGTTTTGGCTACATTGAACCATTTTATTTATCTATGATTTTTCATGCATTTTAAAATATATCCATGTTAGAAAATATTTTTATTAGCTGTAAATTTCCACACATTGGCCAGTCTTAGTTTCATGTTTCTGTTAATAAATACGGTAGTGACTGGTGTCACTCACGTCTGTGGCCATCAGCTCCTCGGTATCATTGATGCTCAGCACAGTGATTTCACCCTGGCTGATGAAGGGGTAGTCGTATGGATTGGTGGTTATCAGCAGCATCTCTGAAATGAAATGAAACAGTATTGATTTGTCTTTGCAGCATCAGCAGCTACAGTAGCTGTGAAACTGCAGCATTATTTATTAGATTCAAACTACATTGACCTACAGTACCTTAAGTTTATTTACCTATTAAATCTGGTTTCTTGTTTGACATGATCTGATAGAAGATGTGGTAGCTCCTCTCTGCCGGCAGCTGAAAAGTCACTCTGGATTTTTCCAGAAGGTCTAATCATAAATATAAACACAAACAGAGATAAACCACACTGTGTATGAAACAGTTATAGTGAAATATAAATGACACTGATAAAAGGAAGCTTACATGTTTCAATATCAGCTGATGCCAACTTCCCCTTTGTTCCAAAGTGGATACGGATGAATTTTCCCTGAAAAAGTTTTTAAATCATTACTTAAGTTTGACATTTGAGTTACAGCATATTACAAATAAAAATTACTCTAAAATTCTCTCTCTCCATCAAACTGATTTACAGATATTGCACCAAATACATATAGTATTTATTATATTTTTTATTAGATATTACTATATTTACTATATATTATACTATACTCATACTATAGTACACCTTTACATGGAAATCAGTCCATATGGTCTTACAAGCAAAGTGATTAATACATGTGTATACATAATAATAAGTGCAGTAAAAGTTACTCTCAACTTACAAAGCGAGAGGAGTTGTCATTCCTCACGGTCTTGGCGTTGCCGAAAGCCTCCAGCAGAGGGTTGGCCTGGATGATTTGATCCTCCAGAGTCCCCTGTAAACCCACATCATGTATATAAACCCAACATATGTGTAAAGGAACTGTTCCTCCACACGGTTTGATATCTGATCAATACATTGTCAGAATGCACCATAAGTGGACTGAACCTGCATTTTTCCAGTCGTTTGTTCCTTCTTGCTAAAGTCTCCAAACGAAGCAATTGTTGCAAAGTACTGGATGACTCGCTTGGTGTTGACGGTTTTCCCGGCACCAGATTCTCCACTGACAGAAGCACAGCATGAGATGAGTGAATGAAAATAACGTACACCGAGTTATCTTTTGGCGAACAACACACAGAGTTGCACGTACGTGATCAGGATAGACTGGTTCTCTCGATCTGTTCAAGGGAAACAAACTGGGTGAATACTGGTGTATTTCAGCAGTGAATTTGAGTTCATTTTACCTCTTCATGAACACGAACTCCCATGATCCCATTCTGCTTCATGACATCATCGCATCTTTTGTTAGTGTTTTAATGTGAGGGAGACGTCTAGCAGCAGAGTTTACATATTGTGCATTTAAGTAAAAGATCTGATTACTCCTTCCACCACTGAATATTATACTGGGACAGGACCTGTGAGCATGAACTGGTAAGCGTTGTCAGAGATGGAGAAGATGTGCGGGGGGGCCTCCTGACGTTTCTTCCCACGATACCCTGCGACCACCTCCGGGTTGTAGACTGGAAGCCACTTGTAGGGGTTCACAGTCACACAGAAGAGTCCAGAGTAGGTCTGTGAATACGCGACAGGAGGAAACCATCACGATAAAGACATTTCATTTTGTAAAATCAAACAAGGTCTTCAGGCTTGCCAGAGTATTTTCGCTTTGTGTTTTTGTGTTTGTGTTACATAGATCATCCAGGCAGCGTAGCGCTCTTTGAGGTTAAAGAGCACGGCCGGTTCGTGCAGATGTGTCAGCAGGGCCATGTCCTCAATCTTGTCAAATTTAGGGGGGTTCATGGGGCGAATGTCGTCCTGGTGCACAGAGACAACCTGAAGAACAATTTCAAAAGGTCCAGTCAATAAAATATCAGATAAAAACACAAAAGGTGATGTCAGCATTTAGGTAAAACCCTATGAATGTTCTCTGTGAATGAAAAAATGATACTCAGATAAGATTTGATTCTCTACTTCAAACTATAAAACACACCAGAGCTGGGAAGTAACTAACTTCATTACTGTACTTGAGTAGATTTTTCAGGTATCTGTACATTTTTTTACATTTACTTCCTACATTTGAACACAAATATCTGTACTTTCTACTCCTTACATTTTTAAAATGAGCTCATTACTTTAGTTTTAATGTATTTGAGTGGAATTACACATCATCTTTATTTCATGCCTCTTTCATGCATCTTTGTTTTCACCACCTTCCTAACATTAAGAATGATTACAACTTACATGAACGGGAAAATATCACATAGAAAGATGATTCCTTGGTGTATCTATCACGATAGATGTAACAAGATGAAAAACATAAAAAAAAGGGAATAAAATGATGTAACAAAACGAAAAATTGGTAAAACAGGGCAAAAATGTTGTAAAATATTTAACAAGATGGACAAGAACAAGACAAAAAGACATAAGAAAGAAAACAATGTACAAGACGTAAAAAGATAAAACTGATGCAAAAGACATAACAAAATGAAAGACAAAAACGATGTAAAAGACTGAACAAGATGAAAATTTACATAAAAGATGTAACAAGATGAAACAAGATGAAAACAGTGTAAAAGACGTAACATGATGAAACAAGACAAAGATGAGGATGAAAATGTATAACAAGACGAAACAGAGAGGACAACTCAACTGCAGTGGGTGAGGTCAGTCCGTCCTTCAGATGGTGTCTTTTTATATTTATACATTGAGTACATTTCAGACCCTTTACTTTTTCACTTTTACTTGAATCAAGAAGTTGAATCAGTACGTTTACTTATAGTTTTCCACAAATATCTGCACTTGATTACAGAACGTGTGCACTTTTGCCACCTGTGACATACGCCCACCTTCCCATCCTCCGTCTCCACGGTGACCTTGGAGCCGTCCTGGGTCTTGATTTTCCCCTTCACGTACTCCTGCTTCGGGTCAGGCACGAAGACGGCTGTTTTGGCATCAAACAGCATGTTTTGCGCTGCGATTCTCTCCCGCTCTGATTTGCGCAGGTACGGGGCAGCGACCCCGAATATTTCCATCTCGGCGTCACTCATTTTGTCTGTGAATCGACAAAGAACATGTACTCAGAAATAATACACAGGATTTATAAAGCTGATGCACTGTTGTTCTCACCAGAGTGCTGCAGACCAAACAGCAACGATCAAACGATTCCTTCTTTCAGAAGAACACCACAGACATCACTCATTCTAGCAAGGCTTTAACAGCTTTTATAAGCCATGCTCGGGCCTGTTTCATGGCGCCTTCTTCTCCTATATTTGGAGATCTGGCTTCTGCACCACCTTGGAAAAGTCAAGTATGCCCACTTTGTATTTCGACCTGTCTATGTATAGCTGTATTGTGTCACTTTTAAACGGTTTCAATTGTAATCCTTCAGACTGTCCATTAAAAAGCAATGAATGCTAAAGACGACAGCTTAGGGGGCTTACGGTCCCGACACGGCGGGCCTCATTTTCTGGGATCAGGGAAGATTAGGTCTGTTAGGGCGTAGCTGAAATTCTGGCATTGGCTGTCTGGAGAGCAGAGCTGATCACACACGACTGTTTGGGTTTAGTGTTGGGAGGGTTGACAGGCAACATTTAGCACATTCCAGACAGGCCTCTCTCTATTAACCCACATTACTACAAATTAAACATGTTTCTCATGGTATTTGTCATTTTGATGCATATTTAGCTTTTGATTCATTAATGTTTGTAAGTCTGTGAAGCTTTATTTAAAGCTACTTACAAGAAACTTTAATATTGTGCTGATTTTGGAGGCCCCTGTGGACAAATACTGAAGTGTTTCCACCACAATAATAATTAAATATAACTTTTTATTTTCAAAGTATGCTTTTGTTTCTGCTTCCATGACTTTCTGCTCATTTTCTGTTATGTTTCTGTTGTCACTGAGGTGCAAAAGTCACTGTTTTAAAGGAAATGCGCACATTTTTTCTAAGAGCAGCCTAATTACTGAATCCTTAAAAAACTATTGGCAAAATGTTTATTTTTGTGTGTAATCAAATTTGAAATTAGACTAAATGGTGTGGTCCTATTGTGTTTTCTGACTAATAAATTTCCTTCCTCATCTGCATGCACCTGTTTGAACAAAAAAAATGTATGTTACTCATTATTTTGCTATTTCTATTCTTTAAAAGTCTCCAAAATCCAGCAAACAAAGTCTCTGAACCTCAGACTCCCCTACTTCGGTTCTGAAATCCAAGTATGCCCCCACCCCCTCCACACACTGGTCCTTTAAGCTTTAGTGCTACTGGCACAGCTAGCTGCACAGCTAACATGCAGCTACAGTTGGCAATGTTCATATCTGAATGCATTCATTTGCAGAAGTTTAAGTTTTTAGAAACATGAAATCCAGTTGTATATTAGTTTGTTCTGTAAGAACTTTAATATTAGTGTTTTATGTTCAATCTGTCACTGATGTGCAGACAGAGACAGTGATCTGTGACATCGTGGATTCATCCTCAGCTCAGAATAAAATCTATACATCGTCCCTCTTTATCACTCAGTGGCTCTGTGGACATGAAGACAGCTGTTCCCCGGCACTGACACGTTTACTGTACATTACTGTAGTAATCACACTAATCTGTATGCAGCTTTAGACACATAAGACACTGATCAATGATCAATCATATTGCAATTGGCCCCTCTGATGGAACATTCCTCTCATAGTTACCAAATGATTTGGAGCTTTAAAATATTTGTGTGGTGCAGCTGCAACAACTTTATTTATTCTTATTCTAAAACCAGACCGAACGTAGTTTAAAGTTCAAAGCTGAGCCAAAGCTTTCATGTTGAAATATTCACACATGTTGAAATATAGATTGCTGTTGATATTTTTTTTTTTTTAAATAAAATGGATCTAAAAATATACAGTCACTTTGAGGCTGCAAATTCCTTATTACTGGGTCAGACTCTGGATTAAAATATGCGCTCTGCTTTTTATTTACCCATTACCACGGTGAATCATGGTATCAGAGCTCCATTAGTAATGGCTTTCATGCACACACTTAACTCAGAGTGAACATACTCAGAGTTGATTGAACTAATTCTGATCAGCTGTTCTGGGATCGAAAACTCAGAGTTTCCCATCTCAGGCCGAGCCGTTGAATCCACTGGGCACAGCACTCGTCCTCCACACGGCTGCATGTCCAACCAGCAGCGCTTCAGAAGCGGGCGGCGCCTGATTATGCTGATTTGCTCTGATTTGCTTGACTTGGTCGTCTTTCCTTGATTTTTGTGCTTCTACCATGGATAAGAAGGCTACGTAATTAGTTTCTTTTTTTGTCTGCACATGGTGTTTTATTTTGAAAACTGACTGGATTCTCTATGCCATTTCTGTGCTCTGTGTGGCTTAATGTGGCATCCATCAGAAATAGACCCAGCACGTATTTGCAGAGAGCCGCTTCTGGGACATCCCTGCTGCGCTGAGATGGAGTCAAGATGTGAGTTAACTCAGAGTTCAAGATTAAGCTCAGAGTTTATTAAACGTGGACGGACTGTCTAAAATTGTACATCTCTGGCCCTTCAACAACATGTTGCAACAACCAGTTTTAGAATTAAAAATCAGGATATCATTGCTTCTGCTGCATCATTCTTTTAATCATCTGTCTTTTGCATGCCCCCTAAATTTACATTAAATTCTGAAGGACTCCTTTAAGAAAAAAATCTAAAAAACTTGCCTTTTACTGTCTCCTAGGGTGGCCAGTTTGGAACAAACAGACTAGGTAGCCAGACCTCCCTCCTCAGCCTTGGAGAAAGGTCTCGCTCCATGCAAACACATCCTGCCATGAGGGCAAAAACACCCTGCCTTGTTTGCAAGTCTTAAAACAAATCATAAATGTCTTTAGGGACGCAAAGTTGAGGATGAACTTGTTTTGGTGGAACAATTGCAAGCAGGGAGGTGAGCTCTGGCATTAAATGACTACATCACTGCAAAGGAAAAGGTAACAGCCGTTAGCTTGTTTATGTTCGTACCATTAGCATCCCAGGCGCTAATTTGCAGTTTTCAGCATGTAGGTTGCAGCTTGGAGGTTCTTGTTTCCTGGGGACTTTGAAAACGTAGATAGTGGACATTGCATTGCCATTTGAAGCAAGCCACCAATGGCAGGACTTAGACTTGCAGTGTAGATCCAGTGAGTCGACAAGAACAAACCAAACATGGGACAAAGAGTATGTTTGTTCGGTCTAAAATTATTATTAATATCTCACACTTTGCCCTGTGGGTAGCACACAATAGATAACAGAGAAGTACTTTCCCAGTCTCCTCTACAGCTGTATTTCCTTTTCTTTGTGGTAGTTTCCATCACATTCCACTTAAATCTGCAGAGTTTGTGAATTTAGGAGGAACCCCAATTTCCCTCGTCTATCCTTACCACCCAACCGTCTCCTGTCTTGACTATCGCAAGGCCTTATTTTCAAGCCTTAATCAAACAAGAGCTTATTTGTCTTATTCACAAAAGTGTAAATTTAACCCAATGCAGATATCCACAAATCCCATATCTGCAGCATAAAAATCAATTTAACTTTCAATGTCTTGCATCCTTCTTTATTAGTTATTTGACATTTATTTCTATGTACATTTATTCACTGTTGCCTGTTATATTGCTTTGCCTTTCCTTGTCATTATTTGTTGAACAGCTGCACTGAAAAAAACTAAAGAAATAAAGCATTAATCTACTTTTGCACAAGTAAAACTACCCTGGCTTCCATTTTTTCAATTAAGTATTTTAGTCTGCTGGACTGAGCCACAGCAATTTTCACAATTCCTCCTCGGAGCAGAGGAAGCGATGTGGTATTCTGGAGGGAAGAGCTGTATGATATGGGCATTTTGTCTGGCAGTGCATCACAGACAGTCTAATTGGTGCTGATTTAATAGCCTCTTAATGTCACTTGAAGGTCTGGCAACAGCTGCGATTATAATTGGCTCTGGGTAGACAAGCATGGCCCGGGCAGGCAGACCGGCACGAAGACTTACAGTCCGCCGACCCCTCTGTCATGCCTCGACATGGCAGCAAATATGTGTGTGGCAGTTCGACAGCGAGACGCGAATTCAAGGGTCACAGGACAAGAAAGAGAAGAAGCAGAAAGAAAATCCCCATCAGCTGGTTGTGTGGGAGAGAGGCCGACGCCTCACCGCAGGGGAAAATAGATCTGACGACGGGTGCATCTGCACAGGATTAGTGGGTCAACGGGCGAGACAAGGACCAGCCCGGGAGTAAAGCTACTGCAAACCGCACACAGGATAAATGTCTCAAACTCAAAAAGCACAATTCAGAAAGATGGAAAACAGATGACGGTGTAAGGTTTCTTAGAGTCACAAAGCAAGATTTACATGTTATGCTGCACTGCACTTATGCAGCTTCCTCACTGATGTGTGTCATTCCTGAGCGTAATCTCCAGAAACAACCACGAGAGCGAGAACTAAACCACGTTTGGATTGACAGCAACATTGATCTGCCCACAAGCAGGCTGGTTGTGGGAGGTGTCAGCGGAGCCTGAAGGCCTCGCAGATCAATCGTGCCGTCAATCCAAATGCAGTTTACTTCTTACAGTTTATGTTTACTGTACAAGAAAAAAATGCAACAGTGCAGAGTCTGAGGCTGAAAGGTGTTTTATGAGAGAAGTGAAATATTGATCTCGTGGTCACACTGTTTGTTTGAGCTTTGCCCTCCGTGCTGTTTGCCTCTCCTCCTGTGAGCCCGTCCTGCTTCACACGGTGGTCTTGCAAAGCTAGCAAAGCTAAAGCTAAATGTTTTTCCAAAATCACTCCCTCCAGGAAGTTGTGATTGCAACAATTTTTAGATTTTCTGTAATTGTGAGCCTTTTTGGTAGGGTTAGTTGGAACACTCGAAAAAGAGTGTGGGTTTGTTCTCCCTGGAACAAGTTGCCTTTCATTTTTAATGACTTAACATAAAAAAAGCAACTTTCCTTTGCAATTTTCTCTTGGTCCCACAATTTCATTGCAAAAATACCTAGAAGCATTGCAACGTATTAAATTTTTTTGTTTTCTTTTCTTTTCAAAAGCTGCCATAAAAGCAGGCATTTTAAGCAGCAACAATCCCAAACAAGGCCCGCAAAATCTGGGAGAGACCGAAAGATTAACAAATACAGAAAAAACAGGTGAATTTAACGTGATTTTGCACTGTTGAAATTCATTCCAGACTTCTTGGAAGGAAGAATTCATGTTTCTTTAGGGACGTTTTAACGGAAGGGGCCAAGCATTTCGAAAAATCCACCACATCAATTTCCTCTTAGGGGCAGGGGCAAAAAGAATAAAAGAAAGAAAATAAAAGAATGAAAGAAAATGTCAAAGCTTTACACATGATCACACCAGAGGTGTGAAGTATTCTGTATTCTTTCCTCAGAATTTTTATTTAGTATTCATCTTAAAAAAAACAACTGAAATTATTTGGAGTTTTTGAAATCCTCAGCTTTTAAATGTTGTCAAGTATGACCACATTGAGGAGAAGAAAAACCAGCTCAGACTTCAGCTGTGGCCCTTTGCTAATGGATTGTAGGTCAGATGTACTAAAAAAACAGATTTCTGGCCATATGTCAGTGTCCATGAAACATTGTTCTTTTGATAAGTTGTAAACATCTCTGTAGAGTCCAGCTGTTTTCCAGTTTTCCCTGCTAAAGTCGGCCATGTTGCACGACGTTTTGCCACTCAGTCCAACTGAGGGGACGTGTTCTGTTGGGAATTAGAAAACAGCTACAGGCTACATTAAAACTGTTAAAGCTCTGTTCTTTCAGAGGGTTTAATTGATCTGCCTTGGCTGGAACTTTTTAGTGTTAATTTATAGCACGATCACAAAAAAAGAAAAACATGAATGCAAAGGTGTTTGTGTAGTGACATGCCTGGAAAGGAGCAGATGAAAGCCTCGGGAGAGACACCGAAGAGTTCTTTTTTTAAAATAACTTATCAATGCAGAAATCAATTGGTTCCATTCTGAGAGCTCCATGTGACGCTGGTCGGCCGGTCGGAGCTGGAAAGGCCTCTCTCCTCCGGGAATGAGCGCGGTGTCTGCCTGTGGAGAGCCGAACAACTGCTGTGTTTGCTTTTCTAATCCGATTTCTAAAGGAGGAACACGACAGGTGTGCGGGCAGAAAAGATATTAATAAATCAATACTGGCCGGTGGCAACTTCAGGTTCAAGTGAATCTAATGTCTCTCTAAACATCATTGTCTATTAAATATTAATATATAATGACAGACATTCTTTTCTTATGAAATCTGTATTTGTTGAGGATGGACCACATCAGAAGGATGCAAATGTATTTTGACAAGAATAAAAATGTGATCCTGTTTTCATTCTTTGTGCAAATATTAAAATTTTCTTAGCAGCATGTTTTCTCTCAAAATGTGAAAAACTACACATAGGACTAGGATATATTTTGGAGATTTAACCCTGAATTAACGGGTAATCTAATGCAAAAATGGGCAGCAAGGTAGAGTGTGTGTGGAGCTGAGACAGTCCAAATGAAGCAGCTACCATTGGCTATCCACCTGTGACATCACCCACCTGTCAATCAAAGTTAATTATGCAGAACTTTAAATCTTAAGAAGATTTAAAGGGCTGAGTTTCTGCAATTTCTGCAGTAAACTTGGGCACTTTCATGCAGGGGTTTTAGGGGACTCATGCTTTTGGAGCCCCAAGTGGCCGTTCAAGGAACTGTAGTTTATGGCAACTACAGAGGTTGCTCCTTGATCTACATAAAATATACATTAACAACAGTTTTCTTCCTGATTTGACAATGGGCGGATGGTCTAAGTATTGCCTGTCAAGCAAAATAAAATAAGCAACACACAGTTGTACTTTGGATTTTATCACAAAATCAAAATGTTCACTTCATTTACAACATTTGTCTTCAGGGATTTCCTGATTATTTGCATCAGAAATCATATAGTGATCTGGGGTCAGTGGAACTGATGTGTACAATTAATCACGCAGGAAGCGGCTTTTTCCAAATTCTGTCCATTCAGCAGCAGTGAGAAGAGTATTATGAATAATGTTAGAGATCAGACATCAGGCCCGTTTTCTTCTGCACACCACTCACTGAAAGGAATGTTACTGCAGACACAGTGAAGAATAAATAAATAGAGATGGGCCAATGTAAGATGGCAGAAGTGATTTAAGTTCGAACAGAAACACCCGAGGACAGAATCTTTTCATTTTCTGCTCACTTTGCCTTCTTGTACTTTCTCATGTGTGCTGCTATTGAGTTTGTGATCTCCACACTTCGTTTGTTCTGTCCAAAGTACTCCACAAATTCTCCATCAGGTCCCACCAGGTACATGATGATGGTGTGATCGACCTAAAGACAACAGGAGGAGGAGTTCAGACAGAGATATTCCCCTTGATTTAAAGCTTATTATCTTTGTGTTGTTATGACATGCAGTGAGAGTGACAACAGAGCAGGTTATAACTCACAATGTAGTCGTTGTCTTCATCCTTTGGTCCCTGACTGTAATAAACTCTGTAGGATCTGGAAACCTGCTCGATCTGAGCTAGTGTTCCTGTCAGGCCAATCAGCTTTGGAGAAAACTCTGAAAAATACATAATGTATCTGTTAGAATTAAAACAGCAAAAGGCAAGTTAAGATTAGAAATTCTCTAGTTTGATTTGTGTAAAATCATCAAAATTCATCAGACAACAGACACATATTTGAGGAGGATTCGACACATTCGTCTTTGGAATTCATCAAGTCTTTTTCAGTTCTCTTTCTTCAGAATATATCACACCTTTCTGGAAAAATCTGAGATCATTTTAAGATAGAAAATCAAATAATTCAAAATAGTGTTTATTGTACTGTTCTGTTTGTATACGTTCATATTTGTTCATATACTTCTGATGACCTGAAATATTTTTATTAGAAAAACAATTCCTCTTAAAAGTGGAGGTGGAAAAACATAATGCCAAGCTTACAGAGCTGTATGAGGATTATAAAATCATATCCTCATATATTCTGATCAAGTTTTTAGTGCTGATCTGCCTTCCAAAAAGGGAAAATCCTGCGCTGTCTTTTAGGTTTTTTTTTTTTTTTTCTTTGGAAATGTGCTGGACACTAGTGAAGAGAAAAAAAAAAGAATTGGAGAACTGCAATTTTGCCTTTGATGAAAATTTCAATTTGATTTTGATAATTTCAATTGATTTTCAATGTAATATTTAATGCAATTGTGGTCAAATCAATCAATTGTGAAGAAATGCTCGTCACAATGTTCCAATGCAATGTCCTCATATTGCTTTTGTTTGTCCAACCAACAGACTCTTCATCTACTGTCAAAAATGACAAAAAACAAGCAAATCCTCACATTTAAGAAACTGAAACTAGCAGATGTTTGACTGCGGAGGCAGCTGTGGTTAGCAGCCAGCTGCATGGCTCATGAGAGTAGTGTCTGATTGGCCCAGCTGCTGCTGGTTTTTCCTGATTGCATCTCTCCCCTTTTCATGCAGTGGTGTGCTGACCCTCAGATGGCTGCTGCCCAGACAAAGAGAAGGACCTCTGCCTGAGTTTTTGTAAACTGAATATCTTTGGGTTGTGGACAAAACAAGACATTTGAGGGGGTCATCCTGGGTTTTGGGAAACACTGATCAACATTTTTCACAATTTTCTGACATTTTTTGGAGCAAACGACTAATCGATTAACCAAGAAAATGACTGACAGATTAATAGATCATGAAAATAATCACTAGTTGCAGTCCTCATAGCTGGTGATTAAAGAAAGCAGATTTTGGGGAGAATTCATAGCAAATATGGGGATCTAACGCAAACACAGACGGGATCGGTTTCTTGTGGTTTTTGTACCTTTCACATAAGCAGCCATGGCCTCTGCCGTGTCCCTCTCCGGATCGATGGTGATGAGGATCGGCGTCAGGTTTGGAAGAGACTTTATTTTATCTGTGGAAAACACAAAAACGAGAGCACGTTCAGACAATGAAGATACAAGACATTGAAGTTCTCTCATGTATCATGATTCCTCATCTATTACCTATTTCATCCACCACCTCGATCATCTTCTCCAGCTCGTCGGGGCAAATGTCAGGACAGTGAGTGAACCCGAAATAGATGAGGACCCACTGTCCGAGGAAGTCCTCACTCTTGGTGGGCTTGTTGTTGTGATCGATCAGCGAGAACGGACCGCCCAGCGCCGGCCGGCCGATCGATCTGGTCCGTTCTTTTTCAATCACTGCAGAGTTCAGCAATGATTGATAAGCATCTTGATCACTTGTTTTTTTTTGTTTTTTTTTTAAAGTAGCTTTGTTTATCTAATTCACCAACTTGTTTTAAACAACTTGTTTGCTCTGTATATCAAGTGGTAAAAATACTCACTTTCTTCTTTTTCTTTCTTGAAATATTTCATCCCTCCAAGCAGAGAGCCTCCAATAGCAAAGGTTATTGCCAAAGATTTCCACGTCACAGGCTTTAAAGAGGAGATGACAAGGAAACTGAATCATAAAGGAACCCTTACATTCAAAGACAGTTACTTAAAATAAACTCTGGTAATCAGTCTGTCAGCTCTTTTTTCTTTTCTTCCAGACTGCCTGAAGCAGATAATTAAGAGTAAGAGATTATCTTCTCTAACAACCTCTGAGGTTTGTTAAAGGGACAGTTTGGATTTTTTGAATGATTGTATGTTGTGCTAATAAACGGGCCTCTCCTTGATGCAGCCTTTACATTTGACAAGACCACTTACTCCAGACTTCTTGGACTTATCTCCTGATGAGGGCGGTGGAGGTAATGAGGAAAATGTTCTGGAGTGTTGAAGCAGCCACTGAGTTGTTCTGCAGGTGTGCCACTGACTCACATTCACCTGTTAATGAATAAACACATGAACGAAACAGACGTGGTTACAGTTAAAGTCTTTCATTGTGGTATCAAGCCTTTAGTGGCTACAACACTTGAGAGCATCTTAGCATTATGCCAAAGTCCATTCAAACATCTGCCAATTTAAGGTGTGGCTGTACAATGGAAGGACAGATGGTGTAACTGGAGTTTTCTAAATTATTTAGTAGTTTTTGTTTTGTTTTTTTCGATCCAGACATGGTTGGTTGCATATATGTGAAAACAAAAGGTGATTATGAAAGTTGTGTTTTAGATAAGAACTTCACACTGTGTGGAAGTAAAATGAATTAATAAATAAAAATGGAGGTCATGAAAATGAGTGTAAACTGAAAAACAGAGGGATAAAAATGGATGCAGAAATTGTCATTTTGACCAAAATGTGTCCAATCAATTGACCATTTATTAGGGCTGCAACTAATAATTACTGTCATAGCCAGAAAATATTCACAAAGAAATTTTACTTGTTTTCTTGAAAAGTTAGTCAAACTGATTAATTGATTATCAAAATAGTTGACAGCTGAATTTTGTCACTTTTCTTTAATGATAAGTGGTCATTTTGTGTTGTGACTGATGAAATGTAAGATGGAGGAAATGATGGAACTTCGGCCAAATTTTAACCAATTTTTGGCTTTAATTAATTCAATCAATTGACAGTCTAAATTATCACCCAGTTTTAAATTTCACATCAAATTTTAACCACTACAATTTTCAACTCACATGTATTTTCATCTTCTCCATTATTATCAAATAATATTCGTTTCTTGCTCCGTACGAACATGTCAGAAATGTGGGCACTAAATTGCCAAATTTCTGAATGTAGTTTGGTGTTAGAGATGATAACCACAGCTAGCTTTGACCTACCAGGCAGCAGTGAGCTCTGTGCGGTGACAGTTTGTGTTTCGGTCCAGTTTCTGTCCGTAAAACATCGTGTGTCAGTCTGACAGTTTGGTTCTGAGGACATCTTTGTAAGACTTTAACGTTACTGTGGAACAACCGGCAGCCCAGGCGGTGATATAAAGCGCTCGCGGACATGTTTGGACCTTGACAGAACCGCTGCTGCAACCAGGAAGCGGCTCCAAGTTTACAAAACGTGACAAGTGTGGCCATATAACGGCATACAATCTGCTGCTCTGGAGTCAGTTCTACCGTTTCATGTTAGCTTCTAATGGATGGTTTAAAAACTGAAAAGGCTGTTCTCAGATCAGTATTCATAGAGCCGTTACTAAACACAGGAAGTGACGGTTACACTTCTTCTTCTGTCATCTTTCAGTCGTTTGCTCTCTGCTGCCCTCTGAAGGACAGAGAAATCTTGTTATAAAGACAAAATAAACCTGAATTGGTTCTGAGTCAGAGTAGTAAAAAAATTAAAATAAATTTCACAAATCGTATAATACCCAAAGTTCACATTTCTAGTAATTGTACAGTTTATTCTCACATTGCACTTTAAAGATGCAACAATAAATTAATGAATTGATTAGTAAATTAATCACCAACTATTTTGGTAATTGATCAATTGGTTTGAGTATTTTTTTTTTTTTTAAGAAAAAATAAGTCTTTAAGTTGTAAATAAAACATTTGAGGATGTCATGTTGAACTTTGGGAAACAATGGTCAACATTTATTTTATTTTATTTTATTTATTTATTTTACTGTTTTATCAATCAAACAACTCATTGATCAATGGAGAAAATGATCAACAGATTTATGGATAGCAGCCCTATTGTATTTTCTGACAGTTTCAGGACATTTTTCCTCTCCCAGAATTCGTCATTCCTGAAAAACAAATATGACATTAAAAAAAAGTAATATAATGACTTATTAAAATTTGTTGTATAATTTTTCTTGGCAAAGGGCATAAAATTGATCATACTGATTTCAAAGTTAAGGATATATTAGTTTTAACTACACTGAACCGAACACTAGCATAACTTCTTAGATGATAACTCAATATACTTTATTTTTGACAAAATATCCCATGTTTTGGTATTATATGTTGTAATAGACTTTTATATAAATAACAACAACCAATAACAACTCTTCAATCTTTATTGGTCCAAAAATAAACATTACATTAATATCATCTCCATGCATCTTAGCTGTCATATGTCTGTATTTAATGAGGTTTACTGAAGCAGCATTCTTGGTCCAGGATTTTCAGTCATAGAACAAAACAGAAGGAATATTTAAGCATCAAAAGAAACTGATGTTTAAATGGCAGTTTTACAATGTGAAGGCCAGCTGGATCTCAGCTCGCTGTTGATGTGGTAGTAAAGCCAGGCCACAAAGGGGAAGACTGTGATGGCAACAGCTGTGAAGACTCTGAGCATCCCGACTGGAGCTCTGACAGAGGAGAGAGGAATTAAACTTATTAGGAAAAAAAAACAAAAGGTCTTTATGTGTGTATTAGACCAGTTTAATCAGTGGCATACATTTGAAGAAATTAATTCATTTTACCTTCCAGAGTGGCGACACATGAGAAGCCAAACAGCTGTCAACATGAGACCAGAAAATTCTCTAAAGGAGGAAAAAAAATATATTAAAATGCATATTACTATTTTTTACCTGAATCGGTTCTGCTCACAATTCCATGAGCTGTTTTAATGTGTGCAAAATCTAATCATAAAGGACAAAGGCTGGAAGAAGATGACTCAAAGTATTAGTATAAATGAAATGTTTATAAAATGTTTTAAAAGTCCAAGTATATTAGAAAATAAAAAGTAATTAATTTTCTAAAATATGTATATGTAGTTGCCCGTTTAAGGGTTATTTAAGAGTCTACCTGCCCTCCTCCTGCTGGAAGATCTCTGTGATTCGCTCTTTATAAAGTCTCCATCCCAACATGGCAACGACAGCGCTGGAAATCATCACATGGAGATCAGCGACACGCCTCCAGGGCAAAGTCTCTGCCAAGAAGACAAGAAAACATGCAGAAAGCTGAAATGCACAGATCAGTTCTGCAGGTTCCTGTAGTGCTCTGCAGGGTGGGCTCTGCTGGGCTGCACGGTCAGGATTAAACCACTAGATGGCGCTATCAGGACTGGGAAAAAAAAAAGTGCATGGAGAGTTCAGCAGCCTGAAAAGTTGGAAAACAGGAACATGCGAACTGTCACATGAAGGGAACTGGATTCACTGTCTCTCCAATGAGGTTTTCGTTCTTAGTTTGCAATTAATCATTACAATGACACTAAAACTTACCTGTCACCTGAGGATTCAAACCAATGAAAACACACAGGACTGCAGGGACACAGTAACCCACCTGAAACAGACATGTGGTGTCAATAATAAGTCTTTCAGAACAGAGGAAATAATACGTTAAATATTGTAATCTTACCATCCATAAGCCCGCGTCTGGATCATTGATCTGAAGTCAATAAGACACGATAATATTAGTGATTAATGATCCGGATTTAAGAGGATGCAGAGAAACATTTTTAAACAAATCAAACGAATCACCTGAACGTATGTTGCAAGAGCGAAGAAGAAAGACATGAACACGTTACAGACTCGCCAAATCACAGAAAGCCATGACTTAGTGTTCTGCTCTTTGCAAACTTCTCCCATCGTTGTTTGTAACCTTTCACCTTCCCGCCCGGGCCGGCGGGACGTAGAGGCAAAGAAAGCAGGGCTCCTTCTAGTCCGATAAAACAGCGAGGGTTTGTTTGATTTTAACAACTTCTACACGTTTTTCTGGGTACGTCTCAGGTCACTAAAGTTGCATCCCTGCGTCCCTCACTTGCGTCCTTTCCTTGCGTCTCTAAGTCCCTCCCACCGAGGATTCATGGGGAGAGACGCGAGGAGACCAAGCGAGGAGAGAGGACACGAGGAAATCTGTTTTAAGAGACATGGAACGTTGTTTCTTCTGGAGCGTCACGTCAAGGGACGTCCGTTTGCGATGACCGGGTCAGCTGATCACAGCTGGATCAGCTGTCAGTCGGTTTGAACAGCTGTGCAGGATCTGATGGAATTTGTGTCCACAGACTCACAGTTGTCATCAGTGACAGAGCAGCAGCTACTCAAACTATGATTATTGTGTATTTCGAACATTAGAAATGATTTACTAAATTTAATGTTTCAGGGGAAACTTAAAAACCCAACAACCTCTGCCTCTCGCGGAATGGGGCGGAGTCGGACTAGGCGGAGTTGGATATCCGATGGGCGTGGCATGATACGTCAGCCTAATAAAACAAATAACACCATCTGCTGGACGACTGCAAGAAGCACAAGATACAAATCTGTACTCAACAAATATAGTGGAAACTGAGTTCTCCTGTGGGGACAAGCTGAAGAACCCTGGTTCTAGCTAGCACTCTTCTGGGTCTTGTGCTATTTCCTCTGTGAGAATAAACAAAGTCTTTGTGATTGAATACTTAATATATTTAATACAACTATTTAATTGAAAGAAAAATATTTACTCTTCTTTAGGCTTTTATTTTTAAAACTATAACCGCAGCTCCTTTCTTTTATTATAATATTGTGGTATTATTGAGTTTGTGTTATTTAATTTCTGTCTTTTTATTTATTGGTTTAATTTATACAAAAAATCTAAAACTTTGCGATGTACTCCAAACAAACAATTGTCTGGAAAAATGAACTTTTAATCATTGCAACACAGTAACTAAAAAAAGAAAGGAAAAAAAAATTGTCACTTAAAATGTCTGACTAAGTGCCTTTTCCTCTTGCCAGTGGATAGACTTGAATCTCTCTAGGCTAGCTAAAAATAAGAGAATTTAACAGTTGTGGCTCCTCAGGGTCAAAAATGGCTCATTTGATGGTGATTTCTGACACCTGCTATCAAAGGAAGTTCCTCTTTCTAGTCATGAACCCAAAATATAATCCATACTCACTTAAAAAACACCCTGAAATTCCACCCAGGAAGTAAAGATGAGGAAAAACAGGTGGATATGATTTTGTTCTCATTTACATATATTTTTGGTGCACCTGCTCAGTGTAACAGGTGTTTTCTTTACACACTCATATTCTTGTTTCTACTCATTCCTTTCACACACAGACACACAACTGTAGTCCTCCTGTAAGTGAATCATTTGACAAGTTGCAATGTTGTAACATCAAATATTGTTTATTAGTTTCATGGAATAAGTAGAGATCTCTCTGACACCTCAGGACATTAAGCTGCACAAAGCGAGTATTTCTCCATGTTTCCTTCATGGGGTATCAAAAGTGACGGGAAGCTTCACCAAATTAAAACAAGTTTGATTTTTTAAGTCTTTCCAGAAATATGACAAATTAATAACGGGTTAGAGGTGAAAACACATCAGGAAAAAACAAGAAAAAAAACGCACCACAGCAGACTCATCATCAGAGTCGGGTCAGATTACCTTGAAACGTTTGTCAAGTACTGAATATAAATTACATGCCAATTTTTGTAATTAGTAATGTAGCAGTAAAAAAATCTAATCTGAATACTTTTATATTAATTTTGGATCATTTCAAAATCAAACACTGTATATATCACATCTTACACTAAAAAAACAGGCACAGCCATAAAAATGTTAAGTTCTCTTTAAAGGGATAGTTCACCCCAAAATAAAAGAAAAATGCATATTTTTCCCTGGCCTGTGGTGCTATTTATCCATCTAGATTTTTTGGGTGTGATTGGCAGAGTTTTGGAGATATAATCCATACAGATGTCTGCCTTTATATAATGGGACTAAATGGCACTCAGCTTGTGGTGCTCAAAACAGCGACAATACACTTAAAAAAAAAAATCAAAACCAGTTTCTCTTTCCCAAAATCATGACCTGGTTACTAAAGATAATCCACAGACCTTGTTGTGAGCAGTTTTAGTGTATAAACTACTTTCTTTCTAGTAGAAAAAAAGTAATTCTAAAGTAGTTCCAGTAGATTCTACTACCGTAATATTGGAGAGAAGGCAGATAACTCTAACAACAATATTTCCAAAACTCTGCAACTCACACCAAAGAAATCGAGATGGATAAATAGCATTACAGGCTAGGGGAAATATATGTGTTTTTGATTCTGAGGTGAACTGTCCCTTTAAACATCTCAAAACATTCTCAGTGTAAATAAAATGCATTTTTGTAGTTGTCTAGGAAACCCTGAATGTGGCTTTTTATGAATGAATTGCTTATCATGGAAAAAAAATAATAAATTGTTATATTTTGAAGATGTAACCAAAATGTAACTATAATCCAATTGCACATTTTAAAAATGTAATCTGGGCTGATTAAAATACTTATTTATGTGATGTGATAATATAATCCAGATTACATGTAATCTGTTACTACCCAACCCTGTTGATCATGAGGTGGAATCATGCAGCAGTTCATGTTTGTCATATTTCAAAATGATGAAAGGTAACGTGAAATTATGGCTCAAACTGTGATTACTGGAAAGTTTGCAACACAAGGCAGCAGAAGCAGAACATACAGAGACAGACGACTGACAGCGAACAAAATCA
Source organism: Lutjanus erythropterus (assembly GCF_056507025.1). NCBI lineage: Eukaryota > Metazoa > Chordata > Actinopteri > Lutjaniformes > Lutjanidae > Lutjanus > Lutjanus erythropterus. The sequence goes on from NC_139335.1 coordinate 5,894,036, forward strand.
GACTTCGTGTGGAGTGTTTCAGTTGATTTTGAGTTTCAAGTACAAAACTGTTTGCTTGCAATAACGAGGATCTAAAATGACCGATTAAAACGTTGCTGACCTGTTATGACAACATGCCAGAACCTGTTGCATGTAGTTGCTGTTGCAACTCAAAGATTACAGACCATCATAAAACCAAGTGCAACTTAATTCCACTGTCGCAAAAATCATTTAACAATTATCAGTAAATCCCTCTACATTCTTTCCCATTAGTGCATTGCTTGCAGAAACAAATGACAGTGAAACAGAGATCGATGTTTTCAAATTATTAGAGCTCTCTTCTTGTTGGCGAGGAACACGTGCCAGTTGTACCAGTGAAGGCTGGGGTTCTGGGTGCAGTCTCCAGTGTCAGTGCAGATGTAGCCGGTGGGACAGCAGTGCAACATGTCGGGGCAGCACACCGCCTGTGGAGAGGACAGAGGACGGAGTAGCACTGTCAACAATCAGGTGCTTCATTCTAGATCTAACTTAAGTAAAGTACAACAGATCAATAAGGCTCCCTCCAGAGTGTATTATTGCATAAGTTACATTATTGGACTGATGCAGTCCCTCCAGGATTTTGCAGGCTGTCTTTGGGATTGTTGCGACCTAAAATCCTCGATTTCATGGCAGCTTTTCTAAAAAAAAATTGTGATGCATGTTGTGATGTTTTAAGGCTTCTTTTTTTTTTTTTGCAGGAGCAAGTGAAAACTGCAAAATAAATTTTTGTATAATTCATTAAAATCAAAGGCGACTTGTTCTAAATTCTAAAATAAAAGTGCACACAGTGTTAGTAAATGTCAATAACACTGACAAACCCGTGCGTTTCAGTACTCTTGACAAAATTGATTGGTAGAATGTGATTTGATCAAATTTGCAGAAAAGTTGCAGAGTTTGGACAAAACTGCAAGGTTGCGCAGAATCCACATGGATTGGTTGAATTTGCTCGACCGCAACATCGCAACTTCCCGGAGGGACTGAATGTATCTGCATGTATCATACATTAGGCATTGGACAGCAGCCCCATGTAGTAGCGGACGTCCTGCAGCAGGTTTCTCCGTCTTCGCAGCTGGTCGTGTCATCACACTTGACGTCTCTGTGCTTTGAGGGGACGAGCTGAGGTTGAGTCATCGGCGGATACACGGGCGTCAGCGGGACGGATTCCAGCTGCAGCATGAGGAGCTTCTGACAGGAGTTGGTGGCCATGTTACAGGTGTAACCCTGAGGGCAGCAGTGCTTCTTATCTTGGCAGCACACGGCCTGCGGACATATACAGCATTACATCCCTTACTTTACATGAGCCAACCCTGACAAAGCTAATTTGTACTGATAGTGTGTATTATATTTTCATATCAAAGTAGCTGCACCGCTCATAGTAATCCTTCCACGAACAAACACACACATGTGGGGAGTAACATGAATTACATATAACAGGATGATGCAATTAGGAAAAAAGGTAACTGTATTCTGTTACAGTTACAGAGAAAGAGATGTAATCAGATTACAAATACCTTTAGAAAAATAGGGATTGTTAGCAGGATTACAATTTTAAGATACATTTGAAAATAAAGAACAAGTGAAACCATCGCTAATCTTAAATGTTCAATTTCAATTTACTTGCGAGAAATTCATGGAAAGTAATCAAGTTACATTACTTTACACACACACACACACACACACAGTGCTCACATTTTCCAGCGGGCAGCAGCCCCACTTGCCCGTGGCCAGCTGGCAGCAGGTGGTGTGTTCGGGACACTGATGCGCATCGTCACACTGCACGGTGTTGGGATCGAGCTGGAAGCTGGTGGTGGCTGGGAGCTTGGTGTACCAGGGAATCACCACTTCTCCTTTGATGCACGAGGTCTCATCATCGCTGCACTCATAGCTGGCGGGGCAGCAGTGGTCGCCATCGGAGCAGCACACGGCCTGGGGAGGAGGAATGGAAGTGAGAGAGAGAAGTGCTGCTTTCAGATCATGTTTTCCAGTTCTCCTTTCAAATGAAAAGTGAAAAGCACGAGTGGTGTGGTCATCTGCTATAAGTAAAGGTATGTCAGCTAACTCAAGAGCCTCAAGGAATTCTGATTGTGGCCTGTAGTTGATAGAAATAATAATGTCAAAAGTTCACACAGAAAAAGTCGAGTTACCACTGCAGAAGAGTATATCAAGTATATCATAATGCAAAGCAAAGATTATAATGTCATTTATCTATTGAGGTTTCAGAAAATGCATTCAGTTGTTTGCAGAACCGTCCTACACTACAGCTGGGCTGCATCAACAAAAGTTTATTTTTAAACCTGAATAAACTGTGGTTTACCTTTAATTTATGTCGCACCAAACTTTAAAACTATCTTACAATTTAAACCTCTCAATAGACTTCAGTTTAGCTTTTACTCTAAATTTAATTCTGTTCCACAAAAACTCCAATTTAAAATGTAACCCAGGATTAACTTTCAGCTCACAAATGAGTAGGTTTAACTTTTAAAAAATGGCTGCCTTACTGAGATGGATTTACGTCTAAGTGACTAATGGAGAAAATATTTTTTTGAAATTGCATCCACTAAAAGTCCTTGTTTTTCATATATGGAGTATAACGGTCATTTTGTGTCAATTCCATCTTTAAATTTCAGTATGGGTGTTAGTGGAGGTCAGTGATGTGATGAAGAAGCAACACTCACATCTGGCAGGGGGCAACAGCCCCACCTTTTAGTCGACTTCATGAAGCAGCAGGTGGAAGACTGAGGGCAGCTGGTCTGGGGATCACACTGGACCCTGCCCTCCTCCTCCTCCTCCTGGTTCTCCTCCTCCTGGTCCTCCTCCTCCTGGTCCTCCTCATCATCACCCTCCCCCTCATCCGCCTCTCCCTCCTCAGGCTCATCGCTCTCCTCCTCCACCGGCTCTGTGCTCGCTTTCACTGTCGTCGGTGCCTCCGTGACAAACGCAGGCAGCTTCTCAACCATCGGCACAGAGCCTGAGCTGCTCTCACAGGTGAGGGTGGTCACGTCACAGGTGGTGCCGGAGGGGCAGCAGTGTTCATGGTCGTCACAGCAGACCGCCTTTTGAACAAAAACACCTTTCTTCACAAACATTCTTGAAAAAAACATTTTGTATCTTAAATATTAATGAATAACTGCTTCATCAATTCAATTCAACTAGGTTAAAGAAATGCACAAAGATTGTAACCCTACTTCTAACTTAAAGTAGGGCTGCAAAATTAATAAAAGATTTTACCGAAACTGCAATATGGCTTTCTATAATTTTCAAACTGCAGGAGGTGCAATATTCGTTAAAGGCAAAATGTGTCAAAAAACTTAATTTAATGAACGTTATGAGGCAGAGATGTCCTGTCCTACAAATCATACTTAGAAAACATCTTTGTTTGGTGCAGAAAAAATCACACCATAGTCAAAATAATGATATAAAAATTATTTTAGTTTGAGGCCCCTGCTTAACAAACATTTTTTAACTCATTGGTGGGTGCACGCATGTCACTGTGTGTGTTTACCTGGGGTAGAGGACAGCAGGCCCAGTCTCCTTTTTTGTTCTTGCAGCAGGTTGTACCATCAGGACAGCTGAAGGTGGCGTCACAGGTGACGTCCCCGACCTGCACGTCCTGCCTGGGGGCTGCTGGTATTTTTGTGACCCACGGCACAGAGCACGTTTCGTCGTCGCAGGTCTGGGCGGCCAGATTACATTTCTTGCCGTGTGGGCAGCAGTGAATGTTATCATCACAACAAACAGCCTGAGGATGACACGATCAGAAAAAAAAAAAAATAACGCATCAGCAACACATTTAACATCAAAACTAGGACTGTCTAGAAGATGTCTGTCAGTATCGTACCTCGGGTAGAGGACAGCAGGCCCAGTTGCCTTCAGTGGTTTTACAGCATGTGGTGTTATCTGGACAGATGAATGTATCATCGCAGGGGACATCGCCTGAAAAAAAAAAAACTGTTACATTTTGACAGGCACATTCATACAGTCACATGCTCAAATGCACGACAAGGTCATAAATGTCTTCAGGAGGCAGTCTGAGAGTTTCAGCATTTAATCCATGTCCATACATCGCTCAGATAAGTAGGGATGAATAATTTTTGTCCATGAAATGGAAGGAGAAATTCCCTCCAACCTTTAAGATGTGGATTAAAGATTAGTTATCTGGCATTACATTAGTTAACTAATTAGACATGAGATTGTAAGTTAGCCAGTGTTTTGCAAGCATTAGCTAACTTAGGAGACTGGTCCGTCTAGTCCTGCCCTACTGTGCTGTGAGTGGCTAGTTGCCTCAACAAGTTGTAACTGTGATTACTAGAGAGCCTCTCTAATGTTGTGAAATGATCTATTTTAACCATGAACCAGGGCTTTTTCATGTATCCAAGTAGTTTTTGTGCCTCAACCCGACCAAACTGTGACTGAAAAATTATTAGTCAACTAAATTTAGCATTTAGCTTCACACCAGACACAAAAAACAGCCTTCTGGGTAAAAGTCTTGCTTTTGCTCCATTCATTTACCACAACCACCTTGCTAAACTTCTCCAAAGTGGTAGTCTACAGTCACGCTCACAGCCAATCACAGCACAGTACGGCAGGAATGCATCACAAACATGTCACTTTTACAGAAAAAGGAGGAAGTTGACCAAGGTATCAAGTTTGCTCAACTGTTATTAGAGCACAGAACAAAGAGTTAGGAAGGGTCAGTCCACAACATATTAACACGGAAAAGACATGCAATCTGGACAAACTTTTAAAAGTTGCTTTTTTCAGCTAATGTACGCCAGCCGTACTGAAGCTTTTGAGGAAAAATACCTTTTAAAATCCATTGTATTAGATTATTATGTGATACATTGCAATGGTGGTGGTAACCTGATATTACCGCGTTCAGGTCAAATGCTGCTGTACCTCGTGTTTTCTTTGATTGACCTTTCACACAGCAGGGCATGAATTTTGTCTTGTCATAGCAGGAGTGCCACTAAAGTCATCCACCCACTGACACACCTCACATGGAATGCATCTGTTATTTCTGTCATTAAATCAAAATATCTGATTCTGTACATGTCGGAAACTGGACAAAGAATTATTATTTATAGTGAGAGGATGCACATATTTTTACATACTTATAATTTTCTTGTGTTTCTTTTTTTCTATATGTATTGTTAATATAATACACATACTTTTACATACTTATGCTCAGTTTTCTTATAATTTAGCTATTCTAGAATGGGAGAAACTCTTACTTGGTGCTCTTTGGTGAGCTCCAGGAAGTCTTGCTTAATACAAAGTACTACGGAAAAATTCTAAGGCGCTCTGTCTTCTGGTGAAATGATACTATAAATATATTCTTCAAGTGACGGCAAACAAATAGAGCTACGGGTATCAACTTTACATCTTCATTAGAGCTGCAACGATTAATTGATTATTAATCGCCAACTATTTTGATACTCTTGAGTATTTTTTTAAGAAAAAATCCCTGATTTCATCTTCTTAAATGTGAATATTTTTTGGTTTCTTTACTTCTTTATGACAGTAAACTGAATATTTTTGGGTTGTGAGCAAAACAAGACATTTCAGGACATTTGGGAACCATTTTCTGACATTTTATAGACCAAATAACTAACTGATTAATTAAAAAAAAAAAGGGTTTCACCAGGGTGATTTCTGAGGCTGATTCTAAAACTATCTACATCTTATGATACACCTGTGATGCTCCTCTACTTTATTTTTAGTTGATGCATGACGATGAACTTTTTACCTGCAGCTGCCTTAGCAACAGATGATGTGGTAATTTCCCTCTCTGGAGGAGGAACTGTGTTCACTGTCTCTGCAGTCACTTGATCATCCTCTGAACGCAAAACCACATGCACAAACACACAGAGATCAACTTGCATTAACACCCACTGAAATTTCAGACAATGATTAATCAGAATGAGGAAGTAAGTTTACAGCGAAACAAATACAAATCTGACCTTTCTGGTTCTCCCAGTCTGCTCTTCTCCTAGCGGGGAGTTTGGCCCACATCGGCATATCTTTTTTGGTAGATGAGGAAATACATTTGAAGTGTTCGATGTCACATGTGCTCCCTTCAGGACAGCAGTGTAACTTGTCCTCGCAGCACACAGCCTGTTCGAACAATACACACACATGGAGTATCAGCACAGAACCAGGTGTGATAAGACGCCATAAAGTCTCGATAACTGGACATGCAAATCCGTCATTTGACTTGTTTCTCATTCATGAGCACGCTTATGGTATGGAGTGACATTAAGATCAGCCATATTGTACCTGTGGCATCGGACAGCATGCCCACTGTCCGTCTGGGTTCTCACAGCAGGTGGTTCCATCCGGACACTCTGACTTTTCGTCGCTGCACAGAACTGCAGTCACAAGCTCTGCAACAAGATGACAACAGAACGTCACATTTTAAAATATGTCTGTGATCACACAGATAAAGGTACTAACTGGACACATAAACAGTGCTTCGGCTTGTTCCCCTTTTTTGGCTGCTGTTAGAACCTTTAATCAAGGTTCCACTTAGAATCCTTTCAGAGAGTACTACCTAGAACTCAAAGTGCACAAAGAACCACCTACCACCTAGAACCATCTGTGAAAGGTTTCCCACAGAGCCTCCTATGAGAGGTTCAATAGAGAACCCTTCTATGGTATAATGGTTCCACTGAGAAACCTCTCTATCTAGAACCTTTTTTAGGGTGCCAACAAGAACCCATTCCAATGGTTTTATCTAACCTTTTAATATTCCAAGAATATTATCTAGAACACGATCAGGGGTCATAAGAAAACCATTTTGAATTAAAATGTTTTATCTAGAACCCACCCAAGTGGTTCTATATAACAAGGATTTTATCTAGTACACACTAGAACCCACAAAGCGGACTCTGCCATGACCCTTTTGATATTATGGTGCAAAAACCCTTGACACATCCTTGATGAAAGAGTTCTTCAAGTTCTTGTCTGCATAATTATGGTCAAATATTTTGATGTTTGTTGTCCGTTCCGGTTTAGGTTGCTTTTAATAGTCCAACACACAATCAAAAGTAACTAACTGGGTAATTTTTAAAGAATGCAAAATGTTGTGAAATAAAAGTGGCACCTGTTGTCCCCATGTCTCCACCACTCAGTCCCAGTCAGTAGTAATGAAGTGGAAGGTATTTGTGATGTTGCTTTCATTTGTAAGAGCTGTCCAGCAGTTGGTGGTCAGTTAGCTTGTCTGCTCTGGCTAGCTTGACTTTTAGCTCATCCTTCTTCTCCTCAGAGTGTTTTTAATCACATCACACAGTTACTTTTGACTTTGCTGACTTTCTTTTTTTTTACCTTACACTGCTAGAAGCTAGCAAAGCTGTTAGCGGTAAACCACAGACCAACATGATTAACTCAAAAATATCCTCAGTGGTCAACCAACTAATGGTTAACCGTTGCCATCCCTGGTCTGACACTTATAGGAGCATGTAAAGTTTAACCAGAAGAGTCCCGAGAACAGAGCCTTGGGGAACTTCATGTCATTTTTGCTCATTCAGATTTGTAATTATCCTCTGACACAAAACAGTCCCTGTGGACAGGATAAACACCAGTTTACGATCATGCCATTAAATCCCCGACTGCCTAGCAATGTTGTGCAAGTAAGTGGAAGAGCTTCACCTTTTTTGATGCAGGAGCGGCTGTCTGCGCTGCACTCGTGGCCCTCAGGACAGCAGTGTTTCCCATCAGAGCAGGAAACTCCCTGTCAGGGGTCAGAAAATCACTCAGAGTAATTCACATAATAAATTCATTCCAACTAGTAATAAATTTTACTCTACAGTTTTCCATAAAAACCCTTGCTTACGTGGATTCTAAGTAACCAATTTGTAACCTGTGATCCATAGATTTAAACTGAACATAAAATTCACTGCTCCTGTCTTAAAATAAGCTGTTTCTTCTCATATGAAGTAGCACAAATGAGCGTTTAGTCAGGAGTCATGATGGACTAGAGAAGAAAAGGAAACTTTTAAGAAGACAGGAGATTGAAGTCAGGCATCCTTTAAAGTGAGACACTTAACCTTTTTTCTTTTTGTTAAAATGGATTTAGTATCAATGAAAGTATTATTCAGGAACCCGTATCGAAGCCAGGGTACCTGCATCAGTACTGGTGTCAAAGATCTTTGACCGATACCCAGCTGTAATAAAGTCCCAGCTTTGCTCAGAGATAACATTATTTCCACGTCAAAATAACATTTTATAAATACTGACTTTGCTGTATAAATCATACTTTGATTGATCCAAAGTCCGTTTCATAAATGAGGCCCCTGCTCTCTGCAATGTGTTGTCAGTTGTTGCTGTAAATCAGTCCTGCAGATAACTCCACTTCCAGTCATGTTTAAATAATATAAAATTCTCTATAAGAAGTCATAAATTGTGCCTGATATGTTTTTTTCTTTTTTTTGGCAAAATAAGTTTAAACACCTTGTTATAATGGTTTACATACAGCTCTACACCTTGCCTTCACTGAGTATTAAAGGATTCATGAATAAGCACCTAATAAGCGTCTCCTCTGTTTTTTAAGCTAATCACAGTAACAAGCCACACCTGGTTTGTCCTGCAGGTCAGACATTAACCTAATAATATGCATAGTGCGACCCCCTCGATTAACGGGACTGGTTCCTTAGGTTTATGACGTCATATCTCCAGCCTGACTGGATCCATTCTTTTGAGACTGCCCTTGGTCGGTATAGTTTCAAAGCAAGTAACCCTCAGACATGATGTTTACTGCTTAATTCTGCTCCTGATATGTCTTGTAACACATCAAAAACACCACATGAACACTTTTTAACAAGGTTGAAAATGTGATTTTCACAGGAGGGGGGTCTTTAACAGCAAAACACAGGCAACTGCTGCCTGTTGAGAGCTGCAGCTTCTACCTTACATTTCTTACAAGAGCAGAAATGACTTTCAACATAATTTTCAGTGAAGTGAAACAGCTCAGTTTGCAGACCAAAAAAGCAAAGTTCCTCTTTGTGACAGGAAGTGGATGGGTTTCTAGATGACAAATCATAGTTTTGCATATCATTACAATTGTAACACCCCCGGGATTACTATATTCTTAGAATATTGTATTGTGGTTTTGGTCTTTATTTCCTCTTTTTGTTATCTCTGTTTTGTTAACTTGACTTTTCTTCCTTGTGTCTTCAGTTTTGCCACTTAAATAACTGTGGGAATTCTTATAATTGCACCACTAGTATTATTATGCTTAAAAGAAAAGAGAAGATAAATTTTATTGAACCCACTGCAGGGAAATTTACACATTATATCAGCTTAGAAAGTACAGTTAGATAAGAGAGCTGTTCATAAATAGAATAAAGATCAAGTAAAACGTGGAAAAATATATGGCTATGTGGACAGATTTATGGATATATAAGGATAATTGTGCAGAGATGCAGAGATTTGGATCGTGCACGCAGCAAAGATTCACTGAATGATTCACAGCATGAAAATATGAGTTAACGGTGAAAAAACAAGTAAACAGTATATTGCACAGGATAACTGCACAGTAGGAATGTATGCATTTATGAAATATAAAAGGGTATATTATATAATATATATATGTCCATAAAGAGAGAGACTGATATAAACATGTAAAAAATATAGTATAGGATATGATATCCACAAATATAATAAAGATATAACATGAAGTATATAATAATATGTATATGTAATGTGTATTAATAGAGTAAGTATAAATATTCATTCATGTGTTATATGGTCAGAGCTGCTGCCATCTTGACTTTATTACAAATGTTATATGACAATGGTGTAAAAATGTTGCATGTTATCGGCTGCATGCTATAATCTGTATTGGACAGGGTTTGGTTACCTGAGCGAGGGGACAACAGCCGTATTTTGTCAAGGCCCTCAGACAGGAAAACTCAGGAGGACATCGTGACTGATCGGGACAGACGTTGTCGTCTTCCTCCCCCATGTACGCCTTGATCATCCTGAAGGACTGCAGGGACGGGATGGGAAAGGCAGGCGGTCTTACAGCAGGCACTCATCTAAAAAACTCAGAATTCTTACTCAGTATTTTCTCATGAAAGTGTGTTTTTCTTACTTTAGAGAGTCTGGGCTGATCAGCGGAAGCTCTTTCCACCCAGGGGATGGACACAGTGGCATTCACGCAGCTGGACGTGGCTGTATCGCATGTCGTTTCTGCAGGACAGCAGTGCGCGTGATCTTCACAGCACTCAGCCTGCGAGGACAGCAGTAGTAAGAACGCTTTGACTACCAAAGTTTTAAAACTTTTATCACACCGACCAAATGAAGGCTGAGTTTTTATCTGGTCCATAAAATAGTAAAACACCACTGAGCATGAATAGTGCCACTGTACATTCCTAATTCTCTCCTATAGCACACCAGAGAATGTTATCTCATATTTACATTTAACTACGTCATGAACAAAGTATGTTACTAAAGCTGACTGTCCTGGGCTTTATCCTGTTAGGAGGTTATGTTAATTGAGCTGTTGTACAAAGGAAGAGAGCAATAAAAAAAAAAGTTTTGCTGTGGAGCTTTGGAAAAACTTCAGGGAATATCTGAAAACAGAATATCAACAAAAAAAATGTGTTCTCTCACATTTCTATCAGCTGTTTTTAATAATGACCTTGAAATTAGTAAAATACATTAATTTACACTAAAATACATTTGATTTAAAAGTGATTTAAAAGCAGCTTAATCACACCAAATAGAGAATTCTGCAAGAGTCACTGCTTCTCTGCTAAGATAACGTTAGGGTAGTTAGCTTTTTAGCAGAATTATTTCATCAGTTTTTATTCTCAGTGTTGGGATTAAGCTGCGTCCTTCCTTGTGTATAAGTGTACATATCTATAGCCTGATTTCGCAGGAAAAAATGGGGACCTGGCAACCCTGTTGACTAGGTAATTTGTAACAGATGAATATTTACTCATTTTCAATTACTTTAATCAAATACTTCATATTTACTATTTGATATATTAGCTACATAATGTTTAATATCTAATCAAATACAAGGTACTCATGTGTACTTACTGCATTTTGACATATTGGGCAGTGTGAACAAATCAACTTAAAGGCATAGTATGCAACATTTTCCTCAAAGAAAAAAGTACAGACTCATATAAACATGGTAAAAGCAATAAAAACAGTTCATTTAAACCCTTTAACCATAACAGCATGAACCAGCAGGTCACGTCAACCTGTTGTGCAGGTTGTGAACTATGTGGGCTTTTTTTGTAACTACTTATGAGGAAATAAGGATATAAAGTGGCCAAATATTTGCTGCAAGTTAGAACATGCTGAAGCAAAATTACTGATCCCCAAAGCTGGTCAGTTACAGCAGGTACAGTAATTTTGATTAGTGTCGTCCACGTTGGTAGAAGTTTATCTGTTACTGAGGCAAATTATGACGCAGAGCATGCAGGTAGGTCAGTCATATCCACCTGATCAAACGGGCAGCATTCATAGCCATTGGCCGGGTCGTTGCAGCAGGTTTGATCATCCTTGCATTGTCCTCCATCTGGACACTCTTCTGCACCAACCAGGGCCAGGAGAGCCCAGCAGATCACAACCCACTTCTGCATCTGCACATGAGGACACACACAGGTACAATGGAAAGTGAAAGGCATGCATGTGGAATCCCCCTTCACAGCAACACCACAAAATAGTTCCTCTTATCTTCATTTCACAGAGCAAAACGAGATTAAGTTGCAATCCTGCTGGTGCATTCAGGCATCATAGACAACAGTTAACAAAAAGGAAAAAGAAACAACAAATTATAAACAGTTTGTAGTACTATAAAAACTATAACAACAGTGGGATAGCCATTGTAATGTAGTAATGTGACTGGTATTGCACATTTCACAAACATTCACAAATTGTAGTGGCTTATATACAAGTAGTGCAGCCTAAGTGAGCCCAAGTTCTTCATTTACTTCTCCTTCTTCTTTGTTCCTGTTCTTTTTTTCATCCTCTTCATTTTGCAATGAATAAGAACATCAAACACAACAAGGGTTTAAATAAATTAACTCACTTTCACTTTCGTTTGGCGTGTATATGAAAAACGAAACGCGGTTTGACAGGAAAAAATCTCGGCTGTTGAGAAAAACTGTGGACATTATATAAACATTAAATTATTAGAATAATCTAAGCAATCTAAAAAGTAGCTGGCTTCTGTAAATGTGTGCAAATAATTTAAAACATCTTTATAATTAATTTAACTTTGTTGAGTATGGTGTCAGATTCTCAAAGCTAAAAGGAGTTCGCTCTTACCTTGATAAAAGACTGAAGGGCTGTTGTGAGCAGTTGGAAGTTTGAGAAGCGTCTCACCTCAAAATAAGACAAGTGATAGACCTGCTGCAGTGTATTGAACACGCCCACGACACACAGAGAGAGATAGAGAGAGAGAGAATAGAAAGGGGAAGGGTTGCGCGCCTAATTTCCCTAAAACACCCTGTAGCGTCTCTCCTTGTTTCTTTCATAGCATGTGACTTTTAACATTATAACTTAAGATGTTCAGTGAAGTTGCTCCTGTTTAGTGTCATGCTGCACAGAACAGGTTACACTTGACCAGCGGACAAACTTGTTTATATGCGACAGCTGCAGCGCGTCACAGTGCCCTGTCCACCAGGCGGCGACAGAGCTACAACGGCGAAAGGTCGTGTCTTTTTCAAAACTCTCGCGACGTTTGTACGGGTTGGTTCCTCATCGTGCGTGTTGAACATAATCTTTTAGGGTGTGGCGTTGGCTGTGGTTAAGATATGCTTATGATTAGGGACACAAAACAATTGGTTAGGGGTTGGGGAAGACCACGTTTTGGGTTAAAACGATCACTCTCGCGAGATCGTTCTTGGATCTTGCTTCCGCTCCAGACACGACCTTTTATTTGCGAACTTCTCGCGATATTCTGGATACATTGTTTCTTAGGTTTGCACGCTGCACGATCAGTTATGTTTCACAATGCTGTTGTTAAGATATACGCAGGTTTAGGAACATAAAGCGCTTGGTCGGGGTCAGGAAAAGATCATCATTTGGGTAACATGGTCACTCTCGCGAGATCTTTCGCGGATGTGGGGTTCCCTTCTACAAACGACTAGGCGGGGCAAGCGGAGTCTAACATTTCACAGATCTCCAAAACATGCGCACTACCCTCGCTCTATCTCTGAGCACCACTATCACTGAGCAGAGTTTTGTACAGATTTATGAAGTCTACGTACCTTGCGCGTACACGCTGTGACTCGTGCATATAAATTGCCGTGCTGTGAGCTCAGCTCGCCCCCTCGAACATGTTTACGGGTTATCCACGATGGAGAACCCAATTAAAGTGCGGCTTAACGTTAGCTGCAAAGTAACGTTAAATTAACCGAAATGGGTGAAGACGCCTCTATTTTATGACGCTAGCAGCTAAAGTAAAGGTAAGTAACCATTAGCTTGTCATCTTAAAAACGTGATAACAGCCTGAATGAGATCGTGTCTAGAAGAGAACCCTTGATTTACAAATCTCTCGTGAGATTTGTACGCGGTGTTTCCATATTCTGGATGTTGTACGACCTTATTATTTTTAATAACGTGACACCACTGTGGTTAAAACCGAAGTTAGTTTATAGGCTAAAGAAAAGCCTGATCAGAGTAAGGGAAATATCATAAATTTGTTTAAAATAAACACTCTCGCGGGATCTCTCGCGGGTTTGGGGTTCTCTTCTAGATAAGACTCAAGCTAGCAACTCAGCTAACATGCTGACGATTACACTTGAACATGATATAAGAAATATTTGGCTGTTCGTTTTGTTTGTGTAATGATCTAGTTATTTTTTAGCTAATAGTCAAGTGAAAGGCTACGTGTGTAACATCAGACAGAAAGATTAACCATATCATTTAGTTGCAGGATTCAGTGAAACGTTAATCTAGTCTCATTTGAAAGCTGTTAATGTGTCTGTTTTGACTTCAACTTGTGTGTCCTGCGTCATGATGAACCTCCTTACAACGCTGTATAATATGGCGGTGACAGCCAGAACCCCAAACATCTTCTCACTTTTGGACGCGTGTCTGTTTTGAACACTATCAAAGCAGCTTATTGGCCAGACAAACGTGGAGGGCCAAGTGGCTAAAACTGTCACACTCAAGTGCTATTAGCCCCAGAAATAGGACAGGACAAAAGGCAACCAACCACACAAGTTGCAAAACAGGAAAGTTAAACAAATGACTGTTACTTCCTTTTCCACAGTGCACATATTCAGCCATAAGTTCAGCCTTATGGAGTTTTGTTGGAAAAACCTCATCAGATTCCTCATTATTCCAGTTGAAAAGAGTCATTTTACCAAATCCTGTAACAGCTGAAGACAATCATGGTCGTATATTCTGTAGGGCCAATCAAACTGGATATTTGCGACCTTGCCGATACCAAAATTAGGGAGAAAATGTATTTATTTTTGCTAAATTCTAATTTAGTACATGGCTACTTACTTAAAAAAACAACAACAATTTGGCACAAAATATTAATTTAAAAGTGATTTTACTGATCCAAAGCTTATGTTATTACTTCTCCAGAAAGTATGATCAGATTTGTGTCCATAACAAGGACTATTTTTTGTAGCCGCTGTCTACCTTACAGAAATAACAGACTTAAGATTATGTAATTGACCAATCAGAATCAAGTATTTAACAAAGCCGTTTAATAAAATTTCCTTACGACTCTAATCACTTACTTAAAGTCACGACTCCCCTCAGAACGCTTTATAACCAGCCTTAATTTTTGTTCTGTTTCACTATTGGCTGATTAAATTATATTTATCTGCTTCTACTCACCACTCTCTGAGTGAGGAGTGGGCCTCATTGGTTCTCTGGTGACATGCACATCATAGATAAGTTATCATAATGTTTCAACGACTGTGTCATAACAACCCCACCTAGACTTAACCCAGCTCTGGTCTGACTTAATAACACAGTAACAATCAGGTGGTGCATTTTGGAGATGAACTTTTTTTTTTTTCCTGAAGGACAATATTATTAATTGTGGTCATTTTATTTGTTGGATAACATTTTTAACACAATTTCTGTTGCCATGGTGATACTAACTTGGAGCATGTCAGGAGTGGCCGTCACACAATCGGCACTGTGACATAACAGGACGTTAACCTGACCACAGACTAGGTACTGATCCTGCAGGACTCCAGCACTCCTCTTCAAGTTGTTTTACATAATGAGGAGACAAAGACATCTGACTCCAACCGGATCAGAAAACTCCTCTGTGAAGTTTAGGTACAGAACATTGTGTTCTCTGTGTGACGTGTTCTTCTGTTTGGTCTGACAGGTGGGCAAGATGGGGGAGCGGACCGTCACTGGCCCCGTGGCTGCGATCTCTCCAGTGCAGCAGATGCTAGCCTCTGGCACCGGAGCCCTGCTTACATCTATTTTTGGTGAGATCATGGAAACAAAGACTAGAAAAAAGTTATTTTACTTTCTAATGGTGTTTTCCTACAATGTTTTGTTTTGTGCAAACACTTGGTTTATTGTCACTAAAGTCACTGGGCTGCAAGTTATTAGGTCCACCTAAATAAAACTAATGCGGTCTAATACAGCTGTTCTGCATTATATGCTACCTTGAAGGTTATAATGTTCAGTTTTTATTGAAATTTATTTAAAACTCACCAAATGCTAACTAACTTTTGACACTATTTTGATAAGTGATTAATCTGTCAAATAATTTTTCATGCAAAAATGGCAGAAAATGCTGGTTTAAAATCCTCAGATATGAAGATTTTCTGTTTTTCTCAGTTTATTATCACAATAAACTGAATCTTTGGGACATGGACCGACAAATAATACATTGAGTGACATCACCTTGGACTTGAAGTGATTGGGAGGGACATTTTTCTCAATTTTCTGATATTTTATAGATGTTGCAGCCCTAGATTAAACATGACAATTAACTTATACAATACAACTGCTATTACATTAATGTTGAATGCTGATATAGTTAGAGCTGCAACCATTAATCAATTATTAAATTAATCACTAACTATTTTGACAATCGATTAATCGGTTTCAGACATTTTTTATTTAAAAAAGAGTCAAAATTTTCTGATTTCTGCTTCTTTAATGTGAATAGCTTCTGGTTTCAGGAAACCGAATATCTTTGGGGTGCATACAAAACAAGACATTTGAGGACGTCGTCTTGGACTTTTGGGAAACACTGATCAACATTTTCTGACATTTTATGGACCAAGAAACTAAACAATTAATCACAAAAATGAATGACAGATTAATTGATAATGAAAATAATCATTAGCTGCAGCCCTACAAAAACTGGGTTTTATAAAATATTGCACCTCTCGTGAGCCATTTGAAAATTGCAGTAGACCAAATTGCGATTTTGATCAAATTGTTCAGTCCTAGTGCATTTCATTATTATAACTGAATCTGTCGTTTGATTTGTTTGTAGTCACACCGCTGGACGTTGTGAAGATCAGGCTGCAGGCTCAGCAAACACCCTTCCACCAAGGTAGGACAAGGAGCTCGTCTTCTTCTGTGGTTTTAAATCATACACTGACTTTGCTTTTAACAGCTGCTTGTGGATGCCATGCTTTTCTAACCCCACTGCACCTGTCCTTTGTGTCTCCTCTGTGTCTTTCACACTGTGTTTTTTGTCCCCCCCCCCCTCTCTCTCTCTCTCAATCTGTCCTGCCTTTTGCTTTCATTTCATAGCTTTAGCTTGTGAACCAGCTCCCTGGGGTGGCGTCATCCGCCCTTCCAAGTGTGAGTATCTGACCCGCCATTGCTGCACGCTGAAACTTGTCTGCTGGTTTAAACCAAACACGGTGATCCAGCATGACTTTCCGTATGTGGCTACACGCTCAACTAACAAACTGCTCTCGCCAATGAAAACAAACAAAAGCAAACAGATCCACGTGTTTTCTGTCAGCTTAGATGTGCATGTTTTTGTTTGGCCTTCAGTCGTATTTGTCCATTAATGTTCAGTATGAAGGTCTCTAGTTTAGTACTTCAGTTTCTACTCCAGCCACACCTAATTAATTAAATTTTAACCTTTCTTCCTGGAACATTTTCTGTCCCTGGTAAATGTTTTGTTTTCTGCAGTATTTCTGCAGTGTAACATCAGGTTGTGAAATTATGCTTTTTTTAGAATTTCTTTGACCTTTGTCAATCATCCAGCCCTAAATAAACAGGTAAAGTAAGCAGTGAGGAGGACGAGCCCCGATGTTATCCTCTGAGTGACTCTGGGGTCATTGCCATCGCTTGTATTATTAATCACCTTTCTCGCCTCTTCCAAGGATTGTTAAACTTAGTTTAGGACACGTGAAAACTTCATACTAATAATTGATACTTGCTTAACCAGGATGATGTTTTTAGATAAATAAGGGTTCACCTAAAAATCACATATGCATATTTTCCCTCTTACCTGTAGAGCTGTTTATCCAACTGTGACTTTTGGAGATATCGGCCTGAGTATTTTTATGTTGATTCCTGTGTGAAACTTATCAGTGTCACTTGTCACAACCTTTTTTTTTTTATCGCTTTGTTTTATCTTGGTATAAAATTTAAATCCCTATGGATACTTTGTCACTAGAGCGTACTGTGTACACTGTGCATGCCACACATTTTCTCTAGCCTTTGCCACCTTTATCTCAAAAACAAGATTGTGACTGTGTGCACTGCAAGCCAGAGGAACAAGAGTGTTTTTGAATTTGGGGTGAACTGTCCCGTTAAGGTTCATACAGTTATTGTTTGGTTTATAACTCTGACCGCTGGTTGTTCTGTGTCTCACAGGGAAGTGTTTCCTTTACTGTAACGGACTGATGGATCACATTTATGTGTGTCAGAATGGAACCAGTTGCACCAGCTGGTACAAAGCACCAACACATTTCAGTGGGACAGTGGTGAGTACAAATACACAAGCAGGTTTATCTTTGCTGCAGAATGAATCAGAATGAGTCAAATATGTTTGTTTGTGCCGTAGGACGCTTTTGTGAAAATCAGTCGACACGAAGGACTCAGGTCTTTGTGGAGCGGGCTGCCACCAACACTGTGAGTCTAAACTCTATTCAAGAA
Source organism: Lutjanus erythropterus (assembly GCF_056507025.1). Taxonomy (NCBI): domain Eukaryota; kingdom Metazoa; phylum Chordata; class Actinopteri; order Lutjaniformes; family Lutjanidae; genus Lutjanus; species Lutjanus erythropterus. The sequence continues at coordinate 5,912,129 of NC_139335.1, forward strand.
AATGTTTGAAATACAAAGAGGGTGTCAGAAAATATCAATACACTTGAGTATCGTGATATTATGTTTTGTTTTGTTTTTTAAAGAAATAAACATTTTTTTAAACTCGGATTTGATGCATATGGTGGTGTGTTCTTTATCCTATGATTTAAAAAATACCAATATAGTGCCTTGCTTACAGTATCGCATTATATTGCAGTATATTGAATTGTAACCCTTGTATCATGATACATATTGTTATTGACAGATTTTTGCCAATACACAGCCTTAAGTACAAATATTAATGGCGAGGTAGACATTGATCTTCAATTCAAAACAGCACTGATGTTGGCAGCTATCAGCTGTTTTATTGTGATATTTAGTATTTACAATAAAACGTGTTTCCTCCTCTTCAGAAAATCCAACCTGTAACAGTCTATTTAGGCTTTAAAACAGGAGCACCCACCTCAACCAGGCAATCTAATCGAGACCTTAAAATGGAAAATCAGATTGCATTGTGGATTTTGAAGAATTGTAACACCCCTAGTATTGATATAACGCACAGTATAAAGTTTTGCCCTGAACTTACTCATTTGAAGCCTTTTGTTTATTCAGGGTCATGGCTGTACCTGCCACCGTCATCTACTTCACCTGCTATGACCAGCTGCGGGACTTCCTGAAATACGGTCTTGGTTTCCAGGGCAACCACATCCCTCTTGTTGCCGGGGGTCTGGCCAGATGTAAGTCCATTAAAGCACAAGCACATCCTAACTGTATGATGTTAATGAGTTTCTGACTTATAACGTGTGTGTGTGTGTGTGTGTCTGTGTGTGTCTGTGTGTGTCTGTGTGTGTCTGTGTGTGTCTGTGTTGCAGTGGGGGCTGTGACAGTGATCAGCCCTCTGGAGCTGGTCAGGACTAAGATGCAGTCCCGTCGGCTGCCCTACAGCGAGCTGCGGGAGTGTATCCGCTCTGCCGTGGCTCAGGACGGCCTGCTGTCGCTGTGGAGGGGCTGGGGGCCCACTGTGCTCAGAGACGTACCCTTCTCTGGTGAGAGCAGCACCACAGAATACAAAAAAATCTGATTTTTAGAAGGGTTGTTACACAGATTACATGTGCAAAATCTGTCAAACCTCCATCTTCTGGCAAGGGACCCACAGAATCCTAAAAGCATTAAAAAAATGACCTTAAAAATCTGAAATTAAGTCCTTAAACGTATAGCATTTCATTTACTTGTTTTACTTGGTTTTCAAGGGTTTAAAATCCAATGCAAAGTCTATTTTTGAAGGATTCTGAGCACACAGATGGACAGAGAAGCAGTGCCTGATGCCTTCAGAGTCCTTTGAGAATTTTCCTCAAGGGACTCCACCGTTATGCACTTCAAAAACATTAACATGTATGGAAGAGCAATAGGAAATTTGATAGTAAACTAAAAATAAGCCTAAGAATCCTGCAGTGTGGAGAGGAGAAACAAATGAACCGTCCCTGTTTGTGTGTGTGTGTTTGCAGCTTTGTACTGGTTTAATTATGAACTGGTGAAGGCCCAGCTATGTGAACAGACCGGAACAACACAGGCCAACTTCTCCATCAGCTTCAGCGCAGGAGCCGTCTCTGGAGCTGTAAGTATATAAGATAAAATAAGATAATTTTGCGTCTGTACAATCCAATCCAGTTGGTGTTTGCTTTTGACCCGTGGCCCACAGTTTGGTGTCAGTTTTGGCCCTGTGTGAGAAGTTGTTTTGGCACCACTGGTCAATGGGAAAATGAATAGGACTTTGACTTCTGAAACTAGGGCTGCCCAACATATCTCACTTGCCAACTCTGTTATTCTCTGGTAAAACAGACTGTAACAGTAATAAAAGTTTTGATTAGCATTTATCAATATATGTTGATATGATCAGACGCATTTCTTGCTTGAACCCAAAGTGAGGATGAATAAAATAAAATGGAACAAAATGTTTCCTTTGATTAGCTAACTACAGTTACCTCTATTGTATAATACTGTCACAATAACAGTCTGATAACAAGGTTTCAGGTGTGAGCAGTGAATGCATCGTCAGGGACCTGTTTAGAGAATCAGGCCAGTGACTGACCCACATTCACAGTGTCAGGTTTCTTGTGCAATAATTAAGCAACTGCCCACCTGAAATAAATGATAATCCTTCATGCACAGATAATATCTAACGGATTAAAGTGTAACCATTGGCTGCACCTTTGTGTCGTCCAGTAAATGACTGTTGTTGTCTGCCATTGTGTCTAGATTGCTGCAATCCTGACGCTGCCTTTTGATGTGGTGAAAACACGGAGGCAGATCCAGCTGGGAGAAATGGATACTCTGGGAGGTCTGTGCACATTGTAATGTTAACGTGTTGAAATGTGTTTACTGAGGTGTGTAGCAAGAGATTGACTTATTCTCATTCCTCCTAGTTTCCTTAAAGAAAACCACGTCCACATGGCATATAATGAAGGAAATATGGGGCGAGTTGGGCTACAGAGGTCTTTTTGCAGGTAAACACTCATTCTGTCTTATGTTAAAGGGATAGTTCGGCTTATTTGTAGTGTGGTTGTATGAGGTATCTATCCATAGTCAGTGTATTACCTACAGGCATGGAAGAGAAGCAATGCACAAAAAAGCTAAAAAGCTATTTTAGCCACCTAAAAATCAATATCAGTTTAAGTGTATGCTATATTTAGAAGATTTTCCCCTCTTTACCTTTCCACCAGACGGTCTTTTGTGATGGGAAACTGCCATTGTATTAGCCAAATATTGCTCTCTCCAAAGCAACCAAACTCAGTTGGTAAAATCAGCAGTTTTACCTCACAGAACACAGGAGCTGCTGGTCTACCACTGCCTCGATCAGTTTGTTTGTGTTATTGTGTGACTTTGGTGAATCTGAACTAACCTTTTAAAACATCAAAGTCACACAATAACACAAACAAACTAACCGATCGAGGCATCAATAGACCAGCAACTCCTGTGTTCTGCGAGGTAAAATTGCACTGGAGTTTGGTTGCTTTGGATAGAGTGATATTTGGCTCATATAAAAACAAAAGGCTGTCTGATGGCAGCCTTTTGTGAAGAGGACAAAATCTTCTAAAAATAGTGTACACTTAAATTGATATTGATGTTTTTTCAGGTTGCCTTGTCCGCACCAGTACATTGCTTTACTTCGTACACCGGAGCTGCTGCTGCTTCTCCAAACAGGAAGTGTGCCAACTGCAATCTAATCTTGGCAATACACTGACTATGAGAAATTATCTCATACAACCCCACTTCAGAAAACCAAAACTATACATTTAAGTAAAAAAAATACTACATTTTCTTTCCTCAGACCTGAAAACATTTGTATTTTCCTCAGGTTTCATGCCCAGGGTGATCAAAGTGGCCCCAGCCTGCGCTGTGATGATAAGCACCTACGAGTTTGGAAAGGCCTTCTTCCAAAAAATGAACCTTGACCGACAATGACTGCTGGTGCTGACTGTTCCTCGCTCACAGCAGCACCTGCAGACATCATTACCCAGACAGTCGGGACAAAGTCTCCTCAAACCACGTCTGGATTTGGTTTTATGCGAACACAAAAGAAGAGGAATTTCCCAACATGTCCAGGTTGCCTCTCCCACCAAATCTGCTGTCTTGACATTTTAAACACAGACTGTGATAAGACTTCAGACACACCTACATCCTCGAACTTAAAAACTAGCTTGAACAGCGAACCTGAGAGATGCTCTTGGAACACAGACTTTATGTGTGTTGTTTATTTGAATAAACATTTTCCAGGTATCTTAAAGGAGGACGTCTGTTCAATTCTTAAGGGAAATTACTTGTACCAAATAACACTGACGTGGATTGCACCTCTGTGCATGTTGTCCTTGATGAAAACACTGAACCCACTCATCCACTGTACAGGACAGTGGTTCAAGATAAAATGCTCAGTGGGAACATTCAAACCCTCTTAAGAACTGCAACTGCAACAGTACCTTCACATGAACCAGAGGAAAATGTTCTCTTTGCTTGAGACTAACTGCATGGTGTATCCAGCTTTATTCAGTGTAGATAAGCTGGTCCACTCTGCATTTATTGGTAAAGCATGGCATCTGAGTAGATGACTGACAAATCTGTTTTGTTTAATAGATAGATTTGATCATTTGTAGCACTTTAAATTTGCAAGATGAGCGCTGTGAAATGAAATCATAGAAATAACTACAGATGTTTATGTTTGTTGAAAGTATGTTCATAGTATACAAAGCACAAGGCCTGGTGAAGTGAGGCTTATTGGAAGATCAGTTTTCATTGTTGCATGTGATGTATGCTATAATTATATTGCAAAAAATCATGAACATTTCAACAGAATTTTCTGTGAAAACCACTGTAGCCATCTTCCCAGAAGCCACACAGACTTTATTAAAATCTTGCCAAAATTTTAAAGGAAAACACAAAAGACTTTCAAAATGTTCCCCTTGTGGCATTCATGTGATCATATTATGTGAATTTCTAGCCTACGGTAAACATGACATCGAAACTTGTTAGATCACTGGATCATAAAACAAAATATTGTTGCCTTATTTGAAAGGTGTAAATGTGTCATTTTGTTTTGTTTTTTAATGAATAATGGTAATAAATGTTAAGATGGCTTGATTTTTACGCTGTGTGTGATTTATTCCCTAACAACTTTTTAAATGACCACCATTCTTTAAAAGAACAGAAAAGTGTATGTGTCAGTGATCAGTGAGAGGGGGTATTAAATATAGGAATGAACAACATAAATAGAAAATTGTATTGTAAATTTTCTTAATTTGCACACGCTAGTTCAAAGACAGTTTTATCCTCTGTCTGAATTGATTCATACTGCACTAAAATCCATATTATTTTTATTTGTCACAAATACAACTAAATGATGCAAAACAGTTTCAAGACTAAACACAAAGTCACTGAAGGAGGACAGAAATATTTCCAAAAAATATATTAATATATATTATAAGCATTAGTGAACAAAGCCAAATTGCGATATCCTTTTATACTGTCTAAAATAAACAAAAAAAAATGAAAACAATGCTCAATACCTCTTTTTATACTATGGCAACAAAGGATAAAAGTCCTAAACACACAAAATGGGATTTATTATTTTATTTTTTATTTTCTTTAAGTTGACCACTTGCACACAGCGCTGGTTAAAAAACAAAAATAGAACTGGAATATGATCGATATATTTCATGAAATTAATGCATTTACGTTTACATTATGAAACCAAACAGCGGCATCTAGTGGCTCCTGTGTACATCTACAGGGTGAAATCTCGGGGGCGGGACCTCTCTGACGATAGCCACGCTAGATCCCGCGATAATTTGATTTGTATATAGAGGCAGCGTTCCATTCAGTTGGCCTCTTTGAATCGGATTGGAGACAAAATGGTGAGTGAGCTCTCCATGTAGCCGATATTGTGGACATGAATCTGTTTGTCATCTGCGGCATCCTACGTGTTTTACTAAACACAGACACACTAATCATTCTTATAGAAAGTTTAACTTATTACCGAGAGAGATTTCTGTGTTTTTCAGTCCAGTATTTCAACTTTTCGTGATGCACGTATAATCATACCGGCGACTCAGGATCCAAAATGGAAGCACGGCACAGGCCGCTACTAGTCATTTCTAATGTTGTTATTTTAAGACTCTTGGTATATTACTTAATTAAAGTGATGTACTCTCTCTGGCTACTGAAAATGTAAAGCTGAAGCGATGTGTCACTTTGAAGCGTCAGTTTTTGACAACGTGCAACTGTGCATACCATCTGGTTAGCTAAGTTGGCTAAGCTAACATCGTGGTTAGCTGCATCGCCCTGCAGTTATTCATTAAGAACCTCATCCTGTTTGATACAACAGCACAATAACACGTACAGCCATGTTTATGCTGTACCTGCGATCTTCGGGGTTAAATGTCAGTGTTGGCAGCTTTTTTATCATCGTGGCTAGTTCACCTGCTAACCTCTTCTTTTTCGTCCTCAGTCCCACCGTAAGTTTTCGGCTCCGCGCCACGGATCCCTGGGCTTCTTGCCCCGCAAGAGGAGCCGTCGTCACCGGGGTAAGGCCAAGAGCTTCCCTAAGGATGACCCCAGCAAGCCCGTGCATCTGACCGCCTTCTTGGGCTACAAGGCCGGCATGACACACATCGTCCGTGAGGTCGACAGACCAGGCTCAAGTGAGTGCAAAGACTGTTCACTTTGATTATAATTGAGGAACTTGAGTGTCAGTCATATGAATTGGACATTAAAAGTCCAGTGTGTGTGATTTATATGGCTTTATTGGCAAAAATGGAGTAGAATGTTGCAAATTGCAGTGTTAATGTCTAAATTAAGAGATGTCACATTTTATGTAATCTTAGTAATCTAGTGCTTTATAATCACATTGTGTATGCTTAAATATTGACTTCTTTACACTAGAAGTGTAATTGCAATTCCAACAGTACAGGCGGCAGATTCTCTTTGCCTCCCTGCATTTGTCTTTTGAGTGCAAGTCATTTGCCCAAAGAGGGGAAAGAAATGCATAAAAGAATTTTATAGCCTTAAATAGAATTTACTAATTAGATTTTTTTTGGTTGTAATGAAAATCTGGCTATATGAGAAAATTGCATGAGGTACTTTAGTGCTGCATAGATGTCCTGGTCTGAGAATCTTAGTCTTCAGCCTCAAGAAAATATTTATTTGGTATGGACTTCAAATATTACATCAACAGTTTTAATAGGCTTTTTCAGTGAACATGGAAATTGTGATGCAAAATTAGTCATTTCAACTGACACAGTCCCAATTTCAGTCAATTTCAGTAATTTCATTGGTGGGTAATCACTTAAAAATGAGTGATTTTGTATGTTACCTTAGAATGAACTTTTTTTTTATTTTTATGTAGAACATGAAACAAAACCTAGTTTAACATTTTGCAGCCACTGTGGCTTCTCCTTATAAGCATAAGTGTTTGCAATCTCAAAGCTCACTGCTCAATGCCACTAAATCCTACACACTGGTCATAGGTTATAATCCATCAGGTATGGTGTTGTGTCTGTGATGAGACTCTCGACGGGCGGACATAATGGGTTTTTAACCCCTTGCTGAATGTCGAGCACTGAGCGCAGTCTGTACCATCAAGAATGTAACAAGTGCAGTTGAAGTCATGAAGTTTGGAAGCACTCTTGGCTTAAGAGGAACTGTTTTTCTCTTTGCAGAGGTGAACAAGAAGGAAGTGGTTGAGGCTGTGACCATTGTGGAGACTCCCCCCATGATTGTGGTCGGAGTTGTGGGTTACGTCAGCACCCCCCGTGGCCTGCGTTCCTTCAAGACCATCTTCGCCGAGCACGTCAGTGATGAGTGCAAGCGTCGGTTCTACAACAACTGGTGAGATGCTACATAAGATGGTTTATTATATTTCAAAGTAGTCTTTAGTGTTTGAAGCAGTTAGTTGCCCAGTGGAAATGAAACGAGACGTGTATTTTCACTGAGTGAGTCTAACAGTACGGTGGCCTCTGTGGCAGCTCCGCTCAGGTGCCGTGTGCCCTGATGAGCTCCGGGCTCCTCTGGCCAGTGGAAAGTGCTTCTTAGAAACTGTGCCATGAGCCGAAAACTTTACTAGCTGATACAGCCCCTTTATCCACATGGAGGGGAGGGCGTACAGCTATGCACTGTGTTCTTCCGCTGACCCACTGTGGTTATGAAGGACCTGTGCCAACCTGTGTTCTCTCTCCTGCCCCGCTGTGCCCCATCAGGTACAAGTCGAAGAAGAAGGCTTTCACCAAGTACTGCAAGAAATGGCAGGATGAGGAGGGCAAGAAGCAGCTGGAGAAGGACTTTGCTGCCATGAAGAAGTACTGCCAGGTCGTCCGCATCATTGCCCACACACAGGTGAGTTAACTTTCCAATGAGATTAGTTGCTGCGTCTGTCAGTGATGAGACCACGGATCTTGCGTCAGGCATGGCGCCCGACTCGCATGAGGACACCATCCATGCTGCCTTCCTTCTGAGACTACCCAGCTAAAATTTTCACAGTTCCTTTTTAAAGAGGTTGTGTATATTTCTCTGTTCTGACCTGTATTTAATTTGCCTGCAGATGCGTCTGCTGCCCCTGAGGCAGAAGAAGTCTCACCTTATGGAGGTGCAGCTGAACGGAGGCACCATCTCTGACAAGGTGGACTGGGCCCGTGAGAAGCTGGAGCAGGCCGTGCCCGTCAACACTGTCTTCACTCAGGATGAGATGATCGACGTCATTGGAGTCACAAAGGGTCACGGATACAAGGGTAAGAGAAAATTCCAGGATTCATTAGCTGAGGTAAACTAGTATGGTCTTTCTGCAAGGGCAAGTGTTTAGTCTTGGTGCTAATAAGATGTCCTTCCCTCGTAGGTGTCACCAGCCGTTGGCACACAAAGAAGCTTCCTCGCAAGACCCATCGTGGTCTGCGTAAGGTGGCCTGTATCGGTGCCTGGCATCCTGCCCGTGTGGCCTTCTCTGTGGCCCGTGCTGGTCAGAAGGGTTACCACCACCGCACAGAGATCAACAAGAAGATCTACAAGATCGGCCAGGGCTACCACACCAAGGATGGAAAAGTGGTGAAGAACAACGCCTCCACTGAGTACGATCTGTCCAACAAGAGCATCAACCCTCTGGTAAGTGCTGTTAATGATGGCTGGTGGATGAACAATGAAGTTGTTTTTTTTTTGTTTGTTTTTTTTAATCATCCTACCTGTAAGCAGAAGATTTGACTTTTTTCCCCCCTTTCTCAACAGGGTGGATTTGTCCACTACGGTGAGGTGACCAATGACTTTGTCATGGTGAAGGGCTGTGTTGTAGGAACCAAGAAGAGGGTGCTGACTCTGCGCAAGGTGAGGACAAATGCAGCACAGTTGATCATTTACAGAGTTTGTCTTTTAGAAATGCTTTTACCTGAATACATTCTTGAATGCTCAATTTTCAACCTCATCTGGAGTTTCCATTTCAAATACTTAAGTATAGATAAAACAAATATGTGAAATTGGATTCTAGAATCTCGAGCGAGATTGTCTGGCACTGAAATAAAACTCAACTCTTCCACCTGGTGTCACAATTAAGATTTGAAGTCTTTGATTTGGACTCTTGGACTGGCTCCACCTCCCTACACTTGTATTGAGTCATTTATTTGCCTAAAGAGATAAAATGCACTAAAAGTGAGGAATATAAGTGTTAGAATGTTCAAAGTTTTTGTGAACTGTTTTTCTACAATAGTGTATAATCACCTGCAAATGATCATTTATAACTTGCCTTTGAATGGGCCCTACAGAGGGCAGTGGTTCTCTTCCATGGAAGCTGTCATGTTGCACCACCATCTTTAAATATTAACCCTGAACAGACAACCCAAATACTGACTCTAGATGAGGACTTTTGCAATATGTGTGAATCTCCGAGCTCAGATATACTAAATCCTAAACATTAGTCCTTAAATGCTAAGGCTTGTAGGTATGGTGATCTGCCTGTGATGAGACTCTCGACGGGCGGACATAATGGGTTTTTAACCCCTTGCTGAATGTCGAGCACTGAGCGCAGTCTGTACCATCAAGTAGAATTTAACACGTGCAGTTAGACCTGAAAAGTTTAGATCTCTTTACTTAAACCTCAGTAATTCTTCTGTGGAGGTGAACAGGACATTTCAACTTGCTGTCTTTACTATCTGACAGGATGTATAGTAATGATGCTGCAGAAATGAAACCTCAGATTCTGACATGTGACTTGGAATGTTTTCAGAAATTTTACATGGTCAGGTGTTAAAAAGCAAATTAATCACAATACTTGTACAGTTGCAATGTGTTAACTCTGCACCCAAGCATCATATTGTAGGTGCCTCGAAAGTGCTTCACTACTATGAATTTATTTTTAGACAGTCTTATCAGATGACGCATTTGTATGTCAGATGTGTTATATAGGTGCAATGTCACAGAATTGAAATTGAGGGTAAATGAAAATGTGCTGTGTTCTACTAGGAAGATTAATTTGATCCATTTTGACATTTAACAAACTTTGAACCTCATTGCTTTTTCAGTCTCTGCTGGTGCAGACCAGCCGTCGTGCCTTGGAGAAGATCGACCTCAAGTTCATCGACACCACCTCCAAGTTCGGTCACGGCCGCTTCCAGACCGTGGAGGAGAAGAAGGCGTTCATGGTAAGACTTGGTCCTGAAAGTCAAGCCTCAAGCCTTCTCATAGCACTCGTCTTGATTCGCATGCTTCAGGATTTCCATTTTATTTTGTTATTTTACTGGTTCTCAAATGTAGCACAAGATGAGCTAATGGTTGATGCCTCCAGATGTCAATGTTTGTTCTGCACTGTTCGTAACCTGGTTCAGTCTTCAGTATGAACTCTGGGTTCCATTCCAGTGCCACAGTGAACTCCAGTGAGGCAGGGGAGCAGTGCCTCTTTGTGCTCGCTCCCTGTTCACTCTCTGGGAACACTGGCTGCTCCGGAGTACATGCTGACAGCAGACTTAAGTTATTGGCACACACCTGATCGTCGTGTTTCTCTCTTTGTGCAGGGACCACTCAAAAAGGACCGTATCACCAAGGAGGAGACTGCTTGAAGTTGCTGTCCAGAACCAATGTCTCTGCTGCATTGACTTTCACCATCATAACTGTTCTGCAGAGTTGTTTAATAAAAATGGAAAAATCCAAGATGTCTTTTTCATTTTTTTTAATAAAAGTGAATGTAGAAATGGGACTGACTTCTTGGTCTGTCTAAACTTGTGTACATTACCTGAGTTGGATTGTGGATAATCAGATGTGTAAGGGGGACCACAGAATTAAAAGAATTTGAATATCTTAATAAAGCTTACAGCTTTTTTTGTACTATAAGATTTAGAAAATGTCTTGTTGGACGTGGCAGTTGGTGCTAAATAAAATAAATTTGGACTAAAGAAAACCAAATTGAACTGGGCAAAGATTTCCCTTTAATATTTGAAATCACACATTTTTCTGATTATAAATGAGGGTAAATGGGCAGTTCTCTACAGTTATAAGAGAAAGATCAAAATAAATGCATTTGCAGTTCTCTAGAAAGGGATTTAAATGGACTGAAAAGGTTTCTCACAACATGGAATATGAAAATTACTTGATTTTGTACAGTCATCAGCAAAAACACTGCAGTAAAGTTGTTTTATCCAGTGATGGCAAAAGCACAAGATTTGATTTTGAGGAAAAACTGGCATTAAAATATTGAAGTGATGCTTTACTGGATGATGAAAAACTGACTTCTAATATTAGAGTATCATAACTAAGTGATACGTTCATGTGTACGTATTTTAATGTTGGTCTTTGTGTTAAAAAATGTTATGGATTCAACTTAAAATATTCTGTTAAGGCAGTGGTGAAAACTAACAAGTACAGTTTTGAGGCACTTGAACTTGAGTATTTCCATTTTTAGAGAAACGTTTTTTATACCACTACATTTATGCATTTAAATTACTGCTCATTAAGATTAATAACATACCAAATACAAACAACAAATTAGACTTAATTGATTTTTATTGACTGGGATTTACTTTGAGAGTTTTTAGGGTATATAATTTGTCGCTATTGGGAAGTGAGTGTGGATGAAGTAGTGATATATTAAATTAAAAATCTTTCATGTGTTTGCAGTAGCAATGTATGGTTGTCAACATTTGAGAACGTTTGAGAAATTTAAGTGATCAACACATTGATACATAAACAGTTCTTATCTCAAATGGGCCTTTCTGCAAATTGAGTACTTTTAGTTTGGGAAACCCACTGTTGTGTTGAATAAATTATGGATTTGCCTGCATTTGCAGATCGTTGGAAACATTTGAGATAATATCGGTGAACAACTCAACAAAATATAAAACATGCAACACAGTAATAGAGATCCAAGTTTAGTTTTAGTGAAGTAAAGGTCAGCTTGCTGATTATTTTCCCTATGAAAATTCATTCGACTTTGTGTTTCACTGCACATTTTTCTCCTGACCATCCATGGCCCAAATTCAGTGCTGCATGATGTGAGAACCACTGCAATTAAGTAATTAAAAAAAGACAGTCCTGGTACCTCGGATTTGCTACAGTACTTGAGTAAAACTACTTAATTACTTCCCGCTGCTGCTCTCTGAGCTTGTTAAACGCGATCAGTCCCCGAGTCCAGTCCCTCATCCTGCAGCTGAAAAGGTCGACATCAGCTGTGATGAGAGCAGCCACCTATGCAGAACTGATGGACAGCAGGACTCCCCGTTCAGCTAACATTGCATGTTTTAACCGGCTATATGTGTCCTTGAGCTGTAAGGCTTGTATTCGGCTGACATCAGAACTCTAGCAGTCACAGTACAGTAATTAAGCCCCAACATCATCCATTCTGACTCATCACTGCCAAAACTAAAACCTCCTCTTCAGCAGGTAATGAGGAAGACCCTGAGAGGGCTCTACAGGCCATTTAGACGTCCTGCAAAACACTTCTCTGAGACACCCCTGCATAATATTCAGCACTCTTAGCAGAAATGTGGATTTCCAGTAAGGATTTTCAAGGTCCCACCCACCTCCCATTAACCTGCAGTCGAGGGAGTTGAAGGACAATTGTTCTCCGTTGAGCAGCATTTCAAGAATTTGACATTTTCTCTACCGAAGCAGTTCTAAAGAAGTGAAGAGAAAACTATCCTCTGAAGGACACTTATGATACACCGAGGCCTGCTGTCCACATCGAAGCAGCGGGAGTGGGAAGAAGCAGGGGTGAAGCCCTCTGTCACTGTGGCCAGAGGACAGTCATGGAGATGGCCCCGCTGTTACATAATAACCTCCAGAGGCTGTGACCCCTGCCCCGCTGCAGCACAAGCAGAGCTGCAGTTCAAAGCTCCCACACAGCTCTGCTTTACATAATGCCCTCTCTGCTAAATGTGACAGTTAACAGGCCACAATTATGCCATTATTGCTCCCTCCGTCCCGTTCAGGTGAGCCGAGGTGTCCCAGCAGGCGCTCCCTTTATGACCCCGTGCATCTGCTCAAACAGCAGCACTGTGCACTTTTCATAAAGGCCTGTCCGCACCATTCCACCCTATTAGTTCAGTCCTCCATCATCTCAAACGAGCTCAATGAGCTCTCCTCAGAGTGGGGACGAAGGAGGCCGGGGCGGGACGAAGGGGGGCGAGACTCAGCCTCAGACAAAACGTAAGGGTCTGATCCTTAACAGTGGTAAAATGACATTATTAATAGTTACAGTGTTTATGGAATGTTATAAATGAATGCCAAATATGAAATTATATCAATTAATAGCTGCTATTTGTAAATAACCAACAACCATGGACAGATTATGAGACAAAGAGACCCTGGACACAGACACGTACAAGCTCCCCTTCACTTTGTGGTCATTTTGGGGTCATTTTGCGTCTGTTTGCATCATTTTTTGGTCATTATGCAACACATTGTCGTCGTTTTGCATCATTTTATGGGGGTTTTGTATTAATTTGTGGTCATTTTGCATCTCTTTGTGGTCATTTTATGTTAATTTGTAGTCATTGTCTTAGAATTTTTTAGTCATTTTGCATCACTTCGTGTCTCTGTGTTTGTTTTGTGTCACATGGCTGTTTTGCATCCCTTTGTGTTCATTTTTTTGTCATTTTGCACCACATTATGGTTGTTTTTCATAATTTTGTGGGGGGGTTTTTGTCAATTTGTAGCCATTTTCTGGCCATTTGGTCCATTGCATCTTTTTGCAGTTGTTTAATTAACTTTCCAACAAAGGGCCTGTGGACCGTCACCCAGTAGACCTGTTAAGAAATCCATCCGCAGTACTAATAAGCCAACTACCTATCACTTTCTCACTCTGATCAGGGTGGTCAATCAAATTCCAGGGGGTGTAGTGCCGCCCCTGTGGCCCCGCCCCCGAATAGTTCAGTCCTCCATCATGTCAGATGAGCTCTCCTCAGAGCCAGGGGCCGGTGAAGCCACTATTATCCGTGTCTCTACTTTATGTGACTGCATTTGTGTGTGTGTGTGTGTGTGTGTGTGTGTGTGTGTGTGCGTGTGTGTGTGTGTGTGCGTGCTATCCTGCAGTGGAACCTCCAGTCCAGTCTTGAGGTAGCAGCTGTTGCTAGTGGGACAGCAGCCAGGTAACCAGGGTGCATGCTGGGACAGCAGAGAGAAGGGCCAAGCATTTGATTTATGTGAGTGTGTGAGAGTGTGTGCAGTTGCTTGTACACGAAAGTAGGTGTGTGCATCTGTGTGTCGGTGTGTGTCCTGGCACGGTCGACGGCTGGCTGGCATGGAGTCAGCGGCGGGCCGTCCTGCAGAGTGAGGGAAGTGACTGGGTGTTGCTGCAGCGTGGCGTCTGACAGGAGGACAGACGGTTGGAGGGGACGACCACACACTTAAGACCATTATTACACAGGACGGAGGCTGCAGGCTCGGCTGCTTTGTGCTCCAACGGTTGCTTGTCTACTGCTGCTATGAACGGTTAGTTTGTTTGCGTTATTTTGTGCCTTTGTTTTTTAAAAGATTCACCGAAGACACCAAATAACACAAACAAACAAACTGGTCGAGGCAGCGTTAGACCAGCAACTCCCATGTCCCGCAAGGTACAATTACTGTTTTTGCCAAAGGAATCTGGTTTCTTTGGAGAAAGCGATATTTGGTTCACACAAAGGTTGGAAGTAACTAATTACAAATAATTCTTTGGTGTGCTTAAAATGTCGTTTTTTCAGGTATCTGTATTTTACTTGAATATTTCTTTGTCTGACAGCTTTTTACTTGTACTCCCTACATTTTAACACAAATATCTTTAAAACAGGCTCATTAGTTTCATTTTAATGCAAGATGAAAACGACATAACACAATGAAAATGTAAATGTACTTAAGTAGAAATACAGATACTTGTGTAACAAAAGACTTGAGTAGAAGTACAGTACGTGTGTACTCTAGCCACCTCTGGCTGTCTAACTCCGCTTCCAGGCTCTAGCTAAAACATGAGAATTTGCTGCTTTTCTTTGTTTTCTATCTACCTATTTACCTATTACCTATCTACCTATTTAAGATAAGATCTATGGTTGAAGTGAGTTGTTTCCCTGTGTCCAAGAGAGGACAAGTTCTCCACTGTAAGTTAATCAAATTAAAGTTTCAAAGTTGTCTGTTACTGTAAGTCTTATCCTGAGAACAAAAGCCCACTGCTCTGAAAATACACGCTCTAGAGTTGGAATCTACTTCCTGCCAGACTCCATTAACATTTTGCTAAATTTAAGCGTCATAAACATAAACATCTACTCCTTCTAAAAGATGATTGATGATTTCTTACAACCATAAACAGACACTTAGCTGTTCGGTGAACATTCTGCATTTGAACTTTAATTAATAGGAAACAGGCAAACAAAAGTACAAGTTACAGGCTGGAATGGAAATTTCACTGGAGGACACTGCAGCTGAAGCTTTGTTGTGACAGAGGTGAATATTTCAGTTCAACCTCCTTAATCTCTGATGATGTATCATGACCAATTTATGGTAGAACACTGAATATATTACAGATTTCTCCTTTAAAAAGTATTTACATGTCACAGGACTGAGCAGCAGACAAAGCCTTGTTGCAGATCATGATGTAAAGAGGTGGAAATCACTACAAATGTTTTCTTCCTGCCAGGCATCACAAAATGCACGTGTGGCTTTTGGCTGTATTTGAATGCGGAGGATTTCCATCCCCATCACACGGCGATGGCGACTAAAGCTGCGTTTTTTTATCACAAAGCAGGCAGCAGTCCTCTGTAGTCTGCGTAAAGGACAGTGGATCTGAGGGCCTGAGCGTTCCTCTCGGGCCTGCCAGACTGCAGCTCCTGCACCCCTGCACTGTGGCATCAGTATTCCAGGCCCGTTCATGGACACAGCGTTCCCTGCACTCCTCTCCTGTCTCCCATCACACCACCAGAGGGCAGAGCACAGCAGCGCTCCCTTTGCTTCACGCATCCCAGAGCACTTTGTGTGCTGTAGCCTACTTTGAATCCTCCTCTTTATCTCTCTCTCTTTTTTTTTTAAACTGCCCTCTATTCAAAGCTGGATTTAAAAGCTTCAGATGATTTGTAAAATAGCAGTGACAGAGCTCAGACTCCTCTCTGGTCCATATATTTTTTATTCAGGAAATGTTGAAGCTTCAGACTGCTTGTATCAGCAGTGGGGGTGATGTGAATGTGTCATTTCAGACTATGTTTGCTCCGATGATTTTTTTTTCTTTTTCAGTTGGTTGACCGTGGTTATAGCTCTCTGTTGCCACTCAACTCTGCATGACCCAAAAATAACCTGGGGTGAGCGCAGTCAGCAAGTGTTCTCTGGTCAGCACAAACAACAGGCCGCATCTCTCCCCCTCTCTCTCTCTCACACACACGCACACGTAAGCTTGCACATGCAGATTCAGTGTTTGCACGCACAAGAAAAAGATAAACATTCCTCCAACAAAAATACACACACACACATTTCAGGTTGCATTTTGTTTGCCAGAGCAGTAATTCACAGAGAGCGACCGTCGAACTCTGCAGCCTCCTCCTCCTTCCAGTGACTTAAAGTTGGCGGTAGCTTCGGAGGCTTCGGGTGACGCGCCCACACAGCTCCCATGGGTGCTTGCTCCTCTGTCCCGGAACGTTGTCCAGTAAAGTCAGAGAAAGGTCATCAGTCGGTTTGATGTGAGGTTATGTAACCTCGCAGGCTGCCAGAGACACAAAGCCCGGTTCAGGCAGAGAGAGAGAGAGAGACAGAGAGTCAGTGTGTTTGCTCTTAATATTTCCAGCCAGGAGGAGACGACAGCGTGCTGCTGCTCCTCAGGTCTCATCTGCTCGCCCGATACCTCCCCTCCCTCCAGTGACCCCACCCCAACACCCATCACTGGGCTGTTCCCCCTCTTCTCTGATCACACGGCACTGCAGAGACAGTTTGATCACCGCAGCAGGAGTAAGAGTCAAAGGGGGGAGGTTGATGCCAGAGAAGAGCAACCTGGTGATGAGGGCCAGCCAGCCTCTTCAGGAAGCTGCGATGTTGCAATCGCAACAATTCATCCAAATTCAACCAATCCCTGTGATTTCTGCATGATCTTGCAATTTTTTTCAGTCGTCATAGTTTCCCTCAAGTTCCCCGTGCAAATGACACACATGTAGGCCTTAATGAACCAGGAACAGGCCAACAAACCGCATTTTCACTAACCTCTTCAGGATCTGCCATTATTTGTTCATGACAAGTTGTTTCCATGGACTCTTCTTGCTGAAGACTTAAACTCACGCATGTAGCTGCCAGTCATCTCTACTAGAACCCTGATTGGCTGCACCACTTTTTGGTGCGGGCACAAACGGGTAACTTGAAGCCTGGTAAGATGGACTGTTGTGTGATCACACAAATCAAGCTGCCTCACAAGGAAAGGAAAAAAAAAACAAAACGATATCCATCCCTAACCAACAATAAATAATGTAACAGCACAGCCTGATTGCTAACAAGGTCACCACATCAACTCAAAAGATGTTATGTCAGTGTTATGTTTTACAGTGGTTATTGCAGGTTCAAAACCTGCTCAGTGTTCTGCAAACACTGCTTGTGTTTGCTGCCCCATCTACTTCTTTTTGCAACATTATTGTGTTCCCAGATCTCAGCAGTAATTATGCAACAGTAGGTGAGAACGAAATGACAATAAAAGATAGAAATGTTAAACAAAACTATAGAGTTATCGCTTGAGGGGCCATTTAACTGCCAACATTTTCAAGACTCTTATTTTATATTCTCAAATGCCAATGATTTATGACTAAAGGAAGGACAGTTAGAGAGGGACACATATTACACATCCACACATGCAAAAACACACAGTGTCAGGCAAGAAGAGAGATTCCCCCAGCCCTCTGTCTTTCCTCTTGTCCTATCTCCAATAAATGACACTTGGTGCCCTCCAGCAAACAGAGCATGGAAATCTGGCCCCTGAGCATTACGGGGCCTTGCTCTGGCCGCGTGGTGCAGCTGTGGGTGGAGCCATCATCAGTTTAGAGAGCTCCTGTCCTAATATCATTAGTATTAGCACCGGCGCTCTCGCCCTGACCCTGCCTGACATCGGCGAGCAGCGTCCAACTCTGTTAGCCTGCCAAAAAAAAAAAAAATGGCTTTGACTCTTCAAGGGCATGTCTCGCTTCCTCTGGACTCAAAGTCCCTCTGTGAGGAGCCAGAGGAGGAGGAGGAGGAGGAGGAGGAGGAGGAGGAGGAGGAGGGTGTGTGTCTTCATCCTACACCTGCACAGTGAATCAGTCTGTAAGAAAGTGCCGGATGGAGCTTAACACAGATTTTCAGATATACTGTGTTTATGCAGTTTTTTCCCAGCAAAATGAACATCCATGGTTCTGACATGGAGCAGAGGAGACTCACAGACAGACGGACAGACAGAGCACGCCACTTAATTCGGTCCCTGCTTGCTTTCTGTGGTTGTAAATAGAACTTTGGTCCCTAACACCATTTTCCCTCGATTATAACAATTCACAGACACTGAATGGAAATGACAGGGACGTGAAGGGACAGTCAATGAGTGTGTGAGAAAGAGACAGCTGTTTCAACATGCCACTTCATATGAAGTCCTGCAATTTAAAAACAAATGTCTCAGTGAGTTCATTTTGATTCAAGAACTATTTGCAGTAGTTTACATTCATAAAGCTCACATGATAATATTAATACCTCATAACAGGCTCTGTAAAAGCCTTAAAAAGCCTTAAACAAGATTTTTTCTGTAGATTAAAAAAACAAGTTTGCGTAACGATCCTCTGCTGGTTTCAGGATTTCGCTCGTTTTTTGCTCTTATTAATAAATGTACTGTTTGATTTTGAAGCGGTAGCCTTATATTCTTATTTCGCCTCCATAAAATGTTATTGACAGTATGAACTGTTAGTAGTAGGAACATGTTCAGTTGCACTGGCAATTCAAACCCTGATCAGGCCAGTTATTCAACAATATGATCTCCATTCTCCATTTGCACAAAATAACAAAATAAATGAGATAACGTCACAAGCTGACATCAAACAAATGAGACAATGGCACACAGGCGAAAAGGCCCAAACACACATAAAAGGCTACAGTTTTAAAAAATACCCAATCACCAATTTAATTTCATATATATGTATCCTTGGGAGAATATTTTATTTTAAATGATCACGTCTGAAACCCATTGTGAGCTGTCGGGTCCAACTTAGAGCAAAATTTGTGAGAAGACGTTGTGTTGAAAAAGTTATGAGAAGAAGAAGTCAGAGAAGACAGAGAGACAAATGGAAAAACTGACTTATTCATTCATAAAACATATTAAAAATGTGACATTCAGACACCAAAGCCAGGTGCTGCTTTATGAGAGAGCCAGCACGCACGCGCACACACACACACACACACACACACACACACACACACATACACCACACACACACACACACACACACACACACACACATTCTCTTTAATGTAATCCAGGCTTGTGAAATGACTTCTGCTTATGAATTTTGAATAAAGATGGCTATACATAAAAAAGCCCTATTCATTTAGGCTGCTGCCACGTTGACATATTTTCTCCTCAAATTTATGAAGAGCGGCTCGTGTCAGTGAACTCAGATAATGGCAAATCAGGATCTCAGCACTTTTTCTAATAGAAACTTTTTTTTCTCCCCTCCCTTTTTTGATGAATCTTCTGGCCTCTAAACTTGTCCAGAGCTCGGGGGAAGCTCATACTGTAAATACTATCAAACAGAACTCTTATTTATGCAGCGAATCCCTTTATTTTATTTATTTGGGCTTCTTCTAGGCAGGACCTCTCTCTGCACTCAGCTCTCCTTTTACCACACAAACATAAAACACACCAAGGTCCTGAAGAATGAACCCCTTTTGTCTCACAAATAGGTTTGCTTTGTATATTTGCACTTCCTCACACACACATACACGCACTCACAGTGGTGTATTTTGCCCTGAAAGCAATGCTTTTAGGGCGGTGGTGTAGAAAGGTGTTGGATGTTCTCTTTGCAGGGAAACAGATGGTAGAGTAAACCTGCTGGTGTTATTGCAAACCTGTGTTTCTTTCTTAGAAATGTGCCACAAAGATGCCAGGACCGTCTGCGACTTGTATGCCGACTTCTCCGAGGTTTCATATCTCAGAGACAGAGAGAGAGAGAGAGAGAGAGAGAGAGAGAAATATGCTCACTGGTGTATAAAACAGCTCTATTTGTGCAGCAGGAATCAAGACAACCGTTTGGTTTCTTCTGAGGAAAGCCTAGGCCTCATGCCACAACATTCTCTTAAATTATTATTATTTATTATTATTATTTCTTTTCATTTTCTAGTAAGAGAAAAAAAATCAGAGAAGTCAATTCCAGACGCAGATCCACTTGATCATAATCTGGAGGGTGGGGTTAATTGTTTGTTATTAGCATGGGTAACATGCCCTAAACCAGTGTTTCCCAACCCTGGTTCTCAAGGCACGCTGCCCTGCATGTCTTAGATGTTTCCCTGCTCCAACACACCTGATTCCAATGATCAGGTTGTTATAAGGCTTCTGCAGAGGCTTGATGACGAGCTGATCACTTGAATCAGGTGTGTTGGAGCAGGGAAACATCTAAAACGTGCAGGGCAATGTGCCATGAGGACCAGGGTTGGGAAACACTGCCCTAAACACTATATAAGGGCAGGTGCTGTGTTGTGTGCAAACACTCTTGCACATGACCAAGAATTCAAGAGACACCATGATGAAAAACTGTAAGTTTTATCTATTAAATAATACATTTTGTTATTTTGTTGGCTTCTCTTATAACTTTTTATTTCATTATGTCAACTTCTGGGCTTCCATAGATGCCTTCAGTGCTTGTTTTGTGCAACCAACAGTCTAAAGCCCCCAAAATATTGAACATGAGCTGATAAAGAATAGATAAGAACAGCAAATTTGTGGAGGTGGGTGCGGCTACAGGAGGAGAGAGAGGTG
This sequence comes from Lutjanus erythropterus, assembly GCF_056507025.1. NCBI lineage: Eukaryota > Metazoa > Chordata > Actinopteri > Lutjaniformes > Lutjanidae > Lutjanus > Lutjanus erythropterus. The sequence continues at coordinate 5,933,046 of NC_139335.1, forward strand.
TGGAGGGCTGGCTCATGAGAGTAGTGTCAGGTGAGCTAATTGGCACAGCTGCTGCTGGTTTTTCCTGATTGCATCTCTCCAATTTTCATGCAGTGGTGTGCTGACCTTCAGAGAAACAAAGAAGAGGAACTCTGCCTGAGTTTTCTGTTAAACAGAGCGGACTGGAGGACATGTGCTGGAGGAGCTGGGCAACTACAGGCACATGTTGTGTGTTAGTGATTTATGTTACTGTGTTCTGAGTGTGAGTCATAATAAAAGCACTGTATACTATCTGAGAGCTGAATCTGTGTGTCTGTGCTGGGGAAACTCATGATGGTAGTAAGATGGCTACAACAACTAGATATTTTATTTATATAATAAATTATATATTATATATACATGGACTATTTGCACATACATTAAAGGGATAGTTCTGAGTTTTTTTCTGAGGTGGGGTTGTATGAAGATGAAGCTGTGTACAGGGTCAGCGGCAAAATGTTTCTTAGCCACTTCACCCGACCAAAAACAACTCAATATCAGTTTAAGTGTAGGCAATATTTAGAAATTATTCACAGCCTTACAGGTCGGACAGCTGTTGCTTTTTAAAGTGTTTCTTTATTGTTGCTAGGCAACCACCAAATCAGCTGAAAAATCAATGAAAACAACTCACCTGCCTTCCTCCAGGCTGCTGTTTTCTGTTCATATCCTGGTAACTGTGTTTGGTAAAATCACACATTTAAAGGTGTCCAGCAACAACCACCACTGATTTGTCCAAGCGTCTGTAAACTTTGTCCTCACCTCCACAGAAGGCTCGTCTCTTAACTGATAATATAATTGGACAATGTGAAGAAAATGCAAATGATGTCAGACGCTTCTTCACACTGAGTTTAAGTTTTTTCAGCTCGACACATTCATGGCGCTCCTGTAAAAACACAAGGCGCTTCAAGTGCCCACAATGCAAGCTGTCCAGTGTGCATTAGCAGTGTGCAAAAGGCTTCCTGCCTGTAGAAAAGCTGTGATGTGATAGGACGGCTTGTAGACTGACAGGAGGATCTCTGTTCATGGGGCACACACTCTACAACTTAGCTATCAGGGCTCCTCCAGACAGCGTTTTCTGACGAGAAGCCGCCATTATAAATCCATAATTTTACCTTTAGTTGCAGGTGAACAGCTGCCTCGATTGGTTCGTTTGTTTGTGTGTGTTATTGTGTGACTTCTGTGAATCCGAACTAACACTTTAAAACACAAAAGTCACACAATAACACAAACTAACTGATCAAGGCAACAGTAGACTTGCAACTCCTGTGTTCTATGAGGTAAAATGAATGTTTTTGTGTTACACTGACTGTGGATAAGTACCTCATACAATCCCACTTTAAAAAAATCCGACCTATCCCTTTAAACTTGGCCTATACTTGTATAACTGGCATGAAGTTGAGGTAGAGATTTTCTAACTCTATCAGTCCACTTACAGGCTCACACACTCATGCCGACATTGGGATTTTTCAGGCGGCGCTGATATTTTTGGATTGCGACTCCCAGCGGTCGATTACAGCGTGTTATCAACATTTTACAACAGCAGGCAGAGGCCGTGGTTTTAGCAGAGCACACAGGGTTTTATGTCTGACAACTCAGCTTTTATTTTTATGGCTGTATAAAGGCTGATGTATGAAGGCTGATGCCAACGTTTCGTGTCGATATTCTGTGTCTGAAAAATTGGCCATTTTCAAGCCTGAAGCTGTTTCTAAAGGCATGTCTTCATCCCGTGTCTTTGTCAAATCGGTTCTCTCTGAGATAGAAGTACAATAGTGCACACTCACACACACACACACACACACACACACACACACTTGTACTGCTATTCTTTTGAGGATCCTTACTTACCATGATGCTTTCCTTTATCCCAAACCTTAAAGGGATAGTTCAACCACAAATGAAAATTCAGTCATTATCTACTCACCTTCATGCCAATTGAAGGTCAGGTTTATGTTGTTAGTCCACAAAACTCTGCTGGAGTTTCACAGGAAAACGGTGTCGTACAATCTCCCAAACAATGGAAATGAATGGTGACCAGTTTTCAAGGGTAAAAAAACAACTGGAAAAAACATAAAATGCCTCCATACTGCCCATCTGGTGTAATTTAAGTCCTGACATGCTGTTTGCACACTGTCACAACACACACGCCCAGTTCAGATGGATCACTGGTGGATCTACAGTGAAGATTTAGCCTTTTTAGTCAACTTGGCATGTTGGGATGTTGATATACAACCCCAAATACAAAAAAAAAGTTGGGACGTTGTGTAAAACAAAAATAAAAATAGAAAGCAATGATTTGCCAGAAATATTTTAAGACTTGCATTTAATACAAAAGAGAAAAATGATTATCTTTATTGTTTTTTGTACATATGCACTCATTCTGAATTTGATGTACCACTGTAAAATATAAAGTTGGACAACATGACAGCTCCCCAGAAGTGAAGCTAAAACATCTGGATCACCCCCTTGTGGCATTCTGCAGCACAGATCATAAATCTCGCTCTGTTTACGATTGAGTCGGCTCGGTGTGGTGCTGTCTGACACAGGTACGACTGATGTGCACATTTTGAAATTGAATTATTTGATTCAATTATTTCATCAGACTCCTTTTCAAACAAGATACTATTTAGCTCTAGCATTAGCTCCAGGCATTTCGCTAAAAATCCTGGCCTAAAAATCTTGTTCTCCAGATGAAAAATAAAAACATGTTTGTTTGGTACAGACCTCAATAAATATCACATCATCACGATTTTAATAGTGTTTTGTTTTTTTGGATTTTGGGTGTGCCAGCTGCCTCTCTGGGTGGCACAAGCACACCCGTGGCTACGCCGTAGGCGCAGACTCTGGCTCCAAACAAGATGGCAGCGCTTGTATCCAGAATACTAAGACTTCATTTTTGTACAGTGGGAGGAAGTGGAGACTCACCGTGCATCTTTATTTATGCCAAAGGGATATAGACACAGGAGTCTTGCCTGCTCTGTCATTTCCCAGCTGATAATAACCAGGAGTCGCTTGACAAAACTTTTCAGGTGAGATGTATATTGTGCAAGACAAGAGACGTAGTTCACTGTGCGGCTTCCCAGAAAATTAAACTAAACTACGAAAAAACCTCGAGCAAACTTTCTTGACTTGCAAACTTTTCTTTTAACTGACACACATCAAATGTGTATTTCATGGCACAATTCAAACTACGAGCCACTTGTCTCTCGCTATGAAATACCAAAAGAAGGTCCCATGGAGGACAGCGGAAGGGGAGGGACTTCCTCTGAATGTCCACACTGTGGTCGCAACCTGTGCTGCTTTATTTTAAAGGAAAAGAGGCCCAAAAAGTTATCAATCCTCAGCTTACCACGAAGAAAATGGCACACTTTCAAGCTCAATTTTGCTGTCTGTGAAAAGTTAACAGCTTCGCAGATGACTTGACAAACAGACAGACAGACAAGTGATGGTGCTGAAAACTAACAAAGAGCAAGGTGTTATAAGTTGTGTTAGAGACACGCAGTGAAACATGGTGATTTGTTCCCCCTAGGGTTCGTATTTTATTCATCAGGACTTGATGCATCCAAGTATAGGATCATTCGGTTTTGGCACCTTTAAAGATTTTCAATTTGAACAACACATTAAAAATCAAAAGAAACAAAGAAATGACTAAGGCTGTGTGAGTTTTAAAAATAAAATACATACATACATATATTTATATATATTATAAAGAAATCAACCAAACCATTTAAAAAAGCAGTTTTGTTCAATGTAGATTGTTTGGTTTGTCTCACAAAAGCAATAAGATAAAATGAACTAAATAAATAAAAAAAGAAAACATAAGAAAAATACACATGAAAACATTAATACTTTAAACTTTAGCATCTTTTTGCTTTTTTTCCCCTTATAATTATTAACCTTTAAAACTTAAGTTTCTCAAGAGCAGATTTGCTGTAATTTTATAGCATGCATTTAATTTCTGAAATTGTGAGTCACTTAGCTTCTCTTGTACTATTTCATATTTAACTTGTTTTTATTTTTGTGTTTGGCGTCCTCTTCTTTTCCTTCCCCTCTGCTCCTTCCTTTTTTATTTTGCAGAAGTCGTGTTTGGAGTCTCTGCTTTGTGAACTTTGACCCCCCCTGTTGTTGTTGTTGTTGTTGTTGTTGTTGTTGTTGTTGTCGGCTCTTTCTGTTAAGGGGTTCGACTCTCCCGTTACGACCCCCCCAAAAAAAAGAAAGCGAACAGGGACTGAGAAAAAGACGAGAAGGTTCTATTAAAAGAATAGATATTATTCTACTGTTGACTGTCTGCGTCTGCCTCTGGTGGCTTCAGTCGCCGTGTACCGCTGCTACCTGAAGCACCTCCTCTGGTTCTCAACCTTCAAATGAACAGATACTAAAAGAGTCTTTTCTCATCTTACCAACAGCACTTGGTTTAGTTAACTTGTTTTTTTTCTTTTTTGCTTCGGTAAAGTCTGTAACTCTTGATTATTAACGTAATAATTTATTTATAAAAGTAATACATATATATAGTACCTTTGTTAGAGATTACAGATTGGGCTAATTCTTACTGAATCCCAAGCTGTAACAATTCACAGTTTTAATGCAAAAAATTAACAAATGAGTCAATAAATAAAAGAGGTGTGTATCTGAGCGGTGGGCTGGCTGAGGGGGAGCTCGACCTGTTGCTCCAACCAAACTTGTGGGGCAAAACTGTCAAACCAAAGGGCTATGAAATCATGAAATTCTTTATCTCATAAATGCCCGCCCCCTCCCACACCACCCTGTCAGTGCCCCAAACCTCATAAACAAACCCCCTGCGCATAAAATGACAGATCTCACTCTCTCGGGACACTCTGACCCATTCTCACTGCTCTGCCATTCAATCCAGGAACACAGCAGACTTGTTGAAACTCTCTCAACAATGGTAATGGAAAAGTCATGCAGCTGAACAAAAAGAACAAATGTCTATAAACATGGAAATCCATCTTCTCCCGGGGCGTTCTGCACCCACAGGGGTTCCCGTGTCTCCTGGTCCTCGCTGGGCCGGCCTGGCCTGTGTCGACTCCCTCATACCGGCGTGGTGCGGCGGTTCGCTGTGTTGGTGTGGCTCGAGTCTTTCAGGTCCTTCTGGATGCAGTTGTGGACTTGCAGGAAGTTGTGGTCCCTCTCCGAGTTGTAGGTGGCGGTGGGCGTGCCGGAGGACTTGAGGGTGTCCCGGGGCAGCGTGTACATGGAGATCTCCGTGGATGGCAGCGCGCTGAAGCCCTTGAGGCCCACGGGCGAGGTGTCGCGGGAGTGCGATGGGTCTGTGGAGCGGGAGGAGGAGCGCGAGCGGCGTCTGTAGCGGTAGCGGTAGCTGGGGATTCGCGTTATGGCCGAGCCCTGGAGGTAGTCGGCTGCGCGCGCCCCTATTCGGAGCTGTCGATGGCGGTCGATGAACATGTGCACGGCCAAGACGCCCACCATCTCAGCCATGATGAAGGAGAGGGCGCCGAAGTAGAAGGACCAGCCGTAAGAGTAGCTGTTCTTCTTCGAGTCGCTTTTTGAAGGGTCCCCCGCGTTGGCTGATATGTACACGATGATCCCGATGATGTTGCTCAGGCCTGAAGGGTCGGGAGGTGCAGGACAGGCACCGTGCAGGCAGGAGAGGGGTGGATTATGGGTAATGGGTTCATAGGGAACAAAGAAAAGAAGAAAACAAAATATCAGTCAGGATGAGCTCATCAAGTTATTCTTAGTGCACGCTTAACTTAATATACAGTATCATATATGTTCAGAGCGCTGATTCATGCTCTGTACACGCTGTACTGATCCTGACCAACATGACTGAGCTTACACTCCCACACTCCTACAAATAAGGGTTCCATAAGGGTTCTTCCTGAAGGTCTGCACAGAACCATTTACTTCTGAGGAACCCTTTTTATTGAAGACACAGCTTCTTTGTAAGACTAAGGGTTCCATTAAGAACATTTTTCATTCAAAGAACCTTTTTTGGAAGAATCAGTTCTTAAAAGATTGTTTTGTTGAAAGGGTTCTTTGCACCATGATTTCTATTTTCTTTTACTTCTTGGTAGAACCCCCTGGGTTGGTTCTCGATAAAAAGCTTGGAAGCTTGTTAGTTCTACATAAAAACCTTAGAATATAAAAGGGTTCTTGGTAGAACTCCCTGAGTAGGTTCTCAACGCAAATCTTGGAATATAAAAGGGTCCTCAGAAGATTCGCTTGGGTGGGTTCTAGATAAAAACCTTGGAATAATAAAGGGCTGTTGGTGGAACCCCCTGAGTTGGTTCTAGATAAAACCCTTAGAATATAAAAGGGTCTTGGTAGAACCTTCTGGGTGGGTTCTAGATAAAACAATTGGGAGAAAAAGGGTTCTTGGGAGAACCCTTCAGGTAGGTTCTAGATGAATTCCTTGGAATATAAAAATGTGGTCCGTGGAATAAAAAACCTTCCGGTAGAACCCCATAAATGGGTTCTAGATACATCTTGGAATATAAGAGGGTCTCAGTAGAACCTCCTGGGTGGGTTCTCAATTAAATCCTTGGAATATAAAAACGTTTTCATTAGAACCCCCTGACTATGTGGTCTAGATAAAAAGTTTGGACTATAAAAGGGTTCTTCATAGAGTCCCTCGAACCTTGTAAACACCCTTGGAAGGTGGAAAGGTTCTGCATAGAACCCCCAGAGAGGGTTCTGGGTGGAACCATTACACCATAGAGGGGTACTTCTGTAAAACCTCTCATAGGGGATTCTAGGTGGAACCTTTCACAGATGGTTCTAGGTATAACCATTTATGTTTGGTTCTAGGCAGGACTCTCTAAAAGGGTTCCAAATGCAACTGTTATAAAAAGTTCTACCAGGAGCCAGAACGAGTTCTCCTATGGGGATAAGCCAGAGAACCCTTTATGGTTCTGGTTAGCACCTTTATTTCTAAGAGTGCAATCTTTGCCCTCGCAGAGAGAAACAAGGTCTTGACGTAGATCATTTGGGACAGAGTAGAAGATAATCCACATTGGAGCTGTGTTCTGTGTTCTGTGTTAGAACACATCATATATCCACATATATATTTATACTTTGACTTGTTAGTTTGGTCACACAGGCAGAAATGTTTGACGTGGTATATCTGGGAAGATGGATCGTAGGGAAAGTGTGTCAGGGACACCATATTTTTAGAGATGAGTCCCAATGGGTGGCTTTTAGCCCAGCAACAGGATCAAGAGAAAAGAAAAGAGGACAAAAGACGGAAGAACAGAAGAAGAGACTTGTGGCTGCGGTACAAGAGACAAACAGCCAGAGACAGAGCAGTACGTGGCCTTCACTAACATCCTTTTGTCCAATCTGTGATCACATTTTCAGAACTTTAAACACATTTAGCACGACATCAGCCTGTTGAGGATCATTTTCACAGAACATGCAGTCAATAATTATGTGCTTAAATTTTCCAAATTATAAGCTTAGTCTCTGGTAACATTAACGTTCAACTAATTGATAAATCATTATTAAAAAACATTCAAAAATTTCTTATATGAAACAATAGCAAAAGTATTTGTCCTCCCTTCATTAAAGCTTTATTTATACAGCAACATACTGCATATTCTCTGACAAATAAAGCGCACTGAAAATATTCTAAATATAACATTTACTTGAACTGATGATGATTTTTTGGGGTGGCTAAAGAGAAAATAGAGTTTAATCAGTATGGAGATGCTTAAAATGGGTAAGTAAATAAATTTAAAATTAAAATTCTTTTAATTTTTAACTAGTTTTAAAGTTTGGGGCAACATAATTTAAAGTTAAACCATGATTAAACTGGGTTTAAAAATTAGTTTTTGTTGGTGCAACCCAGTCTACATGTCAGTGGAAAGACACACAAAGGCCTCCATGACCTTGTCTCTGTTGTAAAACTCCCCCAAAAACAAGGAATTGATTAAAATATCAGATTTTGTAAGCAGCTATTCATGAAACACTGATATGCTTTTATTGTGAAGCCGCTGCAGGGAGCAGTCATGGAGGTTAGCGACTGCAGTTAAGTCGCTGTTCAATAAAAACTCACCTGCAGACACAAAGAAGATCCCTGCGCTGAGGATGATGTTGTGGCGTGACTTGTAGAACTCACTGGCAGCTATACACAGGCCTCCCATGAAGAGCAGGATGACGCTGAGGATGGGGAAGATGCTGGAGGCTCGCACCGCACCTGCAAAAATCAGCGACAGAGGACAGCGGCGGAAAAAGAAAAAGAGAGGGAAAGGAGGAGGAGGCGAAGGGGAGAATGGGATGTGATTTGGTGTTCACACAGAGATGAGAACAGCCAAAGGGGCAGCAGAGAAAGAGGGGAAATGGCAGCAGCGAGCACGGGGATGAAAGAAGTGATGAAGATGAAGCAGAGGGAGCGAGAAACAAAGAGAGAAAAAGCACATTAGAATCCATTTCAGCATCTGCTCCTTGTGTGTGAGCACATCCTAATCAACACCCCATCAGGCCTGTGAAAGACTCCATCAACACTGTCTAGTGAGTGTGTATCCCCACAGTGAGCCTGTTACCCAACCTTATGTAATCACACCGCTTGACTCTCCCTCCCTCCTCCCTCTCAGCTCTCTCCTCCACAGACCACAGAGCTCGCTGGCTGCTTTATGTAGCATCATGTGAACGGCAGACAACAAAAGTGCTATGGGGCTCTGGCATGTATATGAGCCAGGCCGCAGTGCAGAGGGATGCAGACCGAACGGCGTCCTTGCAGCTAATTATCAAGAAGCAAAACACTGGAAGAGAAATGTGATGTTACTTCTGAGGTCGAGTCAGGGTCAAAAAAGAGCCGCGTTATGCCCTCAGGTGTCAGGTAAAATTAGAGTCTCACTGAAGTTTTTTTTTTTTTTTTTTAAATACTCTATTTATCAGTTTGCAGGGTTACTTTAAAAATGTATTCTGATACAATTACTAATTACCTCTTACTAGAAATATAATACTCCAAGTATAACAATATTAAAGTAATGCAACATGATAACTTTCTGTAACCTCACTATAAAATATAGTGAAATTGTTTAGCCTTATGTAGTAGTTTAGGGCTTCATCATCAATTAATCAATTGATTATTTTCTCGATTATTCAGTGGTGGAAAGAGTGCTGAAAATCTGTACTCAAGTACAAGCATTGTTATTTTACTCAGTTACAAGTAAAAGTACTGGTGCTGGAAAAATACTTAAGCAAAAGTACAAAGTATTCTTCTAAAAAAAACTACTCAGAGTATTAGATACTTTTTAACCGCTGATGTTTAATGCATTATCAACAGCAGCATTCAATCAAAAAGGGGTTCTGCTTCCCAAAGTCCAAGATGACGTCCTCAAATGTCTCGTTTGTCCACAACTCAAAGATATTTCCACATTTCGATAGAAATTTCCACCCAGTGAAGCATTATTCCACTGATAAACTGAGGAAAGCAGAATGGGTTTGGCTCAAGGAATGATTTAATATTCATTTACAACATGTATTTCCTGTAACCTCTTCCATCTCACATCAATATTTTAGTTATTCTTTCCATTTTATAGATTTTGTTAATTGTGTCCTTCCATTTGCTCATTTGCCCCTCTGGTTTCAATCAGTTTTTTATTTGCTCTTAAAATCCTAAAAAGATATTGATTGTTTAAAAAAAGAGGCGTCCTTGCAGCTAATTATCAATAGGCAAAAACTTTGAGAGAAATATGATTTTATTTTTGAGGTCGAGTCAGAGTGAAAAAAAAAACTGCGCTGCGCCCTCAGGTGTCGGGTAAATTACAGTCATGCTGGAGTTTGAGGAGCAGACAGCTGTTGCAGGGGGAACAATGAGGAAATCTCCCAAACCTGTCCTATTTTTTTCATCAGTCACCTCCTTCCATCCTTCCCCCTCTCTCCTGTTTAACATGCACGCTTAAACTTTCATCAGGCTGGTTAAATTTTCACCACTTCACCTCATCTCCCCACATGGCTGCCACCTCAGCACTTTCCCATCTTCTCCCCAAAGTGCTGACGCCGGGCTGGGTGGCTCTGTGCTGAACTCGGCTGCCTGCACCTCCGCGGGGACCCGCTGGGGCCCCCGCCGGCCCATCTGTCCGCATACCTGCTGCCATTCATCGCTCCGACCCCCCCACCGCCACACATCCTTCTCTCTACCAGGGATTCATTTATCCTCCACCCCCACCAACACCCTGAGGTGTTGTGGCGCCCGGCTGGCTCGATGGGAAAGCCACCCTCAGCCCACAGGCTGATAGGCAGCAGTCAACAGCTGCAGTGGAGGAGAGCGCCAAGCTGTAGCCATGGCTGGCTGGCTGGACGCTCATCACTCAGCCTCCACCAGGCTCTCAACACGAAATACAGCAACACCAGGGCCTGATGAGGCGTTGTACATATGTGCTGTAGTTTTGCATGCAACCACACATAGAGATTATTTACAAAATCGTTCTCCAAAAGTTGTTTGGTCTCCAGAGTTCCACATCCAAATCTAATGAAACAGGCTGTGTAAAGTTCATTAAAGCCTCTTTTACACTGGACAAAAAAAAACACAGTAGCATCTGGCTTTTGTCTTCAGTGGGTACAATCAGCATTTACTCCCAGGTCAAAAGACTGAACAGACTTTAAGGTGTGTGTTCATCATCTTTAGTTGAGATGAGCATGGAGAGAAACAAAACTTCAGACCGCAGAGATTCAGTTAGAAGCTACAAAAGTACCGAGAGCTGAACACACAGACTCTTAAAAACACATTTCTCTCTGCTCTCCTCTACAGACATGAGTTGAGTCTCATCTTTCCAGCTCACATCAGAGAAAAAAGGAAGGCAAACTCGTCTACTGGCAATGGGAAAAGGGTCAGTCATACATTTTTAGCGGGGTTAGCCACATTTAAAAAAAACTCCACTTTTGTATGAAAACTTACAGAGTCCATCCTGTCCCTTTAGAGCCCGCTCTAATTCAAAAGTCCTCAAATACAAACATTTTATCGCGCCCCTGTGTGAGTCATACAGACATGGAGGGAAACCATCAGTGGCTGTATGAGATGCACCAGGCTTTCAACTTAGTATTAACTGTCTGGAGGAGGTGGGATGGGTGGATGGGTTGAACCAACACAGAACCGAGCTTCATGTCCCATTCAAGACCAAAATGTTATTAAAAGTTTTCACGTACATAATGTTACACAGCTTGCTTCAGTTACATCACTGAGAAAAAGTACTTATTGATTACGTTTTCCCAAACCTTGCCAAGGTGTCTAAACCCAACCAAACTGTGACCTTTCCCTCAATGTTAACCACGTGTTAAAAAGGCTTTCTGTCAGCGTCTCATTCAGCCGCTTCTGCCAGAGTTTTCCACAAACTAGTGCAAGTTGGCCTCTATATATAAACACAACATCTAGCAATGTACAAAGTTGATTGAAAATTAGAAAAGTTTCATAATGACTATTACTTTTTTTCCGGTTATGACCAAAGAGCAGTTCAGAATTAATTAAATTGTGCAATTTCATGGGGAGGTAGAGCGGGTCGTCCACTAATCACAGGGTTAGTGGTTTGATCCCCGGCTCTTTCCGTCCACATGTCCAAGTGTCCTTGAGTAAACCCAAAATTGTTTCCGATAGCAGCTCTGTCACCATTGGTGTGTGTGAGTGCGTGTGTGTGTGTGTGTGTGTGTGTGTGTGTGTGTGTGAGATGAATGAGAGGCAAACTGTCCATTAAGGTAGAAAAGCTGTACACAAGCGCAGCACATTTATCTTTCATTTCATCAACAACCTGCTAAAGAACTTGGAGGCTGAGTCAAGGTTTGAAAAACACCAGCCTCATGCTATAGTCTTTAATACCTCCTTTAAATGCATCCTGCTGCAGGCATTTTGAGATATGAAATATGAAAATGAAAAGAAGACGCTGGGATTTACAGTGAAGCTGATAAAAATAAGAAGCAGAGACATCGGTTTGTCAGTGTTGGCATTTTAAGAAAAGTCAGTTAGCATCATACACATCTGAATTTATGATATTTAATGTTTACTGGATCAACATACGGCTGAAATGTTTCCTCTGTGATTTTTGGGTCATGTGTTGTTGAGTAAAAATTTTTGTGTCCCAGGGTGATCTAAGTCAGAGGAGCGCAAGTTCGTTCTTTTGAAGGGCCAAAAATTAAACTGGATGGAGTCACGGGCTTATAATAAATGTTGATGTTATGTAAAATTACATTAAATTAAAATGCATAGTATTTCATGCAAAATTTACTTTCTAGATCTCAAATGAAGTTTCAAAAATAATTAAAACGCCACTCTTTGGTTTGCTTAATTGCAATTTTTATTCATTTGCAGAGATGATTCTCAAAAAAGAAAACATCCATATGTGATATTTGGGAGCCTCAATTAAAAAGGAAAGACACCTTTCTGACAGAAAGTGCATGCAGCTCAAAGTGCTTTAAATTAGCTTGAACAACTGTATTGTCAAGATTGGAAATTTGACTTCAGCTTGAAAAATTCAACTTAACAAAAATATGAATACAATTATTTTCATAGTTGATTAATCGGTTGATTACTTTCTCGATTAATAAATTAATTTGTTTTAAAATGTCAGAAAATGGTAAAAAATGTCAACCAGTTTTTCTTCAAGCCCAAGATGACGTCCTGAAATGTCTTGTTTTACATACAACCCAAAGATGTTCAGTTTATTCTCAGAGAGAAGTAAAGACACCACAAATTTTTCACATTTAAGAAGCTCTTAAAATAAAAAAATACTCAAACCGATTAATCGATTATCAAAATAGTTGGCGATTTCAGTACGAGTAAGATAAAAGGGATATTAGATATTTTTTAGCTGCACAAAACATTTTGTTGTCATCACAGTCAGGATTTTTCAGCACTCCTAGCGTCAAATCTGATATAAATGCTGTTTCAGAGACATTTATGGCTTCACGGCAGCAGTGAAGGAAATCAGACGTAGATGAAGGCTGCAGAGATCCTCCTCCCACTGACAGAGCACAGGAGGAGGTACAGTATGTTCACAGGTTACTGTATATTCAGCCTCAGTGTGAAACCTTCATGTCTGGATTACAGTCTGTATGTTAGGGGATTATGGGAAATGCTCTCATGGACAGTGACGTTTGTGCAACATTTGGTCTTCAACAGCTACAGGCCAGATTGTGGTGAAACCTCATATGTGGCCCCCAGAGGCAGAATACTAATGATTTTAGTGACCCGCTGACCTTTTGAATTGTGCCTTCACGAGGCTAAAACCTTTCAGTTTTACGCCATGTGTACCGAAAATTTACCAAGCATGTTCACAATCCGCAGAGGACTGCACACAAGATATTTAACTCTTTAATGTGTGTTTGGCGGGCACTTTAATTGACTGAAATATCACATTTTTATCTGAAAGCACTGGTAAGGGTCAGTAAAAAATAAATAATCCATCCACAATCCATTCTGTCATTTAAATCCAATCCAAAAATTCAAAATTTTCTTTGTAAAGGGCATGAAGTTGATCACACTGATTTAAAAGTTAAATATACACTGAACCAAAGATTATCATGACATCAAGTTGATAACGAAATAAACTTTATTTTTGATAAAAACATTTAATTTCAAGTGTCGTATTTCAGCTTCATTCAAATAGTGTCAGATTTCAGAACTTTAATTGACATGGAGTTTATACTAAAATACTTTAAATAATTCTGTATTTATATATATATTTATATTTGATTTATTTGTATTTCATTTATTTTATGCTTTGTCAGTTTTGGTCCTCGATAGAACTGAATTAATCTACAGAATCTTCAAATCTAAAATGTTTTACAAGAAAAGTGAAACTTTCTGTTTCAGGATGTAAATGACTGAAGCTGTTAACCCGGAGCTTTAAAACATTTTAGAACCTTTATGAATGTGTTTCTGACCCCGACACTGTAATGTCTCTGCTCCTTGTCCCACCTGTCCTCATCATGTCATCATTCACCATCACGATGTGCTTATCACTTCCTTTAACCTTCCCCTGAAAGAACCCGGCGACTGAGCTCCAATCTGTATGATGAACAAGACTTTAATGCCGTTATTCGCCATCTTCCATTTTTCTTTCGTCTGTCTGTCTCCGTCTACTGCGCACAGTCATCTCGCCGTCTTTGTCTCCCTGCAAATGTCCCCCGTCTCATCTGTTCTTTCTCTCACTTAATTCCCACTCAGTCAAAGCACAGGATCATTTGAAAGATAAAGTGTCGTCTCGCCCTCCAACCCCCCGTCTTTCTCCATTTCTACCCCCCTCTCTCCCACTTGTCTCCTTGAGTGACCAGAGGGGATTGTGGGGGTTTAGGGTTACCAGTGAGGTGGGTTGATTAAATATTAAGTTGTCCTGAGAGTTGACCCTGCTCCTGTGTCCCGCTCTAAATGCATCGCTCTTCCTAAATTCCCCCTCCGTCTCGTGCCTTCATCCCTCCATCCTGTTAACCCTGAAGATATTGACACAGCCGTTCACAGCACATTACCTGGGAGAGGGCACCGGGGCTCTTTTTCATCCATCAGCTTCATTTGCGGAGACAAAAGAGGGATAGAGGGCCAGCCAAATTTATTGACTGTTGACAGTGGGGCTGTTTAATAGTGAGCGATCTCAAGGTGACACCAAACTTTAAGAAACCTCAGAAAGGCTCCGGTGCAGAGAGAACTTTTAACGCCATGCAGATCATAAGGGTTCAGCAAATATTAAAGTCATAGTTTGGATTATTTCAAGTGAGGTTGTATGAGGTACTTATCTGTAGTCATCTACAGTAGATACCAGTCGACATACTCCTACAACAAAATGTCCACCTAAAAAAATCAGTCAGTTGCAGTCCCTTCAAACCAACCAAAGTCCATAGGCGGAATTGATCATTTTACCATGCAGAACACAGGAGTTGCTGGTTTACCACTGCCTCAGTCTGTTAGTTAATTTATGTTACTGTGTGACTTTGATGAATCTGAACTATCCTTTTAAAACATCACTGTCATGTAATGACGCAAACAAGCTAACAGATCGAGGCAGCGGCACACGAGCAAGTCAAGGTAAAATGACTGATTTTGCCTATGGAGTTTGGTTTGGCTTGGAGAGAGTGATATTACGCTTACTTTCACGTCAGAAAAGGCTGTCTGATGGCAAGGTAAAGCAGGAAAAATATTCTAAATACAGCAAATTAAATATAGGTGAGCATTTTTTTAGTGGCTAAAATACCTTTTGTTGCTGATCCCGTCCACTGCAGTTCATTTCTTAACTTCTGTGCCGCTGCCCCTCTTTCTCTCCAAACTCAGGGTCTGCAGCCCGCAATCCACTGTAGGCAATACACTGACTATTGACTACTAAATACAACTCTACATCAAATAATCCAAACTATATTTCAGCTGTTTTCCTTAAAAACCTGATAACAGTTTGTTCTTCAAGTTGTTGCAAAACCTTTATACACCCCCTCTTGCACTAGCCTGCTTTGTGCAAAATGTTTTATTGCCATGCTGGAAATTTAAGGGTGCATGAGTTTTATACAGTTGCAATATTTTCATTATATTCATTCATGTGGTCTGAATTGTCCTACATTTTTTTAAGGTTGGTAAATTAAGATATAGAATTCAAGTATCCAAGATTCAACAACTACACTTTTTTCAATTGCTGCATGTATATGTAGACATATAAATATGTCTACAAAGTAACAAAAACATGAACCTTGGTTTTGACTTATAGGTGTGAAAAGGCCTGCGCACTAAAATTAAAGCTATGACATTCAGACCTGAACATCTGGGGACGCCAAGGATAAGCCTTAAAGCCTGAACGGAGTCAATCAGACTTATAAGATTAAAATCATCTTCTTTTGCTTCCATAGTTTCACCTTCAAAATCAACTGGAAAGAGCCTGGAGGGTCAAACAGTCGGCTCAGCTCTCCGTACAGTTAGCAGCAGAAATAACCAGAGGTGGGAGGAAGTCACACATGTGCAAGTCACAGGTCTTAACCTTCAAGTTTGAGGCAAGTCGCAAGTTACTGTGGTAATATCGTAAATGTCGATGTAAACAATGACAAAAAAAAGTTTCTCCCTCCACTAAACAGAAGTGCTGGATCATCCTGCCCTAAACGGTAACATGAAATGACTTGGCTGACTAAATGACTGAGAAACAATAGAACATAATAAATGTACGATTTTCTGCAAAAGAAAAAGTGATAAATGTTGACTACAAGCACCTGCAGCACAGTATTATCAAGTATCATAACAGTATATCTGCCAAGAAAAGCCCTGATTATTTGTATCCTTCTTCAAACCACATTACATCCAAAGCTATAAGAAGTGTGTATGGCAGCTGGTGCCTCAGGTCTGCAGAGCTTCTCAGAAGTCTTGAGAGCAGTGAAAGGACTCGTGATGTTGCAGCTCTCCAGGGCAAGAAGACCCAACTCATTTCCATGACCTCGAGGATCGGCTGGCCTGCAGTGCTTCTCCAGTCCTATGCATTTCTCTGTGTTAGCTAACATGTTTAGCAGCACACTCTAAAGTGCAGTGACCTTCACAGTGACCTCCCAGCATGCATCGTGCCTTCCCTGGAATCGGGCTGCAGCTTGCTGCCCCTGGGTTTGGCTGACTACGCTCTACCTCGGAAGAAAAGGCAGAAGTCCCTGCAGATTTTCCATGTCAGGATGCACTCTGCTCTCCTGCGCAATACTGAGTGTGTCAGTGTTCACATGAGGCTCAGATCGCTGTGTCTCCGAGCGGCTTGTTGCCTGCAGTGAGCAACGACGACGGGAGTTGTTGGAGGAAGACGGGACAATAACTATGCCCCGAGGCAGTGAGGCTGCCTCTGTGAGAGAGGCCACCTATTTAAAGTCAATCCTTCCTCACCACATTCTGGAGTTTTCACATCTTCACATTCCATCGTTTAAGGATCGGCTGAGCCCCTGTCAGAGTTTTGGATCCTGCCTGGAGGGATGTTTAAGCACAGCAGCACCCCGGGGAGAGGCAGGCACAGAGACTGACAGGCTGACAGATAGACAGGGACTAGTCTCTGCTGTGTGCTGCTGGGTGAGTGCAGAAACAAAAGGACAGGTCCATGATACACCATGTTTAACAGTCCTGCACGGGGTGACACAAATGTATTGATTTGTTGATATACTCAGCTGATGTTGACCTTATTAAACATTAGCTACTGACTGATAATGTCAGCCATCTCTGACATGTTGAAAGTTTCTTACATCAGACGTGCAAAATGTGATTTTTTGGGAGTCATTTTATTTGTTTTAGCAGCTCATGGTGACAAATGCAAGGACGGAAATCACTGAAAATATACATGGAGGCATGAGGTCTAACCTTAAGTAAAATCATTGCAACTCACTGAATTTTTGTCTAATTTTCAAGTGGTTTGCTTTATTATAAACATCACCCACATATTTACACAGGATAAAATGCTGGTTTTCATACCAAAATACTTACATAATATTTAAGATTAACATACCTACATAATCAGGTTCTAAATGTATTCGTACTTTTCTCACTGCATGTAGATTGGCTGCCATGATGTAATTATGTTTTTAATTAACATACAGCGGTCCTTTAGGGAGCACTTTTGGTGTCTTGAGAATTTTTTACATTTATTGTCCCCCCAAAAGTGAAAAGAAATATCCACCCTTGCATAAATGCTGACATAAATCAAAGGTGACACAAATTGGAAGCTGGAAAACTGACAAAAACTGAAACAGTATTTTCTCAAACTGAAGAAAATCACCTGTGATGTTTGACAATTATCTCAACCAGGATGACATTATTCGGACAGAGGGCTGCTGGTACAGCTACCATCCTAGGTCAAAATGTTAAAAATTGATCATTTCATATTTTTATTTTTATTATCTGTCTGTCCATCCTGTTATTATGAACAGATTTAAGTGGAGCAGTTGTTGTCAAGGATGTCATCCAATCCTGCACAGTGCACAACAACCTGCAAAATATGACACGCCCACTTTGATTCCCATGAAAAACCTGCTCTTTTTTTTTTGTTTGTTTCCAGCTGGAAACCAACTTTTCAGGTGCTGAGCCAATTTATTTTATGGTGGAAAAGCTCAGAACAGTTCAAAATTAGGTCCAGGAACCAGAACGGGGACCATGTTGGTGGAAAATGCCTTTAAGTGAAAACAACATGTTTCTCACTGGAAAATATTCACTGGAATCACATGTCAATGAAGTGATGACTTCCATTTTGCCCAGAAATACACTAACATGAAATTTCTTCTAAGTCTTCATTATAGGAGTCTGGACAGATGTGGATGTAAACAGCAACTGCTATTCACCTTCTTTAAGTAAAAGTACCAATACAACAATGGAGAAAAACACTCCAAGCAAAAATCCCACTTAAGTAAAACAGCTAAATATAATTAAAAGAATCAAAACTAAAAGTACTGAATAAAAGCAACTATGCAACACATTATGTTACAGCTTATAGACGACGGCTGACTCAGGGCTGCTGGGACACTCTGGTCCTGAGAAAGAACTGTGGCGACTCTCCTGTGTGGTTAAAACTCTGTCAGTCTCCGGCTGCTGGAAAACAACGACCCCGTCCAAATGAAAGCTTTGACCTCCATGCTAATAGCTAATGACAGCGGCGACCTCCGCAGCATCTTGTGTTTCTGAAGCCCGCGCCTCGGCCCACATGAAAGGATGCTCGAGGGAGCCCTGTGATTAGCACTGAGGTCGCCGTTTTGATTTGGGTCGAGGTCACGATCACACAGAGAGTGGCGCATCTTCTGTTTCTTCCCCCATGACACCCACATTCATGTGACACCCAGTTGAGGAGTGAGCACCAACTCTGCACTCGTCAAGAACGGCTGGTCACGCATTATATGGTGTTTTCACACGTTTTCTGTTGTAAATCATTTCCATCATGATTGACCATTCACTAAAACCCGTCCTGAACCTGTGATTGCCCAATGAAACCATGAGTAGACTTTCTGTACTATTTCAGTACCTTGTACACGCTCATTTCCCAATATACAGGAAAATTCTATACCCTAAAAGAATCCTTTAAAAACCCTCTGTCAAAGCGAACCCCAGTTTTTGCAATTCACGCAATTTCTGGATGGTGGGAATTTTTATCAAAGGCTCTGATTGATTGAAGCCTAATTTTTTTTCTCACCTACACTCCAGGAACTCTGCCTCTGATTGGCTAAATCTGTCTGGCTTAACCTTGGGCGTACCTTGGGCACAAAAAGTTTGGGAAAAAAGTTTGCAACATAGGCTGCAAATAAAAAAGCATGTGTGCCTAATTTGCTTAACACCTACAGCTGTAAACTTGCATTAGTTCCACGTGTCACGGCTCAGGCTGTGACTTCAGGTGTTTTCCTTGGGTCTCCCCAGCTCTCCTCTTCCCCTGCGTGTGTGTGAGTGTGTGTGGGGGTGTGGCCACATCATCTGGCACCTGGTGGAACTGTACACCTGCATGCAATCACCTCATCAACACTCTGAAGAAGCCAGCTCTCCAGCCATTCAGTGGCAGATTGTTCAGCCAGCTCAGTGTTAACATCTCAACATCAAACCAGCTCCAAACGCTGCTCCAGCTCATTCCTCCACCCATTCACTCTCCTCATCTGCCTGCCTGTCCCCTGCCTTCTCCAGCGCCCCTCACCTTTAGTTGTCACAGTAAATCCCCCTTACCTTTTGCAACGACCTGCTGTGTCTGTGTCCTAAACGACCATCTTAACACCCTGACTTCTATATACAGGAGGCCATTTTTGTTTGTCCCAGGGTCATGACCCACCCTCCTTTGAATCTGACTAGCTAGCCTAGTACCATAGATGTACATAGATGTAGTCTTTGTGATGTCACTGAGCGCTTTCTGAAGAGCCATGGCGGAGCTCTCAGTGTGGTGGGTCTAGATGTCACCATCTTGGAAGTCAGCTAACTCCTCCCTAATTCACATCAGGTTTTCCAACTCTTTTGCCATGACAGACTTTCATCTTCAGGGGCTATTATGAGCCCAAAAAAGACATCTCCTTCACAAAAAAAACAGAATTTGGAATTATAACCAATCTGTCTGATGCAGTTTTCTGTAGCAGATACTTTAGATCTAGATCAGTTTGCACAACATTTTACCTGCAGAATAAAGTTCATCTGCGTGTGCATCCTGACTGAAATCCCAGTGAGCTACACATATAATATAAATAATACAAAGTTGCACCAAACTCTTATGAGTTCTATTCAAATGAGGCAGAATCTTCGCAGCCGAAGAAAAAAAACAAAATTACAGCTTTTCTCAAACTCTAACTGATTTCTATTTATACTGGTTGTTAGACTGTTTGCCTCGTGATGATTGGCACTTTTCTATTTACAACCACTATCACTGGTTGTTTTGCTGTCAGTAGCCGCAAATGAGAATTGGCACACAAGTTTACTTTCCACAGATGGAGGAAATCTCATCTACTTTGATTTTATTGAGCAAAAACACTGAATATTGTCACTATTTGGTTTCTCTGGTCCTTCATATACACATGCAGGAAGAGGCAAATGAGTTACCCAGAGTTTGGAAAGTAAAAGAGGATGGGAGACTGGAAAAAGCAAACTAATGAGGAATGCCACAATTCAAATGAGCAATGAATCATATATTAAAGCAACACTTGGGAAAATGTGCTTATTCACTGTCTTGGTAACAGTTGAGAAGCTTGATATATTCCTTCATCCTGGTATTTTGGACACTTGAGCCTTTCTTCCAAATTCTATAATATTTTTCCAGTCATGGGCAACATATCTGGTGTTCTTGTTTCCACTGCCTTTGAATCTGACCGATATTTAGTTGTTAAATATTTTGACTTTTTGAAGGGATTCACCATGGTGATGCACAGATGGGCTCCAAGTTAAACTGAGTCTGCATGTCTGCATAAATCACCCACTGTAATGTTTTATATATTTTTTTCCAATTTAGAGACCTGTACATGCACCTGTAGGCTATATTACCTTTTAAATGATGCTGAACAGCATGAGCTTTCCAGGTGATTTCTTTATTGAGTGTTGTAGTGATGTCTGAGTGTTTTCTTTAATAATTTACTCATGATTAGAGAAACTGCTTTCAGTTTTGCCCTCCATGTGCAGCCACACAGCCCATGTAAGCAGCGTGGCTCACCTGCAGGTCACACATGGTTGCAGCGATGCTTCTTTTAGAGCAGGGGTGTTAAATTCATTTTAGGTCATGGGCCACGTACAGCCAAATTTAATCTCAAGTAGGCCGATTCCTCCACGCATTCATATCTTATTAGGTTCTTACTGTGCAAAGTGCCTGGAACACAGTGAGTCTGCACCAGCAGCGGGAGGAAAAGCTAGCTTGGAAAACTATGCATCAAAAAGATACACTTTGGTTTTCATACAGATTAAACAAGCAATATATGAAGCATTAATTACTCAGCTTCCGATGAAAAGTGGATTTTATTTCCTTTGGACAGAGCCAGACTAGCTGTTGCACCGTGCTTCAAGTCTTTTTGCTAAGCTAAGCTAACAAGCTGCAGGTGGTAGCTTCATACTGAACAGATATGAAAGACAAAATGGTTTCAGTCCTCTCATCTAACTACTGAAAATGAAGTAAATAAGTGTATTTCCCAAAACTTGAATAAAGGATTTAGTAACATTTTACATAACATTTAGCTGTTTCTCCAGGTCTGTGCGGTACGACAGCGCTCACACACAGGCCGCGTCTCGCTCTGCCTGGCGTGTGGGTGGCTGCACCGGGACAGGAGCTGTAGTAATGAGCGATGGAGGCTGGTTGGCCCCGCCCGGCCCTGTCGTCCTGCCAGCATGCGTGCCAACCTGCTCACAGAGACACAGGGTGAGAGCGGATACTGTGTGTACTGTATTGATTGGCACGGCTGCCGCTCAGGCTGGTGTCCGAGCGCTGGCACTCTTCAGCGCTGGCTGACAAACAACTTAATGAGACTCAACACCCATGCAGGCCCATGGCTGGGTTTCTACAGCAGTGAGTCCTCCTCAATGCCACTGTGGCTTCACTCATGCAACCTGAGTCCAAATAATCTGAATATTTAGAGGCATTCATGCACTGACTGGCAGCTGCTTTAATTTCCTGGAGCACCAGGAAACAAACACACAAGGGAGCGAGGGAAGCAATCCATGAAACCCTGCATTTAATATTTATCTTGAAGTACAGTTAGCCTCTAAATATTGCATTTAAAGTTATGGTTCACCTCAGCTTCCAAAGCTGCTTATTCTAGCTACATATCTGGGGACAAAATCACTAAAAATGACCATGTAGCTGTTTATGTGACTTCTCATTTTATATATTTTGTCTCCTCCCTTCTTCAGCCAGAAGTTAGAAAAACACAACCTTTTTGTACCTTTATTTTTGATAGGATAGCTGTAGATAGACGGGAAAGGACGCGGAATCAAATCAAGCCCAGGTCCAGGAGTTTTTATGAAATTAATGATTTACTAACAACCTGTCGATTTTTACAAATCAAGACTCGATATTTTAACAATGGCAGAGAAATGGAAATGTTCCCAATATGACCAAGCAATATGCGCACTACCTTGAACCAAAATACCATCAGTCAGCAAGTTTTATGAAAAGGAACTCAGTTTGATGGAAGCAAGAATAACAATGACGTCATTACACTTCCAAAGCAACAGAAATACCACGAAAACAAAATCCCCATGAATCTTTTTCCTTCCAGTCGCTCAGGTAAATGTTCATCTGTGGGAAAATGATGCCTTTGATGCGCTGTTGTTTACCTCCACTTTCCAAAACTGGAAACCAGCTTAGCTCAGCCTAACATACTGCAAAGCACATCATTTTGATCAGATAGTGATACCCCTTTATGTTCTAAAAGGCTCTACCAGGAACCAAAAAAGGGTTATCTATGGGGACAAGCTGAAGATGGTGGTTCTGGTTTGCAAGAGCGTAGATCTTTGCTCACTGTTAGAAAAAAAAAATTCAAGGTCATATTCTTTTTTTCACCCTCCCAAATTCAGCTGACATCCATGAAATGCATAAACAGAACTGAGTACATGTGCTCGAAAAGAACACACACGCGTGGTACGTGTGAATAAACGTGCAGACTGTCCTCTTTACAAAGTCTTTTCACCTCCATCCTTTCTTTCCTTCTCCCTTGTTCTCACTGTCTTTCTTACTTTGTCCCTCTCTTTCATTGACATGGTTGAGAGGAAATTAGCATTGGCTCTTAATCAGCCTCCCCCAGCCCAGAATGTGCTGATGTGCAGGACAGGGTCATGCTAATCAGGTGCCTCAGCTCCCAGGCACATTGATTTAATACTACAAACGCTTATTAATCCCCTCCACACCTCCTCCTCCTCCTCCTCCTCCTCCTCCTCTTCCTCAATACCGAGCCCTTGCATCGTCCTCGTCCTGATCAGGAGGCTCGTTGCCCCTCAGCCTCAACTCTCACCCCTCCCAGCCTCCTCCCTCCCCCCTCATCAACCCTGGCATCAAACATCCCTGAGAGAAAAAAAAAAGCAGTAGGAGTGGCTCCTGACTGAGTTAAAATACACAGTGTGAAACAATGTGCATAAACAAAGGAAATTAGCTTTGGTGGCTAAATTCAAAATGTGCAAGAATGCTTACGCAGCTTTCAGGCTGCATCTAAAAGCTTATGTGTCCTGACAACAAACCTCGCAGGCAGAATGCAATTTGACTTGAATTGATTAGAAGATAAATGCAAAGTCTCACTCGCTGGTGTTTATAAAGTAAAAAAGGAGTGAGAGC
Organism: Lutjanus erythropterus; assembly: GCF_056507025.1. Taxonomy (NCBI): domain Eukaryota; kingdom Metazoa; phylum Chordata; class Actinopteri; order Lutjaniformes; family Lutjanidae; genus Lutjanus; species Lutjanus erythropterus. Next base: position 5,956,727 of record NC_139335.1, read on the forward strand.
TGAGATGTTCAGATCTGACATTTAAGACACCTCTGGGAATTCATTAACGAGTTATTTTGTTTGTTTTTACACTCACTTTTTTTGTGAGATTTCTGTTACTTATCCAGTTCCCATTCCTCTTCTTAAAACTTAGTAACTAATGGTGCTCGCAAAAACCCGCAACTGAATAGAAAACACCAGGACTGGTGTAAATTTAACAAATTTGTTCAACAAACTTTAGCGGACATGGAAAAAAACGCTACTAAAACAAATTGCATCAGATGCATGTTGGTCCTTATTTAGATCAGGGCTGCCAAAAGTGCAGCCTGTGGTCTAAGGTTCGATTTGACCTGCCAGATGTTTCTACCTAAAAAAAAATCTTACAATTAATTTTTAAAAAAATATCATATAAAAGGTTGTTTTTGTGAGGTTAAACCTGCCTGTCTGAAGGATTGATTTAAACTTCAGTTTAGTCCCAGAGTAGTTCTTATCCTCCCTCTTGTAATCAGCTTAGTTTAATACATAATAAGCTAAATCTAAGAGTATTTCAAGATAAGTCTGTGCAAGTACCTTTGAGTTAAAACGGCTGTGCGTTGGTTATAATGTTACAGATTAAAAGTCCATCACAACACCGCAATGAAAGGATTAATATCCACAGTGCAGCCACAACAAGAAGTGCATTTAATCCTGTGCCTGTCATAAAAAATAAAAAATGTTAAAATGGGGCTACCACCTGCTCCACAGTATTGCTGCATCTGGCTACAGAGAGCAAGAAGTCTCTCAGTGTTCAACTTCAACTCCAAAAATGTTGGGACATTGTGTAAAATGTCAGTAAAACCAGTATGCAGTGATCTGCAAATCATTTTCGACTGGTATTCTATTGAATACAGTACAAAGAGAAGATGTTTGACGTTCAAACTGATAAACTTTATTGTTTTTTTTTTACTACTAGCATACTACGTGGGCTCAGGAACACTTGGCCAGTAAACACAGTTTGTAGCTGCCTCTACATATGCAGGTTAAGACTCTACCATGCAAAAGAGAAAGACATATATCAACAACATCCAGAAACGCTGCAGACTTCTGAGCTCATCTGAGATGGACTGACGCAAAGTGGAAAAGTGTGCTGTGCTGTGAACCTCTCCTTGCAGGCTGAGCATGTAAAGATGTACAGGGATGATTCTGGCACACACACACACACACACAGCTACCACATTAAAGCTCAGCAGTCCTCCCACTGAGCACAGCTCTGTCATATTAACATAACATCACACACACACACACACACACACACACACACACACACAGACGGGTCAGTGGAACACAGTAGACGAGCTCCCTCACACTGAAATCACTTCACATGACAGGCCCGCTCAGACAATTAAAGTTCCCTCCACAGAACACATTTCAATTACTGTAATTACCCTCCACTCCACTGCTGATGTCCCCACAGATCACGGCTGAACGTTGGCATGACAGCGCCGCGCCAGAGCTTAGCATGGCCAACATCACACATCAGCAGGGAAGTGAACGCCACACTGAGCCGCACAGGACAGCACAGGTTTTATCTTTGGTCACAGTGGTAGAACGGAGAACTGATGATTATTAAGATCATAAATATTTATTCATGAGTCCTTTTTCATCAAACAAAACTCAAGAAGAATAACAAAAAATATGAAGGTTATGGACAAAATTAACAGAGTAAAATTATTAATATCATATGTTAGAAAGTTTTACAAAACTAAATCAACGAATTTTCAAAAAATCTGAAAGTTTTGTCAAAATGCACTTAATGTAAGAAATACTGTAGGCTCATATAATTATTGCTTCTCTTTTCCATTTCTTTATGTTATTATATTTCATAATTATTGATCCAGTATGTTCTTTAATCTGACCAGCACATCCTTTTTAATACATTATATTTCTTGTGTCTGGGAAAATAAATGAACAAAACTATTTTTAATCTTTAAGAAAGAGGCCTGCCGCTTGATTCGACGAACCAGAGCGTTTTAAACGTAAAGCTTTGACATTTGCACCCAGTCACGTTTAATGAACCGTAAAAGCCAATATGTCTGTACAAGGAATTTTGCATCAATAGTTGATACTAGTTGGACAGCAGAGATGACAGGAAATCAGGGCCATCAGAGAGAGGGAGAGATAAATGCAACAAAGATATAATCAGATATGATCCATTAGCCTAAACTATTATGTAAATGTCAGTAAACTTAAACTAAACTTTGAGCGACATGCCATAAAAAGAGATGTGTCACAGAAACACAGATGAGTAGCACGACCTGTCAGCAGCACTGTCATCATGTCAGCAGTGTGGTGGTGGTGGCAGTTTGGTTAGTTTAGACACTAAAACTACTTTGTTACATTTCATAAGTCACATCACAAAATGCCACTTAAGTAACATAAAACTTTAAAGTCGAGATAAACTAAAGAAAATGTCTTTTCAACCCTTTTAAATCACATCCCTAGTTCTACTGTTCACCTATGTAACGATACAAGTTTGCACATATATGGCCATTTATTTTAACAAAGATAGGCTAAACTACCCAGCATGCACCCCTGAGTTCATAGCTCCCACCTCCAAGATACTGTCCTGATTGGCCACTTCAAATCTATGATGTGAGAAATTAGCAGAGCTCATCTTTTCTCCCATATTGAGGCTACCTAAAATGTGATATCAGTTTGTGTAGAATGTATTTTTGTATTTTCAAATTACAGATTACTTGTATTTTAGGGTCACACTTTACATATCAGTATTTTGCATTTTATTTTGACACTTCTGAGCCAGGATTTGTAATTGGCCACAAGATACATTTGTATGTATTTGTGCCTCTCTCTGTCAGTTGCATTGTTTTACAGTGTATGGGCTGGAAGAGTATGCACACAAAGCACATCTTGCCGTTTTATCTCATGCAGACTCTCACACAGCCACACGGTGTGCGCACCAGTTGTTTTTTCTTTATGTTGTAGCAGCTGGAGGTCATTTAGCTTTTGATTGCATTTGGATCAGCTTCCCTCTGGCTTGCAGCACTAAAACTGTTCTCATTTTGATATGTTCTACACAAAAAGCGGTCAAACCTGACTGTGTGCTGCTTTTTATTTAGAGATAAAAAGGACACGAGTACATAATTTGCCATTTTCTGTCACAGCGGTGGGAATTTTCAGGTTGTTTCAGCTCGTAACTGATGAATAAATGTGTGTGTGTGTGTGTGTGTGTGTGTGTGTGTGTGTGTGTGTGTGTAAGTGATCTGAGAGTGCAGTCGTCTTTTGATGATGCCCGAGTGACGGCGTCCCAACACTGCGGCTCGTCATGTGTATTCTAATCTCGCTTTAATATGAGGACAGACTCCTTCACCTCTGTGTTTTACAAGCTGTGCTGTCTCTATATTCCCCCGTTAATAAGATATAAAGTTAGAGTGCTAGCTCTCACTCGGTCAACCAGGACAAAAATGATTGGCTTTTAATTTATTGGCCCATGTCTGTGTGCTGTGTGTTTTATGTATCAGTCGATGGGTTCCTTATTTGTTGCCTTGGATACGGCGAGAAATGCAGGACGCTCAATGTCACCGCGACCGACTGGGACACCTGCTAAAGCAAACACATGGACAGAAGCTGGATGTTAACTAATTTGCCTAGCAGTAACTCACAGAGGTGGAAAATAACTAAGTACAAATACTTTGATACTGTATTTATAGTATTTATAAATTGTGGTATTTATAACTTTACTTTTAATCCCTACATTTTAACACAAATGTCTTTGTTTTCTACTCCTTACTTTTTCAAAACAGGCGTGTTGCTTTAGTTTTAATACATTTGAGGGTAATTATGAATTATTTTACAATGACTTTACAAGACAAAAATGACAGAACACGAGGTGACAAGACTGAAAGGTGTAATAAGACAAAAAAAAATACATATAAACATATATAATACATAAAATAAAAATAATAAACAAAATAAAAAAGATGCAAGCAGAAAAACAACAACAAAGACGTGACAAAATAACAAGATGAAATGTAATAAGATTAAAAAATGATGTGATAACAAGATGAAAAACAAAGGTAAAAAAAAAAAATATAAAAAGAAAAATGACAGAAAAGACACAAGACGAAAAAGATGTAAAAAGAAAAGACCAACAAGAAAAATAACAATAAGAAAAATGCTGCAAAAGACGTAACAAGATGAAAAAGACATAACAAGAACAAAAATTGTGTAATAAGATGAAAGATTATGTAAAAGACAAAAAAGATGTAAGAAGAAAAAAAGCAAAAACATGATGAAAAAGATGTGACATGATGAAACGGACAGAGAGGAAGACTCAACAGCAGCGAAAAGGTGAAGTAGAAATGTCCTTCAGAGGGCGACTTTTTAACTTTTATACTTTGAATACATTCCAGAGCCTGTACTATTTCACAGTACAAAAGTTGAATTGGTACTTCAACTTTTACCGGAGTATCTGTACTTCTACTTGAGTAAAGAAACCCCCCCACACACACACACACACACACACACTCCCGTATACAGACTGGTACTAGAGTCTCTGCACCGGACGACAGGCCGTGTTTTTGCCACCCCCTGCTCTGCCCTACAAGCCCCTGCGTGTCCTGCCCCAGACCCATTGATTTTATCGGGCGACGCCAAAGCCAGTTCAGGCCTGCGTCCAGTCTGCCGCGAGGCCCCAGGGTGACACGGGCTGTGACACGCCTGCCCTTCTGTCATCAATGTCAGCGAATACTCTCAGATAAACACATGCAAACACCAGAGGCAGAGATCAACGATGGCTCGGGGCAAAAACACACGGGAAAGTTCATGAGAAAGTTAATACAGGGGGTTAAAAAAAACAAACAAACAAAAAAAAACAGCCCTGATACTGCTGCTTTTTTTTTACATTTCATATTTTCTGTTTTTTTCATTGACTTTTGATTTGTTCACATGTTGAAAATACTTGCCTGTGGGCTACTGCAAATGAATCATGGGAGCCCAATCCCCTGCCCTAATTCTAAACTATATACTTATTCTAACTGGAGCCTAAACCAGACAACTGGTACAATAAAATGCTGCAGGAATGAGTCCTAAAACATGGAAGTGAGTTGGCATATTAACACTTCCAGTTCCCTCATGTTGAATCTGTGGGTTTTTTGAATGGGTTTTGATCAGACGCATCTGTGTCTCTTAACCCGAGTTTGAGAGACTTTCACATTTTTCTTTTCTAAAATATAAAATAAATCAGTAAGTACCCCACGAGGGAATTTTGAAGGTGGTCAGGTAAAGTCAGATGACTCACTTGAGGATATTCAATGTCTTCCTGGATTTTGAATATATTCTATGATTTAATGTATTAGAAATTTTGTCATTCATATGTTATTTTTTTGTTTTGTTCCAGTGGTGTTAAACATATGGCCAGCGGGCCAGAACTGGCCCTCTATAGCAGTTGTGTCTAACCTTTTATCCTTGGATCCCCGCCTACTTTGACCTATGAAAAGCTGAACCCCAGAGTTTTTAATTGACATGCAAATCTAACTTTGACAACCTCAGAGCAGACAAAGTCTTGTGGACCCCCTGTGATTTCTGGCGCCCCCCTCGAGGGGCCATGGACCCCAGGTTGGGAACCAATGCTCTAAAGGGTCAAATCCGTCCCACTGGATGACTTAACGTAGAATGAAAATTGCAGAGGAGTCATTAATGTCACATCTTTTCAATAAAATGAACTGCTTTTTTTTTTACAGCTCCCACATGTTCACATACAGGCTACATGACACAACACTGTCATGCAGAGTCTAGTGTTCATGCAAGAGCTGTGGGTGGAAAAGTTTGTCACTTTTTCCAAGGAAAACGGACCAGTTTCTACTTCTTCACAGAGGTAAATAGGAAGCTCAAGCAATAAAAACAAATGAAAAACACAAGAAAACAAAACAAAAAAACAAACAAACTTATTGCTAATGATGCAGCATCAGCATCACAGCTGTAGCCTATTGAGGGTGAGTTTGTGAAGACATGCATACTGAAGGCTGCTGAATAAGTCTGCACCCACAAAATGATGGTTCATTAATTGTGAACATTTTCAGAATGCACTCGTACTTTTTGATACTAAAAGAAAGAGAAACAATTTTTAGGTGTTGTTCATAGATTATTATTCACTGGTTTTACTGGTCTGGCCCACTTCAGATCAAACTGGGCCAAAGACTGAAAATGAGCTTGACATTGTTCTCTTCTGTACGCACAACAGTACACAAAGTTTTCCTTTCTCGAAACAAGGGTCTAAAGCAGGGTTACCAGATGGCTGGGGAGAAAAAAGTGAACAAGCAGAATGGAAAGAGAAGCACGAAGCACCTCTAAGAGCTGTCAGCCTCTCAATGACATTGAACATGAAGTACAAACACTCAAAAAATATGGAAAATACAGCTGAAACAGCCACCTCACTGGTGCTGGTTTAGACTATAAACCAGCACAAAAATACAAGCATAATGTTCTGGACAGACACGTTACAAACACTGGACAGGAAATAGAGACCTGGGTCACCTGAAGGTCCAACAGTAGCAACACCAACTGAGAAATGCAAGCTCAAGGAACAAAACACAAGTTGGTTTTTGTGTGTTTTGGTTTACATGTGGTCTGGGCCTCTTAAATTTTGATCTTACCTAAGAACATGCAGAAAGTATGTAAGCATTGAGAATTACTCCCATGCATAATTTGAGATCAAATCTTTGTGTACGATCGATTAATGCATGAGGCCCGTTGAGCTGAAAGACGCTAAAATGCAAGTAGTACACTACAAGTGATGCATTGTTAATTAAAAATATTGATTAAATTAATGATGACATTCTGAATTTGCAAACTTTACGCATGCCGTGCATCATTTCCCATTCAGAATAACACTTGTTTATTCACTGCTAAAACAGAGCAGTATCAACAGCAGAATATAGTGCAGACTTTAAAGTATCAGTCTATATAGAACTGGGACACGCTGTATGATTGGGGGATTGTGTTCAGCGGGCTGCTGGAAAAACAACAGTTTTTTGATCTGAAAACAAGCAAATACGCAGCCTGAAGCACTAGAAAAATGCTCTGGCCAGGAGTAAGAGAAAATTCAGTCATAAAAACAACATAGAGTCTTTAAAGGAGTCAGCAGTGAAATGACAGAGGACGGACTGGTTGGAGTGAGAAAACGAGAAAATGGCGCCATCGTGAAAAACCTGCTGCAGGTTCAGCACACATTTTTTATGTTAGAGCTGAAACGATGAGTAGAGCGACAGAAAAACAACAAAGTTCATGAAGCTCTAATCCTCTAATGGTCCCTGTTCTGGTTTCTGGTCCTATCTTTTCTGTTTGTATCATTGCAAAGTGAGTTTGGGGGAGATTTTGGATGGTCAGACAAAAGACAAACATAAATTAAAGTTTATGTATTGGGGTTGCAACTATTGATTATCTTCTTTATAAATTAATCTGTTTTGGATTATAGATTATTTTGCATATTAATTGTTTGGTCTTCACAACCTCACAAAAACCAAAACTGTTTTCTACACTATCCTAAGGGACCAAGTAAATTTATCATATTGCTTGTATTTCATTTATTTTCAGATAATTCAGTCATTTTTATTGTTCTTGTTAGTTTACAATGTTGTGCTCATCCTGCATTTCTGCAGTGTTCCTGCAGCCTCCCTCAGCTTTCTCGTGTCTGGAGTGGAGGAGATGGGGAAAACAACTCGTTTCAACCATAAATCATATATTAAATAAGATTTCAACCTGTTTAATATAGTCTATTTGGACTGCTGTACTGATTTTTGGACGCCCAATTGCTGCATATTGCTCCTTTAAGGTTTTCTATTACTTATGATCCACACACTTGATCAATCTGAGGAATCTACCCAACATTTCAGTGCATTTTGACACAGAATCTTTTAGTTTGGCTTCCAATATTAAATTATTTTCTCTAGCAATTTAGCTGATGATTATTTTCAAGTTTAACTGATTACTCGTTTAATCAAAACATTTGAAAAATGCAGATTATAATTTCCCGCAGTGCAATTTGACTTCTTCGAATAGTGTCTCTTTTATACATATTTTTTGGACGTTTACACCTTTAATTTGAAAGAGCAGCTGAAGTGAGGACAGGAAAGCGGGAGAGAGAGTGGGGGACGACACACAGGAAAGGGCCACATGCAGGAGTCAAACCTATGGCTGCTGCAGAGGACTCACAGCGTCGGTACATGGAGCGAACACACCAACTGAGCTACCAGGTCAAAAAACCCAAAGACTCTTCATTTACTATCATAAATTATGAAAAAAAAGCAGAAAATCCTTACATTTTAGAAGCTGGAATCAGCAAACTTTTGACATTTTTGCTTGAAAAATGACAATTAATCGATCATCATAATGGTTGCAAACTAATGTTCTTTCCATCGACTAATCAATTAAACGACAAATCGGTGTGACTTTATTCTCAGATAAGTCAGAAAAAAGCAGCTGGTCTGTGTTTGCTTGAAAAATTACCTTTAGAAATGATAAATAGATTATCCAAATAGTTGTTTTTTGGGGAACTGATAACAGAGATGATGATGTATTATTTGGTAGTTCAAAATATTCTACTAAAAGTCATTTCAAGAGACAAAACCTTGTGACTAACAGTTAATATCCTGCACCACATCCCTCCTCCCCTCACATGCGCTTCCTCTCTATATCACAGTGAATTGATGTCTTTCAGTTTAGTTTTAGTAGCTTGCATAACTGGGCGTTTTCTTCCCCTCTTTCTTCTCTCTCAGCTGCTTAGCGCCCAGTAGAGCAGTGGATGATGGGAGCTCCGACACGGCATGATCTAAAAACCCACTGGCGCTTTAGTGTGCCTCAGCTGGCTTATATAACCCCGTGTGGATGTGCAAACTGCCTTGCTATTGGGAGAGCTGAGGACTCACGGAACAGACACACACACACACACAGAAGCTACTGATATGTGTTTGTGTGTGTGTGTGTGTGTGTGTGTGTAGATGTCAGCATAAGGACAGCAGATCAGAGTGTGTGTTTGTGTGATGTAGGAGCGGGGGTGCATGTTTAGCAGAATATACGCAGATTTGTCTGTTTTTCTGCTCGGCAACCGGAGCACCAAATATCTCCCTCCTCCTTGCTACGCTGTTTGATGACATCACCAGTGTGTCCCCTCGATTTTGGACCGGCGAGCTCCCTCGGTGATGTCACTTCCGCCGAGGCCTTCACCTGAAGTGACATCATTTCTGTTGCATAACTATCCCCCCCTCTTCCCACTGCTGCATGTGAGAGCAGAGGCAGCTTTTCTCTGTCTTTGGCCACCCAGAGGCGCCGTGAAACTCCTCATTATGGAAATGCCAGGTGTGTGTCCGTGAAATGGAAATGGGCAGATATGAAAATACATCACAGGGGTTTCATGTGGAGACACCCACTGATGATCCTGTGTCCTCCATGACCTCCTCATGCACCAGAGAAACACCTTAAAGGAGCAGTATGTAGCAAAAATGAGTGCTGCAGTCTGAATAGCGAGTTGGAGCCATACACTGAATATTAAATGGGTTGAATCCCTATTTGATATACAGTCTATGGTCACTCCCCCCCAGACTTGATGAAGCTCGGGCGTGCTGCAGGAACACTGCAGGAGCACAAGACGCTACTGAAATCCCTGCAGCACCTGAAGGCAGCAGGATATGTTGATAAATCCGCAGCCTCTGAGAACTGTCTCACAAGAATGCAGCGCCGTTACGCTCAGCCGTTTACCATGGTTACCGTCATTAAATCACCTGAAAACGACACCAGGCTGATAAATTATGACCACACAGACCTCTACACACATCAGACTGGTCAGCTGCTTGATATTCTGTATTTTTATGGCGGAGACGTCTGATTACCATGGGCTCATCTCTTTTCCAACTTTCTTTTTTATCGTTGAACACATCATGTTCTAAACACTAAACTATGTGACTCTATATGAGGTGGGCCACATTACAATTATTGCTAAAACAGTGTTGGCCCAATCTGATCACCATCAAATCTATGTCTTTATTCTTTATTTTGATCGTTTTTACTTTACGGAGAATCATTCTCATCTGTCTTCGGGTGCAGATTTGTGGTGATGTGTGTTTATGTTGTGATGCTCTGAATCATTCAAACATGTTGGACGTTTCCTGAGGTAAAGCTTTCTGTTTGCTGAGTTGTCCTTATCACATTTAACTGTGACTGGCGCTGCTGTTTCAGAGGTGCGAATTGAGTTGCACAATCTGTGGGCCTCAGACCTACCACCTTGTTGCTTGGCGTTTATTATTCAAATTCCAACTGAAAAAAATACTGAAAACTACAAAATATTGAACTGAAGATGCAATGCATGCTTTTGCACCCTGAACCAGGCCTGCGTCAGACAAATTTAGGGATCAGTTCATGACAATTATTCATAATGAAGTTTGAGATCCACGAAAAATTCATACATTTCCTGGGGGAAATGACAAAACAAGAGAGCACAGAAAGATGGTGTTTAACGGGAGTGTTGGCACATATGGTAAGTTCCTTTAGTTGTTTCTAACTGTCATTTGTCTGTCAATGCAAAGTTAATCCTGTTACCCTGAAAACAAAAGCCCACTGCTCCGAAAACACACACTCCAGACTGTCTCACTGCCTGCCAGACTCCATTAACATATTGCTCAAATTAACTCTTATAATCATTTACTCCTTTTATTAAGATTATTGATGATTTCTTATGACTCATAAACAGACGCTTAGTCATTTGGCAAACATTCTGCATTTATTTAAACTCTAATTCATGTGAAACGGACAAACAAAAACAGTTATTCCAGCCCGGAGCAGAAATTCCAAAAGGACACCGCTACGGTGACCATTTCAGGTGGGCGTGGTATGTGGCTACAGTGGGGGTGGCCTCCAGTATGTATCTTCACTGTCACATGAGAGTCATCATGACATCAAAAGTCAACTGCCATGTCTGTATTGTATGCATCAGTGTGTGAATCATTATCCGTTACACAAAAGTCACTTTATTATATTCATTTCACCAGTGTGGAGCTATCACATCTGTCTGCACGATGCACATGTCAGATCACTTCGTCCCCATGGCCCAGCTATACTTCCCCTTTCCTTGCAACAATTTTATTATTTAAGACAACTATAAGTTGCCTATAAGTAATGCATGTTTGGTGCGGCATTTTTCAGTATTACTGTCACCAAGACAGGTGTCCCCGCCACTTTTGCCTTAATGTCTCGAGTCAAGTTGAATCTCTCAGCACACAGTCTTGTTTTAGCTTGTTCATAATATCTGTTACCACAGCAGGACAAGATTCTGGATTCAGGACAACCGCTCGTAATTCGGGACCTCACTGAATTTTTCAGGATATCTCGTCACCCTAGACGCCGCAGCTGTAGCGATGATGTCAGAGGAGCGAGCATTTCCTTGATCTCTGATGACATATCATGGTCATTTTATGGTTTACCACAGTAAGTATATACGGATTTCTCCTTTAATGCTCTGAATCATCAGGGCTCTCTTTCAAGCCACGCAGATGACAAAAGGTGCTGTACCACTCCTGACATGAAATATTATGGCGGCTGTGAGGGTGAGGAGCGGCAGAGTGTGAGAGACAGCGATCGAGAGAGGCCTGACCTATATAAGAAGGAGGCTGAAATATTTATGGATGTGAGTGTCCTAATTGGCAAGCCACTGGGAGCACTGCAGCCTTCTCCTCCAATCACAGCCTGGGAAGAGGTTAACCCACACACACACACACACCACACACAAACACGCGCATGCACGTGCAGGCGAGCATCGGTGGTCCGAGGGCCAGAGCGCAGCCTCTACCCCACGACCCTGTCATCCCCAGTCTGAGAGACGCCTCTTCAGAAGACTGATCTGCCTTCGCCAAGGCTCCGGCATTGTTACAATCATTACCAGAGCTGTTATCATAACCGTTCTCCCTGGCACATATGGACGGGAACAACCGCTCAGAGCGCTAAGTCAAACACAGCCTAATTGGCTGGGCTTAATCTCCAGCACTGGCACGCACTGCTCGGCTCTGTGAGAGGCCTCAATTACTGTCCCCGCTGATGGAGACGAGGAGACGGACACTTTCTGACTTCTAGTTTCAAACCACTGCAGGCTGCGGCAGGGCGGGGGGAGGAGGAGGCGGCGGGAGGGGAGGGTACCACATCAGGGGTCAGTGGGGACTCTGGAAATTGGGTTGTTTATCAAATACACCAAAGAAATACATTTTACAATCTGTGGTGAGCAACTTCAGTTCCATGATATGTATTACTCATTGACAAAAGTAATTACCAGACCAATGTTGAGTTCAGGCCAAACCTCAGCAGATTTTCTGCAGATTTTAGACGAATAGAGATGCTGCTTGTAAAACCTAGATCCTTAACATGGATCAAATGATCCATGATGTATGTGCATGCATGTAACATGCAGGAAAATAGGGCTTCCCCAAAAGCCACTGTGTAATTTGAACTCAGGTTATTAAGAAGCTTACCAGACATTTATTTATGACTTAATTTGTTTGTATGCTGTGTGTTGTTGGAAGATGAATCATTAATGGTTTTGCTCTCTCTGCTTCACACTGAACCTTACATTTTATGCTGATTGACTTTTCCAACAAATGTTCACTTTGTTTTGAACTGTTGGTAATGAAATAAAGTCTCAAATTCAAAGGTTGAACTAAAATCTACTAAATAATTGGTTTTAATGTATTCTGTGCTCGCTTTTGCTCAAAAACAATCTTTGTCATTTGAAATGAATATTGTCCATCACATTACACAATCACAATTCTGCAGATTTTCATTCTGGATCATCGCTGAAACTGTGAAAAAAAAAAAAACAATAAAAAAAAAATAAATAGTAGATTCCATTGGGGACTCCTGTCTGTCAGTAGAACAGCACAGGCACTTTTAACTACATGTACCACTCTGCTTCACAGGTGATTTAATAACAGTTAATGTTATAACTAATCTAAAACTTTTTATCAATCCATTGGGACAACTAAGCTGTGGAGCTTTACTGCGGTAACATGTTGGCCTAGACAAAGTAGCTTGCAAGCTAACGTTAGTGTGCAGGAAAATATTTGTGTTGCTTGGCAACAGTCCAGTCCAGTGACAGCACTCTTGAGTAAATAAATGAGTAAATAAACAAAGAAATGAATCTGTTACTTGCTACTGAATGCTTGTTACTGTTAACTGATAAATGGAGCTTGTAGAACTGTTGTGCAAAAGCAAACTCACACAAGAGAGAGTGCTGTTGTACTGAATACCAGTACAGCTGTGTTTCGGTTGTTGTCATGAGTTTGCAGGCCCTACACTCTGGGTGCAAATAGCATTGCTAGGCTTTATAAATAGCCACATTGGCTACTGCAGGCTACTGACACCACATCACCACATCACAGCTAGCTTAGCCACAGTGACTGAGCTCATCAGCTCTCCAGAAGTCCTGTTCTTACATTGAATATGTTGGGGTTCACAGACCCTCCAACTCTCAGCAAAACCCAGAATTCCTGAATGCACATTAAGCTTACCAGTGGCTAACATTAGTTAACCAGATAAGAGCACAAAGTTACTGAGTTTCAGTTCTCCTTTTCTATTCTGACCCTGCGTCAGGCTAACATGTTCAGCAGCAGTTTCTCCACAGACCAAACTCATTTCCACCCAGCATCAAACTCCGACTGACACAGTGAACAAGCCAGCACCACACACTGCAACTGGATTTCACATTATAATTCCTTTTTTGTGATCAAATTGAATTCACATGCACTGATCAATAGTACCATACTCCATCACCTTGATAGATTCTCCATTTAATTCACCTATAATTATAATTCCTATCACAACTTGCAATACTTACAAAAGGAATCCATTTACTGCCCAACACTGACGAATAATGAAATGAAATGCACAATTTGTTATGGAATATCAGCAGGCGTGAAGACTTGAATATCCAAACTGAAGTGTCCATAAACTTTTCAATATGGATTTAATCCACCAGCGGATGGTTTCCCCGATGTAGAGCCGCTCTCCAAGAATGTTTCTTTATCAAAGCTGTTTTAACAGATTGCCTCACGAGACGACATCCAAATCAGAATAAGAAAATCCTCCTCATTGGACCAGAGCTGCAAAACTGCAACATTACAGTTATTGTCCCGCCAAAATTAAAACTAAAATCTGCTGAAGTAAAAGCAGATTTGAAGATTTAGTATGAACACAAAAAGTACATGAAAAGGAATTTGAAGTTACAAAAAGGAGAATATTTATAATTGTTTCTACAACTTTCTGTATCCTGTTGCACAAAGGTGGAGCAGAGCTGTAACCGTGGAAACATTTTTACCTTGTCCTACACTGTGACAGTGACCATAGAAACGGCTGCATCATTAGCAGAATGGTAACCATAGCAACATAAACAAATGAAAATTACCATTCTTTTTAACCGGTAGTGAAAAGTGTCGGGTCTGTGAGTGGATTAAAAGTAATATTGAATAAAATCCTCCAGGTTTCTAGTTTTAACTCATGACTGTGGAGTCACAAACAACACCTCAGACACGTTAATCGGCCAATCAGAAGAGAGTATTGAGCTAACGATACTAACAGTGCATCATGAGCTGAGAGTCATTGTTGTGATTTTTAGGATTAGCAGGCAAATGAGTTCGACAAGCATCTCTGTCTTGCTTGCACAAAGGAAAAGAGAGCAGAAATCAATGGGCTGTGTTTACAGGGTACACAGCCGACTGTAACACTGCACGTTATGTTACACACAGCCAAGCAGTAAAAACAGACGAGCTGCTTGGCAGGACTCAGCCTGGCCGGCCTCGTGCTAAAAGCAGGCAGAGACAGCAGTGACACGCGGGCCAAGAGCAGTTACTGGCACCGCGCACCAGTCTGAGACGGAGCAAGAAAGTGGGACAAATCTTAAAAATATTCTGAGGAAATGTCAAGAGAACATAGGGAGAAAAGCCTGGTGTGATTTTTCCTCGTGGTCACTTCTAAGACAAACGCTTGAGCATCAATCTAATGTGCAAAAAAGAAAGACAAGATACTCACGCAAGAAGTACTCAGATGGGTCCGCTTCGTAATCTGTTTCCTCTGGAAAGTGGTCTATCTGTTTACACATCCCTTTGAAGTTTCCTGTTGGGAAAAACAGAAGCAGAGTTCAGGAGAGTTCATACAAGAAGACACCAACAATTTTTAACCTCCAGTTAAGACGCAGCATTGGAGCCACGGGCATCAAACCAGACGAGGGGGAAAATATGATCAAATTAGAACAAGAGGTGACAAAAGTACACGCAACCTTTACTCAAGTAGAAGTACAGATAGATAAAAAAAAGACTCTTTCACAATGTGTTCTTACGTCTTTCGTCTCATGACATTTTTTGCTTTACATTTTCTATTAAAAACAAGGAATAAAAACAGGAAATGCAAAAAAATATATATACACACACACACCCACACGATTGCATGATCTCCTGGCAGGGATAAAAATTATTCTTCAGCACTGGAAAAGTCAGACTTGACCAGAATTTACTGACTTGGTTAAGCTGATGACTGATAATGTTTCCTTTGAATTAATAATAGCTAGCTTAACAGTTTTTTTAACAATGAAAAAGAAAGATTTTTCCCAGGTTTTTATGGTAATGTATATATATCAGTCACACATCAAATGAAAAAAGAAACAAACACTTGAATAATATGAAAAATACAACCATGCAGAATAACGAATCCTTTTTATAATCTTTATTCTACATGGTTGTATTGTTCATATTCAGTTGTTCGTTTTTCTTCATCTGGTGTTTGACTAATCCAACACTGCCAAAATGACAAAAAAAAAGACAACAAACAGCTGATCTGCAAACTTTGTAGTAACTCACAAACTGCTCCAGTGTCTTTAAACATCAGCACAGTTAGTCTCAGACAGTGGATGTGAGCGGACCTTGTTCTCTGGTCCTGTCTCTCACACAGACCAGAAGATGGTCTTCAGAATCAGACCTGAGCTCCCGGCCTCTCCGGCAGCAGGTGGCGGCTTGTAAACAAGAGCAGCGCAGCTGCTATGACCTGGAGCCGCTCCAACTGCTGTGCACAGGGAACCTCATCTCTTAATGCTCATTCATTTGGCCGACACCTCGCCGTCCAGCTACTCCGTCCATCCAGGAAGCAGCGTGCCGGCCTCCCTCTCCCCTCCCTATCACTTCCTCCTGTCTGCTCTCCTCTCAGTGGAAGTTTGGCATTGATGAGGTCACTCAAGGTGGCGTGGCGGGGGAGGCGCCCATAAGGCGGCCATTACGGCGACCTGCTGCTGCAGCGAGGAGGCAGATGCCGGGGCGTTTGATTGGACCAGATTAGCGTTTCATTAACTTCTTCATCTCCTTTCCCTCCAGTGTCCCTCTAATTAGGTGAACAGGTGTTGGTTACCATGGTGCCAGGTGTTGGCGAGGAGGTTTTGGCAGCGAGGCGTGATGGGCACAGCGGGGTGCGGTTATTACTTTGTGAACGGCCCACATGCAGCGGAGAGAGAGGGACCCCCCGGTGATGACCACTCAGACATTAGAGAGAGTGTCACCTGGATAAAAAGAGCCATCAAAGCGTCCTCGATCTGCTCTCCCACCTGCGTACAGGATTTGTGTCGGGTGACCTGCAGGCGGGCAGTCGCCGCCGTCTGTTCAGAGACTCAGTTCAGGATGGATGTGTTTAGATTAGGGAAATGTTTGTTTTGATTGTCTCAATGTCATTTATCAAGTTTCCATCTGGGTATGACACAAATTTTGGCAAAATTTCCAGAAAATCGGTGAAAGAAATGAGAATGTATGTTTCCATCCATTACTGCTGCATCTGCAAACACTTGCAGCTTGTTTTTTGTTTAATTTACAGGAAGTCCACTCAGATTTTTTCATGCATCAATTTAGTGTGTAGGATTTAGTGGCACCCAACTCTGAGCTTATTAAACTCATGAAAAACATAAAAGGCTGTATCTAGAGCCAGTATTTGGTTTGTCTGATCTGGACTACTGTAGAAAAATGGCGCTGCAACATGGTGGACTCCAAGTCCAGGTCCTTGTGAATCATAAACACTGGACCTTTAAAGTGTTCATAACAACAACTGGATGAAAATGCACTTATGGTGAGTTCACAGTACAGAATTATAGCCCTGATTTTACACTTGCTTACAGTTTTTGGAGATTGTAGACAGCACTCACAAATCAGCACTCCTAACCATCTGTATGTGTGAACTGTTCAAAGACGTGATCGGAGAGCTCACCAATGCCTCGCACATGCGAAGATGTTGGCTACAGGTTGCAGAGCCATGCAATAAGTTGCAGCCAATGAGAGCAGACAGAGGCTGGGAGAGCAGGAGTGAAGAAGGAGACAGCAGTGGAGCAGCAGCCAGAAAACCCCAAAGAATTATGAATAAAATGAGCATAAAGGAGCTATAAAGTTTGTCGTCCTCCAGCAGCTACAACAGTAACATGCTGCACACTCAGCTGAGACTCACCACAGGCCCCATCATATGATATTATCATGATACGTCACAATACAATATAATTATGACTTTAAACATTAGATAAAACATGTTGACAGTCTATTCATCTCATTTAAATCGTTTTTAGTATAGCAGGTTAGTCTGTGTCAAGCAGACAAACACACTAACCAGTCCAGCTGGTCGTGACCTCTGCTGACCTTGAGGAAAAGCAATGTATTCAGAAAGTTGTGTAATGTGAACAGTACAATAATCTGACAACTTTAAAAGTCACATAGTGTGACCAAGGCACAGCTTTGGAGGTTAACAGATTACAGTAATGGGATTACAAAATTAGGATACAAAAGGTAAATGAAATCCATTACAGCAACAGGGGAAAAAAAGGTGTAATCAGATTACATACATTTAGTAGAAATGGAGATTATTAGCAGGATTACAATTTTAAAATTCATGTATTCTACCATGAGCAGTGCCCACACATCACACTTCACCAGTCCCACAAAACCTGTGTGGTCTCATATGAAACCAGCTAATTATCATGGCCTCTACTGAAAAAAACACTTCCACTGTGTTGAAATTTCACCATTATTTTGTCTTTAAATCAGAAAAAAGGAACAGCATCATAGCACAGTAAGAGGTCTGACTTCCAGCTGTGAAAATGCAGGGACTCGACATCTGATGTAAATAACATTTACAGATAAGACCAGTTTCACTAAGCTTAGCTGCACAGATCAGCAGCTAACATAGCTACACAGACCAAATGCTAACACAGACAACCATTACAATATTCACATTCACACATAACAAAGAAAAGAATAGCTGAACAAAAAAAAAACAAAAAACCTATCAATGAACATAAAACATTTTCACAGTATTTGGTATTGAGGTAATTAGTAACTGTATTCAAATACATATTTAAAGTAACCCTCCCGATCCTGCCATGGCATGACTGAAATTTGATTCAGGAAACATTTTTAGTGGTTTATCAGGCCAAGTGTGGGAACCTCTGCACGAAAAACTCACTAATCCTCAGTGGACACAATCCAATGTACTGACTATGTGCGTGTGTGTGTGTGTGCGTGTGTGCGTGTGTGTGTGTGTGTGTGTGTGTGTGTGTGTGTTCGCTCCATTCCCCCCACTGTCTCAGCTCTGGTCCATAATCAAAAAACACTTATCGATTTTCATCAACAGGTTCTGTGGCAATTAGTACAAGAGAGAGTGAGAGATAAAGACAGAGAACAGCAGGCAGAAAGACGACGTAATGGGAAGGAGGAGGAGAGATAAATATAGGAAGGGCAGGGAACAGAAAGGTTTTGAAGGACAGAGAGGGAAGATGGAGCGGGAGGTGGAATACATCAAGTTTTAGTGTCACAGTTTAGGCCTCGGTAATTGCTGAGCCATGAAAAAGCCCTCCAGAGTTTAACAGTCCTGCACAGTTTTGAACTTGATGCTCTGATATACGACACAAACCGGAGATCACAACTGGGCTCGTTCCAATCAGGTGGACAGTGATCTCTGTTAACTAGCGCGCAAGCACGAAATCCTCTGCAGCTTTTGGTGGAGACGCTCGGCAGCTAGCTGTAGCACGCCAGCTCTCAGATGTGAGCTGGTGCACATTGTAGGTGTAACCCCGCTGCCTCTTGCAACTACTCCCCCAGGCTGCTGCTGGAAATAACAATATGTTCCTCTTCAACTTGCCTGCTTAAATAAGCTTTAAATAAGTTGCATTTCCAGGAGAGGAGATGCGAGAGGAGGGGGGGACACACTTGTGCCGCCTCTCAGAGCATATTTCACTGAAAGATGACTTGTGTTTACATACGACTACATTGCACGCTCCCAGTGGAGATGTCTGAGCAAACTAGCAGCAGCAGCAATCCACAGAGCACCATGTGTGTATCTTAACAACATTATCAAGTGGGTGTAAGATTTGGTTTGCAGCTGGCCGTCCCATCCGCAGTTGTGCGATTTGTAATAGCAGCTGTGGAGAGTGGCCTATTGGGGGAACCACTTCAATTAGCGTGCTAAAAGATTTATGTGACACTTAACCGCTCCAAACGGTCCTTTTCTTGTAAGACATGTAAACTCAGCAGGCTGGTAAATGTTTTATAATGGCATTTTCATTTCTCAGACCTCCCCACGTGAGTGTGAGCGCAGGGCCGAGGCGTGGAGAGGGCTGCTCGGCCATTAAGAGCTTTGGCAGGGGGACCGCTGTTGAGCGGAGAGGTGTTACCGGAGGCTCAGGTGTGCAGTGGGTCAAAACACTTATCACTCAAAGAGAAACACCTGTATTCGCTGAGCAACACTTGCACCTTCAGCACAGCACGCTGGATTATGCTGGAAGGGCTTTAAAAGTCGCGTGAAAACTGTGACTTGCTTTTGCAGTTTCATATTTTCCAGATTGAAACTGGATAAAGATCCAAAATGTTTTGTTAACTATCAAATTAAGGCAACAAGAATCAGGCTGCAGGATTTAGGGGCTTGGCACCAAAATAAGACTGGAGAGTCTGCAGCCAATGACAATGCTAACATGCAGATGGTCCGTTTTTACCATCTTATGCTGCACTCACATGGATTCAGTGGTGGACTGAGTACTGACAATCTCTACCCATGTACAAATACTTGCATTACTAAAATATGATTCAATTGCAAGCAGTAATACTAATGTTATTTATACAGTGTGACAGCCCTCTTGAGTTCTTTGCTGGGCTGTCTATCCATCACTTCCTGGTTGGGCTGGTTTCACTTCCTCTCTGATTATCACCTGTGCTGCTGCTCCTCAGTTATACAAGCTGTGAGATTTAGTCAGTCTTTCTCTCTTACCCCAAGCACATGGTTTCTTTGGGTTACCTTTGTGTTTATTTCTTTTGTCCACCACACCTCAGTACACTCACAAACACAATACATTACTGATGCTACATTATTTTTAATTCCCTTGTCTGGTTTATATTTTGGTTTAAAAAATACTTTAGTTTAAAAATCATGTGTTGTCCTCTCTACTTTGCATGCGTGCATATAAGCGTATGCGTGTGTAAATAATTAACAATGGAGTTAATAAAAAAGAATTTCCCCCAGTGGGAAACTAATAAAGGGACACTCTTCTTCTTCCTCTTAAAATATACTGATCATTGCCAGTTTACTCTGCGCCAGCATCAGAATTATGTTAACATTAAGGTAGAGTCACACTTTTTTTGTATTATCATATTCATTCAACTTTATTTCAATCTATTTGTCAAATAGTAAAACATTTTGGCTTGCAGGGGGACAAGGACGACCAGGCTGAAAAACTTTTCTGGTACGTGTGTCCTCAAAAGCAAAAAAATATAAAAAATCTAAGAAAAGAGAAAGGTTTTGTTGTTTAATCCTCTAAAGACAAACATTATGTCGTGAAGAATCAACTAACGAGGTGAAACAATGTTTTTCCTGACTCGTAGGGCAGTGAATCAAGCTTATTAGCGTAGCCTTGAATCACTGTTACAGTCTCAAAGGGCTTCAGATAATTTAACACAACAAATGAAAAATGAAACTGTCCAAACTTTAAACCCTCATCCAGAAGAAGGTTTAGGACTGTGTTAAAATCCAGACGGTAACAGCAGCCCGTTCAGCCAGACTCAGTATAAATCAGGTGGTAATAATCTGTAGAACTGTCATTAACCCTCTTTGGAACTGTGTTGCTGTCAGCTTATATACCCATTTTTGATCTCTCACACTCACACAATACTTACTCAGTTATGTTGCAATACTTTTAAAAAGACACAGGACCCTTAAGAAACTAATAGCAGTGTTTTAATTTATCACATGACTCTCTGGAGGATCCTGGATCCATTTTCTGTGGGCTTCAATTGTGCTTCATTTGATAATTAAGTCATGAAAAACTGTTAAAATGCTTCAAATATGCGTCAGATCTATTTTTGACAGATGCCGTGTCAATTAGCACAGAGCAGATTGAACTGGCAGAAAGTCAGACGCAGAAAGGGCAGGTTAATTATCAAAATAAAAGACCCCATGCAGACTCGCGATCACAAAGACAGCCAGAAAAGAAACTATTTAAACACATAGCCTGGTTATCCATGGTAGAGGCACAAAGAGCAAGGAAAGAGGACCTAATCAACAAGATCTGAGCAAGTAAACGTAACCATGCAGACGTGCCATGTTTGGTGTAACCAACTAAACCAACCAACCAACTGAAAGAGGTAAAACACTGGACCTCTTGCATGAATGTTTTTTTACTTTTCTCTTATATATGTTCTTAAACAAAGCGGTAGGATGAAAATAAGAAAATTGTAGGGGGGGTGGCCCTGTAGCTCAGTTGGTAGAGAATCCACTCCACGCCTGCGGCCCTTTGCTGCGTGTCATCCCCTCTCTCTCTACCCCCTTTCCTGTCTGCTCTTCAGCTGCCCTGTCCAATAAAGGCAAAAAGCCCAAATAATCAGAATTTAAAAAAAAAAAACGAATAAAAGAAAATCGTACGGGGGATTCATGAAGTGTGTGCTGAGAGCCAAATCTGTTCTTACTCATGCAGCGTGGTATATTGGATGTATGTGCCAGGAAGTTTGAAATCAGTGCAAATTGCTTTTTCTTCATTTTGCAGCACAAAACAAAAGTCGGTTTTGTGCGTATTGTGCAGACTGTGACACATTTTGTTCTTACCTACAAAGAAGCAAGAAATATGAAAGTACTGATGAATGCCACAAAAGTTCTTAAATTGTTTGCATGCCGTTTAAGATCAAATCTGTGAGTGATTCATGCACGACGCCCAGTGTTTTTCCTGACTTGTGGGGCAGTGAGTCAAGCTTATTAGTGTAGCCTTTAATCACTGTTAAAGTCTCAAAGGGCTTCAGATAATTTAACACAACAAATCATCCAAACTTAAAACCATCATCGAGAGCGAAGTTTAGGACTGTGTTGAAATCCAGACGGTGACTGTAGCCCGCTCAGCCTGACTCAACAGTATAAATCAGGTGGTAATAATCTGTGGAGCCGCCATTCAAAAACGGAACAGGTTATCTGAGATCCCCTCCTAGGAGCGAGCCACCGTCAAACCCCCTCGGACCCTCGTGTGGAAGTGCGCATTTGAGGGTGGTTGGTTTTTCCAGACTTACTCAGTCCAGTCACTGCTGGCCACAGTGCCCCCCCACCCCCAGCAGTGTGAATGAGCTATGGGCTAACCTCATGCCCCCTGCGTCCCCTCCTGTCCTCTGCAGCCATAAAGCACTTCATTACCACAGAGCCTGGAGAGACAGAGAAGCACTCAAGAGTGGAGTGCAGCGGAGAGAAGGGGGTTGTTGTGACAGAAGGGGAGAAGCAGGGGGTTGGTGGGGTGGATGGATGTAGATTTATAGTTGCCCACCACAGCGAGGCTCTGGGTCTGCTCCAGAGGGACCCGGGTTTATCCGGTCAGCATCAAGCACATTTTCTGGCCCCGTTG
Source organism: Lutjanus erythropterus (assembly GCF_056507025.1). Classification (NCBI taxonomy): domain Eukaryota; kingdom Metazoa; phylum Chordata; class Actinopteri; order Lutjaniformes; family Lutjanidae; genus Lutjanus; species Lutjanus erythropterus. The sequence continues at coordinate 5,979,615 of NC_139335.1, forward strand.
GCACGAACACATAACCACGAGAAGCAGCTATTCCTGGGCCAGTGACGTCGTCGCATTGCTCTTTTTATTCGTGTTTTTAAAAAAAGAAGCTTTCCCCGGGCTGATGTTCACATATAGGTGCAGGGTTTTGGAGTGGCTCCAGCTGAGGCAGAGCTCTGCTTAATGTGGAAACGTTCCAAGGTTTAGGTGTTGACTGGTTAAAAGAGGTCTATGATGCAGCTGAGAAGGTTTTTCTAATGCTGTGATGCAGTTGAGAAAGTTTTTCTAATGCTATTGATACCAGCAGCACAGCCCCTGGCTCCTGGTTATTAGACAGCAACAGGAAAAGAAAAACCTCATTTCCTCTGGCCATCTTTCTCAGAGTGGGAGGACAATTTTCTGGCCTGCTGCTGAGGACTTTCTGCAAGTTTTAAGGCAACTACAACCCATTTCTCCCTACCTGACTCTCACCATAGGCAGCACTATTAATGGGGCTTTTCCATCGGCACTTTTGGCCACGTGGAGTCAAACTGCGCTGCGCTGATTTGCAATTCCATTACCGCTTTGATCGCGCTGAGCTGCGTCGAGTTGCGCCCGAGATGGACCTACTCTGCAGTGGGGCCAAAGCGAGCCCAACTCGCCTCCGAGCGGGCTGTGGTGACATCTCGCCAACCACAGCTGACCAGTGACAAGCCTCCCTTCTGTTTTCCTGTTTTTAAATCAGCTAACTTCAAGGTTCAGAGGAAGGACTCCTGCTCTCCAAGACCTTTGACTTCTTGTTAAGTTTGCTGTCATACAAGACTCAGGACCATGATTGTGCAGGATTTGATTATTGGTTATTTTTGTTTTAGCAAAATATAATTTAACCATTTTCCCTCAAATCTAACAAGCAACTTTCTTCTAATTGTGTAACTGCTGCATGATAAATTATTAGAATACATATATTGTACCTCAGCCTCCACAAGAATTAGTGGACCTAATATTAACTGAGTACAACTGCTACAAATTACTCAGTCATTTTTACTTCTTTTTAGGTATTTCTCTCACTTTTATAGGCATTTTTCATCCATACTTAAGTATTCATGACATTAGGCAATCTAATGAGTTACTTTTGCTTCTAACTGAGCAATCTTTCAGTCATGTAACAGTGCTTGAGTACAGATGTTCAGCACCTCTGTTGAAATCTGATCGCTCAGACCACATTCAGAGGTTTGTTGAGCTAATGCTGTCACACACACACACACACACACACACACACACACACACACAGACACACACACACACACACACACACACACACACCTCAACACCACAAAACTGTTATGTTTGACCACTGAATTTTATAACCTCCCCAAGCTGGATGACTCTCACTTAATCTTCATTTTGCCGCCCCACCCCTACATCTCCACCATCACTGTACCCGTGTGATCGAAGTGACCACACAGCAAAGCAAAGAACCACGAGGTACAGTAGGTAGAACAGACAGCCTCTCTGAGATGATTGATGATGTCCTAGCTTGTCCCAGTGGAGTCTCAGTCTTATCCTGTCCAGTCCCAAATAATCGCCTCTCAGTGGGAAACAGAATGATGATAACGGACAACACTGTTGAGCTACAGATTACAAACATGGACATTATGGAAGAATATTGTGCAATTTTCAAATTAACTTTGCATTGCAACTCATCATTAATAAAACACTTGGATGAAATAAAGTTAAGAAAAGTTTTCCTAAACAAACATTTTTGGATAATGATGGGAGCCCCATGCTGCAGTGCTTAATATGCTATAGATCTAAGTTGTCAGTATGCTTCAACTGAAGTGTCTGTCAAATGGTCAAACAGTCTTAACTACTTACTGACAATGATGTCATATCATTACATAGCAACAGCAACAACAAGCAATGGCTGAAAGCTAAAGTAACATTGCTACCAGCTCCACGGTGGAGGAGTTAGCTCCAGAAATAGGAGCAACTACAGTAGTGTGGAATTGGTTAGGGCAGAAGAGATCAGATGTCCGATTAACTACAGTAATATGCAAGACATGCAAGAGGACAACAAAAAGGAGCAGTACAACAAACTAATTTCACCACCTCAAGCAGAAGCACCTGGCTGAGTATGAGGAGAGCCAAAAAAAAAAAAAAGCCAGCAAGGAGAACTCAACAGCTATTTTGAGTTCTAAACCAAAAATACTTTTCAGTATTTTGTCATATCATTGAGAATATCGCTATTGCAGAGATATACTGACTATCATGAGAGCAATACCTCCCACCACAAGTCTAACACTAACTAGTTGCTTTTGAGAATAAACCTGCTTGGTTACAGCAAAGCTACTGTGGTGACCACAGGCAGGGTTGGGTAGTAACAGATTACATGTAATTGGGATTACCTGATCAATAAATAACTATGATCAGATCAGATTACATTTGAAAAACTGTGTGATTGTATTAACATTACACTAACAAGGATTACTTGATTACATATTTTAAAATTTTAAAGTTCTGAAACTTTTTTCATGATAACCAATACTCAATTAGCTCATGAAAAGACATACTGGGTTTCTTTGACAAGTGCTCGAGCAAATAAGGCTATCCATGATTGGTTGGTTGGTCAGAACAGCCTACTTCCCGGGCAAACTTATTGAATTGAAAACAGGAGATGAGTATTTTGAATAAGGTCTCCTCTTGCATCACTAGAGTAAAGTCCTGCATGGGGCTGTGATTAAAAAAAGCAGCAACAAAAACTTACACTAAAGAAACAGCATCCCATCTGTTGAAGAATACACACGATACAAACACAGTGCTGAATATGCAAAATGCATGTATGTGCACTGAAAATGTTTTGCAGTATTTGAAGAGAAAAAAGAATATTTGCTAACTTCTTTTTGAGGCTGCATCCATTTTAAGTATAAGATGTGATATTTTCAATGTCTAATTTTGAAGAAGGTCAAAAGTATTCAGATTATATCATACTTGTTTGTTATTTAATGGATTACATTACTAACTACAAAAAGTGCCCTGTAATTTGCATTCAGTGCTGACTACTCCCCAAGCCTTGTCACTGGAGCTCCTCATGCTGCCCAGATTATAAATGTGTCCGATCTAGCACACCCCAGATACATGAATAACAGTCCTATCTCTGCACATTGTGTTCACATTGTCTATCATCACGTTGAACATATCTGCAGGTAGAGGAAGAGGAGGACTGGACGAATCCTTCCTGCATGCCCGAGGAGAGACAGACATCCTGGTCGGGCCTGCTGCCCACACACCAAACCCTCAAACAGTGATCAAACAGGATCACAGCTGCCACAGCGCTGCAGACAGAGACAAAGGTTTGATGAGACACAAACACGGAGGAGGTGCATGATGGGATGGGGAGAGTGGAGTGAGGCAGGGGGGAGGGGTGGGGGGGGTTTCAGGAGGTCAGGAGGACTCTCGACTGAGTAGGAGGTGCCGTTTAAAAGAGAAAGAGTTAGAGAGAGATTCAAGCCCACTTCTGATTCGTCAGTGGGCGGCATTCTCAAAAACTTTCCAGGCAGCCATTGAGTGCGTCAGCAACCACAAACCCCCCTCCCCTATACCCTCCTCCTCCTCCCACATCCATCCTCGGTCCCTACGGCAGCCGTTGCCATGTGGACATCGGAACCGTTCGCTTCGGTTGCCATGGTTATAGCTATCCGGGCCCCTACTATGGGAGGATGACATGGACGAAGCCGGTGAGGTGTCTTTAACCCCTGGACACACAGCGGCTTCAGTGACACAGCATGCAGCATTAGTCAGCTGCTGTTAGCAGTACCAGCACAGCAGCCTGCGAGCTAGCGTTAGCTTCACACAGCAACCTGCAGATGCAGTCAGGTATGCCCGCGTCCTTTAGGGTCAAACATAAGCACCGAACAGCCAATGGAAAGAGATATATTGCATGCATGGGTCATTAAACCGCACAAATGAACACAAATGGCCTCCTCTGGTCTGGTGTTAGGACGTTGCAGCATTCTCGTGTGCATGCATGTAGAGCTATGTGCATACAAATCCCCTGTGGATGAAAAGGTAATGGGTTCATGCATGTTACCCACTGACACCTTCTCCCCTCTAATGAACAGCCGCCCTAGCAGCAGTGACAAGAGCCCTAATCGCCTTATTCATCTTCATAATCACACCTTATTCATCCTTATAATCACTATATTCATCTTGGTAATGACCCCGCTAAGGCAGGGAGGCCCATACACACCGTGTCTCCGCCGTCATACACTCACACACACAACACAGATGTAGCGAGGCATCTGGGGCTCTGAAAACATGCTGTTTTCATGTCAGCACCGGAGCCGAACTGTTGTGTGACGACTTAAAGACACAGTGAAATGACAGTTAGAGCATCTGTAGCTTCAATAACGTGACGCGTTTCAAATTGGAGCAGAATATGCGGACAGGGTATAATTTCGGGAGGCATCTGATCAAAACGTTCTGGGAATTTGAAAATGGACGTGACTTAGCAGTTCAGGCCTGGATGCAGCCTGCTATGAAGGCCTCTTTGCCTCCACTCACATCCTCCTCACACATGTTAGTGGTTACAGAGGTGGAGGAAGAGGAAACTAGACCAGAGCCACTCCCTTTTTAAAGGTAAACTTTTCTACAAAAAGAGATGAGAGTCTTATTTGACATCCTAAGTCCATCCAAACACACCTCCAATTGCAGATGTTCCCATAGCATTTCCTGACACAGATTCTCATACCTGAACTTTGTGTATCAGCTGATACAAGTACCAATACCAATAAAAAATAAATAAATAAAAAAAAATGGATGGTTTAATCTCCCCTTGCCCATGATAAATTGTTGGAATGGCATTCTGGATCCTGTGTTTAAATGTGCACCACATCAAATGTTCTGTGAGCCAATGCCACCAAAAACAACATAGGTTTTTCATTTACACATATGCTTATTATAATTTCTTTACAGTTGTATACTTCTAACTCTGTATGGATGTGATATGATTGTTAGTTTAAAAAAGTTTTTAAAAATTAGTGTACGGGACGCTGCAGGAAGTAGCTAGCTCCTGTTTCAGGGATATGTCATCAGTGATCTAAAATAAAAGTCCTACTTTAATTGAATATCAGGCTACTTTTTTTTATTGTGGGTCTATATAATTTTTCAGCACGTAAAATTATTCTAAGGGACATACAAGATGGGGTCCCTAGTATATTTTCTGTCTTGTAAAAGGTCCTTGGCTGCAAAAGAAATTGAGAATCTCTGTAATAGTTAACATTATATTGGATTGGTGTACATACTTGTGTACTCGCGATACCCAAATTACCCAATTTAATTGCACTAGAGCTGGACATTTGTTGTGTTGTGCAGTTTGACATTCATTGTTTTTGATCACTTTTATCAAATATCTGACCCATATGTTGGTATTTGTTTTATTATGGATTTATAACAATGTGAAAATAGTTAGAGCCTACTATTACTGATCAGTTTTTCATGACATGGGCTTATTATTGTGTAACAAGTTTTAATCCAAATTAAATTATCAATAAAAAATACTAAATATTGTATAGTTGGGTGTCAAGTTTAAAACGCTCACACTAATGTGCTGTTGCAACACAAAGCAAACTGATCGATAACTGATACTGATAGCTAGAGCAGAACCCAAAAGTTCTGCTTTCTGGTTTATCAGATCTCTGTATGATGAGAGAGGTTAGCTGGTTTCTCCAAATCACATTTGATTGGACATAATTTATGAATACGCCCCCGAGTGCAGGATGAGTCATCGAAAATACTTCAGCGTTTTACAGGAAGAGGGATTTAGATATGTGAATAATCAAAAATGCTTTTCAAAAATATAGATGTGACATGTAACACAAGAGCAGAAGAATTAAAGCAGGGGCATGGTTTCAAGTGCTTGAGAACAATATTTTTATTTTAAATATTCGTGACTAAGTAAGCAACAAAGTAAAACACCAAGCTTCATCAGGACTGTGATCAGATTGACAGTGATAGAATAATCTACTGACTGTCATCACATCCTGATTCAAAAATTGCTTGATCCCGATTGGTGCATGAAATTAGGTGAGATCCCCATTTTCTAACTCGGCTTCAAAAAACAGAGAAAGTTGCACTTTATTTTACAGTACAGCTCTTTATTAAACAAAGCATATTATTTATAGTTTTTGCCTAATGTTGTCTTATTAGTACACTGTTAAATGAAGTGCAACCAAACAGAACTACAGAAATCTCTCATGTGAAATACTAAAAACAGTTCTAACTTTGGCAGAAAATCATGCAGGATCCCATCACTCATAGCAAGAAGAAGATAAAATATGTTTTCAGGGCCTCTGAGTATTTTTATTTCACTGTGTCTTCACTAAAAGAAAACCACGGAGCAAAAAGAACACAGTATTAGCTGCTTTGCAAATAAAGATGCATCTTGCAGGCTGTGGAGAAGTTGGCAGGTATGTAGCACAGCAGCTGTAGCTGTAGGTGATGTGGGAGGCAGACTAATGGAGGCAGCAAGGTGCCGTCAGGTTTCAGCTCGTTGGAGGATGACTGACAGATGTTAGACAGTCATTTGACCTCCCACGGCTCGGCTCCGTGCGCTTTTCCAACAAAGCCGTTCCTGTGTTGCCTTGAACGCTGGGATGTCCGCCGTTTTCTGCCGTGAGACGTGGAGTGCGCCGCAGTCCGTCTGCGAGCTGAGAGCTGCTGCAGCGGCCTGTGGCTGCACCGTATGGGTCTGTTTACTCCTGAGACGGTGTGCTGATGGGAAAGAAAGAGGAAAGAAGGAGGAGATCGCCTGTGATCCACTACCGAAGGAGCAGCAAACCTGCGGGGAGGCCAGACCCTCTCTGTCATATTCACTTCACCCCACTGCTTTCTCGACTCCTCTCTTCAAATTACTCTTTATTTATAGTCTCCTGTCTTTATACTCTGTTTAAACCTTTTCCACTAAAGGAGCATTATGTGTAGTTATTGTCACAGATTCTGCTTGTGTCTCCACTGTACTCGCCTGGCGACTTCCTGAACCTGCATTGCTGAGGAAGTGGTGCTAAATCCAAGCTGCAGGCAGGGCTGTGACGAAAACCGCTTTAAGACTGTAGTCATGTGATGCCTACCATGCCACTGAGCTCATTTTCATAATCACTGCACATTTTATTTTGAAGGGGTTTGCGCAGTGCATTTAAGTTGCACAGCCTCTGATTGTTTGACACGCCAGCAACACGGCCTGTGATTGGTTGACACTCACCCTAACAGTTTTTCTAACAACATGCAAACAACAACAACTGTTTTCAACACAGAAAAACTGATAAACAATCACATAAGAGATTCACTGCATCTCCAAAAAGGCACTGCAATTTAAGGCTGAATTATAAAGCTTCTCAATGGATACAACATTGTAAAAGTACAATGCTCAGCTTATTTTAGGGTTAATTGCCTTTAATTTTCCAGCAGTTGGGAAACAACAGACAAGACTTTCCTTGGTTTTGAGAAGCTGCAATGTTTATTAACTGACACATTAACCTGAACTGTACATTTACAGCCAGACTTAGTGCTGCTGAGTGTAAATTTCAGTGTCCTGATTCAGAATATCAGACCTGTGTGTTTTGCTGCCTTGCTATTTATTCAAGAGATCGACAGCATCAGTCGATTCAGCCATGTTGCTTCATGTCCAGGTTACAAAGCACTCATGCAGCTGTAATACTTTGACAGGTGACGTCATTATCGAGCGACAAAGTCATCAAAGAGAGGAGTGTTTGGGTTCATGACTTAGATCATGATATTTTCCTAAATCTAATCAAGTAGTTTTGTAACCTGCAACAGTTTCACCACATTAACCATGTGTTTATTACTGTTACCCTTATGGCAAAGGTCACATGACAAAGGTCACCTGATTTTGTCCTTTCCTTAATGACCAAAAATCATAAGTCATGTCCTCTCTGCTCCTCTGTGAAGCGTCAGGATGTTGCAAACTGTTCATGTCTTACGGTCGCCTCCTCTCTGCTCTTCTGTGAGGCGTCAGGATGTTATAAACACTTTGTGCCTTTACATTCGCCTCCTCTCTGCTCCTCTGTGAGGTGTCAGGATGTTATAAACAAAGACAAGATGAGCAGCGTCACCCTCAGCTCAGGAGATGTCAGAGGGAGTGGGAGGGATTTCTGCTGCCTGTGGTCCATCTGTGTGTCTCCGTCGAGACGTGTGGACACACTGGGACAGGCGAGGTCACCGAGCGGGGCAGGAACCGCGATGAAGGGTAGGATGAGATTTCACAGATCCAGGAACAGGGAACCAGTGAGTCACCGGTGTCACTGCGGAGTGCGTCACAGCCTTCTGGTCAGACGGAGCGAGAGCTGTCCAGTTCTCAGAAGAGTCCCTCAGCAGCAGCAGCACCCACAGAGAGAGGCATTCCCAGAACGCCAGCCAAGTAAACACCTCGCGCTAATAACAGCAATCGCAAAAGCAACACCTCACCTACGCCAATCACAATCATGTAATCAGCTCCACAGGGGGAAACTGGTTTCATCTATTTGTGATCCAGCGCTCCAAGACTTAAGAAACATGTTCAACTTCATTTAAAGACAGATGTTTGGACACTCCTAGAAATAATGGTTCCAAAAGGGTTCTTCCTGAAGGACTGAGGTTCTATCCAGAATCAAATGCTTAGAAGTAAATGTTTGTCAGTGGTTCTTTATAAGACTCAGGCTTCAATTAAGAACCCTTGAAAAAAAGAGTTCTTCAAAGATTGATGAAATCTTTTGTCAAGGGTTCTTTGTACCATAATATCAAAAGGGTTCTCAGAAGACCCTGTGGATGGGTTCTAGATGAAATCATTAACATATATAAGAGCTTTTGGTAGAACCCCCAGAGTATGTTCTTCTCAGCACTCTTAGGAGGCGGAGATGGTCTGGAGATAGAACCCAGAGAGAGTGTTCTGGGTGGTTTTTGTAATTCTTTGTAAGACTAGGGGTTCCATTAAGAACCCTTTTCATCCAAAGAATCCTTGAAAATTCAGTTGATTTGAATTGAATCTTTGAAAGAAAGTTCTTCAAGTATTGTTGAAATTGTTTTTCAAGAGTTCATCAAGGTTTTTTTGTACCACAATTTACCACACTTTAGGTTGGGTTCAAGATAGAACTCTCTGCAAGATGGACGTAGTTTTACTGCAGGCGAAGTAAAATGAGTCAAAGAGGAACTGACTCCAGTTTAAGACTTGACTGAGAAAACTGTCCGAGTCAGTGAAGAGAAAGACAATCAACTAGATGTTGGTGAGTAAGAGCTTATCAGCGCTGAGAAATGGAAAATAAATGCTGCTTTATTTTCATCAACACTGACCAGCGACACTAACTGCCAAACCTGGTGTAAAATTATGAAAATTCAACGTCTGAATAAAAATCAGGATGCTAAGGCAGAGTTTGAACTGACTCATCCGCTGGGTGACGTCAAACAAAATCACAAATTATAATGGGACCGCAGAGAAATGTCAATTAAAACAACTGATCTTAATGTCTGTTGTCCTGTTACTGTCTGCTGTGTCATCGCATCAGATTCTCACATCAGCCAATGAAACTCAAAACTCAAAATCAAACTTTGCTACGAGACCCAGCAGGATCCTGTGTACCATGCTCCTGCAGTGCTTATTTTATGTACTGTGTTGCTTTGTGGCATCTTTTGTCATGACCACGGCCGTTACCTCCCCGGTGTTTTCCTCGGTTTCCCCCCTTCTCCTGTCTGTCTTTGTGTGTTTGTGTTGTGGGTGTGGTCTTCCCTCCCTGGTCTCCTGCCTCCTCCCCGCTCTGCTCACACACCTGGCAGCACTCAGCTCATCTACACACCCAGTCTGTACACCTGAGATCCATCCATCAATCAGCCCTGCCGTATAAAGTACCTGTGCGTCACTCCAGTCCTCTGCAGTTCAGTGTTGTGCTTCAGGTCCTTGAATGTTAGGTTCTGATTTACTATTTGCTTGTGTGATTTCCTGGAAATCTAAACCTGCTCTCGTTGCACTTGTATAAAACATCTACATCTGCCTGCCCACTTCTAAACCATCTTCCCCCATCCACAAATTCGCTCCCCTCTGCCTTCGCCTCCAGGATTCCCCCCTTGTCCATCCTCATCCCGCAACAATAAAACCCTTTTCTTAATCGTCATCATCTGTGATACAGCCTAAAATGCTGGTATTGGTACTGGCAAGTACATGAGTCAATACAACAGTTGGATACCACATAATTTAAACACAGCTTCCCAAGGATGGTGAAGTCCTGTTCTGTGGAATTAATTTTCTATGTGAATTTTTTTTAATAAGGTTTAGTCTGAGCCAACCTTTTCCGATAAATGATAGCAATCATTTTATCACATTGTATGTACATATAAATGGTATAATAATAATAATAATAATAATAATAATAATAATAATAATAATAATAATAATAGTAATACCTGACTTTTCTTTGTTTTTAAATTGTCTTTTAATATTCCCATTGGCTGCTTTACTCCCTAAATATTGGCACTGGTTATTGAAAAACTTAAACCACTAAAAGGAGCCTTAAGGGGCCACAGAGAGTTGATGAGACAATACTAAAGGGGCAACTTGGGGTCTCTAAAAACTTTTGGTTCAGGTGAGGATAAAAGACAGAGAGCTTAAGTACTGTGTGTATTTGACCGGGCAGGAGGCAGAGCTAAGACAAGAGCTAAACTAACCATCAGGTGTACTCGCCATGCCACTGTAGGACCTAAAGCGTCCTCTCTGCAGGACTGAGCTGAGTCCTGCCTGCAGCACAGCGCCGCACTCCAACAAACCTCCACCTAATCCCTCAGACCTGAATTAATGGACCGGCGTGAACTTAAAAGCTTCGTCCAGCAGAGTCCACAGCAACATGCTAACAGCCTGGGAAACACCATTTACACAAGGAGCAGGTCATGATCCTTACATACCTTACATTACACACAAAAAGTTTATATTACACAGTTTTAAGTGCAATTGTCACAACTGTTTCACATCACAACTATAACTATTGCATGTCTACAAAAGGTAGTATCACACCCAAAACATTTCATTCATGCTTCAAAACCTAGTCATTGTGCCATTAAATTGGCCAGATCCCCCAAAACGAAAAGTTATTTTGTCAGCGTGTGAGCGGCACTGCTCAAAATGTTTAGATGTTTTCTTCACCAAGACCGTCGACCAGGAAGTGTTTTTAAATACAAATCTCTGTTTTGTTTTACACTTCATTGACATTGGCTGCTGATGTACTATACAAGAATGCCAGTTTTGTCAAGCTGAATGTTAATGTGCATCACACTGAGCTTTTTACATTCAGATTTCATCAGAGGGTAAAAGTTTACAGGGAAATGTCAATACTGTAGTATGCAGAAAAAGGATACACATTTATGTGTATACAGTAAATTTATTTGTGTAGCAATGTGTTACATGTACTGTAAACAGAAAATCCTCCTTTGCCTACATTTTAATATCTGAATGGATCATTTTGCATGTGATGGCTCAAAGCATGAGCCTGTGCAAGTGGTTATTGTGCAAACTGTTTACAACTGTACTTAATTTTTTGCACACATGCTCAAAAACTCATGTGGCTCATGTCTTCCACCTTAACTCCTGTCACACACTGTAACAGACTTGTGATGTTGCGATGTTCTTGTTGTTCATACCTTGTTCTGAATTTATTTTTGTGTACAGACTGTGAAAACAGGTTTCGAATGAATCTGAATGTGATCAGACAGTTTTCTAAGCTGTGTTTATTAGCTGATGTCGGATCAGATTCACGCCTCGGCTTTCACACTAAAACTACATTTTCAACAGTTGCGTTGACCGCCACATAAAATTCAACTGAAAGCCAGGACTCTGACGTATCCGTGTTCTGTAGTCTGAGTTGTGAGTTCTGTCGCTCAAACTGTATTTAAAACAATTCAGCCTCAACTAATTGGATCTGGAGATGTGAGTTTTGTGGAACATTGAGAGCACGTAAGGACACCGACTACAGGAGACGTTATAAATAAGTAAATGTTTACGTGCATCCTCGGTTCAGGATGTAGCATGCAAGGAAAAACTCTCAGAAGGTTGTTGTAAGTGTATTTCATGTTCGGGCCTCTGAACAAACTCCTTTCAAACAAAACAGCAATCAATATCTTTCTTTTCTCTGTCTGTGTCTGACTTCAGCCCCTTCCCTTTTATCATTCGAGGTTAGCTAAAGCTAATCAGATAGCTTTCAGCTCGTTGTCAAACTTAGTGTTGCATAGAAACACAGGTGATGTAATGCTCCTTGTGCGAGTGTTGAGCTGCTGCTTTCTGTGTTAGCAGCTGGAGCAGGAGAACAAAGCGTCCTTTAAACTTTCTCACCTCGGGTTTATATCCACAGCCTGGAAAACATCACACTCAATTCAGTTCACTTTAATAAACTGGCAGCAGCAGCACTGAGGTATCTGTGCACCGGATTGTTCACCTCTCTGTGCTGGCGATGATGAAGTTGTAGCTGATGCTCATTCGCTGTGATGAAACCCTAAATGATTTGACCCCGCCGCTGGCCTTTTACTATGATTTACATCATACAGCATGGAGGAGAGCTAACGGTATCAGCGCAAAATCTGCACAGTGAGCACAGCGGGACAGCGGCCGGGCGTCATAAATTCCCTCTTAAAACAGCTGCACATTGATCTTATGAATGTGCCGCACTCTTATTTAAATCAACTGGATCCCCAAACGCCATTAATAACAGTGGGAACACTTGAGGACAGATCTGAGAGGAGGGGGGGCGGGGGTTTACTTTTACTGGCGACTATAAAAGATCACAAATCAAAGGCAGTCAATGCAGCTGTTTCACTAGATTATAACGATTACTGTATGAGCTGTGAGACACACACTGAGACAGAGGGATGATAGAGAGAGCTGCAAGAATACAGCAGAAAGGAGAGAGAGAGGGAGAGAAAGAGATGAACCATTTACTGTAAGGTTTTATCTTTAACTGGTGATATTATTATCATGTCATTTACTGTTTTTTAAGTTATTTTCTTGCTTTGACAATATTATTTTACAACTTTTCAACCATTAAAGCACATTAAACTGTAATAAACAGACTGTGGTTTATACATATATGTAGTATTGAGCCCCTTTTTACACAGTGTTACATATCACACCTAACAAATTTTTACATTGGTTAAAATACTGGATTAAATACTTGATTCTGATTGGTCAATTACAGCATTCTAAGGTCTGTTATTTCTGTACAGAAGGCTGTTGTTACGAAGGACAGGCTGATGCTGTGTGACAAATTATTGACCTTTTTTGGTACATAACCACGTAACAAGCAGGATAATGTTCAGTGAGCAGGTCACTATTGCAAAATAAAGACGTAAAATCATTTTAAAATGAATATTTTGTGTTAAATAAAGGTGTGCCTTTATTTTGGTAAGTAAGCATGTAATAAGCAGATTATTACTGTGAAATGTAAAGCATTTTCTCTTACTTAAGCTAGCAGTAATGACAGTCACCTGCTAACTGTAATGTAAACAAACTTGACAGCGTAACCAACCTTGCATGAAGGTGATGACGATAATCTCCTTACGAGAACATCCATAAGAGCATCTTCTGTTCTATTAATTTATTAATTTTGGTGATTTGTCAAGTCGAAGTTATCGTCAGTTGAAATGTTGATGATCTGTACGCTTGTGTAACATGTTAACTGTGTGTTCTGTGTTGAAATGATCAGGAGTACAGGCCTGTGGTGCAGGCTGACTCACTCCTGTGTTTGCTGGGTGTTGGGGGTCCTGATCGCCCTCCCAGCCTGTTAAATGCACTTCAGCACTGCTCTCAGCAACACACACACACACGCACACACACACACACACACACACACACATTCTACCCAAATATGCTGCGTATTCAGCCACCCGCCTACTCTTCCCTTCACCATCTCACATCACACTGGCATGAAAACCACCATATGCACACAAGTTTTCTCTTTAGCTGTATACTATTTATAAAGAAAATCTCTCTCTCTCTCCTTTGTTCTGTGTGTTGTGCTGTTTTTACATGATCATCCAACACTCACTGTAATATCACAAAGTGCTGCAGACCTGTACTCTGAACTCATTATTAAGGGTTAGATCACAAATATCAAACAGCAGGCTGATGTTGGCCTTTTATTACATAACAGTCATCATGATCTACCTCTAATGTGAAGGATATAATGCTGCTTGATAAAAATACAGGCAGAAATGAAATGTAACTTAGTACATGTACTGTACTTGAGTACAAATTTGAGATACTACTTACTTTCACGCCACTTTATACTTCTACTCCACAACATTTCAGAGGGAAATATTATACTTTTTACTGCACTACATTTATTTTACAGCTTTTGTTACTTTACAAATCAAGGTTTTTGCACACAAAACATATAAAGATACACAAGTAGCCTACAGCTTAAACTAGAGATCTTCAGAGTGGGAGGCAGGAGGCTTCAAACCGACACATTCTCATCCGTTCTCATCACATACAAACAATTTGTCACCACCCCTCGGCCCAATTTTACTGAGAGGTGCACATTCGACCCGGGTGGTAACAGTCCACTAAGTAGTAGCACACATAAAACAACATAAAATACCAATATTTTTTATATTTTGGCAAATTAGCATCATTAAATGTTGCCAAATTAGCAGCTCCTGTTTTCAATGTATCCATGGATGTGTAGACAACTATCACTGAAATACTTTGATGCTGAAGAAAACTTAAAAACGTGATGATTCTCAGGAAAGTTCTGGAGTTATCTGTCTTGTAAGTGAATTGCTGCACACAGCATCACTCTGTAGCAAGGGGTTAAAGAAGAATATTTGTCCACTAAAACTGAGAGTCTTCACTTTTTAGAACAGTGTTTGACAGAAAGCTTGATCAACTTTTAACATGCGACTAATGCTGTGAAAGGGTGACGGTTTGGTTAAGTTTAGGCACTACAACTGCATGGTTAGGTTGAGGATAAGTAGGATAAGTGTTTGGGGTTACCATGACTACTTACATCAACTACTAGAACTAGAAATTTCTATGTACATAGGTGTGAGACCAAATATACAAATTATAGGAAAACATGATGAGTTTATTCTGTATGCCTTCATACTTGACATGCATTTAAAAAAAACTGATTTCATTTGGTAGGTGTGTGTGGGCTGAGACAGTCACGGAACTTGCCGAAGCATGCGCTGCCATGTCCTGCAAAACCACATCCATCCAGGTGAAACAAAAGTTTTCAGAGTCTTGTCTCATCTGCACGCAACATTGGACTTTCGATGTATGCATTACATGCTGTTTGCAAGTTTTAAAGGTAGGACTCGTACAAAATCTCCAAGTTGTTCATAAACGCACCAGAAAGATAGTTGATTGTTCTGTCTCCTTTTAGAGATGTCAAATACCAACATTTTTGGGTTGATAAAGTGTCCCGAGCACAGCAAAATAAGAGCAGATTAGAGAGACTGGGTGGAAATTTCAGATCAATCCCTGAACTATAAACACACACAGCAGTGATACAGTATGGTGGTAGTGCTGTACATAATGCTCAGCCAGGCCTCAGCCAACAGCAGTACCAACAGAGTATCAGATTATACCTACAGAGCATCCAAAGCCAAATCATTTCACCTGATACCTGGATATCACCACACAACATTATGATGTCTGTGGCTGCTGTTGATACTGACCCGCCATTGACGTCAGAGTTGGATAACACAGTTCTATTTAAGAGAATAAAAATGTATATACAGCAGCAAAAAAAGTTCACAAAGTTCCTCTTTTGAAGCAATGTCAAGGGCTGGAAATGTACATCTGAGCATCAATCCATCCATCCAGCATGAATATTAGAGCCATAATCATATTCTGAGAGAGGGGGAGTGAGAGAGACTTTTTTTTTTTTACAGTTGGCTACATTTACAGTGATTATGATTCACTCTTATGTTCATATGTCAGGTTTTCTTTGCAGTGCAAACAGGATGTTTTGTATCCCATCTCTCGCTAATAACACATGGACTGATAAGTCATCATCATCCGGAAAAGGCTCAGTTACACCACATCCTCCAAGAGAGGTCCAGTCGCCCGCTGCCAACTCCTCGAGAGATGGAGAAATAAATGGTAACAGTGTGATCGACGGTCTTATGCAAGATCTTTAAAGATCAAGAATGAGCTCGCTGTCCTTTTATGGGCTCAGGGGTGGAAGAGAAACACAAATCTGTTAGTCACAACAAGTCGGAATGACTTCAGCGCCTGGAACAAAACAATGGCCCAATGAGCAATCACATCATGATTTACTGCAGCGTCAAAGTTCAATTTGGCTGCAGCTCCTGGTGGTCGAACATCACGTGACTGACTGACCTGGTGTGTCATGCATCTTTCACTGTGAGAAACTTAACTTATTTAAGTGTGAAGTTTTCATCAAGAAGGTACTCATGTAACCTCTAATGTCCAAATATCAGTTTCAAAGTCTTCAAGGTTCACAAACATGTCGCTCTAAAAAGTAATTCAGGGGACTTATTGCCACCACTCAGTTTAATGCAAGATTGCAACAAATTCAAATTTATTAATTTAGATAAACCTTTTAGGTTGTAGACATTATTTTGATGAGTTGAGTTGACATAATAATGTTGGTAATTGCATTAACTTCACATCGTTTTAAAGTTCAACTCAAATTTCTGTTTTCATTAATTTAGAACTAAATTGAAGTTTTAGTAACTTCATGAAACTGGCTTAATTTTTCTCCACCTTGAGTTCAGGATTTCAAGTCCATTCCCCAACTCACTAATCATGTTTTACACCATTAGGACTACATGCTAGAAGACCTGAAGAAGATCTTTTTGGGGCAACTTAATGGTGCAGCAATGCACAATGAAACAACCCAGTTGCAATAAACTAAGGCTGCACGATTTCATAAAAATTTGTGGGTAGTATGTTTAGGCTGTGGTGGTGAGGGCTGCAGGGGATGCTGCAAAAAAACCGAAGTGGCATGTGGTGGAAAAATTGAAACGGTCAACTTCTAGAGAAACGCAACCCGATGTCACACTATGGAGGCCAGTTGTGTAAGGTGGTGATCAGAATGCTCCATAGTCAGCCTGAAATATCACTGAAACTGGGCGCTATCAAGGGAGAGTTCATGGACCAAAGCTGTGTCCTCGCTTTAGTTTATTTCTTGTGTTCTGCTTGGACACCTGGATCTGGCTGCAGTTCATGCTGCAAAACAGCAACACCGACAAGCTTCTTTTGGTTTGTGTCCATTTGTTTGAGACAGCGCAAGAGATAGTTTGTGTGCAGCGGTGGTCATGGAAGGTAGAGACCGAATTAGCAGAGTGGTCAGAGATAAATGACAGAGACAGGCTAGCTGTTTCCCCCTTTTCCAGACTTTATGCTAAGCTAAGCTAACTCGGCAAGAAAATTAATAATAATTTCGTGCTCTTCCCACAAATGGTCACCTTCCAGGCTAATTGCTCTTCTCCTCAGTCCGATTTCATTACCTCGAGCTCACAAGGAAGCCTGCGAGGTCTTCCTTGTCTCTGTGCTCTCTTTGCTTTAGCCTGGTCCCTGAAATCCCTCTCCTCCCAGCATACGGTATTAATCTTAACACCCTCGCTCTCCTCTCTTTTGTGCAATGCCCTCATCTCCTTTTCTGTTTTTTTTCTCCTCTGAAAAGCGTCAGATAAAAGATCACTCCCACCACCACTGTGCCTGTATTACTGTGTGTGTGAGTGTAAGTGTGTGTGTATGTGTGTGTGAGAGAGAGAGAGAGAGAGAGAGGCCTTTCCTTGGTCAAACAAAGTACTTGTTGTTTTGAGTGGAGTGAGAACTGGCAGATGGGGAACATGCTTCTTTTTTAAACGCAAACCTAAGTTTAGTTCTAGGTCTAGAAAGGTTCTATGTCTGTAAATTTTTAGCTCACTTTTTGTACAATGAAAACTTGCAAGTGACCTATCCTGCCCTCTCCTCAGCAAAAAAGTCAGCAACATGCAGGCGACACTAAATTTTAACTTAAATAACCTCAAAATATGTTCCAAAATAAAATAAAATAAAGTAAAATCATTATTTATATTTTGCAATTAAAAAAGCAACCAGTGTGACACTAAATTCAGCGCCAAATTTGATATAATTTAAATGCAAAAACTGTGATATCAATAATGTGTATGTGAGACGTGTCTGTTCATGTCCAGATAATGATTTAAACAGAAGTTTGACTGAATTTAAATAATTCCATCAGCGTCGTCTTGTTCCTGAAAACTGCAGACCTCAGCAACACTTGAGCAGTTTGGTAGATAAGGTTATTGGGGAGAGATAACAAAGTCTTAGCACAAAGACAAACGCACTGAGAGGCATAAAAGCCAAACTCCGAGCAGCAATTTCCAATAAAGGTGAAGTGAGGTAAATGCAGTTACGTCCGGGTGGTGATGAATATGACGGCAGGAGTCCGGGCCGCTGGGGGGAAATAAGCCTGTGTGAGAGAGTGACTAATGCTGGTTTACTGTAAACACAATATCTCATGCCCACATTACAAATCTTGTGCCGTCTTGGATACTATTGGATGTCTCTCAAGTGGAAACATTACTCAGTTTACAAATTCACATGATTCCTAGGGCTTCGGACAGGCTGATCAATATTTGTGATCGTGAACCTCTCTCTCTCTCTCTCTGAGCCAAAGAGTCTGATGTCATCAAAACGTGCTGCCTGGAGCTGCTCCATCGACAGCGAACGGCACCCTGACTTTGTGGGTATTTGAGCTTTTCCTCCAAAGCTGAGCTCCATTTTAAAAGCGGGAGAGATAACGGTTAGGAATCAGAAAATGCGTGCTCACGCTGTCAAAGTCACCTTTCCCATCTCTGCCAATTACAGTAAGTTCTCTGAGGTGCAATACTGTAACTCAGCCCGGCATCACACATCAGCAGGAGAGACAAATTCCAGCACTGTGAGACAGCTGCTTTATGCCCAGGATTACAAATTGAATTGTCTGAGGCAGTATAATATATCTGAACACTAAAATGCAGAGTTATTCACTTTTATTTTATGAAGTCTCAAACCTTATTTTAAAATATACCAAATACTGTGTCATAAAGTGGAAGTGCTTTGGAAAAACAAAAATGAATAGTGACTGCTGAACGTCAGCAACACACTTGGTTCACCCTGATATTCTTACCCTAACCCTGACCAATCGCTCTTCATGCTTAAACCGAACCAACCCAACCAACGAAGGTTTTATTAATTATAAAAGAAACAAAAAGACAGAGACAAGCTTCACGAGAAATATGACAGACCGACTTATCTTCCCTTCCTTCTCTACAGAATAACCCCCTGACTACAACAGACCAATATCCAATATAGAGAAGGTCCATCTTGAGCAGATGCAAGAGGATAAAAGCTGTAAAAAGTGGCATGGTTTGACTCGGCGCATCCAAAGTGTTGATACCTACTGTATTGCCTTTATGTTTTCAACAGCATTAACCAACTAAACTAAAACATTCACATTATATATTTTTGCCCCATGCGACCTTGCAGCAGATTGTTCATGTAAAGAATATTCATGAAAGTAAATAACCACTGTTGTCTGTGCACAGAATGTGGGGAAAGCCAACGTATAGAAATCAATTTCATCTGTCATTGTTGGAATGTGCAAAGGTGTTCACGAAAGAGCTGGGTCTTCAGTCTTCTCTTAAAGACTGAGAGGGACTGAGAGGGACTCTGTTGTGGCGGTTGAATCAGGCATCTATCATTAGCAGAGCGCAGTGGGCAGAGGGAGCGTAGACCTGGATGAGGAAGTTCAGGTGTCAGGGTTCTGAATTTGATGCGGACAGCGACTGGGAGTCAGTGGAGCGATCTGAACAGCAGGGGGACGTGTGCTGTTTTTGGCTGATTGAAAACCAGACGTGCACATTCTGGATCATCTGTAGAGGTCTGCATGCGGGGAGGCCTGCCAGTAAGGAGCTGCGTCATAGTGCTCCAGATCTTTCTGGTGTTGTACAAATCTTGTTTCAGCTCAGGACAATATATGCTGGAGTCATGTTAATGTTGGTGGAACTTTACAAATCGCCACTGTATTGCAGTAGGTGCCTCACCATCCATTGCCTGGTGGGAATCTGCACTCTATGGAGTGATCTTTTCTAGTAAATAGCCATGTTAACAGCTCGTCTTTTCAGAATAAGCACAAAAATTGGAATACTGTGTGCATGTAAATACAGTCTCCTGCAGTCGTCCCTTTAATGCTGCCAAAACTCGCCAGCTCACAGCTTTGGTGGTTTAGTTTCAACACTCTTCATATAGTCGGGGTGTGTGGTCCCAAACTCCCTAAATTCTTAACGTCTCGAGAAATCGCTCTTAATACCTTTCTGTAGCTTTCTAAACGCCCCACTCTCTGGCGCCCCCACTCAGCCCCCCCCCCCCCGCCTCCTCCTTTGGACTGCCCAAGGCAGAATGATTAATTTGTGGCTATTGATTTCTCTTCCTGAGCTGAAAGTATGTGAGAGGGAGGGAGGGAGAGGGGTGAGGTAGCGTGAGAGAGGGTCAAAGAAGCAAAGGGGTGAGGAGGGAGAGACTTGGAGCGAGGAGAAAGAGAGAGGAGGAGTGGAGTGAAGTGGGTTGGGGTGGGGTGGGGTGGGGGGGGATACATCCAGTATTCAGTGTAGTGCTTCTCTGCAGTTCTTTTTTTCTAATCTTTAATGTAGGAAAAAAAAGCCAATGGTTGCAGTCTGGATGCGTCAAACCACCTCCCCTCAGTCTCTCCCTCCCTCCCTCCCTCTCTCTCTCTCTCTCTCTCTCTCTCTCTCTCTCTCTCTCTCTCTCTCTCTCCCTCTCCCTCTCTCTCTCTCTCCCTCTCGGTGGCGATTGGCAATTCACCGAGTGTCCACATGTCATCTCTTGCCCTGCTGCAGCGGCGAGCAGCGCGGCATGCTGGGAGGAGGAAAAAAAAGGGGGGAGTTTAAGGGACGGCAGCAAGGGAGGGCAGGCAAGATGGCTAGATGGATGGAGGCATGTTTTCATCCATTTCCCCGTTTCATTACATGTATGTAAATGCTGCTGGGTATGTATGCGCACATGTGTGAGTGTGTGCTCACAACCCACCCACCCTTGTTTCCCCCCTCTTCCTCCTCCTCCTCCTCCTCTCACGGCCTCATATAAGACAAACATTGTCTTGAACACAGTTTTCTCCGCGCCAATTCCTCACTGCCTCTTTTGATTCCTCTTCCCATCCTTCCCTGTGTCTTTCTCCTCAGTTAAATCCCCATGTAGCTGCTCAGAAAATTTTATATTATGGCCTCTGAAAAAAAAAGGGAAGAAGGTCGGGTTAGAGGAGCTGAGAAGCCGTGTGATCGGCACTTAATTCTATTGGGTAATCGTTTTAATTAAGCCTGTATGTGGTTAGCGTTTGCAGTGACGAGCCTGTCTCTCTGCGTACTACAAGCACATTTCTGACAGATGACGTTTGGAGACGAGTATGACCTACATTTGCTGTTTGAGAATCACACTCTCTCACACACACACACACACACACAGCTCATCTGAATCCATATAGTTAATGAGAGAAATGAAATATGAACAGTGATCAGCAAAATGTCCATTTTGTCAAGTGACCTTTCAAGGGCATACATGCAGCAGCGGTAACAGTCGGTGAAATTATTGCATATGCAACATGACGGCTGAATCAAAGGGGTGGAAACAAAGAAATCAGAGGCGAGGGGAAAAAATCCTCAAGATGAAGAGAGTCACTAAACAAGGTCACGACTTTTGCTTCATTTTGCAAAGCCGGTTATCACTAACAGTACCACCAATTACATTCCAGCCCACAGGGTTCAACAAGAAGGATTGCTGCTTGCCTGGGGCAAGTTAGATGTCATGTTGGGCAAGTAAATCTGGCAACTCACTTGCCTGACCAGGCAAATGAATTAAACTTTTAAACTATGTTAATAATTGATTAATGGTTTAATTATCTTTTCTTGTAGTACTGGCAAAAAAATGCTGTTTTCAGGCTCTGATTTATAGATTTATTTTTGACATGTTGCAGCCCTGGACTAAACATGGCAATTAACTTCTGTCTTTGTTGTTATTAGATAAACACTAATAAAAAATGTATAAAAGTGCAATTAAAAACTGACTTAAATCAAGTGAAAAAAAACATTCACACTGAACCCTGGCCTACAATCTAATTATTTGTGCTGAAATCTATTGAAAGCTACTGTGTATGTATGATGAAAGCTAGAACACCATGTAGTATCATTGTTGTTAGTATTATTCCCATCAGGGGATCATGCAATTGGTTCCAAGTGTGTGTCGAGCTATTCTCACACACCACTGGGATGATCAACCCCCAATTTTTTGTGCAAATTTCTGAGTGTATGCTGAAGGACTTCTGTGATTCACAGTTTTAGAAAAAAAAAAAAAAGGAAAAACGTTGAAAAGCGCTCTGCACCTTTAGGGGAATTTTACAAACGCAAATTTGGACTCAAGGCTGACCTCTCAAAAGACAGTTTAGGCCATAACTCAAAAAAATATGACAAAATTACACACATATCTGACAGGATAAAATGATGAGGTGATGACATTTCACATCCAAAATGTCAGCTGCTCAGCTCTCTGTCAGTCCTCTGTCCTCCTCTGTAAAAGTGAAGACGGCATATTTCTCAGTGATTAGTTCCATTTTAGTTTCTCTGGTTAGTTTCTCTCCTGTGTCAGCTTTGTTTTACTTGTTAATGTTCACTTCCAGCTAAAAGGCACTGTGTTAAGTTACTGCTGATGAAAACCCAACATTTCTGACCTAATTTCGAAGCTTTGAGATTACAAAATAACAGGGGACTTTTATTGTGAAGAATTTATAGAGAATAAAATGTTTATCCACCACTCAGACACTCGACTGAAGACAAGTGCTTATCTCTTAAATCCACGGCTTCAAGCAGGTAAAGACTCCGCTGTGCTGGACCGAAACACACCGTGTATGGATCGAAAAGGGGCAAAAGCATTGCAGAAGTTACGGATGAAGGTGACGAGCCTTCGTTGTCTCAGCCGAAAAGGGGAAAAAAATTGTCATGTCCATCACTGCCGATCAGAGCCGGAGCGGTTAAATACCTCTGCAGAGTCACTGGATCTGGGAATGAATGCTGATTGCACCCTTCCCCACTGAAGACAAAAACATATTAGTGGGAGTTTGTGGGGGTTTTGTCCACCGTTAAAGGGGGTGAGCATAAGGAACTAAAGAGTGTTATATTAACACTGATTTTGAAAGATTTCAAATGATCCTATATGTTCAACCCCTGCTTTCTGCTCATTTCCGAACAATCTCTTCAGACTGCTCTGCTAATTCTCACCATTTCAGTGTCTCAGCTGAAACTGGCATGGCGCCATCAAAAGCAGAGATGATTATATTTTGTCCAGTGATCAATGCAGACATGTGCATTGGGAGGAGAAGCCCCGTAGTCTCTTATATCGACTTTATTTCAATTCCCAGACACGCGGCCTTGAATGCTAGTTACGTTCTGACTTTGTGGCCGAGCTGCCCCGGAGCGAGTGGTATGAGGAACACTGTGGGTAAATAAAAGATTCATTTTCACAACTTGTTCATACAGTCATCCTAAAGACAGGCACAGCGCAGGCCCTTACCGTGGTGATGTCACGGCATGACACATTAAACACACACACACACAAACACAGGCTGATTACAGACACACAACTGTGAGGCTCAGGAAAACGTCACTCACTGCCACTGAGAGGAGAGAAAGAAACACAAATGTGCAGCTCACGTCTGCAAGACATCTGCAGTCACTTCCAGGTGAAAATATCTTCATGCATGTGTGTGCATGTGTGTGTTTTTCACCCGGAGCTGCCTGTGTGCATGCTGCTATGATCATGAGAGACTCCCTGTCCTGGAAAGCGATCTGAGGGAGCAAAGGGAAGCCACGCTGCTCCTCATTAAAAATTCATCCTGTTCCTTACTGCTCACAGAAGCACAGAGACATGAAGGTGAGCTCTCACATACATGCCTGCACACACACACACATACACACACACACACACACACACACACACACACACACACACACACACACATACACAGGGCAGAAAAGAGGGGGAGGAGAGAAGCAGCATGCTCTCCTGGAAATTACATCCTCCTCCTCAGTGGACTTAGCAACACCTTATCCTCGCCTACATCAGGATGTAGCGACGATAACGCCGGCAACTTCATTTTGGCAAATTCCCTGATTCGCCCTGATCTGCAGATTAACGCGGCATTGTCTTTTTATCCCAGTGAAAATCAGCAGCATCGTCAGCAGTTCGGCCTATTCTTTGTCTAAGCGTTAGAGTCACAGTACGTACCTGCACAGACATGAATAATCGAGTGTCAGCCTTTCCCAGACACCAGGTTTACATCATTTCCTGTAGGAAGCCTATTAAATCATCATCCTTCAGGTTAAACACCCAACTCACTCTATCAAGCTGCTCCGGCTGACATGTGAGTGATAGAACAAACAGCGTCTAAATCAATTTAAGTTAGGTCACATTCAACATTTGCTAAAATTAAATTGTGACTGGTCATGCAGTTCAGTTCAAAGCAAAATGAACTGAACCAAAACCTCTGCTGTGCTCACATGAACTCCGTGACGTCTTTTCCTCCTTCATACACTCTCATGTTTTGGATCGAAGTGGTTTTCAGCCGTCTCATTTGACAGATACAATCTCATTACAACTGTTTGTTTTCCCAACAGCACCATTTGCTGTGACAGTGGGGTCTGCCAGCCCTGTCGACTGCAGTAAATAGTCACTCTGGAGTGCAGTAAACATGACCATCTGAGCAGCGTCACACTGACAGGCAGCTCTGACGTCCTCACAGACAGACAGGCGGGCACAAAGGCCAGTTTGGTGCCTCCAGGGCTTCGCCATCAACATGGCTGCCAAAGGACACACCGTACCTCTGAAGACACCAACCCTTCTTCATTATTTTCATGTTTTTTTATGTGATGAAAATCAGTTTGGAGAGTGGATCAAATGAAATCAATTTGAATATCTTGGTGAAAGTAAGATAAAGGAAAAATTACAGTTGTCAGGGCATGAAACCAAACCAAAAACCAAACAAAAAAATCTTTAAATCAGAAAATTTTAACCTTAAAAACAAAAGTCATATGGAATCAGTTTGGAATTAGGTTAATTAAAGATGGAGGCCACAAGTGAGGAGGAGTAAAACACAACCTGTTACTGTCTCTGCAGTGCAAAAAAATCAATCCCATCAGATCAACAGTCTGTCTGAAATTACAACACTGTCCAGGGTCTTTGCGTTGTTGCACAGAAAACAAATCAATCATATCGGAAGTCAAATATGAAAGACATCTGATATCTAACTACACTAAAGTCTTGAAATACAGACACACACCTGTGCTTCCCTGAGCCATCTGATCCAGATCACCTTCATCCTCTCCTACCGGCTGTTGAGTGTTACTGTAGGAGGACATCATCATGTCTGCTTCCCTCCTCCTCGCCCTCTATATCTGCCCTGCGTGCTCACTTCTCCATCTGTCACGCTCAGGCTCTGCCCTGCTGGCGTTACCTCCAGCTGTCCTCCTCTGTCCTCCACCCGGCCCCAGGCGGCGACCCACAGCTCGGCTGAAGGTTCCTGCAGCCGAGCTGTGGCCCCCCAGCCTTGGTCCAGGCCTGAGACTTTGCTGTCAGCTGGCTCTCCCACTAGGTGCTAAGAGGGCTTTGGAGAGGTGGGAACATCTCTGTCTCCTCTCTGCAGCTCTGTTTGTTTGTTTATTAGCAGAAGACAACTGGTAACAAGTCCATTATGAGAACATGTAACAGCCACAATCATCTGAGTATTCACTCCATACCAAAATTATATGTTAAAGGAGAAATCTGTGATAAATTTACTGTAAATGAGTCTGATTATGAGTCCTAAGAAATTATTAATAATCTTTCAGAAGGAAAAGGAAAAGAGGGTGCCTTAGAGTTTTTTGAGTACATCAAAAAATATTTGACAAACTCAACAGCAGTGTGTCTTTACGGAAACATTGTTCTTTACCATTTTCATTGGAACTGTTTCTTTTGCAGAAAAATGGAAGAAATATTATAAATCCAAACATTTGGATGAAAAGACACACAGATGTAATCCTTACAGACTTGATATATCAATTATTCAATCATTACTGCTATCATTATTATTACGCTGTTAGCATTAGCATCATTATCAGCAGGCAGTCGTACATTTAGCTGAGGTAAAGCCACCAAACAGACTCTAACTCTGCTCCCGCTCCTTCCCCCAACTCTGAGATGATGCAGTGTGTTTGGGCTGCGTTCTGACACAAAGCAAATACGGTGTAATAGATTGCAAATGAACTGCGCCACGGACACCACCAATTAATCAAAAGGCAGATTGTCGTGCTTTCTCCGTGCCATTGCAGAAAAAAAAAAAAAAGGAGTGAATCGCACCTCCTTAAAATGAATGGATTGTATCTGCAGTTAATTATCATTTACTACATGGTCTCTTTGGGATGTTTCCACAGCTTAAGGATACGGCCGGTGAAGTGGAACGGAGAGGAGCTCTGCGGCGATGGAATCAGAGATTGGCCTGCTGGTAATTACACTTTCATTGTAAGAGGATCAATTCTATGTAATCAGACTGCAATCTCGCTGAAAATTGAGTGGTTATTCAAACCACTTTAACATGGAAACTTTACATTTTCAAAGGAGCAACATTTGCTTGACAAACAGTAGCTGAGAGCAAATACAAAAAAGCAGTTGGGGGGTCTGATGACGCTGGATGCAGACGCACATTGTCACCACTTTTGATCTTGACCTCTGACCTCTGAGCATTTTAGGAGCTTGAAAAGTGTTGGTTGTTGGTTTTTCTTAATATTGACTGATTTTCAGATTATTTTCTCAATCAATAAATGAATCTTTTTCGTTGTAAAATCTCAGAAAAATGTAAATATTTTAATATATCAGTTTCAGGCTATATGTAATATAAACTGAATATGTTTGAAAAATTACTTAAATTGTTGGTAAATTATCAAAATAGGTAGCTAATATAATTGAATATTTGACCAATATTTTCTGTCCTATATATCGCTATAAAAGCGCCAAATCTTAAGTTAATGCATTTGTATACAACAGAAAAATTAATCTCTACAAAAGATTTCAGTCAATAATGACTTCCTAAATACTGTAATACAAACATGTAATTTTAAAACTGTCATATGTACAAAAATGGCAACATTGTATTTTTTAATTAGTCCATATGATATTTTTTTAAAGTATGTTTTATTTGCAATGCCATGGAGAAGTACTACACTACCCAATCCTGAAGTGTAACAGCGACATCTCTGATTGGTGGAGCTCACTGTTACCATGGAGATGTTTACAGTACAGGCCAGCTCCTCCAGGATTTCACGGGCCTTTTTTCAGGATCGCTGCGACCTAAAATGCCTGATTTCATGGCAGCTTTTCTAGAAAACTGCGATGCATGTTGCGATGTTTTCTGGCATTTTTTAAGTGAAATTGCAGGACCAAGAGGAAATTGCAATAAAAAGTAGCATTTAATAAAAATGCACCCCGTTCTGAGTGTTCTCAGCAACCTTACCAAAAAAGGCTCAAGATTACAAAATTAACAAAACAAAATCTAACAAAATCTGCTTTATTTATAGATGAAAAAGTGGGGGATGGAAACAAAATCTTTTTGGAGCTCAGACTCTGTTAAAACAGCACAAAATAATTTTTAAAAGTCCACAGGACATTGATAAATGTCAATTACAATGACAAACCTTGTTTCCTCTTCAGTACCTGTGACAAAATAAAACAATATGAATTCAAAAAAAGAAAAAATAATAAAACACTGAGTTGGTTCATGGAGACGTTTGTGTGGAGGACGCGCAGGCAGCTACGATGATTGGTCAAATTTGTACAAAAGTTACAGAGTTTGGACAAAATTGCAAGCTCATGCAGAATTCACAGGGACAGGCTGAATTTGCACAAATTGTTGCGATTGCAACTGAAAGGTTCTGCAGCATCAATGGTAAGAGTAAATGGGAAATTCACTTATGGAACTGAACCTGTTGCAAAAGACTGTTGACTGTTGCATTCTATAGTTGAAATTCTGCCGAAATTTGACAAAACACAGCTAAGTATGCAGCATGTGTGTTTGACCCTGTTGCTAAACTGCTTTTAACTGTCACTCTCTGGTTGAGACAGAGCCACCGGTCAAGCAAACAAATGTTGTGTGTTTGATACTGAAAACATTGATTTTTGGTGGCGTGTTTCTTAAAGCTTTGCACGTCTTCGAACTGCATTTTGTCCTGTTCCACGATCCTGTTTCAAAGATACTTACGTTGAGTTAAAGGAGCAAGATGACACAGAAACGCTGGTGTTGGCAGGCAGTCAGCAGTCCTCGCCTATCGTGGCCTGGTGCCACACAGCACAGTATGCTTACACAAAGACTAACCAGGGTATGTTTTGTATTGATTTGTTCTCTGGTCATGTAGGATAAAGATAGACCCCACCCAACAGCACCAACTGCAGCTAAAAATAACACGCGTAAATCAAGGCCACACACACACAAACACACACGCAGTGATGTGTCGGGGGGTCAGAGGGGATGATTATTATGTAGTAACTGAAACGCTGCTCCTCCTTTGACGCATGTCGCATCTTTAATGCTTGTTCTTTTATTTTTATTTTTTTCTAATTTATAGCCCCGGCTGTATGGGAGGTGGGGGGGGGGGTAGTCATTTATGGGAGAGTGCCACCGAAGTTTACAGCCCCTCTCCCATCGACCAAAGCCATCTGAGCCATTAATCATACACTAAACCTATTACCATGCCATCACACCCGTCTACTGTCCATCTCATTTCAGAGACTCGGTCAGGACGGACGAACGCCGCTTCACAAGACATGACTATTAATATAAAACCGGGGAATCATAATGGTGTCTCTCCTTCCAAGTGTGTACTTCAAACCTCCATTGTCCTCTCAAGTTTGATATAATTCAGGAAAATAATGATTTTTTTTTTCTTTTTTTAGTTGAGGGTATAAAATGATCCACATGTCAATTGCTAATACTATTAATGAACGAATGCATTTGGGCATTCTTCTTCAACAATCCAGTTTTTCTGGCTTTGTAAGGAGTAATGTAATATAAATGCAATATAAGGATAATGATGTAATATAATTTATTCTTACATAATTTCATCAATTTCCATAATATAAAAATCACTGCATGATCCAAATCCCATTCATTTTCAAGATGATGACAAGATTTAATTGAATTACTGTGTTTGTTGGCTGCACAAAAAAATCCCACAGTGGTCATTTTAAACCTACATCAGTCTTTACTTTGAGTCCACTGTAAACAGTACATGTACCAGGATGTGAATCAAGATTAAAAAAAATATAATGTTATTACTATTATTACTTATTTTAAGCCATGCTTGCAACATGGCTCTAGGATGAACAATGTTGTTCTGTCCAGACTAACATATCCCGAAAACTATTGGATTGACTGCCATGAAATTTTACACAGACAGAACAGTGGAACAATTAAAGCAGGGGCACACAATAAATAGGTTTATTTCTCTTTTATGTAATGACTTGTGTCTTGTTTAATAAGAAAAGATACAGAGAATTTAAAGGGAAAGGTTTTCAAACACACAATATCTAAGTTATACTACTAAGGATCTCTCTGATATCAAAACAATTAAAAAAAACAGCTGTCCATATATGCATCTAATTGGGAATATATTCAGGGCACACAGTCTCCACGCTCATATTTTGGTTCATGTATGTGCAGCCACACAAGTGCATGGCTTTTTAAAGTCGAGTACTGTGTTTAAAATTTATAATAATGATGTAATGTTTTACTCTTACGCTTATTCTGAAACCATTGTAAGCAGTAAATGTACCGAGAAAATGTGAATCAACATGAAAATACAGATATCATTACTATCATTGTCCATTTACAACTTTTCACAGCTGTCTAGCCCCTTCATCAGGGACCACACTGGGACCGTAACACCTCATATTTTTCATTGCTGTTGCTGGCCCATACCGTAGATACTAGTGCACCCTTGGGCTGCACAATATGATTTTTTTTTTTTTAAATGCCACATTGTGATTATTTTGACTCAAATTGTAATGGCAAAATGTGATATGATTAGTGGGAATGATAATTTTTTTTGGTTCTGTGATTTGGATATTGCACTTGATCATATTCCAATTTTGATAATATTGCGATTAGTTGTGCAGCCCAGCTTATATCAGATGCACCCCAGTCATTTTGTTCTGGCCAGTTTTTCACACCAAGTGTGAGGCAGATTTAAAATGGCTGCCTCATACTAAGATCAGTTGAATAACTGAAAAATAATGAAACAACATTAAAAACAACCGTTGAAATCACAATCACAGTGTAGAAATGTAACATACCTCAGGCCTGTTTAGGTTCGACAACAGTGCTGTTATGGTGTAGCACAATAAACAGACCTGAGGCTGCACTCGAACACAATCAATGAACTCTGCACTGATACCCGGGTACCAGAGTCTGTTGATGCACATCGCTGTAACTGAAGAATTATAACAAATGGCAACACAACCGAAGGCCACAGTCCTGCACTGTTCTTCGACTGTCTCCAGCCTCAGCCTAATCCGGTAATGTCTGGCCTGTAATTTGGCCTTAGTGGGCAATAGAGAGGGCAAGGTGGAGACCAATAAAACAGTTGTGTTCGGCAGTGACTGTCTGCAGTCTCAGCGGAGCTCCAATGAAAGGCAGGCGAGGGCAAAATGAATCCCATCCATCGCCGGCTGCAGGGCAGGGTGACAGTGCAGTGCAATAGAGCTCGGTCACTTTACAGAAGCTGCTATCAGCTGAGGGGAGAGGCAGCCCAGAGTAGCGATACCATCCTGACAGAGGAGGGAAGGCTCAGTTTATGTGCTTCAACAAGTGGCTGCGAGGCCCTGAATACACTTTTCCATCCACGCTGCTCTCAACTTGTGACTAACTGTAATCCGGCCCATGCAGCTGTGTGTACAGTGGATCGGTGTCATAATACAGTGTAATGCCACTTTAGGGCCGAGACATTAGCCTGGGTGGGCATACTCCAGCTGGGTAATCCTTATCTGATTGGACTATGAGACTAATCCCGCTCCTCACTGCCGCTCCGCTCTGCTATCTGCTTTTATCTCAGGCCTGCCTCTCATCCTGCCTCTCTGCTGTACACACACACACACACACACACACACACACACAAGACACAAACATCACCATTCAGACATGTTTAAGTACACAAAAGCACGTATGCACACACACACACAATATACTCCCACATGTGTTTTCCAATGCATGAATGTACACTACATTGATGCTCCCACGCTCTTATACATTAAATCATGAGGCAGTATGTGTGAACTGTGATCTGTGGTGATTGACAGGAGCTGTGGGAGGCCATACTGAAGTGGTAGCCATTTTAGCTAAAAAAGGAAAACACGATTTTCTAAATAATCGCTGTTGGGTGAAGAACACTTCAGTGTATGATGGTGCATGTGAAAAGAAAGAAAAGAGTTCTCATGGCTACGACTCAAAATTAAAGGCAATAAAGTATAGTGTTTGGTTGATATGGACAAAGCAAATATTCTTCCTCCAGTTGATAGGCAGGCATCTCTACACAGCGCTCAGCACTGGGAAAAGGTCTGACTCCACACATAACCACTCTGAAAAAGGCAATCCTGCCAGAAAGTTGTGATGTTGCAATCACAACTATTAATGCCAATTCAACCAATCCCAATGAATTCTGCACAGCTTTGCAAGTTTGTCCAGTCACAGCAACCTTTTCTGCAAATTTGACAAATTGTTGTTATTTCTCACGAGTTCCACCAATCATAACAGCCCCCCATGCATGCATGTATGTCTCAATGAACTGACTCAGAAATTTATTTACTATTTTTTATTATTATTTTGTCATTGGTACTGAAAAAAACACAAGGTTTGTTATTGTTCAAAAGCTTTTACTGCTTTGTTAATACCTCCCAGGTAAACTTCTTCACTTACAAATAAAGCATATTTTGTAGTAATTTTTGCAATCCTAAGCATTTGGGAAGGTTACTTAAAACACTCAGGACAGAGTGCAGTTTTATTATTCCTGCAAAAAAAAAGTTCCCTTTGATTTGTAATGAATTATACAAAAAACACTTCCTCGTAACAACGCCTGAAAACATCACAACATGCATCACATTTTTTTTTAGAAAAGCTGTCATGGAATCAGGCATTTTAGGCCACAACAATCCCCCCAAAAAAGCCCTCATCTTGGGCAATGCGAAGCCCAGGATGCAGCAGTGGTGCCGTAGAGACACTCATGTCTCTATAGCAACATCATCAGGTCAAAATTTTAGCTTGGTTTATGACCAAATACCTGACAAAGTAATGACACTCCCAGCAGCCTCAGCTTTGCATCTAGTGCTAATTATTTATTAGCATCCTAACAGACTAAACTAAGATGGTAAACTTACTTGCAAAACATCAGCATGTTAGCATTGTCACTGTTAACATTTTAGCATGCAGATGTTAGCATTCAGCTCAAAGCATTAATGTACAGAACAGCTTCACAGAGCTGCTAGCATGGCTGTTGACTTGTTTAAGTGTAAATGCAGAAAATGAGCTGTTCTATTTACTGTTCTACCAGAGTTACTACAGGAAACTGTGATGGGTATTTTTCATACTTTTCTAACATTTTACAGATTAAATTATTAATCAAGAAAAAAATGAACAGCACATTAAAAAAAGGTAAAGGGCAACTTTACTGTCACATATACATTTATACAATGTACTGTGAGATTTAGCCTCTGCATTTAATCCATCCTAGTGTTAGGAGCAGTGGGGGACTTAGCATACATGTTAAGCCCTCAAATAATAAAAAAAATAAATTATTGCAAAATAGGTATCAGCAATGCAGGAAATTGCATGGAACATACTGCAGTTCAGGTCTTTTTGATTTTAGAGATATAAGAACTAGCACATTGACTTATGAACCACCATGGCCCCCCTCCTTCATCCACCATTTCTCTCCCACGCCTCCTCCTCGACTCTCTCTCTGTGGAGCCTGAGGGCGGCGCTGTAATGAAGATGAATGTCTCAGATTAGCACCAAACACGGAGCGCTACACCTGGCTGAGAGCACAGAGGGGCACAGCGGCTCCACTTAAAGACGTCCCAGATAGGACGGAGGAGCCGCGGCCTCCAGGGCCCAATTCATCAGCAACACACATGTTTACTGTGTGCACAGCTCATGCCTCAGCAGCTGAACCGCGCTCTGCACCCACACTGTCTGCAGACACATCTGTCTGTGCAACCACAATCACTGAACTTTTTATACTGTCTCAAGACTGTAAGTCTGACCTGCACACTTACAAAAAACTTTACAATATTAACAGCAGACCGCCAATATGTGCAGATTTTACCTCCAAACACTGAAATAGACTTCTACACACACAATGGTTTGCACGCAGCTCTTGCACTAAACTTAATTAGCATTGTAGCGTAGTGAATCGGCATCTGAGCCATTGACATATGAAGATGGACGCCGCAGCTCCACTTCCTCCCACTGTACAAATCTGTGCTGCAGTGATCGGGGTTGGAACCATGTATTCCTGCCTACATGGCTGGCTGAGTCAATCGCGAGCAGACCGCAGCTGTCAATCCTGATGTGAAATCCCCTTCTTACAGCATCAAATAACTAATTAAAACCAGACCAATCAGAAAAATTAACACTCGAGCAAACATCAGCCTGATAAGAACCACCAAAAATGCCAGAAACCATCTTTTGGAAATAATTTATTTGACATGTATTTCATTTTTTAGTTTGGCCCACATCCTATCTATTAATAATGAGGAAGCAGGATATGTGACCTATACTGCAGCCAGCCACCAGGGGACACTCAAGATGCTTTTGCTGCACTTTTGGGGAGCTCTCACCTTCTCTAATTTTTTAAAATCATTAAAAATTATGCTGATGTTGTTGTGAACGATATGATATGGTACAATAAGGAGGAAAATGCTGCATGTTAGAGCCAAACTGTGGTACTTATAGTTATAGTACACTAAAACTTTATACTTATAGTATATGATGCTTTGCTGTCGATTAAACTAGCCGACAGTCCAATGCTTATTTTGGATAAATAATCATCAGTAATGTGGATATAATGACTGTGGGCAAAGGCGAAGACAGCGAGAACAGTTTGGTAAGTTCAGAAAATTACATCACTTTACTGTAATGCAGCCTTTAAAACTAGAAAAAGACAGCACTTTTGTCAAATCACGATATAACTATATCATATATATATTTGACTTCATTTCGTTCCCCCCTACACAAACACACACTTCTGAAACCAAACCTACGCTCTTCCAGATACACAATCCTTTCTTCTAGCGGGAGTGAGATTATTTTTCTCTGTGTTTCTCTGACAAGCGGTGAGTGAAGCAGAGGTCGAGGTGTTGAAGCAGCACCCAGTGTGGGTATTCCCATTTTGCTTTTTCACAGGTTCTCCTCTCCAGTAGCTGGTTATACAAACACAAACCGTCGCCCACCTGTGTCCACTCTGTGAGCAGGATGTGTGGGCCCGCGCTGCCAAACACACAGTCTGTGTTCTCTGCTGCGATAAGGACACAGCGACTACTTCGACCATTTGCAGCCTCAGTCGCTGCCTGATCGCCAGCATGACTTCATTTAAGAAGAGCTGGGGGAAAGATGAATACTAGTCATCTTGGCACTTTGAATTAATTGCGCTGAGCTGCAAACTGAAGCCTAATTAACATCTGAAATGTTAAACTTGATATCACTGCTCCTGATTATCTGTGCTGAAACAAGGCTGGGTTTGCAGCCTGCTTATCTCTGCCTCTCTCCAGCTGCATCCGCTCTGTACTATTTCTCAAATTCCCCCCGATTTTTGGTTTAAAATGTGCAAACTACCTATAATTAAATGTACTCGCTTTTTAAGACCCAATTTCCTGAGCAGGAAGTCATTTGAATTAGAATTGAAATGAATCTGACCCCGGTAAGTAAATACACTGGCCCCCTTTTTCCACTCCCTTGCCTCCTCTGGGCCGGGGATCATTCATGAATCACAAATGACAACTCTGGGTTTATTTCCTGCCATTTTGATCTCGCATTCAAAGGGAGAAGCTCATTGTGCCGATACAAAAGCAACATACACACGCACCGAGCCAAGAGTGTGATGTTCTGATCTCGTCTTGACTCGGCGCCGTTTTGTTTGCCAATTAAATAATGGCCTGGCAGGGATAAAGGCCAGTCACTGTCACAATTACACTCCAACTGTGATTAATCCTATGTGCATTAAGGTAATCATTGTAGGAACAGTTAATACACCGCAGCACTGTATCAGCAGTCAGCGTTGTCTCTTTTATCTACCGAGGCGAGGTTGCCTGAGCTCTCTTCCCAGAAACTCTTTGTGACACC
The DNA here is from genome assembly GCF_056507025.1 of Lutjanus erythropterus. Taxonomy (NCBI): domain Eukaryota; kingdom Metazoa; phylum Chordata; class Actinopteri; order Lutjaniformes; family Lutjanidae; genus Lutjanus; species Lutjanus erythropterus. The sequence continues at coordinate 6,015,032 of NC_139335.1, forward strand.
TTCACAAACTTACAAAAACACTCACTTCTGGAGTCGTACCGGTGAACCAGTGAAACCACAGTTTTCTGTTGTTGACACCTGAGCAGCTTCTCGGGAACAGCTGAGGTGTAAACGCTGTGATCTGAAGTCGAGGTGAATAGTACACAAAAGAAACTTTAGCGGTGCTAAGGTGATATTTCAGTGTTCAATGTTAATGGATTTTCTTTTTAATTTAACTGGTCGACATATTTAATTTACGGCTGCAAATGTCAGAAAGTAGTGAAAAAATGTCAAGTCTAAGGTGATTTCTTTTAAACCCAAAGATATTCAGTTTAAGATGATAATCTCCATATTCGGGAGGCTGAAAACAACATTTTCTGCCATTTTGCATGAAACATTACTTGCTCATCAAAACAATTTCACAGTTTAATTCTTTTGTTATCACTTGCCTTGTTGGGAGAAGTGAGTTGCTAGATATACTAGCCCAACATGCCATTTCACTTGCCCCGACAAGCGGGCAATTCTTATTGTCGAGCCCCGCATTTGAATTTCAGCTTGGTATGAGCATTTTTTTTCTCTCACTTAACAAATAAGTGAATAACCTGCAATACAGCTTTTTGAAAAATGCTAAGTACTCTATCAAGAGCCAGTGGAAATGTGGCAGCCTTCATGGAAGAGGACACAAACCCTCTGGAGGGTATTTTCAGGTGATTATAGATGGATGAAAACATACGTTCACACAAGAGAGTCAGGTGATGTTACTCGAGTTACAACAACTTGTTAGGCTACTGTAGGTGCAATAAAAGCTTCCCAACAAGAGTAATTTATTAATGCTGTCCATCTAAAACTAAAGACAGATGTCCAGATGAGCCCCAGCTAGACAGTTACCCAGCTTCTCCCCATCAAAATTTTACATAATCATTTAAAGTGTCTGTGTGCAATAAGTTGAAATTTTCCAGCTGGCCACCATCAGCCCGCCGCCTCACTAACACCGCTAGCTAACAACTTTGGGTTCACTGTCTTGCTCAAGCATCAAAATGCCGACCCTGTGATTCGTGGACGACCTGATCCTTCTGCTGAGTTGGTGTCTAAGAGCTTTGTCTGCATAAATCAAAGAACTGACCAAAGTAAACTGGACTAAGAATCTGACCAAGCATTCAAAGCTAACTGTCCACCTGACGAATGTGAGTACCATGTTTACTATTGTTTTTTTCAAGCTCTGTTTTTGTTCTCCACCAACTCCTGAGAAAAATACCTGCTCTTTAGCTACTAAATGCTCAATTATGTTCAACCACTAGTTGCTAACTGTCTGTGTGGGTACAGCTGTTTTTTAGAGTGTTTTTTTCTGCCTGCTGCGGCTGAAAACGATGCCACAAGAGCAGAGAGACCGAACCAAATTAGTAAAGTTGTGGCCAGACGATAACTGATGATCTGAAACTGACAGAAGTTCTGTAAAATCAGCTGATAATTCTCATATTCACAGTCTCATTGTCACTTGATACATTGCTATTATAAAATATTGATTGTAGATGCTTTAAATTGTTACTTCAAACCAGGTTGAAGCTTTGAAGGTGTACAGAGTCTAGCTGACTATCACAGGAGCCACAGGAGCATGAAGTCAGACGCCGCGGCCTTTCAGGATCTCACAGCCAAAGACGATGAGCAGATTTGTAACGCTCTGCGCCCTCACAAGGTTACAGTGTCAGCGTCAGCACCCAGTGCCTCCACTGGAACATGACAGGAGGCGCGCCACCTCCGTCTGACGGGGCAGACGCAGGAGAGGTCGTCTCAAAACCTGTGCACAGGACGTGAGGCTGTTTGACATCTCAAAGAGGCCGGGTCAAAGGTCACATGGCGAGCGGCATGCAGCCCCGCCATTATCAATGCTGTCATTCAGGTCATCTGCTACCGTGACTTTAATTTCAGGGCTTTATTATGAAAATAAACACTGTTTAAACTGCCGGCCCTGTGTCACGGCCTCTTTAAGTGGACAGAACCCCTGCAGCGTCCCTTAATTAGGGTTAGACCACTGTATTGGTTTGCCAATATATCAGGCTGATATATGACGAAGGCTCCTCCCTAACTACAGCTCCTGAATATGTTATTATTTCATTATTTAAACTCTAATGTCTGACTAGAGGAACTGTTCCAGGGTGGTGTGGGAGGCTTTTATGCAACAGCTTCAGGCTGCAACCAGAAACCTGCTTCACCCTGCCTGCAGGAACTGAACACCCAAAAAGAACTATATCAGTCTGGAGAGTTTTAGTCCTGATGGTCCATATCCAAGTTGTTGTTTCTGCAGCAGTCTCTACCAGCGTGTGTCATTTCATCTGACAGGTTATTTATCTTTGTGAGATTGTTTCATTACAGACGCAATTTTGAGAAAAGGTTTGAGGAAAAAACAGACAAGAACATTAAACACGGCAGCAGAATTAGGATTTTTCTCCTCTCATATTAGTTGAATAAACTTGTGACCCCTCACGATTTTTCTTGCAGCCCCTTGAGGGGGGTCCCAAAACATAAACCTGCTTCACCCTGCCCGCAGAAGCTCAACACCCTAAAATAATTGTATTAGTCTTGATTTAAAGGGACAGTTCACCATGCACCATAGATATTTATCCATCCAGATTGTTTTGGTGTGAGTTTATGAGTTTTGGAGATGTCTATCATCTCTCTAAAATAATGGAACTAACTGGCACTCAGCTTTTTGTGCTCAAAGAACCAAAAACAAATTACATTTGTTAGTGAAGATAATTTTTCTTTCTACTAAACTATCACAGATGTGTGCATCCACTCATGTACAAGAGGCTCTTGTTCGTGACAGTGCAGGATGTAAACATTGATGGCGTCCTCCTCAGCTTAGTTAGACGCATAGATATCTCCAAAACTTGGCAACTCATGCCAAAACCATCTAGATGGATAGAGAGTTTAAGTGTAGAGTTTTTGTCTTTCTCACCTTGCAACCTTTTAAATTGCAGCAACCTTATCACATGTTGCAAACAAGAAAGTGACTTGTCTTTGTCAGATTGTTTAATTACAGACAGGAAGAAGTAACTGGCCAGTATTGTAAATAAAAATGGAAATTATAGAAATGTTAGAACAAGAACTGGCAGAATTAGGATTTTCTGTCCATTTAAGAACCTCACACCCCCTAAGATATATCTTTTAACCCCTTCGGTCATATCCCAAAACAGACACTTGTGTATTTCTTGGACTTCAGGTGTATGAACGCAGTCATTACTGGCCTTCGAACACCATTTTCAGTCAAAACCTGCTGTGCATCTCATGTGGTGAAACAGGTATGCTTACACAAGTGACATGGAAGGAAAAACAGCCTCCAATAATGATAAAAAAAAATGCATGTGATGGCTTGCCTGAAGGCACTGACAGCTGTCAACCATGTTGGGAAAGTTTGTTGAGCAGCAGAGCAGCTTACCTTCCAAGCAGCACGTCCTCCACAGGCCCGAGTGGGTCATCACCTCCTCGTTCTTCTTGCTGGTCTCGTTCTCGCTCATGGACTTGGTCTTGCAGACACCACGGGAGTACAGCCAGTAGTCCGTGCCGACCGCGATGGTCATGAGGCTGAAGGCCGCGAAGGCACCCACCGTGGTCAGCAGCATCTGGACTCCGCGGTCGAACAGACCCATGTTTCCGCATTCCATGAAAGGGGGACCCCCTTTCCTCTTGATGTACAGGAAGTAAATATTTGAAAATTTACGGGACCAAACCAAACCGAAAAAACGGGATATACTCGAGCGGAAGGAGAGGGAAGAAGGAGGAGGAGGATGCGGTAGGAACCTTATGGTTGCGTTTGGGTGAGGACCACAACAAGAGAAAAATGGAGGATGGCAGGAGGTTTTTGGGGGGTTGGAAGAGAGGAAGAGGCAGCGATGTCTCTCCTCTCTGTTTGTTCTTACTTTTGTACCCAAAAAGATTAAAAAATCAGGTGTGCAGAGGATGACAGACTTTTCAGCCCTTCAGCAGGCCTCCAGCTGCAGATGTAGCAGCAAAAAAGCTACAAATACTGAGCTATAAAGGATTAATTATGTCCTAAAGCCTAGAGTGCCACTACTACTACAGAGCCGAGCCTAAAAACGGAAGTGAGATGAACCAGACTGAGGTTTATTCTCACTGGCCTGCACAAGACGAGAAGAGGAACCTGTTTTCTTGACGTGTAAAGGTTACAGCTGAGCACAGAGCTGAATTAACATGAGCTCAAATGGAGCACAGAGATGGTTGAGGGGGGGCGGTGTTGGAGTAATGGCAGGCTTACAGTACAACAGTTCAATATGTCTGTTACAGTGAGTTACAGTTACTTTAGTCAGAGGTTATAACATTGCGTTTACTAGTAAGAATTCAGAATTATAACTATACCCTAAAGTCTATTATTATTAATATTATTGTTCTATTGTGTTTTGTTAGTCAAAAAGGGAAAAAGCAAGGAGATAATAAACTGGAGAGGAAAACGAAGGACAGCAGGGAAATCTATCATACTAGAGAGTAAACAAATGGACGAATTCAAGTCCTAAAGCAATTCTCTGGCTGTTTTATAACGACCTATTGTGGGGTTAAAAGAAAATATCACGCTGTCTTCCCACAAATCAACCCTGCTGCACACGATGGAATGAGGAAATCAAGGCTCAACAAATAAATTAATTAATTAGCGGGTTTTAAAAACACACACACACATAGAAACCGATAAAAACCTAAAAAAGAAAACCGAAATTAACCGCGTTGATTTTCCTTTTTCCTAAAATTTTGATCCCCAGTTTCCATATGTAGCCCTATAGCTCTGGGAAGGTTTCCGCCGAAAATGGGGGTCTGCGGTCAGAGGAGGTTCGGTCGTCGACGATCCGGAGAGAGCGGGGAGCATCCAGCAAGGCAAGCCGACCATCACTCGACATAGAGCCGGCAGGAGGAGGACAAGGAGTCGGTGTGGGCGCCGCCGCAGCCGAGGATGCTTCTTCTTCTTCTTCTTGTTCCGTGGATGGAGGAGGATGCTGCCGCCGCGGCTCCTGCTGATGCTGATGCTGATGCTGCTTGAATATCCAAATTCACCGTGGCAGTATCACACCCAGGACGGTCCCGTTTGTATAGCCCTTGCGCCATGTAATAGGAAGAAAAATAAATTCTGATGAATGTTGCAATCCCCCCTTGTTTTCCCCTCCTCCTCCTCTCTTCTTCTTCTTCTTCTTCTTCTTCTTCTTCTGTCTCTCCGTGCGCGCTCGGATGCAGGTTTGGCCGCTTGCAGGAGGAAAATATATATATATATTACACAATCAGGACTTGCACAGATCCACAGACAGAGCTGGTGTTGTCACGATGTCAGTGTCAGCGGCGGTACACATTCAGTACATTCAGGTCGGCCTCTCTCCCCCCCTCCGATTCACTCGGATGATGATGAGTAATGTTAAAGAAGCTGCAGTTCTTCTTCTTCTCCTCCTTTTCTGGTTTTTAGAAGGCCCACGGTGTATGTATGCACGCGTGTGTGTGCGTGTGTGTGTGTGTGTGTGTGTGTGAGCGTGTGTGCGCTCCGTGCTGCAGCAATGGAGGCTCGTTGCTGGAAAGATATTAAAGATTTTTTAATTCCGTTTCTGTGAGTGGAGGGGGCGGAAGGAGGGGGTGTTTCGATGGTGGACACTGTCTCTGTCTCTCTGTGTGTCTTTTGCAAAGGTAAATGCAGGATTACTGAATTGCATTCGTGCACACAGGCTGAGATTTATGCATTCGTGGCTTATTATTATTGTCCGATCCAATTGTTGCAGCGCTCCCTCACGCATGTACCCGCCACTCTTCCCTGAAGTAATCTCACTAAATGTCCGACCTGCGGCTTCACTTCATCTCCTGTCTTTAATAAACTGCGATTTTTTTTTTTTATTCTGCAGCAGCAGCAGCTCACAGCTTTACAGGCAGAGACACGGACTCATCCTCTGATTAGGTGATTCTCCATGAATGACAAACAGCAGCGAGGATGAGGCTGCAGTCTGGTGGTGGTGATTCATGTTGACGGTTTGAATGTGTGAACTCAATGTTGAATTAATCATTTTTATGAAATAAAATAAAATAAAACCGACTAATTAGTGTGCAGCATTAGCACAGAGATTATGTGTGTGGTGCTGGAAGATGAGCTCCGTCCAGTTCTGCCCCCCCTCTGTGGAGTTTGTCGCCCCCTGCTGTCCAAACGTCTTTATCACAACTAATAAAACTCTCAACAAGGGATGCAACGATATAACAAATATCGCAGTCAAAAATGTTTCAATACTGCACCGGACTATGACGATACATACCGTGATATTAATCATTTTATTTTATAAAAGGACTGACTAACTGCTGCACTGTTTTTGTTTTGCAGTTTTTAATTCAAATTTTCATCGCTAAAGACCAGGGGTGGAGAAAGTGCTGAAAATCTGTATTCAAGTAGAGATAAAGATAAGATCAGATAAAATAAGATATTCAAAAGGTTCAAAAGGAGGAATTTAAAAAAAAAAACAAGGCAAGAATTAAATAAAACACCAAATTCTTGCATGTGTCTTACTGTTATATGATAGGGCTCTAAGACTGCAGACTGTCTGACTGTAAGAAGCTGGTGTGACAAACAACATCATTTCTACTTTGTCATGATCAAGTTTAAGAAAGTTTTGGGAATCCTAGCAATGAATCATTATTTTTACTGCTTTTTTTCTAAGGGCTCACAAGCCAGACCATTTAGAATCAACTGATTCAATCTTCAGCGTTGTATTTTATAGCAGCATTGCATGCAGCATCTTGTGTGAGTTTGTTATTCAGAATAAGTACTTATGGTTATCCACCAGCTCGATACCAACGTGGTGATGGTGGTTAGTTTAGGACGAGGAGAAATCTTTCGATCGCAGGCCTTTGACACCTCACAGGATAATGGCTGCTCTCATGTTCAAAAATGCATGTTTATTTATGTTATGAGTGTCTTTTTCTTGCAAAATAAAAATCATATTAAAAGAAGACTAAAATTTGTCATTTTCATGTCAGACTTTGCTGTCATCCACACTTACAGCTGCATCAGCATGTTGTGAGGGGGCCACACTTTGTGTTTTTTAGGGGGGGTTGAAATGTTGTCCAGCTGCTCATGTAACCAGCGATGTCAGAGAGAGTGCGTGTGCAGGTTGGACGTCTCCTTGTGAAAAAAGTCATCATCATGTTTCTCTCAGGCCTCGGGGGCCACATGTCAGATACCCGGACGATCCGGTCAGGGACGCGTTTGGACAGGCTGATTTCTGCTGCTCTTAGTTCAGCACTTATCATCTCTGAGCCGCTGAGCAGCTGCACGTTGAAGCATGAGACTGAAACCTGCACTGCAGGTAATAAATATTATGACTGATTGAATACCAGTGGTGGAAGAAGTACGTATATCCTTTACTAAAGTAAAGCCGTAAAAAAAAGAGTAAAAGACTTGCATGAAAAATTCAGCAAAATGTATTTGAGGTATTGAAATTACTCATTATGTAGCATAATGTCCTTAGATGGCTATATATTAGGTTATTTAATTTTATTCAGCCTATAAGCAGCATTTTAATGCTCAGCTTGACATAGAGCTGACTTTAACTACTGTTACTTTTACTACTCTTGGGTAATTTATTCAGTAACACTTTATATTTGACATAACAAGCTGTACTTTGCATCAAATTAGACAAAAAATAGTCATATGTTCTTTATTAGACAGTGTTAGACCCTTTATTGGGCCATTATTAGAACTATGTAGGGGTAATTAGAGCTATGTTGTACTGTGAACACCTGCACTGTAAACTAAAGTGTATTTTTTCACCAGTGTCAGACTCATTAGTCTTTATTAGAGGGTAAACATCACAACAGAACTGTACTGTAAACTGAAGTGAAATTACTTCTCTGCTACTTCCCCACTGAAAAACAGTATGTGAGCTTTACTTTATGTCACATGCTTGGATGTAAGAGAGAATTTCACAGGTGTGTGTTGCTTTTTTACTTGTTTTTATTGTGTCAGTTTTAGATTCTTCCACCAAAAAAGATAGTGGAGGTCAGACAAAAGCTGCTGTGGCTAAATGAGAATATTTAAACCTGTAGACTGGCCTCAACTTTCAGATTATCAGATTTAATTTGTGACTGATATACTGGATGACAAGAGAGGTCTTCTTACATATGACTCTACTTTTAAAGTATAGGAATGTATGCATGGCCTTTTAAAAACATAACTGATGGCGACATTTTTTAAAAGTTTATTTAAGTTCTCAGCTTTTCAGTGAAACGCTTTTTACAAGATGTTGCCGACAGGAAAAATGCTGAAGTTTTGGAGAATAACTGAGAAAGAATATCTGTAGATTTTGGACTGACAAGGAAGAGGACATTATATAATTTTTTTTATCATTGTCCTGTTGCAACTTTCTGGCAGCAGATGGCAGACTGCTTAGTTGAACAAGCAATCCTTTTACAGTCACCTTCATAATATAATTTAGGGTTTTCAAGATGATCAAAGTACACTGAAAACTGTTGCACTACTTTGAAAAGTTTAGACGATATATTCAATATTTAAAAATGCTGACTTTGAGCTCCTTTGTTATTTTTCTTAAGCATTATTATTTGCAAGAAAAGATAATTATAAAAGGTTGAATATCAGATATAAACGTATGAGAGATCCTGGCCATAGAAAGACTTTGGATACTGAGTTCTGATTGGTCCATGATATCATTGGTTAATGATATATGTCTTTTCTTATTCTGTATGAGCAATATGATGAAATATTTAATCTGAACATGATTTTTCCTGTAAAACTGCAGATGTATGTACATTAATGTATGCGTGTATATGTGTTATGTCAAATTCAAACACAAGATGCAAAGAAATCATTGCACTCTCCGTGACAATGTTAGCAAACCAAAATTTATTATGAGCCGTGCTTTCTTCGTTTTTGTGGTTGGATGCTACTGATCAGTTTGTGGCACTGGTTGTTACCATGGTAACACGGGTCTTAAGCCTGAGTCAGCCTGGGGGTAAGGTGGGTAATTTACTAAAGTCGCTTCCCTGTTTGGCACAAACTCCTCCACCATGGAGTTTGAAGCAACTTTCATTGTCAGCCATACTTGTTGTTGCTGTGTGTAACAGTGTGATGAAATTCTGTCAGTCAGTCATATATAGCCATTATCAGGATATGTATTTTTTCTTACATATATTTCTCCTAGGAATAGATCCAAAGATCTGAAGTGTTGCTGAGGTTTCCAGGTCTGGTTTCGCTCCCCTTCATAAAGTCTGTTCCTCAACAACGACATGATGAAACCGGTGTTAATTCTCCAGTGAACTCCGGCTGAAGCAGATACCAACACTTTTCCCTGAAGGGAGACCTTGAGCTCTGACTAAAGACCTCTCTGATTCTCCCTCTCTGTCAGGATTTGGGACAGCCTTCGCTTTCATTAAACAATTATCCGTGACAGGCGTGGAGGGCGCGCAAATCAGGTCCCAGGCTCGCACCCATTCTGGTCCCACGTGGACTCTTTATGCCAATCTGACATTAACTCAGCGGGCTGCAAATCCAGCCCCAATCGGGGCCTTGTTAGAGGGCCCCTGGAGCATTGGCTCAGGGAGAGCTTCCAGTAAATTGTCCTCTGGAGTGAAAGAGGGAGAGGGAGGGAGAAAACAGAGGCTCTCTTGAAGGTGGTCGCACTTTGAACGTTTCTATCCTCAGTAATTGAACCTGATTAGAGGAAGTCTCTGGGTGAGGATGTACCCATGGGCCCTCTGTTCTACAGGGTTAAAAACAGTTCTTCTCTCCAGGAAGGCAAATTAGACAGACTGCACAGTAAACAGCTCGAAGAGGGCACATCTGATGTTTGTTTGTATTTTAAATACATAATATAATTTTGTTTGTTTTTTTAAAGCTGCAACCAACAGGATTTTGTTCCTCTCATTATTTTTGAGTTCGATCATTTCCATGAAAAAACATTCCTGAGTATTTCTCCGTTATTTTGTTCCTGTCATGGTAAGAGCCCGACTTAGTGAGACTTTTGAGGCAGATACCGATATTGATATTGATATAAACTTTAATCTGTATAAGTACTTAGTCATTTGCATTGTGTATGTTTAGTGTAGGTAGTGTTAGATTGTAAATATATGCTTTAAAGTTAGTGTGGGAGTGTCCCTGGTTGTGGGAGGAGAGTCTGGGTAGACTCTGGGCCAGGTGAGAAATCAGTGTAGGTTGTGAGAAGAAGGGGGGCAGGTTGAGTGTCTCCTCTGCTCTGCTGCACCTGTGTGACTCCTTTCTTATCCACCTGTCTGCTGCCTGTTTGGTGAGAGATGCTTTACATCTCCATGCTGGTTGGTTTATTCAATATGTAGAGTTCACCAACATCAAACCCTACAATGACAGAAATGGGAGTTTTTTAGGGGGAGATAGCAGGGCAGCAGTTTTTGAATTGATACCACTTCCTAAACAGGTGCACTTACTGCAAATGTAATTATTTTGACCACTTTGGAATCGATAAAAATGGTCAGAAATCCCCCCAAAATGTCACATTTAGACATCAAGACCTTGACAAACACCTGAAAAAAGGTAATGCTGTGGTTTGGTCACAAAACCTTTTGACATTTCTGCAATTGAGTGGCAAGCACTTCTGTTCTGATGATTGCTCAGAAACCCCCTTATTGTTAATACACACAAGAAAGTGATCCATCCTCTAAATGTCCCATGTCTCTAGTTTGTGGTTATGAAGTTTCATGAGACTGTGTAGAGCAGGGATCTTCAACGTTTTTCAGTCCAGGACCGCTCAGCTGATAGAGAGACGAAGCAGGAACGCCCTACTACATATATTGCATTTCATATTTTTGGGTCGCCACGTTATATTTGAATTATATGCAGCTTGCTAGTTCAGCACTATGGATAGATGCCTCACAGTAGTTTTAGTAGTTTTAGTTAGCTCACATGACTGCACAAGGATGGGCTTTAAGTCAGGTGTACCAAATAAAATGAGGGAATAAGTCTACTGAAGTTATGATCAAATTACTGACTGAAATATGTAAATAAAGTATGTTATTGATGACTTGAGTGGCTCAGTTTTACTGTAACATGTTGGTCTGATATCTGGATTTTAAATCTGTCCAAGTGTGTCAGAGGACTAATACAACAAAAGTGGCATGCGAATATGAACTTGAGTTGCTACAGTAGTTGCTGTTGCTCCTCCCGCCTCTCAGTCACAAACACAGAGCTGCTCTCCGTTCTGTTCTTATTCTGGGTTCCCTCTCTGTGTTCTGCTGTGCGTTCTGTCGGTGTTTCTCTGCCTGTCTTGCGTGTGTGAGGACACTGCCATGTCAGCAGTGTTTCCACCCTGATCCCTGAGTGTCTGCACTGAGCTGTGCAGCTGAGTGAGCGTTTTGACACACACACACACACACACACACACACACACACACACACACACACACACACACACACACACACACACACATTGTCCTTTGCCCTGTGTGACAGGGTTCTACCTTGACCCTCTCATAAAGGGAGCACATGTCCAGTCACAGATATAGTGATGTATATGTATTGCATTGGTCTGCAAAAGAGCAGATTTCTTTAGATCAGAAGACATTACTTATTACATTAGTTATCAAAAGGAGATCATTTTGGGGGGTAAACAGTATATAAAACCGTATATAACATTATTATTATTATAACATTGTAACATAGTATATAAAATAAATACATGATGCCAAATATGCCATTTGGGAATCTATAATGGTACAGTGTTACTTCAAGGCAACATTTACATTTTAACAGTTTTCTGTGACTTAATTATCAAATTATCAAGTACATTAAACAATTAAAAAATATTGTTGTTGATCTATTAATGATCAACAACAATTAATGATTAATGTTACAAGGTGATGGAGCCGTACAACATCAGATGTGATCAGGAAAGGACTCTTATCAAGCATGTGAAATTTGGGGCTGACTGGATCACGTAAACTCAAATTACAGCAACTTCCTGTTTCATTGGCGAGACATGAAAACTCAACGCCACGCCATGGCCACGCCCTTCAACCATAGCTGAATCTTTTCATACCTTTTGGTCACAAACTAGTCTAGATGGCACATGGCAATTTTGAAGCCAATCTGATAAATTCTGTTTGAGGAGTTACAACATACAACACGTGGAAAACGCCAAAGTTGACCACTTAATTCAAAATGGCCAACTTCCTGTTGGGTTTAGGCTATGGCTCCAAGAGGCTTTTTGTACATCTGGACATGATACACGTGTCTCCCGGTGTTCGTACATGTAGGTGAAACGTACAGGTGGGGCTACTTTGTTGAAATTTTGTAGGGGCATTTTGCCATGCCGATATACACAACCCACAAAATCCATAATTTTTCAGTGGGACTGACAAGTTTCATACGCTGTTGTACATGTTTAGGCACTCAGAAATTAAAAAGAAAATTAATAATTCACTTAATTTAGGACACTTTAGATGAGAGACTTTCACTTAGGATAAGAGTGCACTACTTCTTCCACCACGGTTTCTTAAGAATTTTCATTTGAAAAGAGAAAGAGTTATTTTGTTCTTTCCAAAGCCACAGAGTCTGGCTGGTCGTCCACATGGTTATCAGCTGAGCTGGTGAGTGGCGTCAGCATGTTAGTTCCAGCTCCAGTGTGCGAGCTCTGTTACTGTGTGTATCAGAGAAGTGCGCTGGCGTTACAGGTGCTGCGCTGTACAAACTGTGTGCTGAGCAGGTCTGTCTATTTGTCCTGTGACAAAAACAAACATATGTCGCAACTGCAAATGTGTGACTCACTTTCCAATTTGTTCCTTTTTGTTTTATTCGGGTTGATAACAAGGAAACAAGCTCAAGAAGAGCGGGATCACTGGTAACATCTAAATCATAATGCTTCCTCTTTTCATTCTTTCTTTTTGCTCATCTTTCCTTCCTTTACTTTATCTTCACATTACTCCTTTGTTTCATTTGTTTTTCTTCTCTTGTTATCTCCTGTTCATACATTTTGATACTTTTCTTTCTTTTCCTTTAATTTTTTTCCTTTCTTCTTGTTACTTCCTACTCTCAGAAAAATAATGTTTCTTCAATGGCTCTCCAAAAGACTCTCAGTTCAGGAGCCTCTTTATTTTGGGGATTGTTCTTTCTGTACTTCATGCGGTTCTAATGAGTTTTTTTGGTGGCAAGTATGTGGCATTTAAAAGGTCTGAAAGTTTTTTTTTAACTTGGAAACCTGCGCAAACCTTTCATAAGGCATTTTTGCCAGTGAGAAAGTTTGAATCCCAGTTCACATCAGCTGCAGAAATAACTTTCATAAAAATGGTTCCTTGAAGAATTTATTTATTGCTAAAGTTTTTTGGAGCACCATTTATGGCCTTTGAGGGTGATTTAAAGATCAGCTTGCAGTAACAGCTCTTTTGATTTAAGTTCCGCCTTTTGTTCTTTCTTGCTTGCTTCCTTTCTTGCTTGTTTCTCTCTTCCTTTCTCTCTTTTTAAAAATACTACATTAAACATTTACATTTGGATTCTTTTCAAAATGGTGTGGGATGATGAGGGCAAACTTTTTTCTTTGAAGGTTCGGAAATCACTTTTGCACATGTTCTGCTTTAATTTAAGTTGATGTATTCACTTTATTTTGTTTCGTGTGGTGTTTTGTGATTGTTTGTTGCAATTCAGGGTGAATGTATAATAATGTTATCTGAATAAATGATTGCTCTTTTCTGTCTGAATTTCCTTCTTTCTTGCTTTCTTTCTTGACTCTATTTACTCTCCACCTTCATTCACAGAGTCATAATATATTTGAGAGGAGCAAACTGAGATCAGTCGTGGAAAAATATACAAGTTCTTGATGTCAAGTTGCCATAGAAACAGCGAAGTGTCCACCTGCCCTACACCACTGGATGGTGTTGTTATACACGACTTCTGATATCTGAAGCATTACTGAACCCTGAAGGCATCATTACCATTTATTTTGTATGAACACCTTTTTATCACCTTTTACTTTTCATTTATCTATAATTTAACCATATTACTATCATTTATTTCTTACACCAAAAGACAACTCAGAGCTATTTTTCGCTCATAATATTTTGAGTGATTTTAACATTGAACTGTGGCAGGCACAACTACACTAACAGGATTAAAGGAATAGTTTAAACATTTTTGGAAATACTCTTATTTGCATTCTGGCAAAAAGTTATATGAGTATATTGTTAGGCTACTCTCTGTTAAGAGCCTAGCATGGCGAGACTTTTGTGTTGCAGCGGTTGTCAACACACAAAACATAGTTCAACATAAAATGTTCAATACATAAGTGTTTGATATTTGCACTTTTTTTTTTTAAATTTATATCAAATATACTGTAAAATTATGATAAATAAATAAATGATGATATTTTGGAAATTATGAGGTTTTTTATAAGGTAATTGCATTGAATAATTGAAGTCACTCAGAACATAAAACTCAGAAGTAGTACTAAATGAAGACACATTTCAGAGCTGAAAGAGCCAGAATAGACCTTTTTCATGGCAGCCTTGATATGATATGATAATGGATAAATACAGGTGTTGCCAATGATACTAATTAAAGGGAAAGTTCACCCCAAATTTTAAAAATCCCAATTTTTTTTTGCCCTGGCTGGTGGTGCTGTTTATCCATCTAGATTTTTTTTGGTGTGAGTTCCAGAGTTTTGGAAATATCAGCTGTAGGAATGTCTGCCCTCGCTCTTGTATAATAAGACTAAATGGCACTAGTGCTGTGGTCCTAAAAGCACCAAAAAGAGCCAGTGTCTCTTTCCAAACATCATGATCCACAGACCTTTGTGTGAGCAGTTTCATGCAGAAACAGCAGAAAGCAAGTAGTGCCCACATGAAACTGCTTCAAATGCAAGACCGGACAAACCACAGATAAAGACTGTTTCCCCAATTTAAACCGTTTTTAGGCTTTGACAGTCACAGAAGCATTGCCTGAATGCCATATCCATGGTGAAGGCACCAGGGAGCACACTGAATGCAAATCTCGCCAATTATCGCGTGATCTGTTGTACTAAAGCAAACATGGAAGGCTGTTAACCGGCAGCTTGTTGATGCAGTGCAATGTCCGCTTGAAAAGTCCAAAAAAAAGCAGGAAAAATGTCACAAAGTTTGGGTGAGAGCCTCTATTTCAATTGTCAAGTGCCCTCTAATACCACTAACATTTTTCTTCTTCGTCGTCTTTTGTTTATTTGACGGGACATCTCCCTCAGTGACGCCGTCAGACACGTCTTACAAATTAACTTGTGTATTTCCGACCGTCTTTGAAGGCAGCATGAGGAAATAGCAAGGTGAAGGTGTTAATATCGCTTTAATGTCTCTGACGCACAAAGTTTCAGCCTCGGACTGGAGGAGTGAACGAGTTAAACTTGCCAACAGAAGTGGGTGTGATTCATCCTGCTGCTGTGGAGAGAGGAAAACGAAACCAAACACAGTTCAGCGGCTATGAGCGAAGTTTTGTCCAGAAAGTTGTGATCAAGTAATTCCAGCAGATCCAATCAACGACCAGGTGATCTCATGCACAAAACCAGATCCGATGTCTAATCTTGATTTACTTCTGTTTCAGCCACGCAGATGATACGGTGAGGATCTGAAAACAGCAAACTGAGAGGAGAAACATGTCTGCGTCTAGGTGAGAAGTTTTCATGTTTGAGTTACTGTTAGAAAACAAAACAAACAGTAGTAACAAAAAAGTGACAAATACAGTAAAAGAAGTATGTGTAAGATTAAGATCGTTGAATGCCAGAAACTCCAACAAAGAACACAATTAATGACTTCTGTAATGAAAATGTTAAATAAATCTGTCATTTTATTGTGTCAGTTATTAATTAGTTTGCTTGTTTAATATTAAATAAATGTATCTTAAAAACAAAGGAACAAAGACAGATTGAGTTAATCATCACTACAAAGGTAGTTTGCAGTTTAAAATATGTCATGCAGTAAATGACTGTGGCCCAAGAATTTGTCGAATATTGCTTAATGATGGCAAAAATGAAGTTTTCTGTCACATTGAACTCATTAATCGATCAGTTTTGTCACTGTGGCACCCTGTGATCTCTGGCGACATCTGCTGGTCAAACACTGAAACTGCAACCAAAAGCAAAACCTTGTAGTTCCAAACCTTTTTGGCTTGTGGACCCTAAAACAAATCCATGTCCTTGGTTCAAAATGTCTCTAAATAATCACTTTTGACCAGGTTATTTCATATAATTTATTTTTACAAGTTAAAGAGCAATGATTTAGAGGAACATCTGAGGAAATAAATGTTGCAAGTATTTTTACTGCTCCTCCACCTTGTTGATCCTCTTTGACCATGTTTGTGTCTCTTTGTAGTCATTTTGTGTCTCTTTGTAGTCAATTTGTGTCACTTTGTAGTCATTTTATGCAATTCTTCAGTTATCTTGTCTCTCTGTTTTCATCTGTGCATTTTCTTTAGTCATTGTGTGTCTCTTGATACTAAGGTTTTGTACTTCTGCAGCAGCCTTTGAAGGCAGCATCAGGAAATAACCTCTGGGCAGGTGAACACCTTAGTATCGGTCTTGCACAAAGTTTCAGCTGACTGCTGACAGGAGTGTCGAATGAGTTAAGTAGGCCAACAGAAATGGGTGTTACATCCTGCTGATGTGAAAAGAAGAAAATGAAACCAAACACTCCTTAGCGCCACTTGTCAAAGTTTTGTTTATAAACCGAGTGTTGGTTTAGTCATTTCAGCAGATCCAGTGAACAGATGAGGTGGTGATCTCTTGCACAAAACCAGATCTTGATTTATGTCTGTTTTAACCACGCAGATAATTTGATGGGGTTGTGAAAACAGCAAACTGAGAGGAGAAACATGTCTGTGTCAAGGTGAGGAGTTTTAATCTCTGAGTTACTGTTAGAAAATGAAACTTTTAGTAACAGCAGTGGCAAGTAAAGTGAAACGAGTATGTGTAATGAAGATTAAGATCTTTGAATGCCAGAAACCCAAATAAAGACCATAATTGATAACTTCCGTAATGAAAATGTGAAATGAATCATATTTATGAATATGCTTGTTTAGTATTAAAATATATCACACGGCAAATGATTGTGATCCATGAATTTGCAGAATATTGCTTAATGATGGTAAAAATGAAGTTTTCTGTCACATTGAACTCATTAAACAGACTCTCTGGCGACATCTGCTGGTCAAATTGTGAAACTGCAAACAAAAGCAAAACCTTGTTGTTCCAAAACTTTTTGGCTTGCGGACCCTAAAACAAAGTTATGTTGTTGGTTGAAACTGGATATAAATCATCACTTTTGACCTGTTTTAATTTATTCTACAAGTCAAACACCAAATATTAGAGGAGCATCTGAAGAAATACATTAACTGCTGCAAGTATTTTTCCTGCACTTTCAACCTGTTGATCATCTCACAACCCCTCAGATTTATGTTAAGACCTTGTGGAGGGATCCTCACCTTCTTCTGATTTATGTAGACAATATAGGACTTTATATAGTCTATCAGTGGGTCTTGTGGTTTGAATCAGTCATTTGTTCATTAATACAGTATGTATAACGGTCAGTTCATCTTTATTAATACATTCGGCCTCGTTGTGTCCTTTTTATGGAATCGGGCATAAAAGTGAACAAAAAAACCTGGACCACAAGCATAAAATGGACCCTGGCCTCTGGCACAACAAACACTGAGACACTTTGTTACCCATCAAACAAGGATTATCTTTTGTTTGGCCCAGTCACACAAAGAGTGTGAGGATTAGTGAACCGCACATCACATGATCCCCATGAAACTGACTGTTGTTACTGGCTGTTGATCAGCCAAAACTTGTTTGTATACGTCAGTGTGGCCATGAATCTGCTATAGTTGTCTTGTGTGTTTAGTTCTCATTTTGTGTGTTTCTGTGGGTGTTACATGTCTCTTTATGGTCGTTGTGTGTCTGTTTGCAGCCAGTTTGTTTCTTTTTTTTTATCTCTTTGTCGTCATTTGTTGTTTTATTGAATCTCTTTGAGGAAATTTAGTGTCTCTTTATTGCCAGTTGTGTCTTTTTGTGTCTCTTTGTTGTCTACTACCTTACTTTTCTTCAGATGAACTCGAATCTTTGAATTTTAGAAACTAAAAAAACACAGTGAGCTGTGAACCTGATTTGTCATTATTTTGGTGCCTGGAAATTAAATGTTTTTTAATCGAAAATATTATCGTTTTAACATTCACTTTCACTTGAATGAATTTACTCTATATTTTTAAAATACAA
Source organism: Lutjanus erythropterus (assembly GCF_056507025.1). Classification (NCBI taxonomy): domain Eukaryota; kingdom Metazoa; phylum Chordata; class Actinopteri; order Lutjaniformes; family Lutjanidae; genus Lutjanus; species Lutjanus erythropterus. The sequence goes on from NC_139335.1 coordinate 6,033,250, forward strand.
TTTTTGGGTTGCAAAAGCTCAAAGATTCACGTTTATCTAAAGAAGAAAAGTAAACAATCCTTGAGTTGGGCTCAAAACTCTACTGCCTTGAAGTTTTGAGTTGTCTCAACTTTTCCGTAACCCTACAACAATGATAAATGAAAGAGCCACAGGTTGCAGACAGGTGCCCTTGGTGGAGTTCATTTAAAGTGAGATTAACTCCACAACAGTTCAGTGGATTGTTTGAATTAGTTTTGAAATCACACATCTGGATGATTTTTTGTCTTCCAGAAGGGAACTAGAGGAGGCCCTCTGCACCTACACCACAGAAACTCTCAGCTACATCAACACAGTGAGAGGATTCTGTGAGAGGATCTCAAAATGGATGCTTGGGAGGGAGACGGAGCTGCACATGATGATGGACATCAAAGACAGGAATAACAGCATCGACTTAAACCTCAGTCATGTTACCAAGTCTGAAAGCAAAGCTAATGCCTTTTGGGAATATCTGAAGAGCAAGGTGACCCAGATGTCTGCAGACAGCAAGCGTGCAGACCTGGTGAAGGAGCTGGACGCTGTGCTGACGGACACTCTGAGAGGCCTGGAGGAGCTCGACTGCTTCCTGGATGCAGTGGAGAAGCTGGCGGTCACTTCACTTCACGTGTTCATGGAGAAGAACAAGGTGTTGCATCTGCCCGAAGGGATCAGCCTCGATGACGTTCAGGTTGTCATCGCTGCTGCGCAGCTGATCTGCCCTCTCCTCCTTGACTTTAAAAGGGATGCAAGTGTCTTCTTCCTACCCAAACTTCAGAATGTGGAGGTGCTGTCATATCAGCTGGACAGATACATTCAGACCACACAGAAAATCTGTGACAAGTTGGAGAAAAGGTAAACTGACACTTCTTCAAAATAGTGTGCAGATTTTGCAAAAAAGACATTTATTTTAGAAAGTAAGTGTAATGTGTGTCTTTCACAGCACTTTCAGTGACTTTAACCCAAAGTTGAGCATGAAAACTGTGGTAGATCTCGATGTGGATTTGTCTGAAGATGACATAGAAAGGATGCTTTATCACATCAACCAGCTGAAAGATATCAGGTAAGCAGTACCCCTTTTTGCTCCCACATATTTATATTAATGTAAATGTAATTTTATCTCTGTTTTATGTGGATTTTATTACTTCTTGTAACCTCCTAAAGTTTTCTCACCGCTTCAAACCTGAATTTTGAAGTAACATGTTAACATTGATTTTTTTAATTCCTAATTTTGTCTTTTCTCTTTATCAGGATGAACCAGCACTTCCGGACGGTGTTCTTGTTCCAGGAAGCTTCATGTTCTGAATTCATCAGGGAGTTCAGTGAGCGTCAGCCCAGGATGCTGCAGTTTCTGAATGACCTGGAGGAGACCGCTGTGCAGCTAGACAGGATGAATATGGGAGCAAAGATCTCCAGTGTGGCAGGAAGCTCAGTGGGGGCAGTGGGAGGCGTGCTTTCCATTGTCGGTTTGGCGTTACTTCCTGTAACAGCAGGGGTGTCCGTAGGTCTGATAATAGGTGGGACAGCACTGGGAGTAACCAGTGGAGTCAACAGCGCTGTCACCACAGCCACAGAGATTGGAGTAAACAGAACACAACAAAAGAAAGCCAATGAAGTCTTCCAGAGCTTCATGGAGGATGTGCAGGTTCTCCAGGATTGTCTGGAGGAGGTCATCAGCAGGGAACCAAGTGAGATAGATGTGGCTGCGGGAGTAGGTAAGGTGTTAAGTAAAGTTTGTGTCATTGGAAAAGGTATTGATTCACTGGTTGATTGTGCCTCTTCTGTTAAGTTCTTAAAAACTGAAGAGCTGATCGAAAGTGGTGGGAGGTTGTTGGCCCAGGAAGGTAAAGCATTACGTAACGTGCCCAAGGTGGCCTCAGACATCCCAGATATCGGTCAGGCAGCAGTCAAAGGGCCTCTTGCTCTCTCTAAGACAGCCAGAGCAGGTCTCATCGCAGTCAATGCTCTTTTCATTGGCATGGATGTCTTCTTCATCTGCAAAGACAGCGTCGGCCTGTCCAAAGGTAGCGAGACTGAACTCTCACAGTTCATCAGAGCCAGAGCTGCACTGTGGAGCTCGCAGATAGACTCGTGGCAGAAGATGCACGACTCCCTGAACGAAGGTCTGCCGACATCAGAGAAAAACCAAATTATCATGGAGACGCCGTTTTATCCTGAGAAGGAGATGGAGAAAGACAGACATGGAGAAACAGAAATGGAAACTCCATATGATGAAGTGGATGAAAAACTGAAGGAAAAATAGTTTTGTGTGCATCAGTGCTCAGTGAGCAGAGAATAGTGTGTGCCCTTTTGCCAACTTCTAAATAAATATGTAATATAAATATCTTGAACAATGTTTTACTTATATTTGGACAGTATGTGTTTTTTCCACTTCCGCCAGGAAGACTGTTAAAACGTAAAAACATATGAAGAATGAAAGGATTTCTGTCTAAAGAAGTTACAGAAAAACTTGTTCATGCTTTCATTTTCAAACGCTGCAGCTGGAGTGGAGTCCTCGCCATCACCAAGAGAGTGGAGCACATTACACCAGTGCTAAAATCACTGCACTGTCTTCCTGTGTGTCAAAGGAGAGATTTTAAAATCCTGAAACTTGTCTATAAGACACGAAATGGTCTCGAGCCTGATTTACTTGAACCAGACCCCTCAGATCATCTGGAACAGGTTTACTCAGTGTTTCCAGGATCAAAACCAAGCAAAGTGAAGCACTTTGTAGTTTCTCTGCTCCCAACCTGTGGAACAAACTCCCTGAATACCTGAAACTGTCAGCTCATTAAAACGTTACTGTTTACTGCAGCTTTCCAAAGAAGTAGATACAAAACTTCTTGTTAAGAAAATCTGTAGCTATTGTTTTTATATTTGTTTGCTTTCAATTTTGGTTTTGTGATCTCAAATGAAATTTTAATGTTCTTTTAATGTTTTATTTTAATGTATTTTTGTTCCCTTGTAAAGCACCTTTGCTTGCTTTGTTAGGTCACTTTTAAGAAAACTGGACTGTCAAACTGAAACAAAATGTGAAGTGTCTTTAGAGAAATGTTCAGTTCCAACAAAAATGGAACCCTAAAACCATTATGAAGGGAGGATTTATTACATGACTGTTGCATTAGACTGCATTTTAGCTACGTGGACCTGATAAACTGGTAACTGAGTTCTAAAAAACGCTGTATTATCTTTACTTTCACTGAGTTAAATAGGCTTACTTCTAACCATTTGGCAGAAGGTATATATTCTTAATTATCTGTAATTGTTGTGACATTAACCAGTATATTCAGTCATCTTTTTTACTTATTTGAGCAGTATGTTTTTTCTTTGACCGTGTTTATGAACCTTTTAGTAAAACTGTTTGAAAACATCATGTATTAAAATTTTTGATTCAGTAGTATATACTTAACCTGATCATAAATAAAATTACTTGTAATTCTAGAGTTGCTGTAACTGTCATATAAAAATATATCAGAGCAAAACTTCATGCAACATACATTCTGTAAAATCTCTGTATAATATAGTTCATTCTGCACATCCCTTTATTTCAGCCAGGATGAGATGGAAGGATGACGGTGTACATTTAATAAAATGGGACTGTCAAACCAAAAACACTGACTCTTCTCCCTTTGTTACATAAAGTTACACACTAAAGGACATGCAGACTGTATTTTGAGGGGATATTTTACTGGTAATGCTTTAGTTTACAGCCCACAACATACTTTGTAATTACTCTGGAGTTAAAGTGTCCAGTGTTTTTTTATATAACACCGTACCAACACTTTACCAACCAATACATGTATATAGGTACTGGGTAACAAGATGGAACAAGGGGTTAACTATTCCTGATTTTATAAAGAAATTATACTGCAGTTATTTTTTTAACTGCTGGGTACCTATTCTATCATAAGTATGATCTACTGACAAATTCATCTGGAGCCTATCAGAGCGGTCGCTGTGTGTACAAGGTGGACAACAGCCTGGACAAGTTCTCCAAGTTTAAGACACGACTGACACATAGAGAAACTGGCCAAACCTGTTTATTAGTGTTTTCTGCCCATGTTGCATTCATTCTTTTCCTGGTACAGAAGTCCAAACCTGAGCCTGAAAGCCTTTTTATCAAGTTAACCTACTGTTAGTGCAAGCCAAAAGTTGATTTTTATTATGAAATGAAATGTCTTTGTCAGTGAGTTTAATGCTGACCGCTATCGTTCATCAAAAGTGCATGTGCAAAACAAAACAATGGTCATTTTTGTCATTTTTTGATAGCAGCTCACTTGCAAATATTGCAGGGACAAAGTAGCTGTTAAGGATCAAAGCTCACAGCATGCTTTTTTGATATCTTCTCTATATGTTGTATGAGGAAGACACACACAGACTGTCAATGAATAAGAACATGTCAGCAGCTTCTGTTCGGTGCGGAGGCTCTGCTTATTCCCAGATGAACTTCAGAGACATATCAACAAGTCTCTCCTGAAGGAGTCGATCAACTCTTTCACTCTGAGCTGCAGTAAAGGTGTTCTTCCAGTCACCAATCTGACCTGTAATAAAGACAACAAACCAGACTTGATGATATCTGATTACAAGTTTTTCTGCACAGGTGCTGCAGTGATGTTATGCACATACCTTTACTTTACTTTAATTCATAGTATTAAATTGTTTTGAAATGAGTTTAAACTCTAACAAAGAAATTAAGATTCTATCAGAATTTAAATTAAATAGATTTGAAATGTGTCTGTCTTTGCTCACATCTCACCAAAATCATGTCAAGAGGTGTTCAAGAGGATGTCGTACTGGTCTCTCTTTGAATGCCAGTCCCTGATGTGGTCAAACCAGGATGATGCAACAACTGTATAAAGTAGTAAAGTATCTCTTAATTTACATGTGTTGTTCAGATCTAGATGTTATAGTTATGGTGTTACACCACTAGTGGGCGCTGTTGGCCAAGGAGTGTGTGGTGCCTGATCGTCCTGATTGATAATCTAATAAAATGTTTGTTGATTTTGACCGTTAATGTTGAATATCATTTTTTATATCATTTTTTATAAAATGTGTAGCTATTTTAATCGAGTGTAAAATCAACAGAAGAAGTGCAGGAGCATTAAGCAGGTGTGTATTCATCATGACGTGAGACAAAAATTGATGAAGTGCAAATTGTGAAATGTTAAGAATCACTAAAATAGAATAAAGGGCTAATGGTCAGTTTTTTTTTATTTTAAGATTGAAAGGTACCCAGAAAACAGTGGTGTCAAAGCTCAGCAGTCTGGAACGTGCTGTATTAAAGTTAAAAAAATACTGGGAAACAATGGTTTCTGGAAAGTAAAAAAGTTAGGGAGGCTTTCCAGAGCATATAAGCAGGCATTGCATAGATTTGTATTCAGTGTGCTGTTCCATGAAATAGCCCTTGGTTGCTTTGTATCTGCACTAATACGTGGTAAATCTATATTTACATTGAAACCTGTCGAACCCAGTGTTTTTCTTGAAATGTTTGAGAAGTGTTTTTGACCATCTGAGAAATTTGAACAAAGCGATGCCCTGGAGGACCAAAGAATTACGTGGGATACTCCCAGGACCTCAAGTGGAATAGTCTTAATGATAAGGGGGAAGAAAGGGAAGTGTGTGAGAAAAGATAAATAAACAAGGAAGCTGCACTACATAGGCTCTCTTGTTAGTGTTCAGTAAGTGTCTGTTGAATACATTTCAGTCCACCACTTTGGGTTTTACAGATATAAAGCATAAAACATCACTTCGAAACACATGCATAGAATGATATTTCTGCAGCTGCTAAATCCAAGCACTTGAATGCACCACTTCTACAATGATGCCATGATCATGCGTCTAACATAAGATTAAAAAGTCTTTCCAAACTTTTTGTCGAGTCTTCATCATCAGATGGCTTTCAATTAAAACTTTATCTGCACATGACTCTATCTGGTCATCACCGTCCAGACACTGAGGTACCTCACCGTTTCCCGCCAAAAAGTCCTGAAGAAATTGCTCAAAGCTGCTGGGCGTCTCCAGGTCAGCGACGGCATGACAGAAGTGGTAAAAGGAGACGATGATGTCCTTTGGATTCCGCATCATGTAGATGATCTGACATAAGAACAAACAATGAGGCATGTCATACTCCATTCAAATAATTCACTATTTTATGATTCATGTGTAGCTTAGGCAGAGACTAAATATGGAAGCCCATTCCTGCCAGGAAAAATTAGTTCACAGTTTGAATTTGCACCCCAATTTTTCTACCTTAATGGAGAAGGCCCTTTACATTACTTTACATCACATCACCCTAATCCTGGTTTCCCTCCACTGGCTCCCTGTGTATTTTAGAATTGATTTTAATATTATACTGATCGCCTTTAAAGCCTGTCTGGGTCTGGCCCCCAAGTTACATAATTGAAATGCTGATCCCTTATGAGCCAGTACGCGGGCTTAGATCCTCAGACGGGGCCCTATTGGCTGTTCCAAAGTCTTAAATCTAAAGGTGACCGCGCTCTCTCCATCAGCGCCCCTCGACCTTTGGAACGACCTGCCCCAAGGAGATAAGGTTTACAGAATCAGTAGCATCTTTTTGATAGAGACACCTGCCTGTATAAATGGAGTTGAAGTGAACAGGTGAACCCTTATTAAGATTTATAGGGGAGCAATAGAAGGTATTCTGACTGGAAACATCACAAACAGGCATCATGGGATGTGCATAACCAAGGACAGGAAAGACTCTGCAGCAGGGGATTAAAACAGTCCACAGCATCACTGGTACCCACCTACTGAGCATCAGTGATATCGGAGAGGTGACCTGCCTGTGCACAGCCTAAAGGATACAAAAAGACGATACCCACCACAGTCACAGCCTGTTCACCCTGCTGCCATCTGACAAGAGATACAGAAGTATCCACTGCTGTACCAGCAGACTACAGAGCAGCAGACTACAAAGCAGCTTCTTGCTGCAAGACTGCATAATTCATCCTATGCACTCTACCATAAATGGTTATTTTTATGGCCCATTCAATGTCTGTTTTGTGGGTAGCATAAAATAATTACAACTAGCATTTCGTGATACAGCCCTGTGTTGTAGAATGATAAAAGATGAACCTTGAATCCTTTAATGTGCCTTGTGTCTCACTCCCACATCCAGCTACTCCATCCTGCCCGACAGTTACCCCAGTCCCAGTCACCTGACCGTCCACTCTCACCTACTCACCTGTTTCCACTGTGTTTCATCACCCTTACAGTACATAACCAGCCCATTTCCACTTATTTCCTTACAGGTCATTCTATGTCGCTCCATTGTTTCATGCCATTGCTTTCAAGCCTGTTACCTGGAACCCTTGTCTGTAAATACATCTTTGAACTGCATCAGCTCTGCCTTTATCACCTGCGTTTGGTCCTGACTTTGTTGAGTCACTCTTACCACCGAGTCTGATTGCTTCATACCTCTACAAAACATCTTGCATGCATCTCCCAACACATGTAAAGGTTCCCTAGAATCAACGAGTAAGAAATTATACAACATGAATGAATATTTTTCCATTGTAATTATGGAAATTCTGTACAAAAACCTGAATCAGCAAAGGCAAAGTAGCTGTCTGGGAAACAGCCAAGTGGAAAAAGGTTCACTGTATTATAATGATGATGATGATGGTCAGGCCCAAACATAATTAAGGTGAAGGGTTCACTATACAATAAAATTTCAGTGGATCATTATAATTTACTTCATAAGTTCAATTTAGTTTAGTTTTATAAGTCATATGAAGGTGAACACAGGGTGAATGGTACAATAAAATGTACCATGGATGAGACAAACAAGTCAGCTCAGCAGTGAGACGACTAGTCGCAATAACAGAATTCCCTTTTTTCACTACTTCTCTCTGTCATAGCAAAGACGTTGTTTCATTCAGAAAAGCAAGTCCAAACTTGGAAATTATTCAGAACATTTTTGTTATTTTTGGGGGGAACATTTTACACATCACACAAAATAAAATCCCTTCACTCTTCCACTACCAGACCCATCCCTGCAACCTCCGGCCTGTCACCAGCAGGGTTGGACAAGTTATTTGGGAAATGTCACCAGATACTTCATTACTCCTTTAAAAAGTAATAATATTACTTAGGTAATTGCTTACATTACTATTTCTATTACTATATTACTTTTTTACCTTTTACCCAAAGTTGAACTGTTGATCAGGTGAACTTAAGTAAAGTATGCCTCTCTCACTTTCCTCAGCCTCCATCTTTCATTTAGCTTTTTGGCCAACAGCTGACATGACCTGTCCTGACCTGCTGCACATATACGGCATCATTAAGTAGCCTACCTCAGTCAAAAAGCAACTCAGAGTTACTTGAAATGGTAACTGTATTATAATTACTCTTTTTGTAATCCCTACACTACTCATTAGTGGAAGAAGTAATAACATTACAGCCCAACACTGGTCACCAGCATATTGGGCCCTGTTGTTTTCGCATCGGAGAACCTACATATGGTTCCTTTCCTGCTGTGGTGTTGTTGTCGTTACCACCATAATAAGATTTCGGATTTACTAATAAATCTCACGCACTGTTGAAGCAAGCTAAATAGCATATTGGTAGGGAACGCTGTGTGCAGTGGCTAGTGCTAGTAAAAATGCTAAGCTAACATATATTGTAACTATACAGTAAATATCACATGGGCAGAAGGTGTTTTCCTTGATTTTATTTATATTTTTTTCCACTATGAAGCTTGCCTTGATGCATTATATGCAATTCAGAAAAATATCAGCAAGATTCTCTCCTAAGAGTAAAATGTAGATTTTAAAAAAGATCTTACCATGGAACTGCAATATAATTTGCATTTTGTAATTATTCAGTATAGATTTTTTTCAATATGCAAACATTTGCTGTCTTGTATAAAAACAGAACTCAGTGCATAGATTAGATTGTATAAGATTAACGCTTCATGAACTGTGTTACACACAGAGTGGCCAAACTTTAACACATTACAACACATTAGTACGTGACCTCACCGGTGTGATGAATGTACAGTAATTATCGAATTTCTACCATAATTTTGTATAGAATATATATTTTTTTATTTTGACAAGACAGTGCAAGAGACACTGCCACCCTCCCCTGGATTTGCAAAACTGTTTTCTCTGACAGTGATGGTCTGGGTCACTGGTGCCGGCTACGAGACCCACTGACGCAGAGTGAGAATCAGTATTATGTGTTCGTTTCTTATTTGTGTGAAAAGATGTTTTCACTCTTCTCCTGACCATCTTTGGCAAGAGTTTGATGTGATTCTTTGAAGTGAGTACATATTAGTTGTGATAGACAGTTCATCCAATAACCTGCTAAGTGTTTTTAAAAAGTGCCTGCCCTTTTCCAAGCAGTTTCAAAAAATGACTTCCCAGATGGTTCTGTCTAACAAACAATGGGCATCAGGGAAAATATGCAGCTCAACAGCACCTGTTACACTAAACAAGTTTATGGCATTGCATCCAAGTTTGACAGATGTTTCACAAATTTTGTGTTACTCATGCCAATCACCTCAGACATCTGTTTCCTGGTTGACACAGACAGCGATGACAATGGATGAAATTGCCTCCAAAGTAGGAATGCTTTGCCTCCCGGACACTACTGCAGTGTAGAAGGAAATTATCACCCAAATATAATTTTGGCTTTTAAAAATGTTTTTAATCTGTCATCCGTGACCAATTAGTGGACGATCTCCCTGCAGGTCTCCCCCTCCCTCACCTGTTCGCTCTGGTGTGTGAGAGGAGTCTCTAACTGTCACTAAAAATCACACACACTCTGCAGCAAAATTCAGATAGAAACTCCTATTAAATGTATATGCCTCCTTATGCAGTTATTTTGTCAGTATTATTTGGTAGCATTTGGTTTGATCCAAAAACATTTTGAAAGAGACATGGTATTGCTACCTCTATTGGCAGTCACTGTTGCTTGCAGCACTAATATATATTAAAAATAATTTATGGCTCCTCCACTTCTTAAACTTTAAAACACCAACACTTTGCTATATTTTAAGCTTACTGTTACTTACAAGCTTACTGGCAGTGTGCACCCAGCTGTCAGTATTTTGAAGAAGCCAATAGCCAATAAAACATGTGCAAATCAAAGTCCAATATCCTGCTACTCTTAAGAAGAGCTGTGAAGTTTTTCTGCCGCTTTTATTTTATGGCTGATTCAGAGGTAACATGGAGAAGATCACTGACCATCTCTGCAGGTATAAAAACTACAACTTTGTCATCGGATCCATAACTGCGGAGTACATTGATTCACTCCAGAGCTTTGAAATCAGAGATAGTGACATATTCCTCGTCACTTACCCAAAGTCAGGTCAGTGAGACTCTATATCACATCATCAGCATTTACAGTTTGGTTCATTGCTGGGAACAAATTTGCTGATCAAGTATGGAGTCTCATAACTTCTGTCCACCCCACAGGAACAATATGGACTCAGCAGATCATCATCTCCATCTGTGAGTTAGGCGGAGGTCTGAATGAATATCCCAACAACATGGAGCAGATGCCGTGGCTGGAGTTCTTGGAGGGTCGACAACCTTACTCTCTCCGACCCTCTCCACGGCTCTTCGCCTCTCACCTCACACCGGCTCTCATGCCTCCTGGACTGAAGGACAAGAAGGCAAAGGTCAGTATTTTATGGAAGCTCAATCCTGCCAGGTAAATACAAGTGTAAAAATAGATTTATAAAGTTATAAATGTGAATATAAAACAATCCAATTTACTGCAGCATGAGACAGGGAAAATCACCTTTGAAAAGCTAGAATGATCACATTTTTTCAATGAATGAATTTTAATGAATTCCCCTGGCTTCTCCAGTCCACATGTCCTTGAGCAAGATGCCTAATCCCAAATTGCTCCCGATTGACAGGCCAGCACTTGGCATGGGAGCACCCTTGGGTCCCATGAGATGGCCTTGTCCATTAAATAATGCTAAAAAAAAAAAAACCCTGGTCCATTCCATTTACTACAATTACGAGAGAGAGCAGGTCAAAAAAAAAACTTATGGTGCAAAATTTAAACTTAGTAAAATCTGTTTTTCTTGGCAGGAATGGTCTTCCATATTTGGTCTGTGCCTAAGTTACACATGAATCATAATCATTTGAATGGAGTTTGACATGAAGGAGTTAACAATGTTGTATGTATTGGTGTCTCCTCTGGCCTCATTGTTTGTTCTTACATCAGATCATCTATGTGATGAGGAATCCAAAGGACATCATTGTCTCCTATTATCACTTCAGTAAAGCCCTCGCTGACCTGGAGACGCCCAGCAGCTTTGAGCAATTTCTTGAGGACTTTTTGAGGGGAAATGGTGAGATAACTCAGAGTCTGAATGGTGATGACCAGATAGAGTCATGTGCAGCTACAGTTTTAAACAAAAGCCACCTAATCATGAAAACTTGACAGAAAGTTTTGGTGGGAAACATGATGGTTGTATTTGCAAGCTGTCAGAATAAATGTATTCAACAGAAAGCTAAATTAAGGGACACATTATTTCATTTAACAGTTGCAGGATCATCCTGGTTCGACCACATCAGGGACTGGCATTCAAAGAGAGACCAGTACAACATCCTCTTCCTGACCTATGAGGACATGATTTTGGTGAGATGTGTTTTTTTTATTCTGCATTTCTGGAGTGCATTAAGGGACACATTTCAAAACAATTTAATACTATGAATTAAAAAGGATCATGTTCATGTGAAACTTAAATTCTAAGAGAAAGAATGATCATTTCTTTGTTAGAGTTTCAACTTGTTCTCTCTGATGGGTTCCCGTTTCTCTTTTAGGACCTGAGGACTGCAGTAACTAAGATCTGCACTTTCTTAGGGAAAAATCTGAGTGAAGCAGACATTGACCAAGTTGTAGAAAAATCTACATTCAGAAACATGAAGAAAGAATCAAAAGCCAACTACAAGTTTCTGCCAGAGACAAGACTGAAGGGAGACTTCATGCGTAAAGGTAACGTTACATAACTGCAGCACCTGTGCAGAAAAACTTGTAAACAGATGTCATCAGGTCTGGTTTGTGCTCTTTATTACAGGTCAGATTGGTGACTGGAAGAACACCTTTACCGCAGCTCAGAGTGAAAGAGTTGATCGATTCTTTCAGGAGAGACTCGGTGATATGTCTCTGAAGATCATCTGGGAATAAGCAGAGCCGCCACACCGAACAGAAGCTGCTGACATGTTCTTATTCATTGACAGAGTCTGTGTGTGTCTTTCTCATATACAACCGTTGCTAATGTGTAAACTGCATTGCCAAAGGTTTAACATTGAATAGCTTCTTTGTACCTGCAATATTTGAAACTGATCTGCTGAAGAAAAGTCATTCTCAGTGTTAACAATATCTTCTTTGAGCCCTTTTGATGTACACAATATCAAAATTATATCTGATATTTGTAACACACTATATCATTCATGTGCTTATAAATAGGGTTTTGTTCATATTTTCATATCTATACATACTGTATATAGAGTATACATGTAAGTTTGTACCTGTAACATCCTGTCTGTAAGCTTACATATTCAGATCTGTGCTTACTGTCTTTATTTGATGAGTCTGAAAATTTGGGTTTCTGTCTGCAAACTCAATAAAGTAACATTAAGAAAATGCCGGTCCTGATCTCCTGTGGGTTGGGTCTTTCTGTATGATACTGTTAAACAGATATTATGTTTTAGACCATTTATATTGACTCTATTGTTAAAGACAGATCTTCAAACATATGCAGCATTCCAGAGGAAACAGAGGAAGCATGTATTTTCTTAGACAGCTCTGACTGAAGAGACATTTTGGATGTATAGAAAAACACACATTTATTAACATTAAATTCTGACCAATCCTGTTGGATTTAAACAATCAGTGAAGTTACAGCTGCTGTGCCTCATGCGTAAATGCACACAACATCTCTTTTATGCACGGACACGTCATCCTATTTCACCAACCTACAATCCATCTTCTATTACTCAAAATGTGCATCATAATGAACCACAACTCATATGCATAAGCAGAAATGTGAGTAAATTTGAATTTACAAAGATCAAAGATAAAACATATGGCTTTACCAATTCCTTCACCTGAATACTCTCACTTCCTCTCATAACTGAAGAGAGTCACACCACATCTCCCTGTCTTAATGTTCTTTCCTGTATTTCAGGACACATATACCTGTTTATGGGTGCCATTGCCTGGTAACTTTAACACAGCTTTAGATATCTTAGCAAAGAAATGCCAAGCCTTAAAGAGGCTAGACATAGATGGGTGTGGTTTAAATGTGGAGATGAAAGCAAAACCAAACTTACTGGGAGGAAGTGTACATACTGAAGTTTTGACATACAAGGCACGAGGTGAATTTGCCATCAGCAGGCAAACATCTGTTTTAAAACATTATAATAACAGGAAAAGCCACCACAGAGTTGTGGACAGTGTGCCAAGTGGAGACACACAGATGTCGGCGAAAGGGTAAGTAAAGAATATTTATTAGGGGTGTAACGATTTACTCATGCATCCTATGTTTAATATCTAAGATATGAGTGCATTGATTCATATGATGCAACATATGATCATGCAATGTATAAATCTTAACATTTTGAATCTATTAATGCTATATGTTTGGGGTACTATTAGCTGCACAAATCTGGATAGTTTTATTAAATCCACTAACAGTAGAGACAGAGAGAAAAAGACATTACAGTGGTGTTAACATCTTATTATGAACCTCATGTGTAAATGAGATCCTGTAGCCTAAATGAGAATCTGTGAACAAACTTAAAAACTGCTTTAAAAAGTTTCATATGAAGAGGGATGTGGTTTTGATTATGTAGAGGAACAGCGATGCTCCATGTCACCTGCTCTTATAGTATTATGTAATGACAGGGCTGAATCATATCATTCTGAATCACTGGCTATTTAAAAATTTTATTGAACATGTATTGAGATACATACTGAATCATCTCAGTCAGTAAGATGCACATCCCTAAGTATTTAAGTTATTGTTGCCAAGGCTACAGTTATTTATTTAACAGTTTATAACCTAAGCTGGGCCAAGATAAAGTTAAGTGAAAGATCTCACACTTTCAGTTTGTAAACGTATAGTTATTGTATTTTTTTTAAATGTACTTTAAAAATGATGATGATCCAACCCAATCTGATCAGCTCTCTGCTGGATTTCCTGTCTTTGCAGACATTCACTGTTTTTCCTTTGCTAGTTTACATGCTTTGAGCTCTGCAGCCTGCAGACAATGAAGCAGGAAGTGATTTGGCAATGAAGTGAAATCAACTGGTTCTTTTGTGTCAGGATTGTGTGACACTGATCAAAATTTGGATTTTGCAAAAGTGTTTCTTGCAAATCTGATTTGGGGAACAACCTTCATTTACTGTTGCAACACAGTTGTGTTTTTTTCCATCATCTTCTGTGGAGAGAAGAGTTGCAGGGTTAAGAACATTTCATCTTTTGACAGTGATGTTAGGCAATTAAATCATAACAGTGTTATAACTGAGCCATCTTGCTGCTGAAAGATGAGATGTTTTCTGCTCAAGCAAAATCAATGAAACAGCATGTGGAACAAGCAGAGTTAGTTTAACAATAATTGGATAAGAAACAATCCTGTGAGAAAACTTCCCTCATTTCATGCTATAACAGGCCGGTTCATACAAAGTACAAAGTTCAACATATAATTTCCCCAGTTCAATTCAGTTTTATTAGTTGACACAGGGTCAGTGGTACAATACAATGTACTGGATGAGAAAAGCAGGTCAGCTCAGCAGTAAGAGCACTAGTGGCAATAAAAGCTCACTAATCCTCCTAAAGTGGAACACTACGGTGGCCGACAAGTGCAAACGCGCTGCATATACAGGCAGGCGCTGCAAATACAGAAACGCGCTGCATATAAGAAAACAGATGCAAAAGGAAAACGCTGCAAATACAGAAACGCGCTGCATAAACAGAAACGTGAACACTGATTCTGGTCTAATTGTGTAATATGGTGGCTTGTAGTCACTCTCAGGTCAACAGAAGCACATCTTGTGGGTTGACTTACTAATAAAATACAACAGGGTCAGACGGGTGGTTTAAGTGACAGCACAGCAGTCTGAATAAGTAATAACTTCCAAAAACATAGTGTGTAATAGTCCATTTCCTTCTTTCATCCCCCTCATCTGTCACTCCCTTTCTCTCTCTCAGTCACACACACACACACACACATATGCTGCTGCAGTGGTACACACAGCGACCAGAGCATCCAGTGTGCTCTCAGCTCAGCTGATTTGTCAGACTGCATCTAAACATTCCATCTTCACGGCTGCAGTGAAGACCAAGATGCTTTGCAATTTATTTTATGTTCATTATGATGTTGATTAATGTTAAAATGGTGTTCTTCTGCCTCGGTAATTATTAATACCACTAGGTAATACACTAAAGCAGTCACATTTGGAACTCACATTTCATGTTGTTATATTCAGTGTTGCCTGAAATATGACCACTATGTGTTTTGACTAAAGCCAAAATTATACCTTAAAAACAAGTTAACAAATCTGCTCTGATATGAAAATACATGGTATCCTGATTATTAATTTTCATATATACAAAACCTCTATACTGTATGTTGCATTTTTTTTTTGTGAACCCCTAATATTAAAGTTCAAACTGCACTTATGATATCAGTCCCAGTACAGCAGCAGTCATGGTTGATAGAGCATGATGAATGAGTTGAAAAGTCTGATGGGCTGGTGGTAAAAACTGTATTGCAGTTGTGACCTTGTATCATCTGCCAAAGGTAACAAGAACAGTCTGCATGCTGTATGGCAGTGGTCCCTGATGACACTATGTGTCTTCTGGTACTTCCACCACTCCACTCCACCACTCAGTTTGCTGTGGGCAACAGTTCCTTTTACCAGACTGTGATTAATCAACAATATTTTGTCTTACAGAAAGAAACTACAGAAGGCCCTGTGCCGCTACACCACAGAAACTCTCAGCTATGTTGACATAGTGAGAAAATTCTGTGACAGTATCTCTACATGGACGCTCAAGATGGAAAAACAAATGATCAGTATGGCGGACATCAAAGACAGAGCTGACAGAATCAACCTGAAATTACACGATGTTAAACAAGTGAAGAAAAACCTTGAGGCTATCAAGGAACATATTAAGAGCTTCAAGTTCCTAGAGTCTGCAGACAGCAAGCGTGCAGAGCTGGTGAAGGAGCTGGACGCTGTGCTGATGGACACTCTGAGAGGCCTGGAGGAGCTCAACTGCTTCCTGGATGCCGTGGAGAAGCTGGCGGTCACTTCACTTCATGTGTTCATGGAGGAGAACACGGTGTTACATCTGCCCAACAGTATCAGCCTCAGACAGGTTCAGGATATTATCTCTGCTGCACGGCTGATCTGCCCTCTCCTCCTCGAGTTTAAAAGAGATGCAAAAGTTTTCTTCCTTCCTAAACTTCAGAATTTGGAAGTGCTGTCATATCAGCTGGACAGATACATTCAGACCACCCAGAAAATCTGTGACAAGCTGCTGAAAAGGTAAATAGATATTTCTTCAAAATAATATGCACAAGCATCTACTGTAGAAAATGAATTGACATGTGTCTTTAACAGCTGTGTCAGTGACTTTGGCCAGAAGATGACAAAAGAAACTGTGGTAGACCTCGATGAGGATCTGTCTGAAGACGACACACAAAGGATGCTTTGTCACATTAATCAGCTTGATGAACTCAGGTAAGTATTACACAAACTTTCTTGTGTATGTACATATGTATATGTATGTCTGTATATCTATGTGTATGGATGCGCATACATACACATAGATATGGTTGTCAGAGACTGCTTTTACATAAAGACACATATGAAAAATATTAATGTTATGAAGAGCTGATTAATGAAATTTCTCTGGGCAGATGTCTGTGAAGATTCTCAGTCATCCAGGTCATGGTATTTGTAGCAAAGGTTGTCGTAGGCAACTGGACTTGGTAGAGTGCTTCTTCAGTCCTGGCTGACTGATTGGGAGTTCAGGTTCTTACCTGGAACTAAGCAGTCATCTTCAAGATCTCTACCAAGACCAGTTGCTTATGACAACCTTTGCTATGAATCTGGGCAGATGGTTCAAAGACCCTTATTTGGATGAATTAATCTCTAATTAAAAAAAAAAAAAAAAGAGTAAAACAAAAATGGTGGATCACTCAACAAATTTACTTCAATATTAAATATATTCATTTATATCCTTTGATGACTGTTTTCATGAACTTTTTTCAACATAGATTTTCCATGAAAGAAAAAATGAAAATTTAGTAATTACATACTCACCCTCATGCCAACTGAAGGTTGGATTTTAACTTGAGTTTTTAACACTGCTGGAGTTTCCCAGGAAAACAGCATTACAGAATGCCTCAAACAAGTAACTTTTCAATATCCAGCAAGAGAGCTGGATATGGCGATGTTAATTTTTTCTTTGGTTACTCACAGCACAGCTTAGAAAAAAATCCCATGTGGCCCTTAAAGCATTTTCCACATAGACCACCATTATAAAAGAGATTTCTGTAAAACTGTGGACAGGACACCTGCAAACAAAGTGAATTATTATGAATTTATATCAGTAAAATGTTTCTCTTTATCAGGATGAACGAGGACTTCCGGACATTGTTCTTGTTCCAGGAAGCTTCATGTTCTGACTTCATCAGGGAGTTCAGCGAGCGTCAGCCCAGGATGCTGCAGTTTCTGAACAACCTGAAGGAGACCGCTGTGCAGCTAGACAGGATGAATATGGGAGCAAAGATCTCCAGTGTGGCAGGAAGCTCAGTGGGGGCAGTGGGAGGCGTGCTTTCCATCGTTGGTTTGGCGTTACTTCCTGTAACAGCAGGAGTGTCTGCAGGTCTGATAATAGGTGGGACAGCACTGGCAGTAACCAGTGGAGTCAACAGCGCTGTCACCACAGCCACAGAGTTTGGAGTTAACAGAACACAAAAAAAGAAAGCCAATGAAGTCTTCCAGAGCTTCATGGAGGATGTGCAGGTCCTCCAGGGCTGTCTGGAGAAGGTCACCAATCAAACACTCAACAAAATAGAAACAAGTAAGATAGAAGTGGCTGTGGGAGTAGGCATGGTGCTTAATAATGCTCGTAGTATTACCTGTAAATGCATTGATTCAGTGGCTGATGTTGCCTCTGCTTTTGAGTTGTTGGCCCAGGAAGGTAAAGCATTACGTACTGTGTCCAGGGTGGCCTCAGACATCCCAGATATTAGCCAGGCAGCAGTCAAAGGGCCTCTTGCTCTCTCTAAGACAGCCATTGTACTCAATGCTCTTTTCATTGGCATGGATGTCCTCTTCATCTGTAAAGACAGCATCAGTCTGTCCAAAGGCAGCGAGACTGAAGTCTCACAGTTCATCAGAGCCAGAGCTGCACTGTGGGGGTCAGAGATAGACTCATGGCAGAAGATCCATGACTCCCTGCACAAAGGTCGTCTGACATCAGAGAAACACCGAGCTGTCTTAGATAAACCATTTTATCCAGGAAAGCTCTGCACAAAAGTTCAGCTGATGGACAATGCCTTGACTCTGCTTTGATCACCAACATCTCTCTGCTCTGAGTACAGCCACTGTCACTCTCTCTCTTTTGCTCAAAAAATAAGTTTGTTTTTTCTGATAGTGGGCATTGCATTTGGGACATCTCAGCTTTTTTCTGTCTGATTCTGAAGAACTCATGTATGAAAATTAAATCTTGCTAATAGCTGTAAATGACTGATCAGTGTCACACATAATTTTCAAGTCTATGATTAATTCTGTATTTTTTTCTTATTTCTTTATTTCTTATCTTTCTTGATTTATTGAGTAAATTGTAACTATCACATGGGCAGTATGTTTTTTCCTTGATCTTTTTTTTTTCACTATGGAGCTTGTGTTGATACATTATAGACAATTCAGTAAGAATTCAGCAAGATTGAGAATAAATGTAAATTAAAAAAAGAAGATTTTATCATGGAACTGCAATGTATTGAATGTTGTTATTACTTGATATATGTTTTTCCACATGCAAACATTTGTTGTCTTGTATAAAAACAGAACTCAGTGCATAGATTAGATTGTATAAGAGCCTTTTTTCTGCTTCATGAACTGTACTACACACAGAGTCCAAACATAACTCCCCAGTGTTGCCAGATGTACAGCAATTATTGAATTTGTACCATAACTTTAACAACTGATATACAATAAATAATTCCAAAAAAGTCCAGATGTACGATCATTTTGATATGCCCATAAACGCACAGCTAAACCATATTTGAGAGAAACCAATTACATCATCATTACCCTGATCAAGATGCTGGTAGACCAGTGACACAGTCAGGGTCTGAGGAAGCCTGCAGAAGCATCTGTTCTGTGCTCAGGTTAAAGATACTGAAGAAGAGCACACTGAGCTGCTGCAACATCCTGATGTGTGATGGCAAAGCAGAGAAAAATCCCTGACCCGATTTTCTGAGCTGTTACCTGAAGTGTAAGATTTTCTCAGGCAGTCTAGATTCACTTGATGACGAGCATTGGCAGTGAAAAGTGTCCATGGAAGCAACTCTTCTCAAACAATGGTGGCTCCTGAAGAGGGTAGCGTAAATACTGTGATAGCATCAGTTATATCAGAACTGGAGAGTATTAATTTATTTAATTTATTTTAAAGATGTTTTCATGCTGCTCCCGACCATCTTTGTCAAGAGTTTGCTGTTGATGCCCAGTGATTTCACAATATTGTTATGAATAAAATTGATACTTTTTTTTTTCCAATTTAACTTCACATCAACAAAGATGCCTAAAAAATAAGTGCCGGAAACTTGAGAAATTCCTCTTCCCCCCACTGACACTCTAACATAATCCTTTTCATATCTCCTTCCTGCTCCGTCCTGCAAATATTATAAAATTTGACTTTCTAATATTTAATGAAAACTTGTTAAGTTGAAACCATCTTGTAATTCTCACCTGTTCCTCATTTGTATCATTTGTTAGAGTGTGTAAGTCAGTATGTGATAGAATCATGTTGGTATCATCCGCAACCAAAATAGGAAAAGAAAATTTACAAACTAGTGAAAAGTCATTAATACATATAAGAAACGATAACAGCTCCAAAATCAAACACATTTTCTGCAGAAAAGTTCAGAGACAGTCACCTGGTTAATGTATAATCTTCCTTATGCATTTGGCATTTGTCTTCTTGATGTCATTTGGTATCATTTTGTTTGTTTCGAAAACATTTTAAAAGAGACATGGTCAATGTAGTAACAGAATATTGATCCATATTTGATCCACACTGTCTAGTTTGACAATTTCATCTAAGTTTTTTTTTTTTTTTTTTTTTTAGCAGTGGGTTCAGATGCAGCTTTCTTCCTTTGTTTTGGTCTCAGATGCTGTTGGTGTATTGCTACCTCTAGTGGCAGTCACTGATACAACACCAACACTTTGCTATACTTTAAGCTTACTGTTGATGGCAGTGTGCACTCAGCTGTCAGTATGTTACATACAGGCCTGAAGAAGCCAACTGCCAATGAAATATTTGTAAATCAAAGTCCAATGTCCAGCTACTTTTTCTGTGAGCTGTGAGTTTTTCTGCTGCTTTTTTATTTTTCCAGCTGATTCAGAGGTAACATGGAGAAGATCAGCGATTATCTTTTCAGGTATAAAAACCACATCTTTGTCACCGGACTGACAACTGCAGAGTACATTGATTCACTCCAGAGCTTTGAAATCAGAGATAGTGACATATTCCTCGTCACTTACCCAAAGTCAGGTCAGTGAGACTTTACATCACATCATCTGCATTTACAGTTTGGTTCACTGCTGGGAACAGATTTGCTGATCAGGTATGGTGTCTCATAACTTCTGTCCCCCCACAGGAACAATATGGACTCAGCAGATCATCATCTCCATCTGTGAGTTAGGCGGAGGTCTGAATGAATATCCAAACAACATGGAGCAGATGCCGTGGCTGGAGTTCTTGGAGGGTCGAGAACCTTACTCTCTCCGACCCTCTCCACGACTCTTCGCCTCTCACCTCCCACCGGCTCTCATGCCTCCTGAACTGAAGGACAAGAAGGCGAAGGTCAGTATTTTGTTTGATATTTGGCTAAGTAACTCTGAGTTACTGAGTAACTTCTTGAAGTAGGTTGTCTTATGATGGCTTGTACGTGCGATGATTATTTTCTTGATTAATGATTTCATCTTTTGGGTAGATGAAGTGTCAGAAAATGCCTGCAATAAAATCACTAGATCCCAACATCTTAAAACTGCACTGCAGTCAAAAAATCTAAATCAAAAGATCTAATTTACTGCAGCATGAGACCGGGAAAAGCAGCTGTGCCTAAGCTACAAATGAATCATAAAATAGTGAATTATTTGAATGGGGTTTGGCATGAAGTAGATAATAGTGTCGTATGTCTTGGTTTCTTGTTCTTACGTCAGATCATCTACGTGATGCGGAATCCGAAGGACATCAGCGTCTCCTATTATCACTTCAGTAAAGCCCTCACTGACCTGGAGATGCCCAGCAGCTTTGAGCAATTTTTTGAGGACTTTTTGGCGGGAAAAGGTGACGTGCAGATACATTTTAAATGAAAGCCATTTGATTATTGAGATTTCACAGAAAGATTGAAAAAAAAATATTTGTGTTTGTGTTGACAGTAACTGCAGACACAGAGCACAATTTAATAATGAGAACTGTTTAAAATCAAAAACCTTTTCAATTCAGCTGCAGAAATATCACTCTACACATGAAGTAATAAATACTATTTATTTCTGTAATGTTATGCTGGTGGGGAACTTTATTGTACCATAATGGTTGCATTTCCAAGCTGTCAGAATAAATGTATTCAACAGAAACCTAAATTCAGACATGGATTATTCCATTAAATTCCATTAAACAGTTGGAGGATCATCCTGGTTTGACCACATCAGGAACTGGCATTCAAAGAGAGACCAGTACGACATCCTCTTCCTGACCTATGAGGACATGATTTTGGTGAGATGTAGTGTTTTTATTCAGCATTCTGGAGTGCGTGAAGGGACACATTTCAAAACAATTTAATACTATGAATTAAAAAGGGTCATGATCATGTGAAACTTAAATTCTAAGAGAAAGAATTATAATTTCTTTGTTAGAGTTTCAGCTTGTTCTCTCTGATGGGTTTCTGTTTCTCTTTTAGGACCTGAGGACTGCAGTAACTAAGATCTGCACTTTCTTAGGGAAAAACCTGAGTGAAGCAGACATCGACCAAGTTGTAGAAAAATCTACATTCAGAAACATGAAGAAAGAATCAAAAGCCAACTACAAGTTTCTGCCAGAAACACGGATGAAGGGAGACTTCATGCGTAAAGGTAACATTACATAACTGCAGCACCTGTGCAGAAAAACTTGTAAACAGATATCATCAGGTCAAGTTTATTCTCTTTGTTACAGGTCAGATTGGTGACTGGAAGAACACCTTTACTGCAGCTCAGAGTGAAAGAGTTGATCGACTCCTTCAGGAGACACTGGGTGATATGTCTCTGAAGATCATCTGGGAATAAGCAGAGCCGCCACACCGAACAGAAGCTGCTGACATGTTCTTATTCATTGACAGAGTCTGTGTGTGTCTTTCTCATACAACATATACAACAGTTGTTAATGTGTAAACTGCATCACCAAAGGTTTAACCTTTAATAGCTACTTTGTCCCTGCAATATTTGAAACTGATTCACTGCGAAAAAATGCTTAATTTGACTGTTCTCTTGTTTTGCAGACACACTTTTGATGAATGGTGGTAAAAGCATTGAGAAAGACATTTTATTTCCTGTGACTAATATATAATAAAAATCAGTCGTAGGAAATGTTTGGTTTGCCTTTGCGGAAGGTTAACTTGATAAAAAAAAAAAAAAAAAAAGCTTTCAGACCCATGTTTGGATTCTGTACCAGGAAAAAAAGAATGAATGCAACATGAGCAGAAAACACTAATAATTGCTTTTGAACAATAGGTTGTCTTTATGTGTCAGCACTGTGATGAAGTGCATGAAATGATGAAGTCTCTCTCACTCTCACACACACACACACTGCAGAGAAGACTGTGGCCTGTGGAGCAGCAGTTCCTTTCATGGATCAAGGGATTCTGTTAGGCATCATCTTCCCTTCTGTTGTGGTACAGTCAGCTCTGAATTGCCCTTGTCATGCTGAAAAGCCTCGATGACTCTGTTCTCCTCCATCGTCTCCTCGGTGCTGAGTAATCTGAGGACTATTTAGTGGGAAACGGTGAGGTACCTGATAGAGTCCAGCGCAGATGAAGTTTTAAATGAAAGCCATCAAACATTTTGAGGATACAGCTGATTAAACAATCTTGTACTTAATGTAACAAAAAACATTTACATTAAAATACTACAACTACTTGTGTGTCTGACAGAGTTTGCAAAATTCAAGTCCTCAGCCCAAAAAATGCAATTTAATAAAAAAATCACTACAAGTTTGGTCTGTTATAAGCTTTAATAGCCAATAGTTTGATCTTTTAAATTCACTGTTACTCACAGCGCCAATATATATTAAAAATGTTCATTGTCCCTCCATTTCCACTTTAAAGCACCAACACAGTGCTATATTTCAAGTTTACGGTTGGTGGCAGTGTGCACACAACATGTGCAAATCAAAGTCCAGAGTCCAGCTACTCTCAGTGTGAGCTGCGAGCTTCTTCTGCTCTCCTTCAGTTCTTCAGGTGCAAGCATTTCTTTTACTTTTCCAGCTGATTCAGAGGCAACATGGAGAAGATCACCGACCATCTCTGCAGGTACAAAAACTACAACTTTGTCAGCGGAATGACAACTGCAGAGTACATTGATTCACTCCAGAGCTTTGAAATCAGAGATAGTGACATATTCCTCGTCACTTACCCAAAGTCAGGTCAGTGAGATTTTTACATCACATCATCTGCATTTACAGTTTTGTCTGTTACTGGGAACAGATTTGCTGATCAGGTATGGTGTCTCATAACTTCTGTCCCCCTACAGGAACTATATGGACTCAGCAGATCATCATCTCCATCTGTGAGTTAGACGGAGGTCTGAATGAATATCCAAACAACTATGAGCAGATGCCGTGGTTAGAGTACTTGGAGGATCGAGAGCCTTACCCTCTCCGACCCTCTCCACGGCTCTTCGCCTCTCACCTCACACCGGCTCTCATGCCTCCTGGACTGAAGGACAAGAAAGCAAAGGTCAGTATTTTATGGAAGCTCAATCCTGCCAGGTAAATACAAGTGTAAAGATATACTGATAAAGTTATAAATCTGAATATACATTCATCCACAGTGTATACTGTGATATGTCACTGTTATGAGTAGAGCTGCCAACAATTAATCTACCAATTATTTTCTAGATGAAGGATTTAATCTTTTGGGTCTGTTACGTGTGAGAAAATGTGCACAATAATTTGCCAACATCTTAAAATTGTATTTTTTGTTCCACCAAGAGTCAACACTCCAACTCAAGATATTTAATTTACTAAAGCATCAGTAATTTTCTGTTGATTTACGATCAAATGATTTCCCCCAGCTCCTCCAGTCCACATATCAAAGTGTCTTTTAGCAAGAAGCTGAACCCGACTGACCGGCCAGCACCTTGCATGGGAGATACGTCACCATGGGTGTGTGTGAATGGATGAATGATAAGATAAGACAATCCTTTATTGATCCCTCAGAGGGGAAATTAGGGTGCTGTAGCAGCACAGTGACAGAATAAATACAAAACTTAACTTAAGAGAATAAATAATTAAATGTGTGTGCAATAAGAACGGAATAAAATAGAAACTATATAAGAGCGATTCGACACAAAATGCAAAATTAGAGGTAATAGCAGCACACATGCAGTATCCACAGCTAGTGCACAACCTTCATTGTCTGTTAAGGTAGAAAAATGCTGTATAAGTACAATTCTTTCCATTTACTACAAGTGTGAGATAGTCACTGAAAATCATGAGATTTAAACATTTGACTTACTAAAAACATTAAGGTGCAAATTCAAAGTTTGTGACTCAGTTTGGTATGAAGGAGATGACAGAGTCGTATGTCTTGGTTTCCACTCTGGCCTGACTGTTGTTTTGTTCTTACGTCAGATCATCTACGTGATGCGGAATCCAAAGGACAACATCGTCTCCTATTACCACTTCAGTAAAGCCATCGTCGTCCTGGAGACGCCCAGCAGCTTTGAGCAATTTTTTGACGACTTTTTGGCAGGAAAAGGTGACGTACCTCAGAGTCTCAGTGGTGATCACCAGATAGTCTAGTGCAGATTAAGTTTTAAATTGAAGGCATCTGATCTTGAAGATTCAACAGAAAGACTTTTCAGTCTTATGTGCACTTGATTATGAACATTTTAATTTCTATTTAATAATGAGAGCTACTTAAAATGAAAATCTTCTTAGGCAAAGAACACTTCAGGTAAATATTGGTTACTTTACTGTTAGTACTTCATTCAGGCCTGTAGATTTTGCAGCTACAGAAATATCAGTTTATGCATGTGTGTAGAAGTGATAAATTTATATTTATATCTTTGATGTTACCGAAAGTGGTGGACCAACTGTCCCTGCTGGAGATAAGTACTAAACTTGGACTTAAGCTTGTCTTGTATCATGATGATTGTATTTACAAGGTGTTCAGATAAATGTATTCAACAGACACTTTGTTAGGTTACTGTTTTATAATGAAGATGAACATGAGTGCCTGTTTAGTACATCTTCCATCTTTTTTATCTTTTCTCACACCCTTCCTTTCTTCCCTCTTCTCTGCGACACTCCTTATTCCACTCCTTAACCAACAGCACCCGCTAGCTGCCAAACACCGTAACCAGACCACAGCATCTTCATGAAAATGCAGTATAACAATTAAGGGATGCATTATTACTTTATACAGTTCTATCATCATCCTGGTTCGACCACATCAGGGACTGGCATTCAAAGAGAGACCAGTACGACATCCTCTTCCTGACCTATGAGGACATGATTTTGGTGAGATGTATTGTTTTTATTCAGCATCTTATTTAGATTGGATTTCAAATCTTTTTAATATTATGAATTAAAAATGTTTGTTTGAGATTTAAATTCTAAGAGAAAGAATTTCTTTGTTAGAGTTTTAAACTTGTTCTCTCTGATGGGTTTCTGTTTCTCTTTTAGGACCTGAGGACTGCAGTAACTAAGATCTGCGCTTTCTTGGGGAAAAACCTGAGTGAAGCAGACATCGACCAAGTTGTAGAAAAATCTACATTCAAGAACATGAAGAAAGAACCAAAAGCCAACTATCAGTTTATGCCAGAAACAAAGCTCAAGGGAGAGTTCATGCGCAAAGGTAACATTACATAACTGCAGCACCTGTGCAGAAAAACTTGCAAACAGATATCATCAGGTCAAGTTTATTCTCTTTGTTACAGGTCAGATTGGTGACTGGAAGAACACCTTTACTGCAGCTCAGAGTGAAAGAGTTGATCGACTCCTTCAGGAGAGACTCGGTGATATGTCTCTGAAGTTCATCTGGGAATAAGCAGAGCCGCCACACCGAACAGAAGCTGCTGACATGTTCTTATTCATTGACAGAGTCTGTGTGTGTCTTTCTCATACAACATATACAACCGTTGCTAATGTGTAAACTGCATCACCAAAGTTTTAACCTTTAATAGCTTCTTTGTACCTGCAATATTTGAAACTGATTCACTTTCAAAAAATGCTTAAAACAGCACTATTGATGAACGACAGCGGTCGGTGTTAAACTCACTGATAAAGACATTTCATTTCCTGTCACTACTTCATAATAAAAAGCAACTTTTAATGAGCGGCTGCAGTCGTAGGACGTTTGGCTTGCACTAGCAGTTGACTTGATAAAAAAAAAAAAGAACTTTCAAATTCATGTTTGGATTCTGTACCTGGAAAAAAACATGAATGCAACATGAGCAGAAAACACTAATAAACACATTTGGACAATCTGTTGTTTTTAAGTGTCAACTCTGTGATGAACCGGAGACTTGTCCAATCGTGGTTGTTCCCCCCCCCTTATCCCAGTGTCTGCTGGGATAGTCATGGATAATAAGTGAATAAATGAATGAATGAATGTTGTCTTTACTGAATGTTAAAAGGAATTAAATTGTGTTTATGTGCTTTGAAGGCTGTGGTCACTGGCAACGACTTCACACTTCAGTCTTCATCTAGAATGAGAAAACTGTTAACAAAACAGATTAATATCGTAACCTGGAGAAAAAAAAGCACTTGTTACTTGAACACTAACAACAATTTCACCCAGTATTCCTTTCATGTAAGTCTAATTAATCTAATTATTGGTTACTAGAGGAATAGTTGATTGCTATTGGTCTAAAGCAGCCTAAGTCCCGCCTCCTTCACACAGGATGTGGAGACGCTGTCCCTGCTGTGGAAAAGAGGACAGAAGAGACGCAGGTGTTAGTTGTGTTTGATGTAGATCTGCACAGAAACCGGAGAGAAATTATTCGAGCAAGTGAGACTTCAGAGGCCTGATTTTCTTCTTATTCTTTTCTTTTCTCGGTCAGTTCTGAACGTGAACGCACCTGACGCACCTGGCGCGTGAGTGGATTGGTCTGTTAATTGTCACAGCCTCGTGAAGTCACTGTGTTTCTGTAAGGATAGAGAGGTGAGTGGGATTATTTGCATCTTAAATTAGTATATGTGTGTTATTTCAGCAATTCTTGAGAATTTGGACAAATCATGTCCTCCCAAAAAAACTTGAAAAAATATTTCTTCTAAGACTCTAATTCTTATGTTATAATAAAAATGCATTCTTTAAGGATCGATACACGTGAAATATATTTAATTTATAGAATGTTTTGGTTTTCTGTAACCCTTTTAATTTCTAAACCTGTTAAAACCTTCAAAATCTATACTTACTGATAACATAGGTGTAAAAATGTGTTGTTTTAATCATCTTTGCTGGAACGTTTTATATGAAAATGTTGTCCCTTAAAAAAGTTGTCCCATATTGCCATCAACATTGTCAGATTTTTACAAAATCATGTTTTAATCAGGCATGAATAGGGTTATCTATACCCTAAGGACCCCTGTCTCATTAAAAAAAAGCTGAAAATACAGTTCAAACACTGGTTATATTTATTAATGAATCCATTAAATAATATTGCATCAGCCGTGTCTCAACCATAACATGTCAACTCTGTAGCCCCTCTTAAAGATAAATAAGAATTATGATTTAAATATGTGTAATTTGATTAGCATTAACAGAACTGTTTTCAAATCTAAAAAATGAAATGGCTGCTCACTACAACTGTGTTGCAAAATTAAAAACTTGAACGTTTTGTCAAGATATTCCATCTAACAGAGTTGAAATCTATGCCGATGGAGGTGACATAACTCTTATTTATTTTTAATAATTGAATAACATGTTTGAAATGAGTACTTTTCCCAACTTAATAAGAAATAAATAAAAAAAGGTGTTTATTTCTTGAATAAAAATATATGAAAGTTTTTAAGTTACAGCTAAATTAAAGATTTTGTATTTGGTTTATTTTATAATACTGAACTTGTTGTGTCTGACGTGGTTCTTCCTCCTCCTCTTCATCAGAGCTCAAGGCTCCATCAGGCAGGCTGTAGACCCGAATCACTTACTTGTTGACAAAGCAGAATATGGACCAATCAGCTAAAAATAAATCCTTACAGCTGCATCAAAAACGGGGTTAATGGGTCCACGATATTGTTGGCATTTCCTCTCAGTATCACCCCGCTTCAACAGGAAGAGAGTTTGCTGAGAAACCCGCCAGAGAATCACGCAATGTCAGAATGTCACCTCAGCAGTGAGAGCAGGTGAAGAGTGAAAGGACAGAAAGAGACAGAGACGAGGAGAGGGAGACTTTGGAGAGAGAGGAGAACTGCTCCATCTAAACTTAGGTTAATGTTTTGCTTGTCGTAAGTTTACATGTTCGGATCTGGACGTTGTTTCCCTCTTCACCATGGCAGGCAGATGGAACCTCCTGATTCTGGGTGAGTCACATCTGTCTCCCATTTGCACAGTAGTTAACAGGGCTGAAGAGACAATCAATCATTTTTGTCAAAATGATGTGGCCTGATGCAATTTTAAAATTGCAGAAGGCGCAATATTTATAAGCAGTGGAATGTCGGTAAAAATACCACTTTAAATTAAATATTGATGTGCTGCAGAGACCTGCGCTGCACACCATATTCTACAGACTTAAGAAAACATCTTAAAGATTTCAGAGTAAAGTGAGACGTCCGATGACCCTTGACCCCCCGCTTCCAAAGCCATTGTTACAAATCCCTGCAAAAATCACACCATGATAATTTCAGTGTTTTTCAGTGAAAATCCTAAGAGCCACAAAGTAAGAATACAAGTCAAAGTTATTTTAAAAATAGTGCAGAATTCGCAGAAGTAGTGTGGAGCACAGCAGAGAGCCACGTCGAGCGCAATTTTGAACTGCATTTTAAACTGGATTACATTTCTGGTCGTTTGCGTCCAACTGAAGTTACTGTGCCAACAGCTCATCAGAAGGAATGCCACAACAAAAATAATGATGATATAAAAATGACAGTTCCCTATAACAGCACAAATCCTATTGCAATATCACAGAGTCACAATTAGATTTTTGTAAAATTGTCCGATATTTGTGGTGGAAAATCTGTTGCATGTTTAAAAATGTGCTGTGCACCAAGGAGGAAACTAACCGGTTGCAGTACCCCACAAATTTAAGACTAGGTATTAATATCTGTGTATGTTTCCTGTCTAAGTTTAAATCTACCATGAAGTTTTAGATAAAACAGCAGATATTGCATGAAGCTTTAAGGGGTGAGAGAAACTGATTACAACTTCTTAAGTGTAATTTCTTTTTTTTTTTTTGTCTACTTGTACTTCTGCCTATTTTTCAAGTCTGTAATTTTACCTCTCTAAGTATGCATTACACTGTGTAATCTGCTTTATTAATTTTAATATCATAATTCATCACTGACTAGGCCTACAATTTGATTAAAAGTCGAAACCTCTCATCTGTACTTTTGTAGTGAATAACGCTGTCCGAGCACAAACAGGCCAATAAAAACCATGAAATACGGACAAAAAAAAAAAAAAACTGCAGCAGGCACGGGTTTGGAGAGGTGATCATAACCTCTGACTAGAGCTGATTTAGAAAAAATATCTTTATGATTGTGATATAATTAGTGATATTAGATGGATAATTTTCATTTTTATTCCTGTTTTCACTGAAAACATTAAAATGATGAAATGATGGTGAGTTTTTTTTTGTGGGAATTTGCACTAGGGCTGCACAATAATCACAATAGACCTCAAAAAATATCACACCATCACAATTTTGATAGTTTGGTCAGTGAACATGAACATTGTAATGCAAAACTGATAATTTCCACTAATTTTAATACATATCGCAATTTCAGTCAAAATAATTGCAATGTGACTTTTATTTTTTATGTATTTATTTATTTTTACCAAATCGTGCAACCCTAATCTTCACCAAATAAAGATGTTTTATTAAGTCAGTAGAATGTGGTGTGTAGGGCAGAACCTCTCTGACGCACAACAACAACATTGAATTTAAAATGTTTATTCGATTCAACTTAATGAGACAGAACAGTGCAGGAGTTGGGAGTATTTTATAATCGAGATTTGAAGAACAGAAACCCCTTTTGATTCAATGTCGTTATTGATAATCCATTTAACATCAACGGTTGAAAAGTAATGTGAGTTTTTTTGAAAAGCTTCAATTGAGTACATTTACACTGACTGGGCATCGACATTTCTGGTGCAGAATTTTCCTTTAAATATTCAAATGTTTTGGCCCGAAAGGATGTAATCAAATATGCCTCAGTATGAAAGCAAATTTATCTAAACGCATAACTCACCATGACATTTTGTGACACGTGGGGTTTTTGTCATAGATTGCTCTTATTTACATTTAGAAATTAGGAAAAATACAATATGATTTTCTATATGATTTATGTGAAATCGTTATATGCAGCTAGAAGCAGTGGTACAATGCGGCTAAAATATGAAACAGTCTGAAACAGTAAGCCACGTGTGTGCTTCATCAGACTGCAACTAACTAATTATTTTCATTGTCAATTAATCAGTTAATTATCTTCTCGATTAATTGATTAGTTGTTTGGTTTACAAAAAATGTCAGAAAATGGTGAAAAATATCAGTCAGTGTTTGCCAAGACTCAAGATGACATCTTGTTTTTCTCTCAACCCGATGGTATTCAGTTCACTATCGTAAAGGAGGAAAGAAACTAGCAAATATTAACATTTAACGAGTACCCAAACTGATTCATCGATTATCACAATAGTTATAATTTAAGAACTGTTTTAAAATCACTTAATTTTCTCAGCTCTAGCACTCGTTTACAACTCCATCCTCGGGGAAACACTGATATTTCTAAGCGTTTCTCATGTTTTATTACTGAAATAACTTTCCACTGAGATAAAGTCTAACAGGAATCTTAACATGAAGTCTGAGAAGATGGTGAGAAACTCAAACTGACACGTTCATATCTGTCCTCAGAGGAGGAAACTCTGCTGCCGTCGGTAACAACACAGAGATTCTATCTTGTTTCTCTGGAACTGAGACTTCTGAAACATTTCATAATATCATGATCACAATCTCAGCTGGCCGCTTTTTAAACAAGTATAAGTTCTTCATTATTTAAATTAGTTCCCTCTTAAAGTTGGTAATTAAATGGTCAGTTCTATAACTTACCTATAATATCTACTGGATAATAGTTTTTACTGGAAACTATTATCTTACAAGTAAAACAAACTGTTGACATTTTTTTTAATATAAAAATTCATTCACCTCCAATATACTGTATTACTGTTGCAACAAATTCCTGAGCAGCAAATGTCTTAAAATATCAACAAATACAAAAACTATCTGCTTGTCTGGATGCCAATATTGATAAAATGGAGTTAAATGGAATTATTTTGGAAGTAATTGGGTCTAATCTATAAAATGTACAAAAACCCTAAAATGTCCATCACAACTTTACTTTACAGAGCCCAAAGTGACATCTTGAAATAACTTCTTTTGGCAAAAAAAACCCTCCTTTACTGTAGTAAATGACCAAGAGAAGAAGCAAATCAAGCAGCAATTAAGAAGCTACAACCAGCAAATATTTGACATTTTTGCTTGAAAAATGAGAAACAATCAGCTATTGAAATAGTTGGCAGCTAATTTTCTTTTTATCACCTAAGTATGTCTCATGGTGATTTGGATGAATTGACCCTTTAATTTAAATTAAATTTGCTGCTTCTTTGAAGAGAAGGCTGAATTCATTGTATCAGTTGACAATGTAAAAAAAATAATGTAACCAGACACTTGCTTCCTGTTTCTATATACTGTACTTGACAAATAGAGGTATGTGACACTCTGCTAGAGGGTTTTTAAAAAGTTTTCAGATTCATTCATTTAAATTATCATAACGACAGATCAGGACGACAGAAGAAAAATGTCGATTAACATAAATATTTGTCTTATGCGTCACCCATTAAAGATGGAAACTGTCTCTCTATCATATTCAAGTCTGGGGCTATAGGTCTATTATTGTTCTTTATCTTTATCTTATTAGGCCTAGTTTATGTCTTATATTATTTATATTACTATGGCATCTATATTAATATTTTAGAGCAGCCACACACACTTAGTGAGCAGCTTGGCTGCAGTCACGGTGTGAGTTGCAGAGTTTTGGAGATACTGGCTGTAGAGACGTCTGCCTTCAAAAATTCAGAACAGGGTTACTCAAGATTATCTCCTTTACTTTTCATGTAGATGTCTAGTCAGTGTTGATGGCAAATGTAGTCATTTGGAACAATAAAGTCCGCAGTTTGTGCTATAGTGACCAAGAAAATGGTGTTCTCCTCCTTGCAGGGCTGTACTGGCAGTGCCTACATATACCACGATGCATTGCATGTGAGCGTCAGATGCCCATATAGATCCACATTAAAAGCGCTGAATTTTTTGTTGAATGTTCAGATGAGAACTGCAGACTGACTCACCTGCTTGTTTTTCAGCTCTGTACCTCTTCTTCATTGAGGTCCTGTTGAGACCGTCCTGCCCTCTAGGTTTTTCTCTTGTGAAGAGACAATGCATCGGTATGAAAGTCAAACTTATCTTAACTCGGAACTGATGGAAAAACAGCCATATTGTGGCATGTGTGTCTTTTTGTCATAGATTGGTCATCTTTGCTTTTAGAAATTATAAACTGAAAACATTTACCCTACAGGTTGCAGTAGATCACCAGCATATCAGACCAAAATAAATGCATGCTTAATTTTTTCAATAAAGTTGAGAGAAAAAAAAGGTCATCTGAACTCTCACTCACAAAACTCTGATCAAACATGGATCAAGATTCTGTTATTATGTAACCTATTTCTTGCTTCGAATTTTTTTAGAAACTCATTTTAGTGACTGCTGATTTGCAAACTGAGGCAGGCTGTAATCAGGGAGCCGCCACTCTGGCTCTCACACAGGAAGCCCAGACTTGAAAAAGTCCTGTCTCACTCCCACAAGAGAGATCATTGTAACCCAAACTATAATCTTCTCTAACCCTAACCAAGAGTTTTCTGTCTTTGAACCTACCCAGATCTTAAACGCAGCATTGTCACATTATAAAACATAATCAGTTTAGTTAGTACAACGTGCATAATGTACAAACAATGCTTGCAAATCAAAAACTAAACTGCTGTTTCCAACTAAGACTCCTGAAACGCAGATTAAGCAGTGTTGATCAGAAATGGTTCAATATTCTGTTATTGCATCGCCTGTTTTCTATTCCTAAAGTTTTTCATAAACATATTGTAGTTTACGGTTTAGCTGTAATATGTTACTCACCAGGCCAGCATGCTGGAAACAGACATCAGGCAGTACCGCATTTTACCTTTACATTGCAAATAATTGTTTTCTGATATCTAAACATATTGTACTTAGAACCTTTTAAATAAAATAGTTTGTGTTATTAACTTGTTATTAACACAATCATAAGTGATTTTAAATCCATCTAAAATATATGTTTATTCAAACCCTTATTTATGTGATATCAATTTTTAACATTCTGTGTCTTTAATTAAGATAATGATGAATGTGCTGTTCATAAGAATAATCCTGATGATATTTGGCCCTGTGGAACGAATGCACGTTGTTTCAACACAAATGGCAGCTACTACTGCCAATGTATGGATGGTTTCAGATCATCATCACAGACTGTGAATTTTACAACACACACATCTGCAACTTGTCACGGTAAGTTATCTTGTATATTGAATAAGTTATGGCAGAAACTGTGAGATTGAAGTTTTGCAGCAGCAGTTGTGATCTAAATATAATTATCCTGTCTTTCATCTTCTGCTTTAAGAGATTAATGAGTGTCAGGAGAGCCCAGGCCTCTGTGAACCTAATGCCAGGTGTGTTAACACAGTGTCCACTTATTTCTGCATTTGTGACGATGGATTCATCTCCAGTACTGGTGTGAACCATTTTCACCATGGTGATAATGTTACATGTAAAGGTAAGATGCTTATCAATAAGCTCCCTACAAGAAAATGCTGTGGTGAGTCATATTTAGCATTGGTTCTCAATTTTCTTTCTCAGCCAAGAACAATTCATAAGATCTAAGATACGTTTATCCCCCATCTATGTCCCTTGGAATATTTTGAGGAGGCCTGTTCTTTTACACATCCATGTGAAAGGACAGTACAAGACAAATTTACACGGAAATGCCCTCTTGGTGCATGCATAAAATAAAAAGCAAATTCTTCTTATTTTAAATCATCTGCAAGATAAAATGAATTTAAAGTTAAGATAAGGAAATTTCTTTTTTTTTTTTGTTCATTTTAAAGCCCCCGTGGACAAAAATGGTGACGTTTCTGCTCTAATAACCGCAAAAATAAAATGATCTAAATACAAATGTAATAGAACCAATAATAGATTGTTAGATTAGAATAAAATCTATGAACCCGTTTAGATTTAAAAAATTAAAATAGTTTAGGGCTGCAACTAGGGATTTTATTTTTTTATTTTTTAGCCGATTAATTGGTCGATTATTTTCTCGATTAATAGTTTGTTTTAAAATGTCAGAAAATGATGAAAAATGTTGATCAGCGTTTCCCAAAGCCTAAGATGACATCCTCCTCAAATGTTTTACTCACGACCCAAAGATACTCAGTTTACTGTCAGAAAAGAGTAAAGAAACGAGAACATATTCACATTTAAGAAGCTGAAATCAGAGAATTATTTCCTTAGAAAGTTACTCACACTGATTAATTGATCATAAAAATAGTTGGTGATTAATTTGACACTTATAATCAATTAGTCATTGCAGCCCTAAAATATTCACTGTGCTGCAGTACTGATAGTCTGATCTCCCCCTCATCTCAATGTTTGAGTGATGGCATCCTTTCTCAGCTATTTTTAAATTTCTTCTACCTGCTCACATACATACTGACAAATGTCAAGAGGAAAAGGTTTGTGGTCAGAAAGCAGCATGCATGGTTGCATAAACCACCTTAAGTTTCAAAGTTAAATTTGTCCCCTCAGCAAAATATTTCACCAAGCTAAGGGGTACACTTTGGAGCGTTGCATAAAGCCTCTTAGGTTGTCCCCTAGTGTTTAGACTGAAGCTTTCGCAGCAAGCACATTTAATGAAACAAAACTTCCTGTTTCTTCAGAGTTAAACTGTGATGTCTTCAAAGATGTGAAAGAGGTAAAGCTACACCAGAAACAGTTTTTTCCACAGTTCAGCATATAATCAAAAATGTCTATTGCCTCAAACTTTGATTTCATTCTCCTCAAATTGCTCTCCTAGACATTTTCTGCTGCACATGATCTTGTGAAGGACTTGACAAAAAGCTGTCAGAATCCAACAAAGCTGGATGGACATTACATAGTAGAGGTATTTCTGCACATAAATTAATTGAAATGCAATTTGATTTTTTTTTAATATTTTCTATTTTTCCATCTTCTTTCTTCTGCTCCCTACATTTTAATGCAAATATCAGTCCTGTCTACTCCTTGCATTTTAAAAACAGACTTCAGTTTTAATGCATTTAAAGAGAATTGTTGATTAGTTTTAGGTTGTGTCATTGCACGCCACCTCCCCAACATCGACTGATTTCAACCTTAATGTATGGAAGAAGAACACGTGACAATTTCTCCAGGTAGAACCTTTATAAAGGGTTCTCTCATGGGGACAAGCCAAAGTACCCTGTATGTTCTAGTTAGCACCTTTATTTCTAAAAGTGTTGAGTAAAGAATGGGTGCACTTTTTGCACCCCTGGTACCTCACAACCAGCACAGAAACAGGGAGTTCTGCACCTTCGAGTTCTGCCACACAGTGTTCAGATTTCTCTGTACAACTTTGTAGACTGTGTGTGTGTGTGTGTGTGTGTGTGTGTTGATCAGAGGTACCCGGTCTGAAAGTCTGCCTCGGTCTGACTGTCACACGCTCATGTCACCCTCTATTCGTCCACTCTCGTGTCTGTAGAGGCTGTTGTCTACGAGCGATGAGCTCTTGTCCAGTGGAGCCATCAAGAACAGCATCGAAGTCTCCACCTTTCTGGATTTGGTGGAGAACACTCTGAGGTTCGTTGGACCTTTCACCACGCTCCCCGGGACAACGATATCCTCCAGTCACACAGGTTAAATATAAATTGACATATTGTGAAGCAGCTTTTTTTGTTTTCTTTACTTTGTTCCTTCGAGTTTATCTTTTGCTGAAGTCATTTACAGTATGAACAGAGAAGTTGATAAAAAGCTGATCTTTGTACCTGAGTCCAGACCTGGTCCTGCGGGTATATAATGGGACTGACTTACCCAGGGGACCTGTGACTCTGTCATCCAAGCAAGCCAAGATGGACATCCAGTTAGAGACAGCTGCTGGAGATCTCTCCCTTTACCCTGGTAATGATCATGAATGTAATTAACAGATTTGTAACCACGGTCATAAAGATAGAAACCAGATGACCTGAATGTAACGACCATCCTGTAAATCTCTTGTTATCCTGCTATGATCGTGAAAGGCTTTACAATGGTGTCCTTGCTGATCTACGCCAACCTGGAAGACTCTGCAGACGGATTCTTTAGTGGGATGAAACCACATGACAATCAAGGATTTAGGATCAACTCTAAAGTCGTCACAGTCACTGTCAGTAACAGAAACACGAGCCACCTCGAAAAGCCAGTCACAATAACTTTGAACCACCTGACACAGGTAGCAATGAATTAAATTACACATTAAAATACACATTTTTCTGTGTACCTATAGAGCTGTTTATCGAGATTGTTTTGGTGTGGGTTGTGGAGTTTTGGAGACATCGGCCATGGATTTCTTTGCCTTAGATGGCAGCCAGCTTGTGGTGCTTAAACCACCAAAAATTAAATTTACTCAGCAGCAACGTAGCTTTCCAGAAATCCCCGACCCATGTCTGCACCAGAGGTGGTGCGAACCAATCGGCATCCTCTGAGGGACTACTGACAACTGCGGGCGTGGTTTCAGTTGCGCTAACAGTATAACAAACCATCTGGCATGTCAGGTTTGGGGCTGTAGCTAATGAAAGAAATTTTGGTAGACTGACATTCTACTTACTCTTCATCCAATTGATGGGGAAATAAAACTGCATGTTATTTTATGTATTTATTTATCAGGGATAGTGCATATTAATAAACATTACTGTAAGTATGCCTGAATTAGCCAAAAGGCTAGTTTTCATCTGTAGTCCCTGGCCAGGTCGATATAAAAATTAAGGAACAAGTTATAACAACAATTGTAAAGGCATGCTAATTTACAGTAAAAGCAGAATACAGACATCCATAGCAATAAAAGCAGAGTAATAAAAGTGATGCAAATCACAGCAAACGTAAGTTCAATCAACAACAAACAAATGCAAGCAAGGACAGACATAAGAGAGAAAAAAAAGAACTTTGCAAAATTAGACATAAGCAAAGATGCCAAAGAACAAAGACGGACAAGAAAATACAGAGCAACATGAAAACGGTAGCACCAAGGTAGGTCTCTAGAACAGCGTTGGGCAGTAATGCATTACTTAGGTGACTCATGGATGATAGGCTTGTGTTCATGACAGTGACTGATTTAATCATTAATGGCGTCCTCCTAGGCAGAGCTGAAACCTCTCATCCATGAGTAGATGCACACTTCCTCCTGCATGGTGGTACATTTGTCAGGTGTAGTTAGGTAGAAAGAAAATAGTTCTTACATGAAATTGCTTACAGCAAGATCTGTGGATTATTTTTATATTGTGAAAGGCACTTTAACTTTAATTTAGTCCCATTATAATCGAGAGAAAGCAGACATCTCCATGTTACTGCAACTCACGCCAAAACAATCTAGATGGATGCATGACACTTCAGGTGAATCGTGTGAACTGTCCCTTTTAAGGATAACAATCTATCTCTGCAAGAAAATAGTACTTCTATAATGGCCATTATCTATTTTGTTTCACAGTTAAATGACACTGGGATCTGTGTGTTCTGGGATTCCTCCAAGAATGGTGGGACGTGGTCTGCTGATGGCTGCATTGTGGTGCAGTCCAACCATGAATACACCGTGTGTTCCTGCAACCATCTGAGCACCTTTGCTGTGCTTGTAACATCCTATGAGATACAGGTTAAAACATGATTTAGTTTTGACTCTTTCTCTTTCATGGTCTCAGAAAAGTTTCTGTCTCTCTACATCGGGCGCCACTAGTTAAATGCACACTTACGCACTGTTAGCTTAACACTGTTAGCACAATTACTGCTCTCGGCACAGAACTGTCTGTCTCCAAAAATCTACTTGAGTGAAAAGTAACCTGCATTAAAACTACTCTGAGTAACCCTTCTTTCTTTCCCAACAGGCCTTGGAGTTAGATGATTTGAGGCTGATCACTGTGGTAGGTCTGTCCCTTTCACTAATTTGCCTGTTCACCTGCATCCTGACGTTCTGGTTTATCGTCTCCATCCAAAGCCCAAGAACCACAATCCTCCTGAACCTCTGCATCAGCCTCTTCATTGCCAGCCTCATCTTCGTTTCACGCATCTCTCGCACTGAGAGCCGGGTAAGTACTTGTCCTGCGTCCACATGAGCGCAGTTATATTCCTGACATTCAAATATATGAATGAATGAATATTTTATTTCTGGTCTGGTCCTTTACATGACTCATCACTCATAGGAACAATCAGACACATTAACTACATTCAACCATGATGACACACCATCATTGATCTTCCAGTTTTGCCTCTGTATGTAGTGTTCATATATAGATCTTAACTGTGCACAGAGTGATCTCTGACTTTTAGGCGAATTTACTTAACTTGGTATTTATTTTGCTTTTTGGAAAAGTCCTAATTCACCCATTCACCCCCAGCTGATAAATCCCAGTGAAATATTTCCCTAAGCCACTCCGTTGATTGGTAAATCCAGCAGCCTGGTTCACACGCTTACCATGCTGGCTTTTAGGGTGACCGCATGTCCTGAAAAATTCAGGACAGTCAAATTTCAAAGTGTTAAAGAGTTGTCCCTAATCCCGAATCCTGGAAGATAGATAATCCTAATAGACAAACTAAAATGAGCTGTCTGTGTGCTCCAAGACTTGACTCGAAGGCAAAAGTGCTGAGGAAACAGTCACATCCATTTGTTTCCAGTGCTGCCATCTTGGTCCTCATCTCTCCACTAACTTCACTAGGTTGGCTGTACAGTGGTAGCAGGACTGCTGCATTTCTTCTTCCTAGCAGCGTTGTGCTGGACATGTGTTGGGGCCGTACATCTCTCCAGGATGGTAGTCCTGGACTTTAACACCGACTTCAAAGCCCATTACATGATGGCAGGAGGCTATGGAGCACCAGTTGTAATTGTTGGTATCACTGCTTTAACTAATATCAACGAATACAGCTCTAAGATGGCGTAAGTTCCTTTATTGATGCTGATCATATTTTTTTTTTTATTTTTACTTGAATCCTGCTTAATAAACTTTCAATATGCATTGCAGCTGTTGGCTAAATCCGAGATTGATGTACTTTTTCTTGATCCCTGCCAGTGTCCTCCTCATTGTGAGTACAAAATTAATTAATTAATTTAAAAAAATTGCCCCTGTCATTAAGCCCCACCCTTCCTTGTTACTGTTGTTTGTCAAGCTTTGTGTTCTCACACTGCATATATGTATAGTTTACATATATAGTTTACAGTGGTAACATTGGCAGATTTCACATTGAAGTTGGCAGTAATTTTTGAAACACAAGTAAACAAAAGCTGCTTCTCATTTCCAGCTGAAGACTCTGGATTATGTCAGCAAAATGCTAAGACTTAAACTCCTTGAGTCAGCAGAGAAGTCCATCTCTCGATGACTTTTTTAACAGGAAATCTGCAATATATTTACCGTAGTTTATCATAAAATGACCATGATATGCCATCAGAGATTAAGAAAACATGCTAAAATAAAATTCTCTGACAACAGCGCTACAGCTGTGGTGTTCTCCTTTGAAATTTCTATTCTGGGATAGAATGACTGTTTTAGTTTGCCAATTTCACGTTAATTAGACTTCAAATTAATGACGAATGTTTGCTGAGTTAGTGTCTATTTATGAACCGTAAGAAATCATTAATAATCTTTTAGGGGTAGATTCCAGGGTGTTTATTTTCTTAGCAGTCGGCTTTTGTTTTCAGGATAACAGACTTAACATTACATCGACAGACAACTAACAGTTGTAAATAGCTGATCAACTTAAAGTGTAGGACTTGTGCTCGCTTGTTATTGTCAGATTATATTGTTGCGCCCCTGCAGTGTTCCTGCAGCCTGCCTGAGCTTCCTCAACGTGCTTTAACCATAGACCATCAGACCAATTTAAGTGGAGCAGACCATGAGAGCCAGACCAGCCGGACCACCATCGCCTCAGGAAGAGAACTGGGATAGGAGCTAAACTAACCTGACTTAGACCTGAGAGAGCAATCCTGCATGCCTTATAAAAAAAATCCAGTTTAACCCCTGAGAGTAAGGCATGAGTTTGGCAAATGTAGTGGTATCTAACACAAGTTTGGCTGGAGGTAACATTCCTTCGCACATTTGCTCATTTGTTTAAGGTTTTTGAAAGACTGCAGAGAAGAAGTCTTGAGACAGAGTATGGCTCTTCTTTTAGAGCCTCGTGCTCAGCAGTGGAACATGTAGAGATATGCAGTCCTTGACAGGTCTGCAGTCCAAAGCTTAGCTACGATGAGACAGCTGCTGTTCAGAGGGTCAATCACTGAAATGCAAAATACCCCCAAAACTGACTTGCGTGCTATTTTAAAAACCTCATCTCTGTTGCCTTTCAGATAAACATTATCCTCATTCTCATCGCTGCGGGGCAGTTGGTTCGGAAGTTCTCAAGTTTAAACCCTGACCTGGACAAGCTGCTGAAAATAAGGCGAGTCAGCACCAACCTGTAATACCAACCTGCAACAGTCAGGGGGGACTAAAAGTAACTAATACTCTAAATAGAGATAAGTACTTTGTACTTTTACTTGAGTATTTTTCTAATGCCAGTTCTTTTACTTGTAATTGTTTAATATTTCAACAATGTAACAGTACTTGTACTTGAGTACAGATTTTCAGTACTCTTTCCACTGTCTACAGACAAAGCGAAACAGTTGACTTTCAAATAACAAGCTGTTTGTTACAAATACTCTGTAAATTCTGTATTCTGCAGACTATCCAGATAAAGTGGTACTGTTATATTCCCCTTAGATGCATTAAAATCAGAGAAATGTGGCTATTTTGAAGCTGTGGGGAGTAGAAAGCACAGATATTTGTGTTAAAATGTAAGGAGCAAAAGTAAAAAGTCATCAGAAAGATACATTCTCAAGTAAAGATGGTGAAAAATCAACTTAAGTGCTAATAAAGTATTTGCATGTCCCACCTCTGCTTAGATTTGACCTGTGTGTATCTTTGTTGTCTCCTGCAGGGCATTCACCATTGCTGCTGTGGCTGAGCTGTGTGTGTTGCACACCATGTGTATCTTGGGTTGGTTCCAGTATGCATTGGGCACAAAAATCACGGCTTACCTGTTCACCATCTTCTGCAGCCTACATGGTGTTATGCTTTTCGTCATTCACTGTCTATTTACAAAACAGGTTTGTCATGATCCACTAAGAAAATACAGAACGAACTCTGCTGCCTTATCTGGTGTCAGAACTCAAATTGTATTCTGATTTCAGGTGAGGGATGAGTATGGAAACATCCTGTCCAGACTCTGTGCACGGCAGAAGAACAGCTACCCAGAGGTCTCATACTACAGCACAGCTTGTGTAAGTAGTTATTTTTATTTCACAGTAGTGACTCTGATTCAGGTGGAATGTCGGTGAAGTTAAAGGGATTGTTCTGTTTTTTTTATGTTGGGTTTAATGAGGTACTTTTCCATAGTCAGTATGTTACCTCAAGTAGATGTCAGGCAGCACGCCTCCATTGAAGAAGCAGCAGAAGTCCTGGTGATGCACTGCTGTGGGCAGGGTCAGCAACAAAACATACACCACCTGGCCAAAAAAAAGAAAAAAGTCTTAAGCTTTGATTACACCATACAGTCACCATGGCTTTGTTTCGATAATCTTATGCAATGTCACAACATCTATTTCTGTCCAGAGTTGCATTAATTTTTCACCAAGATCTTGTATTGATGACGGGACAGTCGGACCGCTGTGTAAAGTCTTCTCCATCACATCCCAAAGATTCTCAGCGGGGTTAAGGTCTGGACTCCATGTGTGAAAATGATGCCTCATGCTCCCTGAACCACTCTTTCAGTGTTTGAGCCCGATGAATCCTAGCAAA
This sequence comes from Lutjanus erythropterus, assembly GCF_056507025.1. Taxonomy (NCBI): domain Eukaryota; kingdom Metazoa; phylum Chordata; class Actinopteri; order Lutjaniformes; family Lutjanidae; genus Lutjanus; species Lutjanus erythropterus. The sequence goes on from NC_139335.1 coordinate 6,076,101, forward strand.
AAAATCCACTGATGTAAAAACCTGCTCATTCAGTATATTCAGGTAGTGAGCGGACTTCATTTTTTTGACACGTAACGTTGCTGAACCTCGACCTGAGCAAGTGAAGCAACCCCAGATCATAACACTGCCCCCCACAGACTGATACCCCCATCAATCTGGAACAGGGTAAATCTGGACTCATCAGACCACCTGACCTTTTTCCATCGCTCCAGAGTCCAATCTTTATGCTTCCTAGCAAACTGAAGCCTTTTTTCCCCAATTTGCCTCACAGATAAGTGGGTTTCTTTACAGCTACACAGCTGCTTAGTAGTGTAGTAGTAACATGTTTTTAGCTTTTTAATCATTTTAGCTCACAGAACACAGGAGTTGCTGTTCTACCGCTGCCTCGATCAGTTAATTTATTTGTTATTTTATGATGTATTTATATATCTGAGGACAGGAGAGGACATGCAGCAAAGGGCCACAGGCAGGAGTTGAACCTATGGCCACTACAGAGGACTCACAACCTCAGTACCATGGTCACCATGACTCAAATGACTGATCGAGGCAGCAGTAGATAATCAGCCTCTGCAGTTAAATAACTAATTTTGTCAAAGGAGTTTGGTGGCTTGGGAAAGAGCGCTGTAACATCAGCATCTTGTTGGAAATGTCTGTGTGACAGCAAGGTAAAGCAGTAAAAAGAATTCTAAAGATGGAGTACGCTAAAGGTGGCTAAAATACATCTTGCTGTTGGATCCTGTCCACAGCAGTATCTTGCTTAGCTTTCCTACACTGTGGGCGTGTTGACCGCCATCTACTGTAGGTAATACACCGACTATCAAGTACCTCATACAACCACAGACTATCCCTTTAAACTGTCGCATCCAATAAATTTTCAGTCCACATTCACCAAGTCAATCAGAATGCTGCGTAGGAATGTGTTGAATTAAATCTTTACTTCATAGTCATGATCTATTTTCATAAAACATATTTCCTAAAGGATGTGAGACAATAGTTTTGATTTACTTATTAAATAAGATGCTGTCATTCCTCAGACAGCAAAATTATATCAAGCATTTACATTTCAAAAGCAGAGACAAAAGCCTTCTCCAGGGTCAGACGCTGTTGTCGTCTCTTGGTGACTGAGCAGAGCCTGTCCTGATAACAAAAGACTACTGAAAATGTGTGTCATGACTGTCCTCTGTGGTCCTTATGCATCCAGGAGCACTCAGGACACGTGAGAGTCTCACATCTGCAGAGCTGAACAGTGACAGGAGCAAAAGTCTGCCAGCTCAGACACACGGCCAACTACTGCCCTGCCATTTGTGCCCAATGCATCCATTTGTTTTACTGCATGAATGTTGTAAATATTATCAATCAAGCAATATTTCAAACTGACGTGCTATCAGAAAAAAAGGGGAAGAATGACTCGTTTCGTAGACACATTTTTGATGAATGGCAGCTGTAAGTGCCAAGTTCACCAACATACACATTTTGTTTTCCGTCACTGTGTTGCAGCAGTTTAATGCTTTTAATGTGAAGCTGCAGCAGCAGGAAATGTTTGGTTGGTGTTGGTATCAACTTAATACTGCATTTTTTTTCCAACGTTGCCACACTTCCATCAGTGGGTTGTATACTCAATCACCATTATGTTACCGCATTACATGATACATAGTGATTTAACAGACATTTAAATGATTATTAATTTCAAATGCTTTCAGACCCATATTTGGGACTTCTGTACCAGGAAAAAAAATGAACACACACAAGCAGAAATTGCTAATAAAGTCAGTTGCCCAATCTTTTGTCTTTATTGAATGTCAAAAGGAATTAAATTGTGTTTCTTGATGTGCAGTGAAGGCTGCTTTGGTCACAGGGACTCCACGCTTCAATTCTCTTCATCTAGAAAGAGAAGAGGAGAAAATAGTTTTCCATCCATCAACAGAACAGATTAATTTGTCAACAGGATCTCTAAGTTATCAGATAATTGTACCGTCTAAACTTAAACGGTTTACATCAGTTCTCGGTCTAGACTGGATGTGTTAAAGGGATTTATTTATTAGCTTATTATTTAAGCTAAATCTCACCTTCTTCCTCCTCATCCTCTTCATCTTCCTCTTCCTCCTCCTCCTCATCAGAGCTGAAGGTTCCATCAGGCAGGCTGTACACCCGAATCACTTGCTGTTCACAAAACAGAATATCAACCAGTCAGCTCAACAATTGACGGCTACAGCTGCCTTTAAAACAGGCCATATTAAAGAATCTTCGCAGCACAAATCTCGAACAGAGACTGCGATGGCTCACCTTGTTGGGGTCCTTGAGGATGAGGTACTTGCCCTCGTCCAGCTTGCGGCAGATGTCGATGACACAGCGGAGGATTCCCCAGGCGTTCTCCATGCTCAGGTTGATCTGGCTGGCGAACTCGTTGGGTTTGAACTGCTGGGTTCCAAGGATGACGTGACGAGCGGAGTCCTTCACGTGGTATCGAGACACGTACCTGAAAAACACAGTGATGCAGACAACAGTCAGTCTGAGCTTTAACAGAAGTACTGCTGTCAGTATTTGGGCTTCTTGTCTCTGTATATTAGTTTGTATCGTGGTCAGAAGCCAGTAGAGAAAATGTAAATGGTGGCAAAGTAGGGACAGAAAGGGGTTTGTTCCTGCAGTGTATTTGTTGATTTGATGACTAATTAGTAAAACCTGGAACTTTTTTAACACTAGTCTATAAACTACAGTTTCAGGTTTTATACTCATTAAAGTTATCAAGATGATCTCAGTAAACCAACTTCTTAGATCAGGTGCATGGAAACAAAATAAAAATTATGGGGCGTTTGTGTTCCTCACCCCAGTTTGAGGTACTCCGATCCAGCCAGCATGGCGCAGCAGGTCCAGCGGGCCAGTTTGTAGCTGTTATTCTTCAGCTCAGTGGCCAGGACGGCTCCTCTCTGAGAGTCCAGCTTCTGACGCCAGTCCACCCCGTTACAATACTGATGAATAAACACAGCAACAAAACCTTTATAACATAACAGTGAAAAAAAAAAAAACCTGAGGTAAAGGAATGGGATTAGTACACTTACTATTGAGGCTGAAGGATTACAACGAGATGATGTAATTAAAAGAGCACCAGTTGAAATTCAAATGATTTAATACAGTGTAGAAAATATGACAGTTCTGTGTTTTATGCATTGTGCATATGAAAAAGGCAAAAACCACCTCAAACGAAAATTAAAACTTTCTTGTGAAACTTTTTTTTTGCATTTTGCTGTTTTAATTAAAATTTTCTCATGTGATACTTCAAAATAAGCATAAAACTAGATTGATGGAAACAGTGGCTGTTTGTGTGTTCAGGGTCGAAATCTCAAGTTTATTCATGAAACTCATGAATGAGATCATGAATCCCTCAGAGCGAACGAGCAGAACAAGAGATAAGAATATGGACCACTGGATATTCAGATTTAAAAAGAGAAGAATTAAACGTTTAAGCGTTTGTCAGGCCTGGTGATATTATGAGATGTTTTCCCCTCAGACTTCCTCTTACCCTGGAGTCCCACTCGTTCAGGGTCTTGACATTAATGAAGGACACTTCTCCGTTGGCACCGGTCATCACTCCATCGTGCTCACAGCGCACAATCAGATCAATATCTTCCCCAAGCTTCCAGTGACGGTACCTAAAAAAACAAAAGGGAAGAGCTTATTACATACAGTGAGACCAAAGTACGCCGCTGTATTTTCAGCAGAGATTTATTGATGTTACAGCCTCATCTTGAGGTGACAGTGAACTAACCAGCAGGTTCAGCGTCTCACCTGTAGGCTACAGATGCCACCTCACTCTTGTCCATATCCTCCTCTACAAATGGGTTGGAGTTAGGAAACTTGTACCTCTCTCCACCCTGAACCAAACAAAAACACAAAACACATCTTCATGAAATAAACATATTTAGGAGGTTATAGGGTTCCCTTAAATGTCCAAGAGTTCTCACAATTAAATAAGACGTGTAACAAATGCACTTTATTTGCTTTCTGGCAGAGCACCATCTCATATCTGTTTAATGTCAACAGCTGATTAGCTTATCTCAACACAAAGACTGGAAACAGGGCAGGGTTAGGGTTAGGAGGCGCAGGGGTTTACATGGCGTGTGTTCTTACCATGCGTAAACACTGCTGGCTGAAGTTGTGGTTGATGTATGTGGCCTCCATTGCCAGGTTACGAGGAGAGTTGAAGGAGTTGCCCTCGTCCTGCGGTGGCTCGTTGGCGGTCTCACTCACAGTCAGCAAATCTGAGAGGAACAGGAAGGTGAAAAGTAAAGCTCCTGCATGAACAGGACAGCAGTGATGTGCCAGGTTATCTAAGGATGCTCCACTAGTTATTGGCCGATATTCATTCTAAACAGTTCTAGATCTGTGGTCTCTAAAGTCCAATCAGAAAAGCTGATCAGATGACGAAGCAGCTGGGTCAGAAATTAACATCTGCCAAGTGCAAACTAAAGGTAGATTTGCTGCAATCTGCCTCACTCGCGGGTAAATGTTCGCACCTAAATTTTCATGTAGTAAAACATTACATTCAGAGACCTTACTGTCTCATGGTGTCGTCATTTCTGTCCTCTGCTGTCTGTGTTGGAGTTTCACACACAGGGACAGAGACTTCATGTTTGCGTTTAAGTGCAGCTCGCAAACTCAGACATTTATGCTTGAATGGCCAAGACGGTTGTTTTGATTCTGTATTTGTCTGTTTAAATACACAGGCCTACAAATATTTCTTGTCTGATGATTCAATTAATTCATGGAATTACTCAAATAATCAATAGCTGCAGCCCTTGTTAATATACAATGCTGTTAATAGTTCAATAAATCAAACCATAAACAAAGAAAGCTTCAAACAGACCACGTGATTGTATCAGCTGGTAATGTTTCCAGCAATTGGCTCCAGAAATCTTTATGGAGCATCTTTAATCCCTGTGGAACAAGTTCCTGGTCTCAGTTGATCTCTCTGAGCCTCACCAAAGTCAGAGTTGTCTCTCTTGTCGAAGAACAGCTTGTTGCCCACTCTCTGCACAATGATGTCCCAGGAGTTGACTGAGCGTGTGCAGCACATCAAGGTGGCCAAGATAGCATCAGTGGCAAACACATTACCCTGAGTCTTAGCAAGCTGGAAAGAGAACAGAAAAACGCCTGTTGTTGTAGTAAAGAAAGAGGCAAGAAGTTTCTGTTTGTCAATGTTATGTTTGCAGGAACAGCTCACTGTGAAAATGACTGGATACCTTGCGGATGACAGGATCATCAGTGGTGGTGACGGTGTGGAAGATCCTCTTGATGCTTTTGAGCTGCTTTTCATTGCGGGTGGTGATCCGGTCAAAAGCTTTATCATAGTACTCCAAAGCACCACAGCACTCACTGGAGGAACCGGGAAACAAACACTCATCACTTCCTGTTCTCCCCACTGAAACAAATTTAAATGACTGTTGAGGAAGAGCAGGTCTGTTTCACTCACATGTCAACAGGGTCAGCCACCTCCATGTATCTCATCTTCATCAGTCTGGGGAAGTCCATCTCCTCCTTCACCTCCCAGTCGCTCCTCACCTCCACAGAGGAGTCTCTGGGCTTCAGCTGAGCCTAAAAGTACGCACACGCGGACGGAAAGAGGAGGGGTGGAATAATTGTTTACAAACACGTTACGAAAAACTCATGAGATTAGAGAATTGAGAAAATAAATCAATTAGCTGATCAATACCTGGGATTTCTGGTCCCACTTCTGACGGACACCAAACTGCTTTTGGAACTTCTTCTGCAGACGCATACGATCCCTGAAAAGACAGAAGCTGGAGTGTTAAACTGAAGTCTGTACAACACGACCAGCTGTCACAGAAAATGTGCAAATGTGGTCTCACACTGGGATCCTGCTTCTATTGTTTGAAACCCAAAAGAAGAAAACACTTGATAGAAAATCAGCTACAACAGGACACTTCTTTACAGCAAGACACAACATGTGAGTGGGGTAAAAATCACTTCCACTGTTGATTACTTACATTAAAAAATATATATATTGTTGTTTTATTGTGACAGAATCTCACCTCTCCTTTTGCTTGGCGCTCTTTGGGAGCGTCTGCATGTTGAACTGAGTCAGGTTCCTGCGGTCCTTGTCCCTGCGCAGGTTCCTCTGTCGAAAAAAAAAAAACATGTTAAATATATTCTGCAAAACTTTGATTTGAAATCAACTGACAGATTTTGGGCAAAAGAGGGGGACATTAAGTGTGTCTGTGGCTTCTGTCTGTTGTACCTGAGCAAACCTCATGCGGTTCCTCTGGTAGGCGGTCTTCTGCGTCTTGGCCGTGTCCACCAGCTGGAAGCTCGTCTCATCCTCCTCATGGAAGTAGGCGTACTGACTACCGCCTCCAAACTGAGAGGAATATTTATCTGAAGACAAAGTAATCACACATTTGTGTAAGAAACCAACTTGACACAAGGCAACAATTACTAATCACATTACATGTAAATGAATGTATTGCCGTTATTTTAAAACGTTTAAATGAGGAAATGCAAGTCTTTCCCACGTTTAGAATCTGACAGTGGTAACTGATCAACTTGACTATAAGCTGTATTCCTAGTCTTCCAATTAGAGAGTTTATTATGTGTTCAGACCTTCAAATCAATGTGCATTTTCAACTGTATTACCACACAGACAATTGAAACAGAAAATACTGAATGATATTTTTAGGTGGAGGCACATCTGGGAGGACACCTGTCTCACTTACTTGTGTATCTCTTGTCTTGATAAGTTGCTCCAGTCCAGTCGGCAACCTGATGGAGGGAAAACACAACGTTAGAAAAACTGCGGCTCTTCCAGTGAATCACTTTATGAGTACATAATGTGAGAAAACAAACCTTTCCCAGACGGTCTCCTTTGCTGAAAGGCTGGTAGGGCATGTCTTTAAACTTCTCTGGGACTGCACATGGACCCCATCCGGACGGATTGTCCTGGATCACAGGGGCGTTGAACTTGGCCATGGCCTGAAGTTAAAGTGAAAAAGACCTCTGTGATTAATAGATACCAGATGTCAAGACAAACAGATAACTTATGAACAATGTATCAGCTTAAACTGAGGAGTCTGTATCTATTCTGCCTGTGCACAGGGTCTCAGCCAAGAAGCAGCACTGATTTCTCCAGCAATGCTCTAAAACAAATAGGCACTGATCAGCTTGCGCAGTGGGCTAGTCATCATTGACCCCAGAGAACTATTATTTGTAATCAAGGAAACTGATAACTCATATCTGGAACAAATATGTAGTAAATATTAAAAATCTTGCTGTGAAAATTTAAAAAAACACACATGATCATTTAAATTCTTTTAAGAATTTCTTGGTACATCACAATTCCGATTCAGAGGGCTATGATCATGCATTGTGGTGCATCAAAATTTTAAGCTGCAGGGTGCTGGTTGATTGCATCCATCTGTAGTTGTTCATACTCAGCAATCCTCACTAAAACTCAGGCAGCAGCCTAGTTTAGAACATAAACCTTTTGCCCATGTTTACATCTATTGTGTTTCACCATCCATTTTATTAAGCTGGCAGGAGAATACAGCCCTGTCTTACAAAGTTGTTACAGAGTATCAAGAATTGGGTTTTTTCGGATTTTCTCAGAGAAAATCATACAATTTTAACATCTGAGAGGCTTGAAAGAGAACCTGTCCGGCTGATTTTTTTGTTTTTTGTTTTTTGGATAAATAATACCTTGATAACAATTAAATCGCTAATAAAAATCGTTGTACTGGCTCACATTAGTTCTTAATAACATTTATCAAACTAACGCGTGTTTTAATTCATATGCATGGGCTTTATATTACCTACTAGTATAAGTGTCACCACTCCTTTCCAATCAAACTGAACTGACTGAACAATACGTTCAGTTTATGACGCCATTATGAGTTTACACTGAATATGTATGTTTCAAAAAGCTTGAAGGTCGTTCAAAGAGCCCCCTGCAAGGACAGTGTTACATCTGTTCATTTTAAACGGCATCTTTGTCGAGCAGCGGCATCAGCTGACATCTGGCACCACTGGCTAACAATAGCATAGAGTTAGCTTCCCTTGTACAGTCACATGCTAATAAATGCGTTGAAGCATAAAGCTCATTTAACAGAAACACGCAGTTTTGCTGCATCAAAGAAGAAGAGTCTTTTTTCTGGATAATCTCGGGGGAAATGGATTCTTCACCAGGCCTGACTCAGCTAAGTAACGATGGCCACTGCTAACGCTAGTCATCCTGCCAGGTGGCCGCGCTAGCAAGGCTAAGCTAAGTGGATGGCAGGCTCTAAACACTTACACAGGACTCGCTTCTATTTCGCTTCAAACGCGACTGAAAACAGACACTATTCATACGTCTGTACACATGTTACTGACATCTTACCGTGAATGATGTGACAACCTGTCAGACCTTTTAATCCAACCAGTCCTCGCACGGTGCAAATCCCCGACTGAGCGCCGGTGTGAAAGGAAGTGGCGAACTGCCGTAAAGCGGAAAGAGTATTCCTACCGTATTACAAGTGTAGCTGTCGTAATGAAATGTTATGGCTGCAGTTACTCCAGGCCCCCCTGCTCTTTATTCCACAGTATACTAATAAGACATAAAAAGCTGTACTCTGTATCAGATGAGACAAAAAACTAGTGATAATATATTCTTAGACCGTATTGGGCCATTTATCATTTCCTTTTTAGACTTTATTAGAGGCTAATTAGGGACACATTACCAATTCAGCCTGCTTAGTTATTCTCAACCAGTGCTGCTATTATGTTTTTGTAGTCTTGATTAGGTTTTATTTATTTATTTACTTGTTTATGTATGTATGTATTTATTTATTATTAGTCGTTTATTTATTTATTTATTTATTTATTCAATTAAGTGTAGTTTCAGTGAAGTTTCAAAGCAGTTTTAGTTTCCTGAGTGGATTTGCTTGTTTTTTATTTTAGCTAGTTAAAATGTATATTTGCACCCCTAGTTTTAGTTTTTAGTTAATTTTAGTTGATTATAATAACCCTGTTGCCGTTAGTTCGTCTTTCAGCCTGCAGCTCTACATTTCGTCCAGCAGGTGGAGCTGTGTCAGGGAGTACCCCAGTAACACCAACGAAGAAGAAGAAGAAGCTAACTCGTAGTTAGCAAGTCGCTAATAAATAAACAGAGAAACTAACACGGTAAGTAGTGCTACGTGCTGTGTTAATAAAAAAGATAAATAATCGAGTTAACAGGGATTAAATACACATGGCTAATAGCTAATGTTTCTGTTGAATGAGCACAAATCACCGTTTCCTTAGTTAGCATCCAGGCTAACATCAACGAAAACCCAGTCAAGTAACGTTAGCACTTCAGCAACTGACGTTATTATCGTTAGCATTTTAGCCTGATATACTAAATGAAAGCTGAGGTGTGTTAAGTGTTTACCCGCCATTGAGATCCAAAATATTGCTTTATCCTCATTACGAATATAAGAAATTGACACCAAAGTCCGTTCAGAAAGACATGAATCTAAAATAGTAGGATCCAGTTTTTATTCGGCTTTCATTCAGTGTACTATATATTACAATTTATTTTGCTGTTTTTTCTGGTTCTACAAAATGTTTCTATTAATTTTCATCAAAAGCCCTGCCCCCTGCATTTAAAATAACAGATTATGTGGTTTTGTCTGTATTAGAGTTGTCTTTTATTTTTGGTTTTAGACATTTCAATACATAGCTTCTCATTCTGTATTTTATTATTTTATCTTGGGGTGTTTGTCTTTCATTTGCGTTTTACCCCCTGCAATATATTTACCTAATTATCTATTTTGAGTTTTTAGTCTGTCTCTGATGTTTCCTCTCTCATGATGGTATTTCTTCCGTTTCTGTTTTCAATTATTGCTGTTCTTATTGTAGTGCATTAGTTTTAGTAGTCATTGCTTTGGGGATGAGGTTATTCTTTAATTGTGTGAAATACTTTGTGTTACATTTTGTCATTTGTTTGTATGAAAAGTGCTCCATAAATGAAGTAATTTATGACTGATTGACTGATTAAACGTCAGTACACTAGTGCTTAAACGATACCACAAGGAGATAAAATATATGTATATATTAAGAAGTCAGTGTCTGGTTTTACGATGCTGCCAACCAAATTTCTTTTTGTTTTCTATGTCTACAATACTTTCAATTTCAGAATTATTCAATAATGTATTGTTCTTATCATGCAATATTGAAAAACTACCTTGGTCTGCATCAGTGCTGCTCTAACGAGACTCTATCTGATGTCAAAATCTTGTAGGTGCAGACATGTCAGCTGATACCAAGATTGCTGAGCTGCTCACAGAGCTCCATCAGCTCATCAAACAGACCCAGGTAAGTTAGTGGCATCAATTAATAGTTATTACCCGCTGACTGAAACAGACTTGGATAGGTGTAGCTATGTGACAGTGTGATGCTCGATCAATCGCTTCAAGTTAAACAAATCCAAATAATCACCATGCTTGTCTCTTCTCAGGAGGAGAGGTCCCGCAGTGAACACAATCTACTCAACATTCAGAAAACACATGAAAGGATGCAGACAGAAAACAAAAGTTAGTCACCACCCTGTGAATTCATTTTTTGTCCCATTTCCAAACATTGTGTGGGAAAGACGAACAGTCCTCACTCCAACACAGAGGGTTTTCAGACTGTCAAACACAGTTTTGCTTCTCTACCTGATTATTAGTTGCTGTTCTATGAGTCCTCATTCACTCAAATCTTTTGTCTCCTTCAGCTTCTCCGTACTACCGGACCAAGCTGAGGGGACTGTACACCACAGCCAAAGCAGATGCTGAGGCTGAGTGCAGGTGAGTCGCCACAAACTCACTGTCTTTAGGTTTCAGGTGACAGGGGAGAAGTGATGGTTCCTAAACTGATCGAGGGAACCGTGTTGGGAACAATGAATGAACAAGAGTACTGTGACAATCAAAAAAATCAAAACAATCAAGTGATGACAAATTATTTTATTGCAGAGTTCATCGTCGGTACAGCAGAAAAGTCATATTTGGGTGTTTGGTCCAGTTTTGGGAACCAAACACACATCATTTTTAATTCAAAATATTCTATCTCTACAGGTTATACATTGGTTTAAGACAAGGTGTCCAGGTAACCCTGGAAGACCTGATCTATCTAATGATTTGTGAACTCCTGATTTTTTTTCCTTTAATGTCACCATCACAGTGAAACATCAAGATCAAATCTTCAGTTTGTCTTGAAACTTCCAGATTACGTTCATGACATATTAACAGTGTTACATGTAACACTCGTTATGCTCTTTGATCACATTTTGTCTTTATTTCTCGCAGCATTTTGCGTCACGCTCTCGATAAAATTGCAGAGATTAAGTCTTTGTTGGAAGAGAGGAGAATAGGTATGTGTGTACTGATAAAATCCAACTGTTGCTCTGTAACATCAAGTTATGTTTTTTTTAATGTGAAGAGATTCATAACTTGAGGATTTTTATTTCCAGCTGCAAAGATGGCGGGAGTTTACAGTGACAGCGACCCTCCCAGGAAGACGATGAGGCGAGGCGTCCTGATGACGCTCCTCCAGCAGTCGGCCATGACACTCCCACTGTGGATCGGCAAACCAGGGGAGAGGTAGCTGCTGCTCGCTGATGAGTTTTCTTTACACCAGTGTGTTATATTTTGGAGAATCTATTGTCAGAATTGGAATATAATTTTCAAAGTATGTTTTCATTAGTGTGTAATCACCTGAAAATAAGAATCGTTGTATTTTTGTCACGTTTCAACTTTTTTATGTTGCCTTCTAGAGACACTGCTCTGCACACCAACTAAAGTCTGAGCAATGATACAGAAACACTGATTAAAATATCAAATGTTTCCTCTCCCTGTAATGTTCTCTGTAGCCCCCCTCCTCTGTGTGGGGCGACTCCAGCCAGCAGCGACTACGTGGCCAAACAGGGCGACAAGGTGGCGGCGAGGGTGAAGGCTGTGGACGGAGACGAGCAGTGGATCCTGGCTGAGGTGGTCAGCTACAACCACTCCACCAACAAGTGAGTGTCCGACAAATATTCCAGATGTCAGGATGTGAAATCACAGCTGGACTCTCAGGACACCAATTTTTTTCTCAAACTGATGTGACTGTTCTTCACTTCTCCCTGCAGATATGAGGTGGACGACATCGATGAAGAAGGCAAAGAGTGAGTTTTCTTTAATAGCTTTGTATCTGACATCTCTAATATTCATCATAAATATCTTGTTCTCAGTCTTCTGTGTTTTCAACCTCTGTGGCATTTTCTTCTTCAGGGCTCACACAAAGCCTTGAAAGTTTGGAAAATACTTAATTTTAACTGTTATGTTTTCAAGGTTAGGAATATGCTTTAATCTGAATGTACTCTTTTAATATTTGATATGAAAAAATCCTGTTGCTGCATTTATTTGTTGTCTCCTGGCTTCTCATTTTACACTTATGTTGTTGCCCCTTTCACAGTTCCTTTCAGGTCTCATCTCATATTGTGGCAGTTTTATAAAACTGTCCTTGTGTTTTGTAGTTCACCTCGTCTGTGTGTTGATTTAATTTTAAAAAGTTAATAGCCATCCATCATTTAGACAAAACACGGACAACCTGAAGAAATAATCTTTCAGTGAAGATCTCATCGACATGTGTCTGAAAATGTGCGTGTGTGTGTTATCAGGAGACACACTCTGAGCAGGCGGCGGATCATCCCTCTGCCTCAGTGGAAGGCCAACCCAGAGACGGACCCCGAGGCCCTGTTCAGTAAGGACCAGCTGGTGCTGGCCCTTTACCCACAGACCACCTGCTTCTACAGGGCGCTCATCCACACTCCACCACACAGGGTGAGACTGTCAGCACTAGAGCTGTCACGATACCAGAGTTTTTAACTTTGATATGATACTAGTATAAAAATATGACACTCCATACCTTTTCAATATCACAGCAAAAAGAAAAAAAGTCCTAGGCACACATAATAGGATATATTTTTCCTTTTTTATTAATAACTCACACACATTGCTGGTGCAGAAAAAAGTCACTGGACTTTGTCTGGTTTTGCTACAAGTCAAATTTTCAGGCAGGGAAATAAAGATTAAACTGGACCGAGGTCTTGAACAAGTACTAAAATCATTTTTTTTTTATAGCTTTCGTACTTTCAGTAGCTGAAACTTGTTTACCAGCTTCTTCTTTCACCCTCTCTCATCGGTCAACCGAGGATGTTTTGAGAGAAGTGCACCAGCTAAGATAAAAATATATATTTTTAATTCCCTTTAATTCATCATTGAAATGTTCTCCCTGTGCATTTTTGTAGCTTCTATCTGTCTTATCCAGTAACTGTAATGCACACTAACAAAAAAAAACAACAAATGCTGTTTGTTGCAGCCTCAGGACGACTACTCTGTGCTGTTCGAGGACACGTCGTATGCTGATGGTTACTCCCCTCCGCTCAACGTGGCTCAGCGATACGTGGTCGCCTGCAAAGAGAACAAGAAGAAGTGACCACTGATGACTGGATGTGAAGACCAGAGGGACTAAGATAGAGCCTGTTTGGGAGCATTATTCTGTATTGAAACGGCGCTGATGATTTCCAATTTTTGTATTAAAAGATGTTCAGAAATAGTTGTCAAAGCTCAAATTAGGACCTAATGTTTGTGATTCAGTGTGTTTGGACGAGGTTCTGATCCACAATCTGTATTGATTGATCATGGAAGGTGATTATCAATAAAAACACCCCTGAACAGACTTTTTAAAAATACTTATCATCTTTTAAACGAGCCTGTATTTGTCAAAATCACCACCAGAACACAGCAAAGCAGAATGAACTACAAACGCCTGAATGTCTCATCAGCTGTGTCCACAGTCCTCTGTTGCATGTTCATACAGGGAAAGTGACGAAATTAAATCACATAAAAACAGTAATTAATGTAGTTTCTCTGATAGTGAACTGACAGATGAGTGTTGTGACATGATGTAAGCCTTGATGTCAGACCGCCACTCTGTCTGGATCTGTCAGTGAATGATTTGGGCCAGGAGAGGGCGCTTCTGCTCTGCCATGCCCTGAGGCAACCAGGATGTCCAGTAGAGGAACTTAGCTTAAGCGCCATCAATCCTCCTCTGACTTTTCAGTTTAGTCTGTAGTTTTCAAAATATGAAAAATCAGTTAATCAACTTCTATATCTCCACAAGACCTCATTCAAATGGGAACATCAACACAGTCGTTCAGTAGATGGTCGCTATCAAGTGTTTTGAATTGTGTTCAGATCAGTCAAACAGTGAGACCACAGTGATATTTAATATTTTGCTGTAATTTGTACTAATAGCACAATATTTTTTATTTCATCTAATTTTTGATCATATTTCACAAAAATGTTTGACAGTACACTCAAAAAAAAGCAGGTTGATGTGTGATATTTTTTTTTATAATTGTGCCCCTAACAGTTACATTTCTGTGATATTTTTTTTTTGTGCAGTTTTGACATCCCTCTCTCTGATTTTCTGCTTGTGAGCTTCTTCCTGGCTCAGCAGCCAGTGGGCGGGGTCAGAGGGGGCATCAGGAGAGAATCTGCACCTGGATCAGTTAGGCCTCAGCCTGTGTTGGTGGAGTCCATGTGAAACTCTTTGTCCTCTCCTCAGGCTGTAAGAGATAAAAATAACTCACCATTTTACAAACTCGCTGTGGTGCACTGATCACCAGCAGAATGTTTGATCATGCTTAAGTGTTAGAGATCATTAAATTATTCACTCACTGACTTCATCGCAGTATTTTATTAACTGTCTGCAGAACAAAGTGAATATTTAGTGACAGCTGTGTTGTCCTGATGATCTAATGGTCTAAAGACAGGCCTTGTAACTGTAACAATACGGGTTCAAAGTGGACAATGTGGTGGTAGCGGGTGGATTGTGAATTCCTTCCACTACTCAGGTATGTATAATGACACTCGCTGACCTCAAGGCCATGTTATAAAAATGATGTTTTATCCCAAAAATTGCGTAGAGACATTTTTTTTCAGAATTTCAGTCTTTCAAGTTATCAGCACCTGGTCTTCTACTCTAAAAATGTGTTTTTCGCAACCAGTGTTGTGTTACTTCCCAACTTTTTTGCAATTGGGGTTTGTAAGTAGCAACACAAGCAGAAATGCAAGTAAAAAAAATAAAAAATAGTATCCAACATAAAAAATAAGATAAAAGGAGAAATAATATATACAATAACTGGGAATGTGCAATGTGCATGCATTTGTGTAATGTGCAAATGTTCAAGTTATACAGACCTTTTATATACATGTACAATATGTCATTGAAATATAGTCTGTTTATACACATGCAATGTTGATGTTTTCAGACTTTGCATGTGCAATAGGTGTCATAAGTGTGAGTGATGAGTCTCATACGAATATTTATACATGAAGTTTAAAATATAAAAATTTAGTTAGTCTGGGCAACTGAGAGAAATGCAAAAAGGGTTGCAACCTTCCCCAGTCTCCCCTTCATCCATTATTTTCCTGTAAAAAAAAAAAAAAAAAAAAAAAAATCAGCTCTGTCAGCAGACCAAGATTGTAAACAAACCTCTGTGTAAATCTGCTAAAATACAAGATGATCCCTGGACATACAAATTAACTATCATTACAGTGTTAGTAAGTTACTATAGATAACAGTGTAACGTCTTGGTGGAAACTGTTGTGAAAGGTGAATTCACAAACACTGAACGGGTTTGCGAAGTGCACATCATCATCATCATCATCATCATCATCACCACAGCGCGCTTCTGTCTGTCGGACACAGACGGAGCGAGCGGAGAAGCTGCTGCTGCTGTGTTCAGAAAATGGCCGACAGATTTTCTAGATTCAACGAAGAGCGTGATTTCCAGGTAATGCATGCCGAGACGATTGACAACTTGCAGATATTTTAGCATGTCAAGATGTTTTAGTGCTTACAGACGGAATAAAACGTCACGGACGGCTGTGGATGATTACAAACCGCCTCGTGCATTTCGCTCTAGATGTCGGTTGCTAGCACTGCAAGCTAGCTAGGCTAACGCTAGTGAACATAGTGCACTGCGGCTCTTTAGAATTTAACTTCCCTCACGTCTCCGTCTCCGACTGCGTGCTATATTTGACTCGTGTCATGGGATATGCACTGTAACTTTATGCATACCCGTTTAACCGTGCAACATCAAAATAGATATCCAGGTCCAACTAGCTTTTTAGTGACCTTGGTTATTTATCGACATATGCTACCGATGGGTAGCTAGCTAGCAGATAAGCTAACTTGTACGCACATTGGGCAAGGTAGCATTAGCAAGAAATGGCTGTATCATTTTTGACAACTCGGTTACAACAACTGCAGCTAGTTAGTACTTTGAAATAAACTACTTATTATCACTCATCCTCTGGTTCAATAATTTAATGACATTATATGAAATAACCGTTAATATATCACTGCTTTAAAGCGTGTGGGGAACAAGTGTTGGGCACATAGATCCTAGATAAACAGATGTCCTTGGCCACTCATTTGTTGATTTTCCATGAATAAAAACGTGTAGCTCGTGTGTTTTAACTTTTGTAAATTTAACACAATTTCATTGTTTATTTTGTTGTTGAATGATTTACTTCAGCTCGATTTAGTTTGTCTCTGTAACGCGAAATAAAAAAAGCCTGAAAACACTGAAATGGAAGCAAGACGCTCTTGTTTTGCTTCACTGTTACGTATTTAATTAATTATACCAATAAATCTGTCCCCACTCTGCACATTAATAACATTATCTTCTGACATAATGTTATTTCAGGTTGTATGTGTACAACCGTAGTACCAGAGCTTAGCTGTTGAATTTAACAACTCATGTAAAAGCTGTTTGTCTTTCCTTTTCCTATCTATGATCTAAGACCGCACCCAGTAAAAGCCAAACAAAACATTACTGACTAGACTACAAAATATCCAGTCATTTATCACAGTTATTTCCCATGAATCCCTCAGATGGCATTATAATCTCCCCGCTTCGCCCAGCCTCATTCATACTCTATATCCGTCCATAAGCCACCTAACAGCTTTTTAGTTCTTTGACATAATTATTGGCTTATCTACAAACTGGCAGCAAGTAAAGTATTTTAAGAAATTGTGTGATCAGGTGTCAGTCTGCTGCACATTTTGTCTCAGGAGCAAGTTAAATGTGTCATTCCTTCCTTAATATTAGTACAAAGGCTGTCAGAAGTTTTAATACTTAAATACTTTTTAATGCCACATGATCAAAAACAATACGAATGATAGTATTGAAAGTACCAAAACTATAAAAAGGAAAAAGTGCTCATTCAAGACATCAGTTAAATCTTTTTTGTCGTCAGGGGTGTGACAATGTGAGCAATACCATGGTCACATGATACCTCCAGCAGGGTGGAGCTCATTGCTGCAAATTTTATTTTGAAGGGTCAGTCTCATGTTGTTTCATCGTGTAGTGCGTTTTAGATCGGCGCATGTCGTATGCCACATACAACAAGTCAGGAACACGGTCTCCGATTGGTTGAAAGACTCAACCCTAGGCATCATGGGATTGCCAGTGGACAGCTAACAATGACAACTGTTGTCATGATGGGAAAAATGGATAAATAACCACAGAAGACAGTTGGTGTTGGATTTTTTTTTTTAAATTGTGGATAGTAAACCACAATCCCACAGGAATATGTAGCCTTTTCACCGTGGTAGTAAAAAAAATCCATACTGTCACAGCCCTAATTGTCGTGTCTGAAATTTGGCTTACAGCATTGCCTCCGGCTTTGTTTTTCATTTTGCTGTGGTATTGAAAGGGGTATCAAGTATTGTTTTGTTTTTATACTAGTATTTTATTTAAGTTTAAAATTCTGGTTTTGTGACAGCCCTAATTAGTACTGTGTTTTGCAGTAATCTGTTGTTAGAAAAGTAGTGGTGTCATGCTGTTCCATAAACAAAAACTTGAATGTGAAGATAATTACTAGATAGTAAAGATACATTGCTGCTTTTTCTCATCTGTGTGCCTTCGTGTCCTTTTTATTTTCCGGTGATTTGTGAAGGAAGGTGATAGTTGCTGAATCAGCATGTTGTTTAGAGTCAGTGAAAGGGCTTGGATGAATAATCTGAACAGAACCAACACAACCGCTCTTCCTTAAATTTTGCTGACAGCATTTAGTTCCATCATTTATGGGCCATGAAAAATACAGCGAGTTTTTTTGAACAAGAACGGTGAAGCCAGAGGTGATCTGGTATGATTTGAGGGCTTTGTGGTTCATGAAATATATCATCTTTGAAATCTTAGGGAATAGTGTTGAGCCTTCCTACAACTGACATCTATTTTTCATACCTTCATAGCCTCCTGACATTTCACTGGCGTATACAATATATTACAGTATTTGTGTTAGAAAAGAAAGCCCTCTGCTATTATAACATTGTGGTTAAAAAGCCTTCTGCATTTGAGGTAGTGTGTCCTCTCATAGTTGTCATAAGGCTCAAGTTTGGTTCTGTTTTTGACTTGTGGGAGGGAAAATATAGAGAAGCTGTTGCTGCTGGTCATTGCAGCAATGTTACATCTCCATGTCCCATTGATTGTCTTCTTATTAAACCTGCCCAGTCTGGGGATTTTGGTGGCAGCAGTGTTTCTTTTCTGCAGACAGATATTAGCGTTTTGTTTTGTTTTTTTCTTTCAGTAGTGCTGTTGTTGTTTGCACTATAGTTTTCTTAGCTTAGCGTCCTCAGTAAAACTACCTGGTTAACTTTGTTTCAAGCTGCAGAGGCTGAACACAACTAAGTTACAAGTTTGTGGTGCCAAGACGAAGACCCTTTTATACTGAATATATGATGGACGGTCGCCTAACGGGGATGTGACAGGAAGGGCCATGTTTGTTCCCTTCACTACTGATAGGAGGCATTTTCTCAGTTAGAGAGTTTCCATCAGAGCGATAGTAGGAAAAGGCAGTGACTGGTGAGGGCATGGTGAAGTGCCAGTTTGGCAGACTGACCTCTGGTGGTGTGTTCTTTGTGTGACAACACCTCATTACAGCATCTGTGTATCAGTTTATTAGAAAAGAAGCATATGTATTAAAAATCATACCATGGGGATTTCTAAATACCCTGATATACTGCAATACCTTGATACTGCCCAAGCGTAGTAGTCAGCAATGATGTGGCAAAATAGTCACCAGACACGCCATGAAATCTGCAAGTTTAAGCATGTGTATAACAAGCAGTTTGTGAAATTGCTTGTTTTTTCCTCTCTGCCCACGGTATTTGTGTCCAGTGGGAGCTCAGTATTCTGCTATTTTGTCAGTGAGAGGTGAATTGCTGTGTGGTCTGAATGAGTCTGTTGAGGGCAGCTCTGGCTCAGCACAGTGGAGGTCTTGTGTGTGAGATCTGCTGTGAAGGCATTCATATGCTCAGTATTCAGAAAGTTTCTCTCTGACTCCATGGACTAAAGCCTGCTGCCAAGCAACACGGTGCAGGAAACACCCACAGATGGTCTACCTCATATCCACAGCACAACCAGTCCAACTGCTCTGTCTGTCTTACTCTATTGATTTGCATTGTTGTTAGAGCGTTAGCGTGCGGCTAATCTGGAGTTGTAGAAACACAGCAGGCAATCTATGAGCATCCACAGAGCTGGCCTGCAGCAGTTCTCTGGTTTCTTAATGTAGTGCCCATTTCACCATTGCAGAGCTATGGAAATGTACGCTTGTAATGTACATCAGAGGTCAAAAGGAAGATCATTGCTATAGAAGTCATTGTGGTGGGAGATGCTGAGCTGGTAGAACATTGAGCTTCCTGAGCAAAAAGTCAGGTGGAGGAGAGGTGGGGGGAAAGTCATTGATCTCGCCATGAATAAGTCCGTTGCTCTTCCTCTGCATCTCCCCTTCTCATAATCCCCAGCTTCACTCTTGCTGATGAGGGGTCCTATTTCATCTGAATTGATGACTGCTAGTGTGGCATCAAATCAGCTCATTATTATGGGCTGATTTGAGCAGTTGCTTATCTATGCAAAACCAGAGTCCCCTAGAGAGTGTGGGGGCTAAAGCATCTTCCATGGCCCAGCCAATGTTAGCATCGTCTTTGTCATTGTCAGAATTTTTTTCTGCACAGTTCTTAAGCTGTAGACTATTTTTCAGTAATCTGCCAGTGTAAGAATAAGTCCTCAATAATAGAACAGCAAATTAAATGTACTGCCCCGCATGTTTCATCCCTCAAATATACATGAAAAGATTAAATAAAACCTCAGCATGTCCGATATTTTGTGTTTGGTTACATTAGGTTTAGGTGTTTACACATGTTCTATTGCTAGCTGCAAGAAACTACTAAATAATGCAATACCATGGTCTATTTTTGGAACCTTAGATTTCGGCTTGTGTGAAGGTCAGGAGAAGACGGACTCACAAACATGACCTTCTTCTCTCCTCTGCTGCTAAAGAGAGGAAGCCATCTGTCTCAGGGCAGAAACTGCTCTATAAACACACTCTCTTTGGTTAGGGCAGCAAGCCCATTACTCACTCTCTGTCCCAAACCACGCATACACCTAAACAATTAGCATATGTAAAGCTATGCTTCAAATTCAGACCGTAAACAAGGAGGAAGGAGGGAAGTCTTCCTTCACTGCTGTCACAGCTGGAATAATTTTGCCAAGAAATAAAGACAGAAATAAAGTCTGTCAAATTTCAATCATAGCTGAATACACAACTGTTTTTTAGCTGAGATTTAAGTCATAATATAATCCTCAAATTGAAGGCACTTTTAAATGAAAATGGAATTAGTTATGAGGGGATAACAGGTAACAGAGACCAAGAAAGTTGCATATTTCTGGTCATAGCATATACATATTGGAGATTAGCATCTATGCCGCACTCTCTGGAGGTGTTTCTATGTAGGTTTTTAATATAATGTGTATTTTCCACAAATATTTCTTTAAATGGTATGATTTATGTAATGTTTTGCTTTTGTTTAAGAAAACAGCTATTTTACAAATATATGGGGCAACAAAACACTTTTCATCACCGCATAGACAGCTCTTGGGAAGCTTAATCAACCCAACCCTGGTTTTGACCTGAGTCTGGCTCGTGATGATCATACCATCTTATGCTGTGGATGATATAACCACTGGAGTGTTTTCCAGTCCTATTATTCAGTTTGTGCGATTGACTATTAGTCATTGTGAATGACTGTTATTCAGTGCGAGTGACAGGCGGTAGGCACGCCTCCATGCACAGTGCTGTCTCATTGTTTTGAAAACAGAGAGATGAAAATAAACTCAGTCAGTGTCATGTTTTTAAAAGCTGATTTTCATGGTATAAACTCATCTTTAATCTTCTGTGATTCTATGAATAATGACTACATCTAATGACTATATACACTCTATATATGACTCTGCTGATTAAGTAATTAATCATTTGTTCTGCGAAATGTCAGAAAATTGTGAAAAATGTTCATTACAATTTCCAGATGTCTTGAAATTTCTTGTTTTGCGTAACCAATACTCAAAATACCCAAAATAGGCTGTGTGTGCTATCGCATAAGGCAGAGAAAATCACCAGAACCTCACAACTCAGTGTCTGGAGCTGGAAAGTTCACCAACTATCACTTATCAGAATAGTAACTCTTCTGTTGAGTTTATTATTTCAGCTCAACTACCGTAGATAGAGTAGTAGAGCCAGAAAGACAAGTTGGAGCCATAGATGGTATATTAAATAAGTTTAGTCCATATTTAATGGGGCTGGGACAAAACACTTGACTTCCAATTCGATGCTGCCACGATTCTTGCCGATTTGGTGTTGGCTGTATTTTCAAACCCACTGAGTTTTAACCCTTTGAGGTTGCTGTAGCAGAGTGGAGTGATGAAGCCACAGTAGTAAACTATCAAGGTCATTTAAAGAATTAATACAGTAAATACATTACATATTTCTCTTTTAAATGTGTGTCCCTCAGGGTGGGAATCACTTTGACCAGTATGAAGAGGGCCAGTTGGAGCTGGAGCAGGCGTCCCTGGACAAGCCCATCGAATCGGTAAGGCCACATCTATCATCCCGCACCATTGGACCAGCTGTGAGAGTGGATGATTGGTCCAGGGAGGAATAAGAACCACACCTTTTTACTCCATTCATTTCTGTCCATGTAGATGCACCCATCCAGTGTTTTCTTGAACACACTTTTGCCACCTAACCTGTAGAGTCACTTGTCTCATGTCCATTAATACCCTTTAAGTCCCTCCCACCTCCCATGTCCTCTGCCTACTCCATTTCCTGTGTGACAGTTAAAATGATTATGTATATGCTAGATCCTGTTTTATGTAGAGCCTACAGATAAACGTTTGATTTTTTTGTATCAGTCTCCCATTAGTCATTGTTAGTCATCTTAGCACAATGAGATGAGATGACTCTGAAAGCATGGAGTGGATAAAGCACTGTCATTAATGGTTGTTTTTATATATTGTAGCTGTTCATCCATTTTAAACTCATTTAAAATGTAGAAATTCCAAATTTGATTTGATTCTGTATACTATATATATCTGCTTTGAAGGAGGTTGCTGTACATAGCCCTGCAGTTTTGTATATTTCTGTAATCCATTGGCAATATAATAAACCCTCCTTATACAAGAAGAAAAAGAATAAACACATTCTAGAGCAGATTTTGATTTGAAAACAGCCTAATTAGTAAGATTAGACAATTAAAATAATTATATATCAAATTATTTTGCAGTGGCTCAAATCTGTCTGTTAATAAAAAATAGGCAGTGCTTATTCCACTCCATTTAGCAAACAAGAGAGTGCACATTAGATGGTGTGAATGGCTACATTGGTGTTTGAGTGAGTGTGTGTCTATGTAGCTTTTAGAATTTATGTGTTAGTGTATAGTGTTTGTGTCTATAGGACAGTTATCTTATTGTACACAACTTGGGGTGTTCGACATTTCTCTCCTGCAGCGAATTGGCCCCTATTAGCTAAGCAGCAATGACCCGGTTTGTATTTGCACGCTCTGCTTTCTTACTCCTATCTTTAGGGTCCTTGTAACGCTTCTCTGACTGTCTTTCTCTCTCTCTCTTTCTGTTTCACTACTGTCACACTCTACATCTATTCTCTTTCTACCTCTCTCGCTCCCTCCCTACTACACAGTGATTCGGTGTACAGTACCCTCTGTCATTCTGTGCTGGCATGGTGCTTGTGCAACTGGGACTGCATTTTTCGCTGAAGAGGCACATAGATAATAGCGCAGGCAGCTCTCTTCTTTCTGTCTTTCCCACTCTCTCCATCCCCTCCTCTGTCTCTGAAGCACTGTGGTGAGCAGGCCCAAACTCCCCTAAGTACACACAGTGTCGGGTCACCTCTCCTCCACACTATGGACATGCTTTGTGAGCCAATCTGATAGGATCAGCAGCCAGGTGTATATCAAAATAATGGCACAGTTGTTGTTTTTCCAGCCTCAAAAGTGATGGAAAGCTTTAGTTTCTTTAATCACATGTCAGCCATCTTAATGTTAAGTAGTTGATTAATTATTAGCTTACAAAAAAGGCATGTGTGTTTGATCTATACAGTGTCAGAAAATTGTGAGAAATGTTTCCCAAAGCCAAGTATGACGACTTCAAATGTTTTGTTTTGTCCACATTCCAAAGGAATTCAGATTTCTGTCATAAAGGAGTAAAGAAATGAGAAAATATTTGCATTTAAGAAGCCAGATACA
This sequence comes from Lutjanus erythropterus, assembly GCF_056507025.1. NCBI lineage: Eukaryota > Metazoa > Chordata > Actinopteri > Lutjaniformes > Lutjanidae > Lutjanus > Lutjanus erythropterus. The sequence continues at coordinate 6,099,756 of NC_139335.1, forward strand.
GAGAATTTTGACTTTCTCATAAGAAATACTTGTGGCCAATTAACTTAATATTTGTTGCAGCTCTAAAAGTCTTAATATCATTAAAAAAACAAAACAGATAACCAAATAATGGCTTGCAAAGACAAATTAAAAACATCAAGCCTAAATTATTTTAATTTACATAATTTTCTGGTGGATATAAATTAGGTTTGACTAAACATTCAGGGCACCTAAAAAAAATCGGCCCCATTTTTGTATCAAGGAAAAGCGCCATAGGCTATAAATGAATGTTACCAGGTTTGTGTTTGAAGTTTTTCAGCAGCAGTAGGAGAAAATTCAGTCAACCTTGCAGACCAATGGAATATTCATATGTTCTGCTTGAGAGGAAAAACGCCATTATTTCTCACACTATACAGTCATTGTAGAGTGAGCATGTGTTTTCCATAGCTAGAATCTAATGAATCAAGAACATAAAAAAATTTTATGGAGTTCTATGAATGACGTACTTTCTCACAGGCACACAAACATCCCACTGTGTGTGGGTGGTGGAGAGCGAGAAAAGAGAAAGGGAGAGAGGTGGCCTGCTCACCTGGCTTGAGTGGCTCTGTTGCTCCTGCGCTATTATTTTGTGGAGGGGCGCTGAGGGCTGTGCTGCAGCATCACACAGTTCTTCACACATCTGTGGGAAAAATGTCCACATCAGAGGTGCCGCCAGCTGTCACTTCCTGTTGTCACCAATAATATTACATATTCTCTTTGGAAGGTGCATGCCCAAAGAAGAAGGTGGCAGACTTTTTTAATCCACAGGCAAGTAACCATGAAAGTTTGCCACCAATCTGTTTAAAATGAAGATAGTTTAGAGGATTTGGTGACACGTGTGGTTACATCAGGTGCATTTTTGTAATGCAAAAGACACACTTCCTGTTTCAGAGACCAAATCTACCAGCATATGAGCCAGATGCCTCACAGCATCTGCTGAAATATCAATAGAAGATCAGGAGAAATTTATCTACACATGATTAGCCTCATAATATAGCTGTAGACAGGTATGATCTACAGTGCACTACAATAATCATTAAATGTTAAAATACAGACTAATAAATGTAACCATGTTAGGGACACAGGTCTGTCCCTGCCTCCGTAGTGCAAACCTCTTAAGATTTTTGGCACTTGTCCACCAGTGTTACATCTCGGAGCCGTTACTGAATGCTTTGGCCCAGCTTCTCGGAGCCCCTCCCCTGCCACTTATTGTGTGTGATCTATAGGCAGCTAGAGGTCTGTGGTACTTTATTGGGATCTTTTTTCTCTTCCTGTCTTTCCCCTCTGGTCTTTGCTCTTTCTCTCTAACATTGTTTTTGCATTGCATGTGTTAACTTGGTAGCATTCAGTACTATTTTCTCTCAACACTCTGTCCTAATCACTACTACAGTTTTCCTCCCAGACTCATTCCTCCCACGTCTCCTGCCCCCTTCCAGCCCCCCCAACCCGCCCCCCCCTCCTCCTCCTCCCCCCCCCCCCCCCACCACCTGACCCTGTCCCAGAGCGATATGCAGCGGGCAGCCTCAGAGCCACAGAAACCGCACATATACACTGGAAATCTAAGAGACGCATGTTTGCAGGCCACAGGGAGATTAACTGGTAAACAGTTTACTGTGTATGTCTTTTTATTTAAGTTGTAGTCCTTACCAATTATCTCTAATACAGTTACTCAGGCCCAGAACATTTTAGGCATCAGCTTTTCATGAATTATGAAGTGTGTAGCCCTTTGCATTTTTTGAGACAGCTGTTTGTCACCATTAACTGTTAGACTCCTGTCACCTATTAGGAGGGAAGAAATTCAAAGTCAAGCCCAATCCTTGTTAAAATCCTGAAAAAAAATGAATAAATCAAAATTTACAACACTGCAATCTCTTTATTTAGCACCAGTGAACAGCAGGGTGATGGGAGGTGCAAGGTCATTGCTGAGGCCCTTTCAGTGTCTTTTTTTTAAGTAACTAATGGAGTATGAGTGGAAATACCCCCAAAAACAAAACTAGTTGTCGTAGTTTTCCCCAGAGCCAATGAAACTGACAACCACTATGTGGAACCAATATGCATTTGAACCGCAAATTAAAGTCTTGGTCTAAAATAGAACTTTTCAACATTATCTTGAAATTAAAAAGTGGTGGGAGCTGGCAGCAGCTGTTATGTTAGTTAACTAAAACTTATACTAAATAAACAAAACAAGATGGCTCCCCAAATTAAATTAATTAAAATATGATGACATGAGTAAAACTTTTGTACTGCGATTTTCGCTGAAATGCTTTTAAGCAAATGTTAAATTAAAATAGAATTTTTCATCATTATATAATTTATCTCATCAGAAATCTGATTAAAAAGAAAAAAAAACCCCACAGAATCTCATAATAATCAGATTCAAAAATCAGTTGACCCCTTAAAAAAAAAAAACAGCCAATCAAAAAAAAAAAAAAAAAAAAACACATAAGCATTTGTCTGTAAACCAGTCTGACCACCTTATAGGGCTGAACTTGTTTAAAGATGGTGGAGACCCCATTTAACTACACTTTGATAAACTTACAGTTGATGAATTGGTCCTTCAGAATTTTGAGGTAAGTATGTGTTTTTGAATCATTACATTTAAACATTTATATTAATTGGACTCTGCTTCTCTGTCATTTTCCCCATCACTTTAGTTAATGAAATCTTTAATCCCCTCACGTTCAATCTGACACATCTGCACTTAACCTCCATTTACTGGGATGCAGGAGCCCTCTGTTTTTGTTGTTTGGCTCTCAGTGCACTGAGGCAGTTGTTTCCATTTAGTCACACCTGCTAGTTGAGCTGAGACTGACCAGGAATGAACAGAGTGCAGAAAACAAGGGAGCTGCATGTGAGTTTATGAGGAGCAGCAGACGGCAGCAGGCCCTGTCCACCAGCAGCACTTGCCAAAAAGACATTCCTCAGGGACATGAGAGAGGATGATGAGTAACTACTGCAGCGGCCCACTTCACTTTTTGTAAGACAGTTCCCTAAAGGGTCTGTTTCAGCTTTCTTTTTAGATCAAAATTGTTGTTCAGAGCGGTCAAGCAAGGAAAATGACATAAGATATGTGGTTTGGAGTTGGGTCTTTTATACCCAGGCTGGGACGCACACAAACACAGCCGTACTGTACACACATAAAAATGCATGCATCAACAGAAGCAATAAGATTCATACATACTCTGAGGTCTCTAGGTGGGGTCCACTGCATATCACTTCCCTGACCCATATCTTTTGCCATGCACTGTGCCGATGACAGCACAGTGCACACTTTTAAAACACCCCCCTCTTGTAGATCTCTTTTGTTTGGATAACATTTTCTATTTTTCTTTTCTCCTGTATTAACAGTCGGTTGGTGGATTTATTGACATGCCTACCTTTTCTGTTTGTATACAGTTATTATGTTTGTTTAAAAGCAGAGAGAGATTTGCATTTTTAAGAACTAGAGAAGCTAGCAGAATTGCAGTTGAAAGCGTTTGGCCGGTTTCTTACGTTGTGTCACGTGTGACTGTTTTTTTGACAGCCCAGTATTTTAAAGCCAGGTTCGTATGGAAATGCCTTCACTCCACTTGCACTGCTGTTGGACTCGCCGTCGTTGCTTTCATCCGTCTGTCTGTCTATTCTTTTGGTGCACTCATCTGTTGTTCAACACGCAGTCTGCGCCTCATCTCCGCCCTCTAACCTTTGCTGAGGCCATTTTGAACTAATCTCTTCTGTTACTTTCAGCAGTTGCGACTGGTGCCTCATCCAACCTGCCCTTATTCTCTTTATTCAGTTTTTATGTATTACTGAGAAAAAAAACCATACAGCCCTGAGTCAGACTTCTCTAAATGTGCTGAAAAATAAACAAATCAGCCAACAGGGATTGTGTAGAGGCTGAGCAAGATTATTTCCCCTGCAGCAAGTTTAGGTCGCATTTTATTTTCTTCCCAGCTCCAAGCCTCATAGATCAGCTAATCCTCCAAATCAATATAAATGTTCAGTTGTAGAGCATTACTGCACCACAATACTGCAGTAAGGGACAGAAGCATACCCAATGTCGGCTGGAGGGGAGGCGTTCACTGCAGCAAATTCTGCAGTGTTTTCCTACACAGTGAAGTCAGGGGACAGTTTATCCACCAGGGAGGAGGCGACATACTCTATCAGCCATACAGCGTCTAATCCTGTGTATCCTGACATGTCCAGAGCTGCCATGCAGGGACATCTTATACATAGTGATAGCATGTTAATGCAGCCTTAGTGCAGCCTGCAGTTCTCTTCCCACCAAGTGAGGCCCAGCACATATTCGTCTCTTATCTAATCTAATAGCGGAAGAGATCCAACAGTCACAGAGAGTAAGCGCAGCTCATGCACCCATGAAATGGAGGGAAGAAAATACCAAACCCTAACAGAAACAGGAAGTGAAGCAGTTCAGCCTCTCTCATGGGTATTTGACACAAACATCAGCCAGATGTTTTGGACATATTTATTGGGACTGGGTGACAGGGCTAATAAATAATGTCTCAGTATTTTTAGGGTATTCCGTGAAATATAATATATATCTCAATCAACGCATTTTCTCTAAAATAACTTACTGAAAAATTTCCAATAGTAAAAACATAGAATGACCTCATAGTAGGCCTGGGCCATATGGACAGTATCGGATATATCTCTTTTTTTTTTAGAGCTGCAACTAACAATTATCTTCAGAAAACGGTGAAAACTTTTGATCAGATCATCAGGATTTAGACATTAAAAAAAATCTAGATTAATTCAATGGATGAGTAATTACAGGGAGTATTTTATCTATATTTGATCATTTTTCTTATATCATGTTTTCCTAGTGTATTTTCCTTTTTTAAATTTAAAGTTATTTATAATAATTAAAATTGGTAGATAAAGTTTATTTCAGTTTCAGTGCCCTGATGAAATTTTGGATTTTATTGTAAATACAGAGTACTGGCCAACTTATTGCTATCAGATTTCTTTTTACTTAATATCTATGTCAGTGGCCACCAAAAATTCAGTATTGGCTGGGCTCTAGTGCATATAATGACTAAGCAGGTAAGCAGCGAATAATAAAACAGCTAGAAAGGTCTGGGAAGTTCAGAAATTTGCATCACTTTACTGTAATACAGCATCTAAAACCATGAAAAAACAACATTAATGCCATATCACATGATAATGATCTCCAAAATCTAAAATCATATCTAGTCTCACATCACGTTATCAGTATATTGCCCAGCCCTAATATTTTTTCTAGTTTTCACGATTGTAAAGAGGCTTTTTTCAGTTTTTACAACATGTTTTTATTAAATAGGGCAGAGGAAGGCAACAGCTTGCTTTGAAATACCAACATTGGTTGACAAAAAGATCGATTGAGACTGTGTGGGCGGAGATGCAGTGTGTGCTGTGTGTGTGACTACCACTCCCCTTCACATGCACTAACCCATACAAGCCCAGCTCACCTCCACCACCCTAGAAACTCACCTCCACCATGGCTCAGCCTGCTCTGTTCTGCCCCTTTGTCCCGACCTCCTCTTTTTTTTTTTGTCAAAGAGAACTAATTGAGCCCTGTTGAGCCATCACCTTCCTCTTTGTGCCTGATCCACCTGAGACTAACACAGTTGGAGTTTTGTTAACCCCCCCCCCATCCACCCCCAGCCCGCCCCACCCCTCTGTATGTGTATACCATTCACAGTGCGCTACTAACACCGACGATCCTTTTTGTTAAAACACTTTTAACAAAAAGCTGCATGCTGTTTTGTTCCAACCCCTTCACTTTCTGTTTGTGAAAGTTGATGTAAATCTCTTTGTGATTATAAATATCCTTTTTTGTTTGGTTTGTATGTTTTTTTGGTAGAATGCAGCACTCTGGTGAATGTTAGACAAGCTTGGAATAGTTATAATCACAACTGAAAAACACTGCTTATTAAGAAATCTCATTGTTTCCTGTTTATTTGTGCTTGAGGATGTACTGTAGTGTGTAGTGGTGGGACGGTCTTGCATTTCACTTAATGTTTTTGTTTTCTTGCTGACCCATACTAGTGATATAATGGTCTCAGACATGCACATTTGGCCCCAGAGCGTGCCAGGAATTCCTGTTGTGTATGTTCTTGCACACCTCTGTAGCCCCTTTGATTCATTATCAGTTGCCTGATCTTGCCACATATAGTTTAACAATCATTGGTATTAAAAATTAAGCAGAAAAATAATCCTTTAAAGTGAATGGCCTCATTGTAGCTGCACACTTTTGCGGGACCACTGTCAAAATGTGTCTCTCAGCTTGTTATAAAGCCACTTTTGCTGGCTAAAAACTATCTTGCGCTTTGGTAAAGGCCATCTAGTCTGTAAAGTATGATTTCAAAATTATGAATACTAATGATTAGGGATGTAATGATACCAAAAACTCACTTCCAGGGCCGCATCTAATGATTTTCAGTATAGACTAATCTGTCAATCATTTTCTTGATACATCGATAAGTTGTTTGGTCCAGAAAATTAAAAAAAAATTTCAAATGGTAAAAAATGTTGTTTACTGTTTCTAGAAGCCCAGATATTCAGTTTACTGTCATAGAGGGCTTAAGAAACCTGAAAATAGTCACATATGAGAAGCTAAAATCAGAAAAAAAGACTTAAAATGATGAATCGATCATCAAAAATAAGTCACTAATTTAATATCTGACGACTAATCAATCAACCAATCATGCAACTCTACTGCTCTAAAATACAGTAAAAGTAGCCAGCCATGATGTAAGCATATGCAAACAACTGGCATTAATTGTCTTATTAATAATAATGATAATGATAAAGAGCCTGGGTCCACTCAAGGTTTCTGCCTGTTAAACGGAAGTTTTTCCTTGCTATAGTTGCCTCAGTGCTTGCTTTTGGTGGGGAAAAAGTGGGTTTACAAAGAGTACAGTCTAGACCTGCTCTATTTGAAATGTGCCCTGATATGACTTTGTTATGATTTGGCACAATACAAATAAAATAAAACTGAATTGAAATCTAAAAGATATTGACTTAAAAACTTTTTTTAGCATGATAATCGATATATTGTTACATCCCTATTCATGATATTTACGCAAATTATTAAATTAGAGGAATGCTAACTTTGCATCAAACAATATTTTCAAAAAGCTTGAATGTGGTTGGGAACCGATGATTGATAACAGACCAGAGAAGCTGGAGGTGTCCAAAAGCATGCACAATAGCTATTTCTAGTATATATCTAATGGGGCTACATGCACACAATGTCTCCCTCTCTTCACCTGCACACCCACATATCCCCTCACACGTGCATATTCTGTCCACCCTGGGCCTTGTAATGGTAATCCAAGGCCCACTAGCTCCACTTCTGTCTCTTCCTCTTGCTATATTTTTTGTGACAGCTGCATATGTTTCATGGTGCTCCCCCTTGTCATGGTTACGGAATCACAGCAAGCTTGGAGTTTCTGGTCTTTGTTTTGTTAATGCAAGATTTCCATACCTGTTCTGTGTCACTTTTCTTTGTGTACTAAGATCTTGCTCTGTAGTGGTTCATATATGTATGCGTGTGATACATATATTGCCCTCTCCTACCTTCCTCCTCCTCTTAACTTCTCAGTTAGTGGATGTGACTTGATGTGTTATCTTTATTATCCAAAAACATAGAAATGTTCATGCCCAATTTCTTAAAAAAAAAAAAGAAAAAAAAAAGGTTTTTAAACGGTATCCTGTAGTTTACAGGCTACACATAGCTTCATGTATTCATCATAGTGGAAAACCTACCCTTCCTCTCAGTCTCCCACCCTCTATCTCCCTCTCCCACCCCCCCAACCGCCCTTACCACTCCTTGTGCTGGAAGACACTGATGTTACACGCTGTAGGTGATGTGGATGACGATAATGATGATGGTGATGGTGGTGGTGGTTGTGCTGATGATGATAGCGTGATCTGAGTGTTGTTGTTTTTTTTTATCATTTTATTTTGTTTGTTTGTTTGTTTGTTTGTTTTTTGACCAGTGCCCACGGGGAAAAGCTCCTCTTATTATTGGAATATTTTTGGTTTTTTTCTCCTCTCTTCTCTCTGCTAGGATAACATCGGGCACCGGCTGCTACAGAAACATGGCTGGAAGTTGGGGCAAGGCCTTGGCAAAACCATGCAGGGTAAGGACTAAACTCTTCTGCACACACCTATGTGTAATGTATGCTGGTGGTACTGAGCCACTGCCCTCTTGTCATTTTCTTTCCCCTCACATTTCCAGGTTTTTTTTTTCTTTTTTTGTATCAGCAAATTTTCTTTTCTCTTCACATACTTTCTCTGATCTCTCCCTTTGTGTCTGTTGCTGGGTAAAGTGAATTTTTATTTAAATGAATGTCATTCCAGTTGCTCCTGTAGCTCTCACACTGCTGTTCCCTCAAACTTGAAGAGGGAGGAGAATATTCCTGAGGTCTTATAAAGGACGAGGGCAGGGACCCTGGGGGTTGGGAGATGGAAGTGAAGTGTTTATTCGTCTTCACTGATGCATTTAGTTATAAAGTGGACTGTTTCCCTCTTCAAAGTCACAGTTTAATTGGATGCAGTTTTGTTTAGTCAGCCAACTTCAAGAAAAAGTGGTTATGGACTTGCTTATGTGCCAGCACCTGAGTGTTGTACCTTCTCCAGATCTCTCTGAACCCCTGGGTAAAAACAAACATCCTCCGATCGGCTTACAGTGTCGGGTTTATATCTTGCTTACAGGAGCTAAATGTGGTTTCCCTATTGAAACATGGCCAAATACAGAGGTGGTAATGAAGAGCACATGGTTGACTCTGGAAACACAAACCAGCAAACGTGTTAGCCAGAACTCTATCCAACATGGCTACCTCTTTGCTGGAATGTGAAGTGCTTGAATTAACAGGTCCCTGCAGCAATGAAATTGGAGTGAATCCAGAAACAAGGTACATTAGATGGTCTGAATCTGAGAGTCCGTTTGGTTCGTGTCTTAAGGTTTTGCTAGACCTGCGTTGTCTGTCTAAATCCCATATAGTCTGCATCATATTCCCTCTTTTGAAAATCTATAAAGATCACATGTGCACTAGAAAATTTCTCTTATATTAAAGGGATAGTTGGGATTTTTTTGAAGTGGGGTTTTATGAGGTACTTACCCATAGTCAGTGTATTATCTACTGTAGATGGCGGTCAACGTGCCCCCAGTTTGGACAGTGCATATTTCTACTATATTTAGAATATTTTCCTTGCTGTCAGACACCCTTTTCCAAAGGAAAACCGCTGTTATAGAAGCTGAATAATGCCCTCTTCAAACCAACCAGACTCCATTGAAAAAAATCACTAATTTTATCTTGCAGAGCACATGACTTGCTGGTCTACCGCTGCCTCCTTTGGTTAGTTTGTTTGTGTTATTGTGTGACTTGAGTGTTTTAAAAGGTTAGCTTGGATTCACTGAAGTCACACGATAACACAAACTAAAAGATCGAGGCAGCGGTGGACCAGCAACTCAAGTCCTCTGCAAGATAAAATTAGTGATTTTGCCAGTGGATTCTGGTTCATTTGGAAAAAGCAATATTGGGCTTATGTAACTGTGGTTTCTTGCCTGAAAAGGCTGTCTGACAACAAGGTAAAGCATTGAAAATATATTATACACTTAAACTGGTGGCTAAAATACATTTTGTTGCTGAGCCTGTCCTCAGGAATACATTGCTTACCTTCCATGCCGGTACTTCTCTTTCTTCTGGGGACGTGCCGGCTGCCATCTACTGTAGATAATTCACTGAAATACTTACAACATAGAACCACCACTTTAAATAATCCAAACTATCCCTTTAAGATCAAGGATTCCTGTCTCTTGAGTGTAGTGAAAGCTATACCACAAAAAAAGCTCTGTATATTGAATTAATTCTGCCAGATGTAGAGAGCTTTCAACTAAAAAGCTGCATTAAGGAGGTTTACTTTCTGGAGACAGCTGTAATTGGATGGCCTAGTTGATATTGACTTACTGTAAGAGGGAGCACGCTGAACCGAGCTGAGTGTGTGGGTTGGTCTTGGCTAACGTCAGCACCTCATTAGCTCAACCCCGCTGTGCTCATAGGCTCATTGGCTCAGAGGCAGTGGTGCAGAGCCCTGGCATGTTTCCACTGAGCCTCTTCCTGTCTCTTCACCCTGTTTCCTCTCCTCATGAGCATCTTTATTCTCCCCATCTTCATTACTTTAACTCTCTCTCTCTCCATAGCCTCACCCTTCCCTGCGCTTTCTCCAAAGAGGATGATGTATAGCATTGTCCGTGAGTGATGTCATCACTGGCAGGCCAATGAGTCCTCGCAGTTTGCTATGAATGGAGCTTGTTTTTCCACATCATTTCTGGCATTTAGTTTTGTTTACCTCCTCCACCGTGTTGTTTTCTGTCCTCTGAGTCCATACCATTTTAACCCCAGATCTACCAGTTTCATCTCTATAACTCTCATGCAGTCATTTCCATCCACTTCACTTCTCTTTGTTGCTCAATTGCAACTCTTGCTCAAGTGCATTGCACTCCCTGTAAACCCAGCAGTAATGTGGGCTCAAAAATCTGCATTTTAATGAGAAACACAACTCATTCTGCAGTCTCCAGCACACGCCCAAACTACAGACAAGTTACAGCCTTACACATCAACATAAAAGAGCGTAGAGAGCTACCAAAGTAAGTGAGTAGTTTATATTCAGAAGATGTTTGTGTTCAGACTTGTGCTTCTTTATTTGATTTGACTATATTTAAACACAATCGTGTATACGGGCTTATTCAGAGCAAGGGTTTACTGACACTTGACAGAGTAGCCAGGCTGTGTTGCAGGGGCTGACTGATTTTCTGCTCTAATATCCAGCATTTATATAATTATCAGAATTATTTTTTTCCGATTGCCAATAAAATAAAGCAATTGCAAAATGTTCCACTGTGGCTCTGATGCAGCCTCCTCTCTCTGTCTGTTTTCCACTCTGTAGTCTTGCACAATGTCCTGCCCACAGCGCCGTCTGGCTGTTAATTAGGCTACTTTATATACTCCTGGATAGCTTTATCTATAATAATCATAACCTTACATAAAAGTTGATTTTATATTTGATTATATTTATAATCTGAATCTACAAAGTAACTGGCTAAAGACATAAAATAAATCTAGGGGACTAAAAAGTACAGCTGAACGATTTTGAAAAAATGTCTAATTGTGATTATTTTGATTAATATTGCAGTTGGGATATGATATGATATTAGAGGGAATGATAGCGTTTATATCATTATTCACAGACAACATGAATATGATTATGGTGTGATTTTTGTAGGGATCTGTATTTTAAAAAAACTGTTTTCTTAAGGCTCTAGAATATGATGTGCAGATACCTCTGCAGCACAACAATACTTAATTTAAAATGGTATTGCCTTTAATGAATATTGTGCCACCTGCAACTTGAAAATTGCAGCAGGCCGTATTGCAATTTTTCAATAAACTTTTGATTAATTGTTCAGCCCTAATAAGTACAATATTTGCCTCCAAAATGTAGTGGAAGTTTAACATAGCAGAAAATGGTTATTAAGACACTTCTATCTTTATTGCAAATGTATGTTGGTTCCAAATATCATCAAAAATCTCATCAAATAACCTTGTTGTAAATGATAAACCACATTTTATCCTTGTATTTACACAATATTATCATGTTTATTATTAACATGATATCAAATATCGCGGTTATTGTTGATACCGGTAAATCCTGACACCCCTAGGCCATGATATGTTGTTGTGTGACATGTAGACATTAAATGTAGATTGATGAGCTTCCAGAGTCCCACAGGTCAGATGACTGGCTGTCAAGCTGTTTCCTGGCTGCCCGAGCACCTCTTGTTCATGTACATATATGGCCGCGGTTCCGCCATGTCGTCTCATAGGTATTCTCTCCCTGACCGTGGCCAGGGACCAGAGTAGACCAGGAAGCTGCTTCATTCTAGGCAGGTTGACAGTAATTTCTGAGCTTAGCATTCGGTGTTCTGTTTATTTCCATCTGGCCTTGAACAGCTGAATAGCAATCTATTTGATGTGATAAGGATGTATGCTGTGCTTTGTGTGGAGGAGAGAACAAGTTGCAGGGGCTGACTGTGCTCTTGTTTTTGCCGCTGGCACCACTGATGTGTGGTTATGTAAGCATCCTGCTTTGTGGGCAGATGAGACTGCGGCAGAGTGTGTCCAGTTGTTGTGTAGGAATTAATGGTCCGCTGTTGGAGCCCACTGTCTCTGTTCAAATTTGCTAATGCACTTATAGGAGTAGACCTGCAAAAACACAATCGCATCCTTGCATCTCATTGAAGTCTGCTGGATAATCATTATAATCTTCCTCTCCTTTCCTGTCCTCCTTGCCAGAAGAGAAGGTTTTTGAATTTTTGAAGTGAAAGCATTGTGTCCCCTTTTTAAGTTTTTCACTGTATTGACTTTGTTCTTATTCTTCTTTTGTCCTTTTTGCCCCTTTTTAGGTAAGGTTTGTTGGATCCCCTCTGTATGTCAGTATGTGTGTGTGTGGGTGTGTTTTCTTTCTCCCACTCTGCAGTTGACCTCAATGTAACACCCCTTTTACAGTGTACCGTAGGCTAATGGCCTCTGTCAGCTTCCTCCTCTTTGCTTCATAATCACTAAACCTTTATTTCAATCTGCACACAAGTGTTAAAGTGCTTCGATTTGAACAAAGAACAAAAATCCATTTGAAATCAAGATAGATTTAAGAAGCCATGATTCCATCACATCCCTTAGAATCATCATCTTCCACGTATGTTAGATTTTTTATTTTTTTTTTTTCCTCTTTGAGTTTCCGTTGCTGCTGTCGGGTATCTGATTGGCTGTAACCACGGCTCAGACTTTGAATGGCTTGCAGAGTAGACAAGTTTTCCCCCCTCTGCTTGTTTGCCTGTTTCTACCTCCAAACCTGTGAAACTTTTGTGTATGTGTGTGGTCATTACGTGGGACTGAGATGTGCGTGCGTGTGTGTGCGCGTGTGCGTGTCTGTTACTGACCGGGCCATAGAGTCAACTTACAGGGAAAACCTCACCACCCTTCTACACCCCCAAATGTCTCTGTCCCCATGGTTACACGCTCCCGTCCTCCCCCTGTTTCTTTGCCCCTCCTGCACAGCATGTTTGTCCCAGAGGTGCACTCCTGCCTGCCTCAAACTGTCACACTCACCTGGGGCTTTAAGCAGTGTTGGAGGTAACACACTGAACTACTACTTTCACATCATAGAGTGAAATGTAACACTCCAGACAGGCGCACGGTTCACATTATTAAGTATACTTTGGTAAAACTGCTGCTAGATACCAATGCAGAACCCACTCTAAGCACTGCTCAAAGCCTTGCTGGCTCTTTCCTCAAGTACATTTTATGTGTGTCACGTGTTCACTTGTTCCGGGGGGTTAAGCACATCCCAAAACAAGCTTGCTGGCTGTGAGCTAGCGAGGAAATGAAAGAATCTCAGGGAGATTTGCTAACTGGGCTGACAAGCGTCTGCGAGGCAAAAAGCTCAAAGGGGGAAAATGGTGGTCGTCCCTAGAGGCATCTATCATCCCAGACACTCCAAAAGTAGACGTTACCTTTTGATTCACAACTTTTGTTGGATGGTACGCTTCCCTTTTTCCTTCACTTGTCGGAGTTGATATGCCAGCAGACTCCGCTGGTTTTGTTAATCAGTCCCTCACCCAGTACAGCTCCTCCCAAGGAAACTAAAAAAGAAGGATGGGTCATTGACTCATAAACCAACATCCTTATGATCTGCTTGGTGCCAGACTTTGGTGCAAATTCTATTGAAGCCTATGGGAGACGCATGGAGAAGCACAATAAAACCCCACATATCTGCATCTTATGTGCTTCAGTGAAAAAAATCCTCTGTCAGCACCTCAGAGAAGAGCTACCTCTAATCACCTCTATTGTGCTTTAGTAGGTACCAGGTGTGCTGTATATTTTATGGCTGTCTATCTCTTTTAACTTTTAGAAAAACTTGAAACAGTGAACTTGATGGCTGGTGTCTTGCAGTGGTTAATCTATGTGAAGCCTGGTCATCATATCAAAAACAGTAGATTACATTAGTATAGCAGTATTCTTCAATAAAGTCCAGTACCAAAAAATCCATACATCACAGCCCTAAATCCAGCATAACATTCATCTGTCTTGCATGCAAAGAAGTTATTGAATTAGCATACAAATCAAGCCAAGTGTACCTTGAAAACTCAGGAGACTTGAGCTAAAAAATGGCACATTAAAATACTGGTGCCTCCATTATTCAGACTGATACCCTGTGAAACAGAGAGGGGTGAGATGAAGGAGTGGCTGCCCGTCCATCAGTATGCTAACTGCCTGAGAGTTTTTAAGTGTGGCACTAATGTGCGTTCAGTGATGTAATGGCACTTCCTTTTTTTTTTAAGTTTCCTTGGCTCCTCAAAAAGTACTTATGTGATGGGGTTTCTATTTTTTTCTACTCGGCGAGGGTAAAAAGTGAATGTTTGCTGGGTTCTTACTGATACAGGACTTTTGGCGTACTTTGTAAGGGGTGGTAGTTTGGTACCTTCGGGGCATATTCTGGTTGAGAGAGCAAGATGACGCCAGGCTAGGGGCCTGGGGACTGGGACGAGTGGTTGGGAGAGAGTGGTGAGAGGAAATCCCTGTAAGCATCTAGCCCTGAGTGAAGGGATGAGGGGGGTGGGTGGGGCGGGGGGCGTGACACAGTGATGCCCCTCTGGTAATAAACCCCCTCAAAAAAAAACCCACAACCACACTCCCAACCCCACCCTCCCTTCTCTATGTGCCTCAATCTTCCTGCTTAACCAATTGGTGTTTCTTTTTTACAGCGATTTGATCCTGCCCATGTTGTGCTGATGGTAAACTTAGTGGTAAATGTTATTTTATCCCCCAATTGAATTGTTTTATTTTATTTTTATTTTGTTTTAATTTCTCCCATTTTTTGTTTTCCTCTCATCAGAGCACCAATGCTACATAGGCTTTCAATTCTCTCTGTATTAGTCCTCATTCTGCTGCTTGTATATTATCATGCATATGTATTACTCTTAGAACATTGTCATTTTGTTTGTTTTCAGTTTTTTTAAACCTTGTGATTCACACCCTGTGATTTAGATGCACATTGTTTTTGTCTGGTCCCTTTCTTTTCCACTGGAATGGGTAATGTGGAAGTATTGTCACTGTGTTTAAAGATTGGTGATAGTTTGGGATGATTGTAATTGTTCATTAATCTTTAATCCTGGGCCTGTCTTGTGACTTCATTCAAATAGACCACTGCAGTGGCTGGCTAACAGATCAGCCCTGTTCTTTTTGGTTTCGCTTCTCTGCCGCCGTAGGGCAAAGAGCGTGAACACACATGCCTATCAGTAGATAGTCTTGTGATGTAGGTATCACACAATCAGTCCTCTCTTCTCACCTCTGTGGTGTAATAAGGCCTCCACAATCGTCCAATCAGCAGAGTCAGGTTTCCAGCTAAAAGAAAACCCATCCAGCTGCCAGACACTGCAGTGGGACTGAGAGTCCAGGCAGGCCTTTACATGTTACAATGCCCATGCATCTATGATTTCAGAATTAATATGTCATTGGGCTGTGATGACTAAATTACTTTAAAGGAAAGCACAGGAATGATGCAAATATTTACATCAAATATTTTTTTTTACCTTCCTCTGTCCAGAAAGGTAAGAATGTGCCAGAAAGTAGCCCCATTTAAGAGTAATGGGTTTTTATAATCTAAGTAGGGCTGCCCAGAAAAAAGATTTTCCTAGTCGACTAGTAGTCATTAATTAAAGCCATTAGTCGGCTAGTCATTGCACGTTTATGATATCAACTTAATAATTCAAATATAGATTTTTGGGGCACTAAGTGAGGTGCCTGTTAAATGCTAACAGCAAAAGCTGTAATGTTTCTGAATGTGTCAGAAAAAACAGCAAGGAGGCTGAATATTTTGTTAATTAATTCAACACAGTCTAACCTCACACAAGGCTCAATTTTCTCACTCCTCAACCGCTTCGCACCTCCTTTCCCCACCTGAACCCACCATGTCTTCATCATCACCTGGTCAGAGCTGCTGTAAATCACCTCAGGCTCCGTCAGTCTAGGAGACTGTGTCCCAGTATAATAGGATCGCTAACTGAGCTAATGGCAGCTACCATAGGACTGAAATTGGGCAAGACAGAAGAAAAACAATGTACTTATTAACCTCCCCCAGGGGGAATATGATTATTTCACTCCATTGTTAATTTGACACATGCGTAGGCCTGAATACACCCATGCACATGCAGTTTGTGAGAGAGGTGATAGAGTGATGGATGCTGCCCAGAATCAGGCGCCCTGAGCAGTTGGTGAGTCAGTGCCTTGCTCAGTGTTAACCGGACAGTGCCCAGGAGGTGAACTGGCACCTGTCCATGCTACCGTACTTTTGGTTCAAGCTGGACTTGAACCGGCACCCTCCAGTCCCTAAGTCATGTCCTTGCAGACTGAGCTACTGCTGTTCCACTGGCCTGTGAACGAAGACTTTAACCTGTAACACTGAAGTCATTGGCACACTGCTGTGCTGCAGCTGCCATAGACATATATTAAGATGCAGCACTAGCTTTGGGTCGTACATCTCTAAACAAGTACAAGTAAATAGTGTAGCTGTTTTTTTCTGGATTAGAAAGCACTATAAACAAGTTGTTTTTCTATTTAAGTTTTCATGATTTACGTGCAGTAGTTACAAAAAATAATCCTGGGCAAAACGACAAGACATAGTGCCCAAATGGAGTTTGAGGTGGGAGTTATTTTCTGCGTCTAACAGATAAATTAAAGTCAATCAAGATTTTTCTCACCAACAAACGGTTTAGGCGACTATAAGGGGGCAGCCCTAATTATTAGTACATCACACATGTTGCCTCCGGGCTCTTTTTGGCTCAAAGCATTACTTTGGCAGGACAGTGGAAAATGCATGATATTAACCTTCTGTTGGCTTCTTTATATCAGAGAAAATGCTTGACTGAATCTAATTTGTAAGAAATTTAAACCACCTGCCCTATTTTGTGCGGGTATCACGACCATGCAACTTTTATTACACATTTTCAACCCAAATGCTTATAGTTATTCCATATGCCCAATGGTATACACAGAAAATTGATTCATGAAAAAAAAAAAAAAAAACCTAACTTGAATATGCGTGAGGAAAAAAACTGAAACCAAACTGAATTGATAATCACTATCAGTAAGATCAATTATTGTATCTGGCTGGCAACAGGAGCAGCAGACTAGTCCAAATTCTTTTTATGCCTTTTGTGTTGAGATTCCCCTGTCTATCTGTCTGTCTGTCCTCCCCTTCCTTCTCCTCCTTCCCCCCATACCCATGTCTTACCAGGTAAGTATCCCCATCCCTTGCACTGTCACCATGGCGATACCTGGCCTGTGACGTCACTCTGCTGTAGTTCAGTGCTTGTGTCCTTTTTTAATTTTTACTCTGTCTTTCTCTCTGCTTTGTTTGGCTGATTATGAGTGGATTAAGCAATTCTGTGTCAATCTCCAAAGTAGTTTTGATTTTTATATATTTTTTATATCTTTAATGTTTCATTCTGTTTTTTTGGTTGTCTTTGGTTTGTTTATTTTTTCTACAGTTAATTTCCTTCCGATCTAGCTCTTTTCACAGCTTACGTAATATAGCTTAAGTAGACAGTGGAAAATAATCCTTCCAGTCATGTTGAGGAAGGGGGCCTGGGACAAGGGGAACAGATTTGGACCTCAGGACAGTGAAAGGGGCTTGCAAGGGTCAGCCAGCCTGCAGACATTTCAGAAAGAGATGATGCAATAGGCCTCAGATAATATTGGGAGGCTTTGTTCCCCTCATGGAGGATGTCGCATTGGCAGCAGCTGCGCAGGCCTGTTGCAACTCCCTTCACATACACACACACACACACACACACACACACAACCCCTCAAGCTGTAGCGTCCTTGATAAACTTGGCATTCTGGTTTAACAAGACTGCAGCAGTGAACGGGTGGAGGAGGGGTGGTTCACCTACACTGAAAAGATATGGAAACAGATTGGCTTAAAGCTTCTTGTGAACTTTGCCTTTCTCTAGTGCTGAACAACCCTGATGCCCTTGTCTTCATTTAATTGACCAGGAATACTATAATTGCAGCTAATTCGACCCATTCAAAATGCAAATGAGCAGCCAGGTCAAATGTAACAGGAAGGCTAGGATAAATCGCTCATCATTTTGTGGCTGCAGTAAGCTGTGAGAATGGCTGGTGTTTGGTTCACTGTAGCTTTCTGGTCTCTTTGCACTTCAAGGCAAAAATTCTCTAACCCCAGCACCCTATGCTCTAAAAGCAGGCTGTCTCCGAGCTGGCCCTCTGTCCCAGTCTCAGACACTCACCTCGTCCTATCTCTGTCTCTTTCCCCTCAGGACGCACCGACCCTGTGCCCATCATCCTCAAATATGATGTCATGGGAATGGGGCGGATGGAGATGGAGGTAAGATGCTCTTTATTGTTTAGATTAATTGTTTAATTAAACAAAATAGAAAGTATCAGGTCATTTTAAATGTGGCTGTTGCTCTCACTGGCCCACCACACCGACAGTGTCCAACATTAGCTTAAAGGGATAATTCAGATTAGATTTGAAGTGAGGGTATTAGGTACTTGTCTGTAGTCGGTGTATTACCTACAACATTTTAACACTTCCAACCAGACTCCATTGGCGAAATCTGTAATCCAGCAACTCCTTTTTTCTGCCAGATAAAATGACCGATTTTGCAAATAGAGTCTGGTTGACTGAAAGAAAGTGATATTTGGCTTTTATAACTGAGGGTTGCCATCGTAAAAGGTTGTCTGACAGCAAGGTGAAGGGGTGAAAATGTTTAAAATATAGCTTACCTTTAAACTGATATTGATTTTTAGGCAGGCCTTTTTTAGGTGGTTAAATTTGTTGTTGACCCTGTCCCCAGCAGTATATTGATTAGCTTCTGTGCTGGTACTTCTTTATGCTTTCCCAAAGTGAGAGCATGTCTACTCATAAAACTCCATAAACTCCACTTCAAATAGTACAAACTGTGCCTTTCAAGTATTTTGACACGTGTGCTCTGAACTTGTTCTTGGTTCTCACTGCTGTAATTTTTGAACTTATTTTGCTGGAACTAAATTAATGTGTTGAACAACAACTGCTGCTGAGAGGTATATTAAATAAACAACAGAGGCATGACGTCATAATGCAGCCGTTGGTCATTAAGACAATATTAAAGCTCAGTGGCTTTCAGCATAGCACTGAGACAGAACAGGTTAGTCAGTTTTCTACTCATCTAGAGCCACCCAAATGAAGTGTGACTTCTGTTACTGTTCAGTGGAAACATCTAGGAGCAACGGTTATGGACTACTTGTCTTCACAAGGTCAAAGAACATATTACCAAATGTTGAAGCTTATAACATGCATTTTTTTAAAAATCTGTCCTGGTTTTCAAAGCTCACTGCTCTCTGGAAGAGTCATTGGGCGCTTCAAACACATTTCCAGGGCAGAAAACCTTTACATGAGCCAAAGAGCACTACGCTCAGTGCCAAGATTCAGCTGGAGACGTGTAAAGCTCAGCAGCACTGGACTGTTGAGCAGTGAAAACACTCTGAAATTATCAATCACACCAACTGGTAGTCCGACAGACAAATCTGAGTGAGTGGATGCCAGCAGAGCATTACCTGAATGAATGAATGAATCAGTCGAAAAAAAATTCATGGCACGGGTTAAGTCCTAGCTCTTGTCTACGTGGTTGCTGCTTCGGTGTGACATCGATCCTGTGCACAAAATACAGTCCATGCAAAAGTTCTTCATTGTGATGTCTGTTAAAGAGCTTGAGTCTGGATTTTAACCCCGTCCAGCACCTTTGAGATGAACAGGATGAACACAGAAAATGCGATATTATACCAAACCCTAGTTGCTTCTGCTGCCCGCAAAACATCACCGATGTTATTGGAAACTTTAGTTCCTGTCGTAAATTGCATTTGACCTTCACAGTTTTGGCTGAATATGATTCATCTGCCTCAGGGAGGATTTATACTTCCACATTGATGTGTTCCAATAATCCATCATGTCTTTACTATTAAAGTCCAACTGAAATTAAATTGTTTTTTTATCTGCTACAGCATACATATCCGCTCTACAAATCATGTCCTCCTCTGAGAAAAAACAGAAGCCATAAGGGAGAAATTTATTTGATATTATATGTGTTTGGTGTCGTGATGGTGGCCCCCAGCTTTGTGTTAATTCAATGGAATACTGTTGATTTAACTTAACTATAGGAGAAATATATTCACTGTAATAAATTAGACAATTAACATAATATGTCATCAGAATTCAAGGAAACATGTTAAGTTATAATACTTGCTTCTCTGTCAACACCCCGATTTAATCAGACAAACAGTGAGCAAACTATATAGTTGGAGGACAGTTTCCTTACTTTAACTCCCAACATCTCCCCAACTTTCTTCTTGAGGATATACTGCTTTTCTATCCCAAAAATTAGTCCATGGTGACTGCTGACCGGAGGGGAAACACAAATGTCAGAGATGTCACCGTTGATTTTGACTAATGAAAATAGGTCGGAGGCGAAGCAAGAGCACAAATACTTGCAAAATAGAATCAGAGCAAGCGTTTTTTCAAACAAGTGACACGTCACTTGGCTTGTTCACCGATGCTCAGAGCAGGTCAGGACATCTTCATTGTGGAAAACCGAAACAATCTGGTTTTGGCTCGTTTGCATCGCTTCCAGTGACGAAGCGATGTAACAGCTTGTCCCACACAGTGTATTAAATATAACTTTGAACTGCTGTTGTTGACAAAGGAGTGTTTTCTGCGAGTGGTGTAACTGCTGTTTGTCCTCTCAGCTGGACTATGCAGAGGATGCCACAGAGAAGAGAAGAGTGCTCGAGGTGGAGAAAGAGGACACAGAAGAACTGCGGCAAAAATACAAGGTGAGCTCCTTCAGTGTTAAGTCATTCCGATCACTTGTTTTTTCTATAACCTATAATGTTAGGCTGCTGTGGTTAATGTATGTAATGGATGGAAACAGAAGACAAGTACTCCAGTTACTGTAATTAAGTTTTGAACACAGCCTGAGATTCATTCACTGATTTCCCTGTGCGTTTCCCTCAACAGGACCAGATGGAAAAGGAGAAAGCTATCGCAAAGGCTCTGGAAGACCTGAGAGCCAATTTCTACTGTGAGCTATGTGACAAACAGTACACCAAACACCAGGAATTTGACAACCACATTAACTCTTATGACCACGCTCACAAGCAGGTACTTGTGCTTATTAGTTCTCCTATTCTTGTTTTGCATTAAAACATGACAGAAGTGTTTGCCTGATCCTGACGTGCTTTGTTTCTCTCTCTCTCTCGTGTCTGCAGAGGCTTAAAGAGCTAAAGCAGAGAGAGTTTGCTCGCAATGTGTCATCGCGTTCCCGGAAAGATGGAAAGAAGCAGGAAAAGATGCTGCGGAGATTACATGAGCTGGCTGAGCAGAGAAAACAACAGGACCGGTAAGAATTTATCCCCAGAGTGCCCTCTGCTGGCTGTATTTCAAAATTTATCTGTTGGTAGAACAATTGCATGTCTGTTGTGTTTAAGGGTCAAGCTGCAACCTGTTTGACCACATCTTAAAGTATTTTGTCCATTTTGTTTGTTTCCTAAACTCTTACTGAAACTAAATGATTATTTTTAAGTTGATAAAACTGAATTCTGACACTGAAAACTGTGAGAACCCTGTCAGTGTGCCCCCAACAGTCGGCCACCGTCTACTATCGTCAGATACTCTAAAAAGTGTTGTAAATAGTCTGATTGGTGGTCTCTATAATGGACAATCAGGTGATGAAGCAGCAGAGTCCAAACTTAAAGGGCCAGATGCATTTAAAGGTGCATTCAAGTGCACCTTGTAAACTCAGAAATCTCTACTCGAATGGCCACGGAGCTTGTTTAAAACATGGAAGTTTCTATTTTTTCTTCTTTTCCATTGTTGAAATACAACAACTGTCATTACTTTCTTGTTCTTTCAGTGTAACAGTTTTGATAGTTGGATATTAAAATCCTAAAAACATCCCATCCCAAATTTTATTTAAAAAATATTACCAAATTGTTAGCAGAAAACTCAAACCTTGTTTTTGTGCAACAGGTCCTGCTGAACTGTTGAATCCTGATCATAGTTTTTATTTGTGATGATAAACACAACAGGCATGCATGTATTTTATTTAACTGTCTCTATAAATTATGTCTGGTATTTCTTCAGTTGGAAACATTGATCTCATGTCATATTATCACATACTTTTGTGTTTCAGAACTCCAGGAAGTGGACCCATGTTCAAAACTACCACAGTAGCTGTGGATGGAGAGAAGGCAGAGGATGGCGAAAGCCTGACGCCTGAGAACACTACTTTGACAGACGGTGCCCGGGAAGGATCACCGGCAGATAAAACTGGACAGTCCTCTCCGAAGCCCGGACCAACCATCAGCTTCTCTCTGGGGAAGAACACCTCCTCCTCCCCAACGCCAAGCGGTGCATCCAAAGTCAGCGTGTCCTTCTCTTTTGCGAAGAAAGCTCCAGTGAAGCTGGAAACAGCTGCAGCAGTGTTTGCTGATCATGGAGAGGAGGCTATGGAGGAAGAGGAGGGCCAGGAGGGAGAAAAGGCTGCAGGGCAAGAGGAGACATCTGGCTGCAGCACAGACAGCCCAAAGGGAGGTGAAGTAGGAGGTGAAGGAGTAGAGGGTGTGAGCGTGGCAGCAGGAGAAGAGGTGCAGCCTGATGACGGAGGCTCTCTAGCCTCCACCCTGAACAAACTGAAGATGATGATGAAAAAAGAGGAAGGATATGCAGGTCAGGAGCCTCAGTACTATCATTATGTACCTCCAGCTCACTGCCGGGTGAAGCCTCACTTCCAGTTTTTGCTATTTATGAAGGCCACTGATCAGTGTCAGAGCAAAGAGGAGGAAGATGAGGAAGAGGGGCAGGAGGAGAAAAAGGTTGAAGACAGTTCTGAACAGACAGAGCCCAACGTCACAGAGTGCAAGACAGAAAAAGAACAAAGTAATGTTGCTTCAATGCCTGACCCAGAGCCAACGCCTCCATCGCCTAAAGTGAAGACGGAGGATGCGTCTTCATGTGCAGCAGATGCAGCTTCCACAGTACCAACGTCCCCTACACAAAAAGCAGAGAATGTACAGGAAAATCCAGATTCCAACTCTGGTCCTAAGATCCCCACAGGTCCCTTCTTCCCAGTTCTGAGCAAAGATGAGAGCACGACCCTGCAGTGGCCGTCCGAACTCCTCGAGTTCACTAAAGCTCAACCGTCTCTGTCCTATAGCTGTAACCCACTTTACTTTGACTTCAAGCTGTCCCGCAACAAAGGAGTGCGTGGAGGGAAAGCAGCAAAGTCCCCTAAGCCTAGTGAAGAGCCCGATGACAAGGGACAAGAGACAGCCGCTTCAACAGCTGAAGGAGACGCAACTACTAAACCTGGGAGCAGCACTGACAAAGACAAGCCAGTGACAAAGGGAGAGCCTGGCCAATCAGAAGGTGACGAGCAAAAGCCTGCAACTGGCAGCAGTAGTACAAAGAAAAAAAAGAAAAAGAAGAAGCATAAGAAGTCTGCAAAGCACTCAAAACGCAAAGGAAAAGAAAAAGGATCAAAAGATGGTGCAGAGGGTGAGACTGAGGCGACGCAAGAGAAGCCCAAAAAGAAGAAAAAACACAAACGGAAGAAGAGCAAAAACAAAGCTCCTGACCTAGACGAGGCAACAGGTGATGAAAAGGAAAAGGCGAAACCAAAGTCAGAAGATAAAGCTGTCACTTCTGGTCAGCAGGCCACTGGAGGGGGAGGAGCTACAGGAAACACAGGAGCAGAACCAGGGAAAAGGAAACGTGCAGCGAAGGAAGTGCCTTGCAAGTCTGGAGCGGAGGAAGGAGGAGCCGGAAAAGGCGCAGACAAGAACAACTCATCAGAGGAGCACAGCAGCACCAAGAGACAAAAGACAGACTCCAGCGCTCCTCAAAGTGCCTCCTGCTCCACCTCCGCCCAAAAGAGTCCCGGTCCTGGTCGACCTCCCAGCAGTGAGAGCGAAGAAGAAGGCGGCTCAAAGACTCAGCGGTCACGTCATCATAGGTCCAGTCCCCGGGAGCAACGCCGTCACCATAGCGAGGAATCAGGGCGGTCCTGCAGTCGCTCTTCAAGACGGGGGGAAAGACGGGGCAGCAGTCGTCGCCACCATCGTGGTCAAACCTCCCACAGCCACTCTTACTCCAGCAGCTCTGAGCGTTCCTCAGCAGGCAGCAGCGCCTACAGCCACCGCAGCCGCAGCTACTCAGACAGCTACAGTGACTACAGCACGGAGGGTCGCAGGCGGAGGCACTCTAAGCGTTCCTCAGACTCTGAGTACGAGCGTAGGGGAAGTCGAGGACGTAGACGATCCAGGAGACATCAGTACTCCTCTTCCTCCTCAGAAGATTCTCGCTCACGTTCACGCAGTTACAGCCGCAGGAAGAGGCACCGGCGGCACCACAGGAGCAGCTCGAGAAGCTCCAGCAGCTGGAGCCGCAGCACCAGCGCAAGGTCCTGGAGGCGCAGTTACAGCCGCAGCCACAGCTCCGCCAGCCGCTCCTCCAGCTCCACCAAAGGCTCCCCTCGTCGACGAGGCCCCAGGGGTCGAGGGGACAGTGACACGCACCGCAGAGACTTCAACCGCTCTCGCATCTACCGCTCTCAGTCTCCACGTTCATCTTCATCAAGAGGCCTTAACCGCAACACCCACTCGTCCAGCTCACAGGCTCTGAGGCCAGGAGGGTCCAGAGACGCAGGGGAGCAGAAGAACACCCTTACTGCACGCCAGCTGCTGGAGAAAGTCCAGTCTAAAAAAAGCTCTGATGATTCTGCCACAGGAACAAAATCTGGAATTAAGATTAAGGACCCACCACAGGGTTACTTTGGTCCCAAGCTGCCCCCGACCCTTGGAAACAAAGCCATGCTGCCGCTGTTTGGGAAGCTGCAGGCCGGGAAGAAACCAGTGATTCCTCTAACAAGACCGGACGAGGGTGAGAAATCAGGAGCAGGGAAGGCTGAGACGGAGGCAGAGGTTATCCTGGTGGAGCCTATCAGGGAGTTCCCCCCTCCACCACCACCTCCAGCTCCACCGGTTCAGAAGGTCGAGGAGGCCCCACAGGCCACGGTGGTGCAAGAGGAGACGCAGCAGCCCCCTACAGAAACCCCAGTTCACCAAGAACCCCGGCCGCTGTTTGAGCAGGAGCCCACCATGATAATGCCCCAGTACCAGGGAGAAGCGGGACAGGACCCCTCTCAGAACCCCATGATGGAGTCCCTCATACCAGAAATGCAGCAGCAGCAGCAGCCCCCAATGCACGCCTACCCTGGTTACCCACCACCCAACCTGGAGGAGGATGGCATGGAGGCAGAAGAGGATGGATTGGCTCCCCTGGAGAGTCAGCCAATCACGTTCACACCAGAGGAGATGGAGAAGTACAGCAAGCTGCAGCAGGCGGCACAGCAGCACATCCAGCAGCAGCTTCTGGCCAAGCAGGTTAAGACATTTCCCTCTGCTGCAGCAGCTGCCGCCGCCGCAGCAGCAGCTGCCAACTTGGCCCCAGCTCCCCCTCCACCCGCCCTGCAGCAGATCCACATCCAGCAGCCTACCGTGTCCGTCGCCTCCGGCACGTCGATCACCACAGTGCAGCATGCCATTCTGCAGCACCATGCTGCCACTGCAGCAGCCATGGGCATCCACCCAGCACATCCCCACCACCCTCACCCAGCACATGCCCAGTTGGCCCAGGTACACCACATTCCCCAGCACCACCTCACCCCCATCTCTCTGTCTCCATTGGGCCCCTCCCTCGGACACTCTCTGGGACACTCACTAGGACACGCGGGGCTGATCCCCGCCCACCCGACAGCCTTCCTCTCTGGTCAGCCCATACATATCATCCCAGCCTCTGCACTGCACCACACCCCTTTAGCCCTCCATCACGTACCACACACGGCCCTCTACCCCACACTGTTCACACCCCGGCCCTCACAGGCTGCTGCAGCAGCAGCTCTCCAACTCCACCCACTGCTACACCCAATATTCTCAGGGCAGGACCTCCAGCACCCACCCAACCACGGCTCCTGAGTAATGATGCAAGTGAAGGAGTGTCGTCACAGTACCCAACCACTGGAAGAAAAGACTCAACCCAAGCTGCTTAGCTTAGGGTTTTAAGATGAAGTCTTTGTGACAACATGCAGGCGGTGAGACAGGAAGCTGTCATGAAACCACCATCTTACTGGCCGACACAGTGCAGTAAGTTGTAGCCACAAAGTGGTGCTGCATGTGTCGGGTTCAGAACTGACACTAACTTTTTCTTCTGGCTCATGTAAGGTTTTTCTTTCCATGTTTTGCCCTGAATTTTTCAAACAGGGTGTATATTTACAGAGACTTCCTCGAGACATTGGTTTGTATTCCAGCTTGAGGTAAATTAACATCACCCAACTGTTTTAAATGAGTCAAAGAAACCACTGGAGGTGTTTTTTTTGTTTTCCACATAAAAATGTTACTGTCACGTTCAGAGACAAACTATTTCATAATGATACTCTGTTTATGTTGTTATGACTACTCTATTGGATCCTTGGTCTCAAATAATTTGTAATGCAGTAACTTGTACATATTATCAGTGTGTAATGTGAAGAATCCCACCAATGATGACCATATGGAATAGCAGCTGTGGCATTCAAATCGGTATGACATTGTCACATAAGAAGCCCCTCTCTAAGCGAGGGGGAAATGTGATGTAGCTGTTTAACATCCCTGATGCTCTGAGGCAAAGCTCATGTTCCCTGTGGCGAGGGTACACCTGAATGAATTGCACTGAAATCTGTACATCCAGATGGTGCGTTTGCATCATGTAACAATAAGATTGTAGTATACTGCAATAATTGTATTTTTCTGTTTTTAAATTATTTTCCAAAATGCTCTTCAAAAGAAGGGCTGTGTTTTTGCTTTTGTGTAATTTTGTAAATAAAACTGCTGTAGATTAACCTATTAACATTGTAGAGGTTTGAGGAAAAAGCAGAATGATGTGGTGGATGGAAGGTGGACTCATGTATGTATTTTAAGGTTGTTTCTAAAATAACCCCAGCTGCGAAGGGCCGGGATGACAAAAGAATAGTGATCTGTCAAACAGTAGCAACTCTGTATTTTTTAAAAATTTACTGTTTCAGCAAATAAAATCTTGAGTTCATGTGTCTTTTTCTATATGTATAGTTCACCACAAAATTGAAGGAAGTTGGCGCTCTTTTGAACAGGCTAGATTGCCATGGTAACTTAGGCTGAGCTCATAACCTTGTCCACAGCAGGTTATGTTCAGAGTTTCAGATTTAAAAAGCACCTCTGTTCAATTAATCCTTTTCCTCATGATTCTTCATGAACAATATAAATTCCCAGCTGAGGGTGTTGAGCTGTATATTAGATGTCACCAAACGAAGCGGTGTCATGTAATTACAGCGGCAGACTATGTATTGTGTTGCCATGGGAACATCACTTGGTGATGCAGAAAATAGTTTTATTTTTTTTCCCTGTTTGCTTCAGGTCATATTATAACTGCACAGCAGCTGATCCACACGCTAAGAAAGGATGAGGCAAATATAGATCGCTTTGAATGATGGTTTTAAGTTTGATCTGTTTTGCTTTGCTATCACTGATAATATTCAATCCCTTAAATCTTACCGATGCTCCACAGTCACGAGAGTGAAAGAATACCAGCATCACCTCATCTGCAGAAGTCACTGTTGAAAAAGAAACACTAGGTGGCGCCCTAGTTGCATCTTGAGAAAGCAGTAAATCAACAGGAGAGTTAACCACCTACCTACAGTAATGCTGCTGACTGAGAGGGAAAACTGTTCTTGATGAGAGTTATCTGGTGAAAATCAGTTTTAATTAACTTTGTTCCTGTTAACAGAGTCACAGTCATTTGATGAAGATGTACCAAGGAAATGAAACATGTTTTATTCTAATAAGAGAATGAAGTCACTCACATAGTGAGACTAGACCGAAGCATAAATCCAAGAGAGAGTATACAACAATTACAAAATAATTGCTGCTTCCATTGTTTTTCTCAACAGATCCTTGTTGCCACCCTGTTTGTCTCTGGTGTATTAACATTAGCAACACGTAAAACTAAACATTCCTCAGGGAGTATTCTTAATGAAACATGGAGCGTTGTGAGAATTACCACACTAGTATTTCTATTTCTCTATGAACCATGCTGAACAAGGCAGAGTGACACTGACAACATTATAGACAGATTACGGAGCAAAACAAAATAAGCAGCTTTTCACTAGAGGCAAAAACAAGTTGTGAATGAAGTTTTGAAAGGTTTGAAGCATTTTTAAAAACCCATTTGGGTACAGTCACAAGAGATTTACAGTTTGAGTGGTTTTGATTTTTAAAAGACTAAATTCTGGATGTGTGGCAGGAATCTGAAGAAAGCAAGTAGACTTCTTAAGTTCAACACTCTTTTGGAGCTTCAAGTGGAATTAAATACTGTATGTAATTAAGGTCTTCTTCAACCTTGCCATTTTCAGGTGCCTGAAATAGTTAAATTGGTGGAAAACACACTATAATGGCACAATTCATTAAAGAAAAATCATTTAAATCCGATGTTAAAAATTCAGTTCTGCCACTTTTCATATCATGAGGGATGATGTGCTGCAGAAATGTCCACGACTGATCAACAACCGACACTGTGGATGGATGGTGGTCAGCCCAGGTATCTGATCACCAGGAACATGAAGACACAGGTCAACAGCATGCCTCCGATCATGATGAACTTGTCCTGTGTGGCTCGTCTTTCTATCAGTCTCATCACCGTGTTGGACAGCCCTAACATGTTGGCCACGTCCAGCATCTTCTTATGGGTCCCCTGTGTGGGAAACAGAGCCGTACTCATGTAAACAGCAACGATCACACGTGTTGGATAAGTGTTTTGGAAAATTCAGGCAATGACATGACGACAGTGTAATTATCCACACTAATTCGTCTGATTTCAAGACACGTCGAGTGCCAACACCCTCGCTGACGCGCCGTTCCGTCAGAAGTTTCTCATGGCTAGACAACAGGGCTATGAGTGCCGATCAACAGACACACCCTGATAAGAGGAGGCCTGAAGCAAAACCAGGAAGACCATCTCCTCCCTGGAAACACGGACTCACCCTCTAACTGTGCATTTACCCACGAACAATGAGACTATTGTGATGAATGTGGACACCAGAAACTGGGTCAAGGAACGTCATTTTTAACTTGTATCTATCCAGGAAATGTGTATACGGGGTCCTTTCTCCAGCAAACCAAACGAAGAAGCAAAAACGTGCTCTGCAGCAAGTACAGATTTCTTTCTAGATTTTGTATTAAATTACTTGCACACCTTCAGTGTAGATCTTTGATCTCTGAGACCGTTGAGGATGCCAGCGCCGCTGCCCAGGAGGTCGTCCATGCCTCTGTGTGCGTTGTGCAAGCTGGAGTTTAACTGTAGGGTCTCATCTATAGGGATGGAGGTATCTGCGTCCTGTTGAACAAGAGCAAACATTTTTTAATTCCACATTATTCAGCTCAAGACATCCGAATGATAAACTGAAGAAAATAGCTTGTCTGTCAACCTGACAAGGAATTTCACGGCAGCCATAACAGCCATGGTTACCTTGCCTCCTCACTATTCAGTGACTCTTTGGAGAAAGTTTCTCATTATTTTGAGATGCTACCTCATTATTTATCGCACATTATTTCGTATCATTATACAGAATAACCTCTGACTGACTTCAAATGAACCTGTACTTGTAAAAAGAATAAAAATAAAATCATCCTTGACACTTAAGTTAAATTCATTATTTCCGTTCATTGTTTTATTTGATGGTCTTGCTGTCCCTGGCATTTGGCCTTAGTGCCCTCAAAACATTAACAACACATAAGGCCAGGTGGCCCTGCCCCTAAAAATGATGAAATTCTAGGCCTGCTGTCAATCAGACAAGCTCAAAGTTCACTGAGCACTATCATCCCAAGACTTGGACCTCTGACTGTTGGATTCATGCCCAGCAAAGTGACTTCTCTGGCTACAATATGAGCTTGAAAGCAACAGTGCATCTGGCTCACGTTGGTCGTGAAGGTGCGGCTCATGAGCTCCTCCCTCTCTCTCTCCTGGGCCTCCCTGGCGTAGCGTCGGTGTTGGAAATTCTGCAGGGCGGTCCGAAGGTGCTGGACGTCATACTTGAGCTGGTCCACTCGCCTGAGGGAAACCAAATAATACAGTAAATTAATAAATAATGGAAAAACGCTCTCTATACAGCTAAAATATTCTTTAACAGATACTCGATCACCTTCTTGAGATATCAGTCCCTCCAGGATTTCACAGGTGTTTTTTTTAGGGATTACTGCAGCCTAAAATGCCTGATTTCATGGCAGCTTTTCTAAAAATTGTGACGCATGTGGCTTTGTTGCAATCCAACATCACAAGTTCTTGGAGGGACTGACGTATTTTCTGACAGTCATCTTATACAAAATTTTAATTATTATTATTGTTGTAATTGATAAAAATATTTGTCTTTGGAATAAACAGAGTCTCCCCGTCTCCTCAGCTTCACTCAGGCCCCACTAGAGATCAGAGGGTGCTGTGGGATGGGGTGTACTGTGTCCCCTGAGGCCTGTTTACCCAGCTCAGAAATGAATCTTTGCCCAATGCAGCAGGAATGCTGGTGATGACGGGGCTTCTGAGGAAATGTTTTCATAGAGCCACGTCGCCACAGGGCAGGACAAGGCTGCCTGTCTCATCTTCTTCTACACCCTCCCTATGCTTTTATGAGATATTGTTCATCCTGCCCTGCCAGCTCTTGGGCTTTTTTTTTCTTCTTTCGGGTCACCATCAATTGACGGAATCCAAACTCACAATTTGGCGTTCTGGCGGCGGTTTGGTGGTTCCTTGCTGGCCAGGATCTCGAGGCGTTCTAACTGATTGAAGATCTGGTCAGTTCTAGCCTGCAATTCGTTCTCTAACACTTGAATGATGAGAAAGAGAAAAAAAATGAGAGAATACAAACAAAAGACTTGTGATTTGGTATAATTACAAGAAGCAAAACACTATATCACATTTCCATCTGAGTCTATTTGAAAAGATCAGGAAAAAACTTTACCCTTGTTAAAGGGTATTTGGGCTTTTATCTGTCAGCGGCTGGTAGATTTTTATATATTTTAAAAAGTGAATTTCCCACCCTGGTTACAGCCCTACCCTGTTTATTCCAGGTGGACTGCACACCTGCACACCGTCACAGCGTCGCAGCTACATGCACATCAGACACTGTGAGCAGGGCACTAATTGCCGGAGGGGGCACCAAAACAGCCTCTCACAGCTCTACTCACTGCATTAATAAACTCTGCAGGGACATCCTCATGCTCGGCAGGCATGGCTGTCTTTCAGGGGCTGTAGCGGACTCAGTTTTAAAGCTAGAGTGTACTGACTGGTTAAAAAAAAAAAACACGCCATGGCATGGTGTCTTGACCTCTTACCTTCAGATCTCTGAATGACTGATGAATGATGGATGGCTTTCCAATAAGTACACTGACAGTAATTGGGTTTCTAAGCAATTCTGTGTAAGAAACAGTATCAACCCAAAAATTGCTGTAAGAACTTATAACAGAGTGTCATATTAAATTACATGTAGGCACCCAAATGGCCAGCAGCGGCTCTGCTCTCATCACTTAGCATGCCACATCCTCCTCTGGTGTAAACCACAAGTTGATGTCATAATTTGGGAAGTGGAGGAGGAGGAGGGGAAGGGCTGTCAAATGCTTGGCTCCCACCATTATCTAGAAGAAGCCCTCCCCTCCCAGCTTCTGTCACTGCACCCACCCCGCTTCTTCCTGTCCTGGCACCAGCCTGGCCCAGGACTGATTGGGCAGGCACCAAGCACAGAATACAGCCCCCCCCCTCCCGTCATTATATCAGAGTAGCCATAACAAGGAGTCTGATGCTCATTCAGTGAGCAACTAGTGATGCCTCAAATGACTCAGATCGTCTTTTGTTTTGGCAGTGGTCAGATTTCTTTCATGAAAACTTTTAGTTCTGGCCTTGATCCAGAGCTGTAAATAGTGTCTCAAATGGCTTTTTATTGTTTTGGGTTTTTTTCCTTCTTTTGTTGTTTATTATGAATCTGAAATCTATATTGTTTGTTGTCCATATGAGTCAGTTTGGTGGCAAATGTGTTTCCCTCAATAAGACAACCCTTATAAATGATTTATAAATGGTTAATTCAGTTGTAAACACTTTAAATATAAAATAAATACATAAAACAACCATAAACATAACCATATCAGATTTGACAAATTGATGTGAGCTCCCTATTTGGCAAGATCCATTTACTGTTTACTTCTAATTAATCTTACTAGTAAGTTACTAACATGTATGACTGGCAAAAGGGAGCCTTAATTGTAAAGTGTAAAATATTTCACCATTTATTCATGACTTACTACCATTATAATTGGCTTACTGTAAAGTGTGAAAACGCATCACTTTGTGTTAATGACATATTAACACCTGTGACAATAATGAGGGAGGCTGCTGACAGCATGCTGAAAATGTCAAGGTAAACATTATTTCAAAGCCTTAGTGTATGAATTTGGTCATTTGATTGAGCCTAACCATAAAGTATTTATAAATGATTTATAAGTTTAACCTTATAGCAAAGTGGTACCCAGTGATTCAATGGTAAACTGCCTACAGCTGCTGCCATCAACACTTATTGTTAGTATCATTTCAACACTCATATACAGAGCAGAGGGAGAGCTCAATGTGCACAGCTCATTACTCACAGTGTACTGACTGACGGTCCGTCTTCTCCAGGTTTCCCATAAGAGACTGCACTTCCTGGATTTGTCTAATCCAAAACAAATGTTAGTTAATGTTAGTTTATGGGAACCAACACATGATGACAAAATACAATCCAGCTGTTTATGTGAAGTATATATTGTTGTTTTGTTTAATTTGCCACAATAACAACAATAAAAACAAACATATAAGCAACAGTAAAATGAACAAATAAACAAAAACAGGTCAAATCAACAAACATATCACATAGGACGTTACAAGAAATAGTTCATGTTGAAGGTAAGTCACAGATTACAAACGTTCACATTCAGGAGACTCTTTGTAAAATAATAGAAGAAAAATCAGGTCAAAGGTCATTCAGGTTGTGCTGATAGACTTGGTAGTACTGATCTACTCTACACTTTCTCTGTTATTAATAGTTTGCCTATAAAATCGCTGAAAAATGTTTAGAAAAGTCAAAGATGATGTACTCAGATGTCTTGTTTTGTTCACAACCACACAGTTATTCAAATTCCTCTTATAGAGGAATAAAGAAACCAGAAAATATTCAACATTTAAGAAGTTGAAATCCAAGAACATTGACTTTTTTTTTTTCTTAAAAAATTACTCAAACTGATTAATCAATTATCAAAATAAAATAAAATCTTTTGCTGGCTACAGAAGTTATATTTCTTCTTGGGGAGGCCAAAAGTCAAAGACATTAGATCCATTTCCAAATCTTTTCCCATTTGACACTGTATTTCAGATTAATACTTCTGTAATTTACACCATCACCATAGACGATAGGTTAAGCAACGGTGCCTATTTCTGTTTTACATTTAAGACACAGAGGTGAGAGTGAGTAGTTAAAATAATGCTACAACTAAAAGATAACATATGGACTCTATATGTATAATTATAAACTGGATTTCTTTTGTGATGGCTAACTCTCCTTTTAAAACTTTTAGAAACACAAGCCAACAACTGTGTGAAGATTTAATGACCAATAATCCTAGCATGTCGGTGTTAGTTTACTACAGTTAAAAATTAAGTTAAATCACTGGTTTGTTAACATTAATTAGCTCTAACAGTTACACTGGTTAGCTAGCAGGCTGAGAGTCTGCACACAGTCTCCACAGGAAACAGACACACTCACTTGTTCGTCTGATGGTAAAGCGTCTCCATCTTCCGCGATTTGTTAAAACGTGTTGTCTGTCTTTGCTCTACGCCGTTACTTTACTTACAGCACCTTTAATTCTGACAGGTGGATAAGCTAGCGAGCTAGCTAACGGTAGTGGAGTGTACACGTCATCAGCCGAGTGTTTGTATACGGAAATATGAAAGCGGAAGTTGCGCAGCGTCTCCCGAGAGAGGGAAAAAAAACGAAGAGTGCTCACTCTGACGCGATTTCTGGACACTGACAGGTAAGTTCAACCAACTTTACCTTTACCTTTAGCTCAGATAAGTGACGACTGTTTCTCTGACATTTTTAGAGGGGAGGACAGTTACATGGTTTATGGAAGCCCGTTTCCGCCAGTGTGAGGGGGAAGTATCCTGTAAATCCTTGTAAGGACAAACTTTCTGAAGATAATGACTTCATAGCTCAAAATGAAGAGCTAGCATGTAAACACACGAGAGATCTTCTCAAAATAATAAGAAACGTTTTACAAATAATGACTTAGTATCTCATAATAATAAGTAACTTTTTCAAAATAGTGACAGGTAACTCAAAATAATGATGGGTATCTGAGTAACTATTTTGAGAAAGTTTCACTTTTATTGAGATACTGAGCCCTTATGTTTAGATATTGATTTTATCAGGCAGTCTGTCACCACTATATCGGTCTATATTGGTATTTACATATATGTTGGCCAATATGTGCCTATATGAAAAGATATTACAGACTGTTTTTATTTTCTAGCTTTATAGACAGGCTTCTGTGTATATTTAGTCTTCTTTTCTCTCTCTCTCTTTCAGATTTAATATAAATACATTTTTGCTCTATTTATTTACTGGTGAAAGTTTGGTATTTCAGTATTTTCAGTGCTTTGATAGAATTTTGGGTAATAGAGTTAATTTTGTTTATGTATATAATCTATATTCTGTGTATATAGGAGGATATTGGTGGATATATTGATATTGGATTTTTTTAAACCTCCTAATATTGGTATTGGCTTTGGCTCCAAAAGTCCAGTATCAGTCAGACTTTAGATAATAACTCATTATTTTGAGAATGTTTCCTTTAAAATAACTTGCATAATCTTTTTGACTCACATTCCACATAGTATCATCAACAGTCCATTCCTCAAAATTATTAGAAAGGAACTGAAATTTTTAAAATAATTCAGTGTAAAAGCAGCAAATCTTCACATTTTAGGACCTGGAACCAATAGTTACCAATGAACTGCAGAATGTGTTTGACATTGTCTCGCTAAAATTAGCAGGGACGTCTCTGAAAAAAGCTCCAAAACCTGTACGTACTGTTCAGCATTAATGGTCATTGCATCTGTTTTTATTTCACAAAGCGTTCCAACGTTTTTTGGAATTTTTGGGGTTTGTAAGGTGAAACCAGACACCAAATGTCACACCGAATGTCATGCAAAGACTGAATCCTCTGTGTGGTTCCCAGGACCGCCATGATGGACGTGTCAACATTTAAGTTCAGGTTATTCAATTGATGCTAAACTTCCCAACTTTAAATCTAGGCTGCAGGCTATGTCTTCCATTATATTTGATATTCTCTTAAATGTAATGGCTGACAGGTGTGATTGTACAGATCCTTTTTCCCCACCAGGACGAGCTCTGAGAGCATATAGCATAATCTGTTGACATGTAGACATCTGACAGGAAAGACTCTGTGAAACATGTCCCGGGGCTAGCTTTTGTCAGCTCACCCTGATTCAGTCTAATTAGGCTATCCTTGTTTTCCACAGATAGGTGTCAGAATATTCCTGTCTGTCCGTCCAGAGGCTTCCTTCTCGCCTGCGGCCAGAGACACCAAAACTAATGATATCAAACTTTTCATAGCGAGGTGAGAAGTTACTGTAGCGAGGATGTCTGGGGAAGCAGACGGGTTGTTTGTGAAGTTTTCCGTCACAGACTGACTCTGTCACGGAGGTCTGTGTGAAAGTGGCACGATTGTATTTCCCAGAACAAGCTGTGAACATTTCACAATCGTTCCCCGGTGATTTAGTGGGAGGAAAATCAACCTGAGGCGCTGCCTGGCACTTTTCACAAAACCACATCTCAATCACCTTTCTCCAGCCCTCCATCACCGTGCTGAAACTGGGAGGGTGAAGAATCAACGGGAGCGGGAGCAAGCACTGCAAATTCAAGCATCCTTTGAGCTAATTAGTGCAGTGAGCTGTTACAAGCTCCCGTTTGCCAGTGATAGCTGCGTTTGTTTACCTCATTCAGCGCAGTGTTCATCAGATATCGGCCCAGACAGTTTTCCGCGGCTGCCTGATGGTACTTGAGTTGATGGTTGTATCTTCAGGCTAGACACTTCTCAACAGAGGTCCTTTTCACCCACCCCCACATGTCAGACGCCTTGAGATCTGTTCATGCCACTTCTTGCTCTCGCTGTTCACCGTTTTTGGTTGTCATAACACATCCCCAGGGCAGCGGTTTGGATGTGCACAGCTTTAACCTGTTGCTCAGAATAGAGAAGAAGTGGAGAAAGGGAGAAATAAGGCCCCCCTCAAACCATTCCTAAACAGTACATGAGGCATATTTACTTCTCTCTCTCAAGGTCGTGGGGTTCTCTCTGTCTGTCCTTTATCTTTCAGCCCTGAGGAAAGGATGAGATGAGCTTACTGGTTTTTCCTCCACACCTGAGCACCACGGGCGCAAACTGGAATCCAGACTCCAGGTGTGGAGCGCGATCACGCCACTCAGACTGACCGAGAGATGACATGTGGTTACACCTAGTTTAATGCACATTCATGATGCAAAGTTATTAGGAATCTGTCTGGTTATCACCTCCACTGAGGAAGCTACGTCTTTAGTCCCGTTTGTTTGTGTCTGCTTCTCAGTTATCAGTGCATCCCAAAAAATTGTTTTGCAGATTTTGAGGAAATTTGTTCCTACAGTGAACATACACGTTTGTTGTTGGTACAGATCCAGGATTGTCAGATACAACATTTTCGAAGATGTTTTTGTTTTCATGAATTAAGACTCTGTAGTGTTGGCGGATAACCAAATATGCCAGTGTCTGATATAGTAATATTTTCCAACTCATGTTGGCCTACAACTGATGCCAATGATGTCAACTGCAGACAACATCAAGTCTCTCCTGTGGTGGAAAGGAATCATTGAATCTAAATTATGTAATCAGACTACACAAAATAAGTAATTAAAAATGTGCAATTGAATTACCGTTACATTGTCAAGGATTTGTTTGATTGCTTTTTGATTATATCTTTAAAATATGGCAATTATAAAACTCTTTAAAAACTTTTTTCATAATAACCAGTGCTCTATTAAGTCTATTAACAGACAGCTCCTCCACAAAAAGAACCCTATGCAAAAATCATTTTTATTTTACTGAAAATGTTTTGAGATTTTTAAAAAGTGGCTGTGTCCAGTTGTTTAGTATAAGGTGCAGCATCTACAATGTTTGATTGCGAAATAATTCAAAAGTACTCAAATTAGAATAAATATACATATATATACATATATATATATATATATATGTATATATATATATATATATATATATATATATATATATATGTATGTGTGTGTGGCCGCCTCACTGGATCGTCAAAGAATGCTATTTCCTGGTGCCGGGCTTTGCTCCTTTGGGGGCTCCGGCTGGAACCGAACAGAATTTAGCAGTGGATCAGTAGCCCCGTCCCCGTTAGACAACATGACAGTAGAATTATTGGTTGGTAGATGAAGAAAGCTCTCAGTGTGCTCTGTGGCTACTCCCCTCAATAACACTGTTTTGTTCATCAAGAGAAAATGATAAGTTAGTGAATTACTTCTACACAACCTACTTAATGATGTTTTCCAGGCAATATAATACATCATAACTCTCCAATGATTGCCCAAGACAGACAGAGTGAAGAAGCCAATTATGAGGAGCAAAACTGCCTTGGGTCAACAATTTTTGGATACCAGTCATTTTTTGCAGGCAGGCTGATCTTCTCAGTCCCCCCTGAGGGAGATGATCCACTCGTCTTTGAAGCCGTGATGAGACGCTGAATGAAAGCAAATGAGGGCCTGTCAGAGATGACAGGAGAAACTCATAAGCTCCGGGTGTCTCACCGAGTTCTGGTGGGAAAGGGGTCCAGAGGCGGGGCCAGAGGTGGTGCAGCCCCCCCACCACAGTAAGGAGGTGATGGGTAGTTGGTCTGTAGTAGACTATCTGTATCAAGAGACTGCTGTTAAAAAAAATTGTGGTGAAGTTACAGTAATCAAACAACCAGGCAAAAAATGGCACACAAACACAAAGAGACACAAAACAGCTCCAAAGACATGCAGAACAAACAAAAGAAACTCAAAATGAACATGAAGTGACGCACATTGACCACAAAGAGACTCAAAATGATGCAGAACAACCAAAAAGAGATACAAAGCTACATAGAGACAGAAAGTGGCTGCGAAAAGATGCAAAACAAAGACAGAGACAAAATGACCACAAAGGGATGCAAAATGAACCCACAGACTCAAAATGACCAGAAAGAGGTGCAACAAGACCAAGATGTGATGTAAAACAGCGACAAAGAGATGCATAACAATTACAGAGAGATGCAAAAGATGCAACACAAACAAGAAGAGATACAAAATGACCACAAAGACACAAAAAAAAACTACAAAGAGATGATATATGAACACAAAGAGCCTCAAAATTACCAGAAGGATGTAAAATGGCCAACAAGAGGTGCAAAACAACTACAAAGAGACACAAAATGAACACAAAGAGATTCAAAATAACCAGAAAGACGTGCAACATGACCAAGACAAATGCAAAACAGCCACAAAAAGATGCAAAACAACTAGAGAGATGCAAAACGGCTGTAAAAAAAAAAAAAAATGCACAGTGAACACAAAAAGACAAAATGACTGCAAAGAGACGCAAAAACAACCACAAAGAGATACAAAATTAACACAAACAAGTTAACACATATCAAGATCCTCAAAAAGCTGTTAAAAGATGCAAAGCATCAACAAGAAGCTGCGACACATTTACAAAGAGAGACAAAATGACAATTAAGATACACAAACGACTGAATATATATTCATAATTAGACTAATAATAATGTACACATTATTACAGGGCTTTCACTTTGTGTTTTAAGTCATTTTTACAGATTCCCCAGATGTGTCTCTCTTCATTAAAGCAATATGGCCCCTATTCAAAACTTTCTAAACCCTGAAGGGATCCTTTGCTTCTCTGTGGATGGAGAGACAGGTAGCTTTCCCAATGAGAGAAGGTGATCAGACTCCCTTGTTTTGCCTCCTGCCTTATTTTGTCTGACCTTAGAGAGCAAAGCGTGTTCGTACAGCTGTCAGACACACACAGCCCCTGTGGCCATACCACCTGTGATGCCCAGACCTCTCAGGATGAGAGATGCTGTCCACCTTGTGGTTGGATGATGGCTCTGCCAGGACGGGAACACAAACAGCAGCATGGCACGGAGCGCTGCACCGGGCTTCCCCTGCCTGACAGCTTCCTACCCACAGTCATCCACCCGCTCATGATCAAGTCGTATGTGTCAGACTGTGTGGTTCACAGAGCTCAAGGGATAATAGATTTTGAAGGCACATTATTGTGTATCTGAATCCTTAAATGACAGTAATGATTTAATTAGCAAGAGCACTTGAGGAAATAAAGCCAACAGACGGCATAATCGTGTAGCTGTGGATATCATAAATGATCACAGACGACAATCCAGACTTATTTTTTAGACATGTTGCTGTTTGAGAGAACACATAGCTCTGCTCTTTATCTGTGCTGTGAAAAGATAGACAAACATGAAGATGAAGAGACACAAAACAACTACAACAAAATACAAAATTAAAACAAAAAATGCTCAAATGAACACAGAGACTCAAAATGACCAGAAGACGCACAAAATGACCAAGAAGAGACACAAAACAAATACAAAGAGATGCAAAAAAACAACCACAAAGAGATACAAAATGGCTGTGAAAAGATGCAAAGTGTCCACAAGAAGCCAGAAAACAAACACAAAGACACTTAAAATGTCCAGAAAGAGATGCAAAACAGCAGTGAAAAGATATAAAACCATCACAAAAAGACACCA
Organism: Lutjanus erythropterus; assembly: GCF_056507025.1. Taxonomy (NCBI): domain Eukaryota; kingdom Metazoa; phylum Chordata; class Actinopteri; order Lutjaniformes; family Lutjanidae; genus Lutjanus; species Lutjanus erythropterus. The sequence goes on from NC_139335.1 coordinate 6,139,896, forward strand.
AACATCTACAAAGATATGCAAAACAACTACAAAGAGATGCAAAATGAACACAAGAACACTGAGGTGAGGTGCAAAACGGCAGTGAAGAGATACAAAAGGACCAGAAAGAGACAAAACAACTACAAAGAGATGCAAAATGGACCTGGTCAAGATGCAAAACAAAGACAAAGAGGCTCAAAGTGACCACAAGGAGACGCAGTGAAGCAGCAATGAAAAGATGCAAATGACCACAAAGAAACACAAAACAACAACAAAGAGATGCAAAATGAACACAAAGAGACTCAATATGAACAGAAAGAGGTGCAAAATGATCAAGAGGAGACACAGAACAACTACAAACAGATGCAAAGCAAACACAAAGATACAAAACGAGCACAAAGAGACACAAAACAACTACAAAGAGACTCGAAATTGACACAAAGAGATTCCAAATGACCACAAAACAACGCAAAATGACCAGGAAGAGATGCAGACTAGTGATAATTTAATAAGTAAAGAGCATTTGAGGAAATAAAGCCAACAGATGGTATAATTGTGCAGCTGTAGGTATTATAAATAATGACAGACAACATTCCAGACTTATTTTTTCGAGATGTTGCTGTTTGAGAGAACACATAGCTCTGCACTTTATCTGTGTTTTTTCTGTTGTACATTGTTGATCTGGGAAAGTTTTGTTTTGGGTGTAATGGAGGTCAGTGTGTGTGTGTGTGTGTGTGTGTGTGTGTGTGTGTGTGTGTGTGCAGTTGAGAGAGAGGCAGAGGAGTACCATATACTGAGCATGGGGGAGTCAGTTATGAAGGTGCATGAGGTCTTATCATGTCCTATCACAGTGGCTGCAATGTAAACCCTGCTGTTAGCGCTGCAGGTGTTTCTGTGGGGCAGCATGGGAACAGCCTCCCCCAGAAGTTTCCCAGTGGGGGTGAGGCTGGGGGGGGGGGTCACAGTGGACCGGTCAAGGGGGATACCAGTAGACATTTGCAGGGCGTCTTTGCTGTGTGAACACTTCTTGTTCAGTACACTGCTCTATCTTGTTGTGCTTTGTCTTGCTGCGCTACATCCTCAAGCATCCAGCCATCTTTCTGTCTTTGTGTTTCCTTCACTTGACAAGTTTACTTGTTGAAAACATCTGTTTTCCAATTATTCCATTCCAAAAATGTCCCATTGGACAGAAAACACAATAGCTTGTTGTCCCATAAAGAAAAAAAAAACATAACAACTACAGGGAGGGCGTGTATTTTTGGAGCGATGGGCATTTGTTTCAGAATTAATTATCACAATAAATTGTCAGATAAATGTAGTTTTGGTCCAGTGGGACATTTTTTGCACTATTGGGGTTTGGAGTAATGGACAGTCACCTATTCAATATGTAAATATTATACACTATTGTTGATTTGATTTATTTGTTAACACATATACACAAAAGATACAATTTAATATATACGTAAACAAGATAAAATGTGATGGAGAGGTGGATCTAATTAATTTTTAATTAATTGATTGATCATTTGGTCTGGTCAAATGTCAAAACATGGTGTAAAATAGATGACGTGTTAACAGTCGTGGCTCTGTGAGGCTGCACAACAGTGATTTAAGCTAAGTGCATGCTAACACCCTCATAAAGACAAAGCTAACATGCTGATGTTCAACAGGTGTGTTGATTTCCATGTTCACCATCTTGGCTTTGCCTGTTAGCATGCTGACAAATTAACTGTAAAATCAAATAACTGTTGAAATATTTCAGCTGGGACCAGCGTGTTGGACCAACCACCAACCCCACAATCTGTTTAAGCCATGCTGTGCAAAATGTTCATCACAATTAGCCCGCCTGAAGCCAAAACTGTCATATTTAAATTTCTTTCCAATAATATTTCATTGAATTTTGAGAGAGTTGGGAAATAACATGCAGCAAAGGGCCATAGGAGGGAGTGGAAGCCATGGCTGCTCCAGAGGACTCGGCACATGGGGCAAACACTTGACCAACTGAAAAAACTACAACTGATTTTGCCAAAGAAGTCTGGTTGCATTCCAGGAAATTCTGTAAGAAAAGCTGTCTGGTAGCTGCTTCTCAAAACTGGGGTGCGTTGCTGCCGATTAATTTTTCTGTTGATCCACTAACCAATTAATCGACTAATTGTTTCAGCTTCAGAGCAGAGGAAGGCTCTTCACATTGTCTGTTCTCCAGCTTCCAGCTGACTTAATTCCAAGAGAATGTCTGCTTAGACTTTGTGTCTTAAATTTTATTACTACTCATTCCGTAATAAAGTTTTTTCCCTCTTTGTCCTCAGGTGAAAATTCATCATTTCAACCCCGCTCCCACTCAATTGACCATCACACACGTAAACATCTCCTCTGCACCCGTGCGTCTCATCAGCCATTGTGAGGAGGGCAGCCGCCGTCCCAGTCCACCCAGCCTCTGAGTTTAGACCCCCCCATAGAGGTATGCACTCAGCCTTGTCATAGCTCTAGGCAGTGCATGTTCTTGTTGTGGGTTGAGCAATTGCATTAGTCATTTCACATTCCAAATTCCTACCCCATGCCGTATTCACAACTCTCTCTGCCTCTGCCTCTCTTCTCCCTCTTTTTTTTTCTGCGCCAGATCCATTGCTCCCCTCATCCTCCTCATCATTTAATTTTCTCTCTGCGCCGTGTCGGGGTGTGGGGATTAGGCCCAGCGCTGATGCTATCTAAGTACCTTCTCTTCAGAGGCGGAAGTCTTGTAGGGTTTAGATGTTTGACCTGGGGCTCAGAGGTTCCGATTACAGGACGGGACTGCGCTTTGTGTCCTTGAGCAAAGTATCTACCGATCCTCCCACGCTTCAGTTAACATCTACTGTTCTTACACAAATGAGTGATGTATAAACCTCAAAGCTATGTACGTTGCTTTTCGCTAAGCAACACAAATATAATACATATCTCAAAAAAAAAGTACCCCAGCCCCAGTGTGGCAACTTATGGAAAACCATTTCCATCAATTTGAAGGAAAAAAAAGATCCTGTGAGTAACAAGAAGTTTTCTCAAAATATTTTTTCAGAACAATGACCTAGACACTAACTCAGTATTTTAAAATACTAACTCAGTATTTTGGGATAGTAACTCATTATGTTTTTATAGAGATGTATTTAATTGTGTTTGTAACAACTCACAAAGATACATTGTAACAAAACATAGTCACACTGTTATAAAAAAAAAAAAAAAAAAAACAACCTCCCTATGGGAAAAAACAATCAAACAAAGAAACAAAACAAAAAAAAAATGTAACAACTTTATGTGAAAGAGATATTGGACACTATAATTATTTTGAAACACCAAATCATTATATGGAAATATTTTGAGATACCAAGTCATTATATTAAAATGCAAATTCATTATTAAGTCATTATTTTTAGATACTAACTTGTACTACTTTTGAATTACTAAGTCATTTTTTTTTAAATTGTGTCATTATCCTGTAATACTAAGTCATCTAAGGATATTAGGTCATTATTTTGAGAAAGATTTTCACCATAATAAGTTACATGATCTTTTTTTATTTCATCACATTGGTGGACATGTGCTTCCATACCAATTCATCTTCATCCATCAGAGCACAGTGTGCTGCTGCAGCCTAGCCCGGCATAGTAACCTTTACCTGAACCAGGCCCACGCAGACGTGAGAGATAGTGTTACTACCAGCGTCACCCTACATTATCTATGTCATTCAGTGTCTCGGGGTGACTGAGAGAAGCTTCAGCATACAGCAGGCCGACTGTAGCCCACACCCGCACAGGAAAACCTGAATACAAACACACACACTCACATATCACTCCCACTGAAGTGACCACAGGTGTGCACATGGCAAGTATGCACATACACACATATGCAAAAACCTTTCTGCCCTCACCTGTCTGCTGTCAGGACTGTTTCAAACACACACACACACAGGAGCTTGCACACTGCGCCCCTGCTCCGTCCAACCCCCCACCCTGCTCAAAGCAGCCAGCCTCAGGGCTTGTGCGTGCGAATCCGGCTGTGGACTCAGCAGCCCCCATCGCTGCACCCCCTCCACTCAGGGTAGTGGGGGAAATGAAGGCTTTAGGAGTTCATTATAAAACAACAACAGCAGCAGCAGGGGATAGGCCTCCTGGGGCCACAAACTATCCCTTCTCATCCCTCCATCCTCATCTTTTTGCTTTATGTCCCTCAATATCTCAACCCCGGTCCACCCTGCTCCCCGCGACACACTCCTCTCCCTCGCTCCTCGTCCCACGGCACAACATGCCTTTTTAAAAACACAACATTTGTGCTGAAAAAGTTAAATATTGATCTGCAATATTATAATATGACGAGTTAATATAGTGAGTCAGTAGTCTCAGTTTATGAACTTGTTTGACCTCAGACATCAGAGAGACGGCTGACGCATTTATGCATCACTGAACTGAAGTTTTCAACTTTATTGTCCCAAGAGGGGAAATTGATATTGAAACAAAGGATACAAGCAGAGGTTTATATTAGTGATATAATGCTGTTATTAAATACAAAGTCAAAAACATATTGTTGCTGTCCAGTGAAAACCACATATCTCAAAAGCAGCCCCGTTTCCAGCTTTGTGACAACCCAACCCACCAGATTTTTAATGGTGTATTTAACTTTAAGAAGTGGGAAAAATGTTTCAACCCGTAAAGGAACACTTAATCCATCATTTTATCAGGAAAAAAATGAATTGCCTAATTTGGAGATACATGATTTTCATCCTGGAGAGATTAAGAACTTTTGTACTGATGAAAAGGCCAAGTTTTATATTACTGCTACGGTCCAGATTTGATTCCAACCCAGGCCCTCTCATGTCTTTCATGTCTTTTTTCAGCTGGTACTGTCAAAAAGCCAGAAAAAAATAATTTAAAACAGTATTATTAACTGTTAATAAGTGCATAGTAAAGGGTTTATTAACCTTAATAAGACACTGTTCTCGCCTTAGATCCAGAAGCTGCAAAAAGTATATAGAATAAATAATGAAGCAACAAAAAAGCTTAATAATGGTTTAACAATGACATAAGTCAGCTAAGCTCAATAAATGTGCTTCTAATGCTATTATAAACCATTACAAGAAACTCATAAAGCTTTTATTAGCATTCTTAAGCAGTCTATAAACTGTTAACAAGTTTCTTATAAGTGCTTATAAGAATGTGACAATAAATGTGTTCATTATGTTATTATTAAAACTTATTTAGTCTTATTAAAACAGAATAATGTTGATAAGCAGCTTATAAGGCCTTATTACAAGAATCTGATTGCGGTTATTTTTGACTGATACTGTAATTGCGATATGATTTGCGATATTAATTTTTACATAATCATTTCTATTTTTTATTGAAATAATATTAAAATGATAATGCAGTGAGTTTTGAGGGGATCTGCACCAAAGAAAGATGTTTTTGTAAGTCTGCAGAATATGATATGTAGATCAGTACATTTCTGCAGCTTGACAGAAGTAAATTCAAAATGATATTTTGACCTACATTTTGTATTAAACTAATATTGTGCCTCCTGAAAAAGAAAAGAGGGCTATATTTTGGTTTTAATAAAATTTTGATGAATTGTTCAGCCTGAATACATTTTTAGCAATAATTACTGCATTTTCCGAATTAAAAAAATAACTTTCAAAGCATTTTGTCTATACATAATTGATTGCTGTTTGATGTATAGAGAAGAAAGCATGCTTTTTCTGCAGTTACAATGATTACTTATTTACCCTTTGTCATGTGGTTTGAATTGAGTGACATTTGGCCCATCTTATAGCTTTATGCTGTTTCTTGTTGCAAGATTTACTTTAAGTTACATAAAACTGGCTGTTTCTTGCCCCAAAGGCATGCAAGTGCACTCATCACACTGAGAGATAATTTGCGGCAACAATAGCATGCACTGTACATCCATTACAGGGATTTTTAAGGTCATAAAAACTCAGTAATTTTGAAATTGTCTTATAATTCGCTGCAATACTTGGGGTCTTTGGTTGATGTTTTAATAAGGAATAATAATGTGTAATCATAGTAATTAGAGAGCAACATCAAAAGCACCAGAGCACACTCTATAAATACCTCATACAATAGCCCTCTGTATGCTGCAGGTTCACTGATGCCTTGCAAATGAGTGGAAAGTTATGATTCACGGCGGATAATAGCACGTAAACCGCTCTCATCGTCAATCTGGGGCGGCCAAATGTTTCTTTCTTATGGTGAATCGGGGGTCAAACGCTCTGTAACACAGCATTCCTCTGAGTCATCACCTTTGTCATCATCGTCATTATGATTGTCAGCGTGGTTGGCGTGCTGGCTGGAGGCACAACACCTGTAAGCGTGACCTCCACCCACCTTTTACCAGGCGGTTGACGATGATGCAGACCACAGGCCTTTCAGATGAAAAGGAGGGCAGGGCAGTATCAGCAGGAAGTGGTTTCTGCTGGATAGATGCAGGTCACAGAGTTTCAGGCAGGTGTATTGCACCCACTTCCCTGTTGTGTGTGGTGCAATCTCATTATAGTTGACTAAAACTAAAACTCAGTGTGAAAAACAGTTTAGTTAACTGAAATAAAAACAAAAACTACACTTCAGAAGCAAGAAAACTAACTGAAATTATATCCTTTACTTAGAAAACTAACTAAAATAAAAAAAATAATCAGGAAATATCTTTCAGTCTTTGTCAGTTGTGTCAAATTTGTCAGCACAGCAAGTATGAGGAGGCACTGGTGCATGTTGTTTATAGAGACTGGGATATCTACATGACAAAGTGTTGTGTTTGTTTGTCGAATCAGTGCCTTTTCTGACCCCAGGATATTACCTGCATGAATATGAATGAAAATTATCTGTTATAATACATCATATTATCAAGCAAAGTGTCCTGCACTGCAGGATCAAACTGTAATTGGAAGATCAGTCATTCTTGAGGAACTGGGACGAGACTGTATTTTTAAGGTTTTTAATTTTTACTCTTCAATTATGCTGGGAAATAAATTTTAAAATATCAAACTCTTGGCTATTAAACCTTGTAATGGGCAAACTTTTTATTTAATGGAGACATCAACTTGATTTTTATTTTTTCATTTGACTGTGAGCAGCCATTTCATTTTTTAAGTTGCTGAGTTCTCTTAATGCTAATTAAAAGAGTTTTAAACCATAATTTTTATTTAGCTTTTATGTAGAAAGGCTATGGAGATCACATGTTATGGTTAAGAAATGTCTGATAGCAATATTATCTAATTAATGTATCAAAAAATAAAAAATAAAAAAAAGCAGAAAGCCAATGCCAGTGCAACTTTAAAGGGCCAACATTTTCATATAAAATTGATTTTAAAACAAAGGTAATTATCATAGCACATACCTATGTTATCTGTAGCTATTGTTGGTTTTATATTTTGATGGTTTTTAATGCATTCTGACACAGAGCAAGTTTGGAAACTAAAAGATATTAAACAAATTTTCATAAATTCATTTAATAAATTATATATATTTCATACTTATAAATCCTTATAAAATAAGTTTTCACCAAAAAAAATTCAGAGTGTTGGCATTCATAATTTTTAAAGGTTTTTTGGTGGAACACGATTTATCCCAGTGTTCAATAATGACATTTAAATACATTTTCTCATCAGAAATTCATAATAGGTTGTTTAAAAATACCCATTTTAGTTGTGTCCCCAAGTTTCCACTCAGTCCTGTCACTCTGACACATTCTCCCCTCTGTAAATGTGGGATATTACACGAGTCACATGATCAACAAGACGAAGCAACACTTGAGACTCCTGAAGGACAGAGGAAGACCAAACGCAAATTCTGTTCCTCTGTTTTCTCTATTATTGTTCATATTGTTAGTATGACTGACTGTCAGCCTCAACCTTCAGTTCAGTTACCTCATTTATCGTTCAGACATTATTATGTTTTTTCTTAAAGATGTTTTGTTAAACCATTTGAAGGAGCTCATACTCTTAGTATTGATGCCATGTGGATAAATTTCATGTATTTGCTAATGCAATGCTAAAAACTCAGTCCTGTGACAAAAATTGCAGGATGCTCATTTAGGAACAAAGTAAAACCGTTATTAAACTCGTTCTGAGCTTCTTAAATCTCGTCCCTGATAAATATCCTCCATATTATAATAACAAAAAACTAATACAGAAACTGAAACTAATAAAAATTAAACTAAAACAAGCAAATACACTCTGAAAACTAACTGAAACTGAACTGAATACAAAGTAAAACTAATAAAAAACTATAATAACTCTGGTGTGGAGTGTGTGTGTGTGTGTGTGTGTGTGTGTGTGTGTGTGTGTGTGTGTGTGTGAGAGAGAGAGAGAGAGAGAGAAGAGTACGATTGAGTGCTGACCGCCCGTGGCGACTGAACAAGACACAACAAACACATGGCTCTTACAAATGTACGTCCATTTATTAATCTTATTTATTTTAAATAAGAGATGTAATGCAGCAAGATTTAAAAAAAAAAACATTTCCTTTTGAAATATGGATATATATACACATATATATTACCAAATTCAAAAGAACTGTACAAAAACATCTAAAATATGATCTTAGGAAATAACTCTGCATAGCTCATAAATCTGACTGATATTTGCCAAAAAAGATGAAGTGAGGTAGAAAAATTACGATTCCACATTGTCATATGCCTGGAGCCCTGACATGAGTTATATTCATATTTTATATATATACAGATCAGAATCACTCAAACAAAACATAAACTGGCCGATAAAACAAAACCGTGTGGGTCCGACGTGCACTTTTGACCTGCACACATGGACACATAAGAGTCGTCTTGGATGTTAAGGGTAAGAGAGTATAAACATGGTGATTTTCTTTGATTGGCAATTTGGGAAAATAGAGAGCCTGATTAGCCCACTTCAAAGGCATTCAGAACAAAGACGAGGCTAAATTAGACTTTGAGGACCAAAATGGTTCAGTCAGGCAATTTTAAACTTGAAAGTATAGGATAGTCTGTGCTTCTATAAATAGAGGAAAAAAACAAGAGGAGGGCTGGTATGTTAAGAAATTAAGTGTTTTTCATTCTTTGTGTTTGGTGTTTCCTTAACTATTACCCTTTGTATAGTGTTTCCCTTTGTTCTCTTGAGCACACATTAGAGATTTCCATAGACATTTCCATAAGAGCAACTGAAACCCAGCTTGTTTCTTTACACAATAACCCTGTTAATGCATGTAGTTACAATATATATCAGTGGCATCAACCACCCCTCGAAGCTTCCAGTGATTCTATTTAAACATATAATTAAACTAACTTCTATGATTAATTATACACTGTGTATCATATGTAGCAGAGAGAGCAACTTAAGTGCTTTTTAACCAGACATGAACCCTAATAACATGGGGTGTCACAATTCTCCAAAGCCAAAGAGGTTTTTTGATATTTAGATTTCGTGTCTAGATTTTTAAAGATAAGCAGATCATTGGTTTTAATGCCCTGACAGCTGTCATTTACATTTTTAAATTATTCTTTAAAAACTGCCTCTGCTGGATTGAGTGTGATATAACAGCTGTAAGCTACGCTGTGTTGTATTTTAAGTGTTTTTTTTTTCTTCAGACACCTGCCAGACAAAAACAATATTGGTAGCACAGCCTGAAATCAAAAGGTTCAATTCAATCGATTTCTGATTTAATATTGAAACTGTGACACCCCTGCTAACAACACAGCAGACAGGAAGACAGACAGACAGGTGGATTCCTTTTAAGGCCATTTTAGCCTCAGTGGCATCACTCATTTACAAAAACATTAAAGTATAAAGCAGCAGTACAACAGGCACAATGGGTCGGCTGCACCAACAGGACTTAGGCCTGGTCTCAAGCTAAGTTGGTCCTAACCCGGCATTCTAAGTCCGACCTAATAGTTACACTGGTTGCACCGTCTAGGCTTTAGCCTTGTTTTCAGGAGCAGGTGTAAAGTCCAAATCTAAGATGGTTAATCCAGAAATACAGATACCTTTTATTCTTTGCCAAGAAAAATTAAAGCAATACAGGTGGAAACTGAATTCTGTTCAGCCAGAAATAACTCTGTGAAGTGATGTGGCTGCACTGATTTAGCTAACACGCGATGTGTATGCTGTTAACACAGAGTTTACACAATTTGTATTGTATAATATTTGCCGAATTAACAAGACAGCCCAAATAAATGAGAATTTGTCATAGACAGCATTTCACAATGTTTATTATTTTTCTCGTCACTCAACAACTCACAAAATTGCATGATTTTTAAAGGGAGTCTGGGGATGTTGTGGTTACTCATTCAGTGGTGAAGTCGGTTGAAACAGGCAGTGTGCTTACTAACATTTGCCCATCTATTTTATCTGAACAACCATTTATGACCTAAAGTTGACTCCTTCTTTTTTGTCATTATGTCAGACTGCTTGACAGTTACTGTTTTCTTGTGCTAGCTGTACAGCTCTAGTAATTTTCTTACCTCAGTGTGAGATGAAATAACCTTTTCTTCTTTGATCCTCCATAACACTGCTGCAGTTTAGAAATGATAAGCTACAAACCAGCAAGACAATGGAAGATTGTTAATATATCCCAGTGACGCACGCTGCTATGCAACATTCATAGTGTTGTGGACGTTCACATGAACACACACCGCTAAGACCATAGATCGTACTTAAGATTAGGCTTAGGTTTGGTTGGTGCAACCGACGTTAAATCCATTCTAAAGACTGGTCCAGACAAAGACCGACTTAGCAGTTAAGACCAGGCTTAAAAAAAGACCAGTTGGTGCAACCTACTCAATGACTGATACAATAAATAGTCAAGTGGAAGGGGGCCAATGCAATTACAATACAACAAAGTCACTGTCAGAGCTCCCCTGCAGATGGGGGGAGGGGGTTGACATTGTACTGCTGGTGACATCCAGTCCAGTCCAGTACCTTGTTTAAGAGCTTGTTTCCCTCCGTCCCAGAAGAGTAGTGGCGTTTCAGTGCATCCAGCGAGAGAAAAGCAGAGTAGTTTGAGAACATCCTCACCTACAGTAAATTGCTGCATATCAAATCAAATAACCAGAACTATTATTATAATGTTACACGTATGTTCCTCCCCAAATAACATGCGGGACAGAGGGGAGAAGACATGCTCTGATGTGAGATCCCTCAGTGAATTGTCTTTGCCTATATTTCTTCTATCTCAACATCTGTTATGCATTTTTGCAGGTGTACACCTCCTCCTCCCTCACACATGTCTGACACTCCACATGGCAGCACCAGCGTACCTGGCAGTGGCAGGACAGACTGGTGAGGCGCATGGCTGTGTTATAACCCCGTCCACAGCACAGGCTCTGACAGCTGGTGTCTTTGGCGCACGACCGTCCGCCTGTACCCGGGGAGTAGCGGGAGGGTCTGCAGAAGCTCGGGGACTCCTCCAGGTAGACCAGGTCAGTAGTGCGGAGGCTCTGGCCGTGGCGACGGGGCCCCGCAAGCTCCGTCTCCCCAGTGGCTGCGTTGGTGACGCTCAGCACTCGCACTGCTGTGTCGTATCGATACTTCAGCAGCCGTCCGGTGTCGTGGAACGGAGACAGCTGCTTCCAGCAAGTCCGTACGGCACAAGAGCCGGAGACGCCGTGACACTTACAGGTTGTTTTCAGCCCGCTCTTCACTGCCTGAGATGGGAGAAAAAAGAAAGCAAGGGAGGAAAAAAAGGGAGATGTCAGTTCCTTCAGTTTGATTCATTACCTGGCCTCTTATCTGGGAGGTCTATCTGGACAGAGTGAGACAGTTTCCTGCAGGGTCGGTAGGGGGTTAGGAGTGGTGGTCTGCAGATAGTGTGCCTTTAGCCCACCTCAGTCAATAATTTTGACATAATGGATTGGGGGGGGGGCGTTCAGTATGTCGTATTTCATTTACTTCACATTTCTCACTTGGACAGCTCTTGCAATTTTTTTTTCTTTTTGCTCAATGTGTTGAAACTAGCTCTGTCTGTCTTTCCTAAAGCCTGAGGCAAAGGTGACAAACAGTGCAGACAGTGGAATCTCTCCACCCTGTTCTTTGTACATGCCTGCTCATGGAAAACATTGATAAGAATTTCTGCGCAAGAAGAAGTGCCAAAAAATATGTAGCAGCGGTTTGCGATGGTGCCCCTGATTTAGGTTAATAGTTCACTGAGCTTGATGGTCAGTGATGAGAACGCGATCACTCCGCCTGAGAGCTGCTGCTTTCTTGGCGGGGGCCAGAGACAGGTCACACAGACGAAGCCAGAGGGTACCTCTGGGTTGAAAAGTTCTGCTCAGTTCCTCCCTTTGCAGGTATGAACCCCTTAGGGGCTTCAGAGCACCATTACTGAGGGATGTTGTGGGGGGTGGGGCTCCGACCACTTCATGTTTTTGTTAACACGACTTGTGGTTTCTTCTTGGCCACATTGGTGTAAAGTGAGGAAAACATTTAACTCAGCAGAGATGAGATAAGGCAGTTGCCCTCAGTTCTTCCTGTTGTGTTTTTTTTTTCTTTTTGTCTCCTAAACCATCTCTGGCTCTGTCTAGGTGTGAGCTGCAGGAGAGGGACCCTGAGGCCTGCTATTTCGGAGCTACACAGTGGTGGTTATGAACATTAGGTGGATTTATGAAGAGCACAGTGATCCAGTAAGTGGAAAAAAATGCTCGCTCGTATATTAAAAAGAGGCCACGGTTATAATCGTTCTCTCCGACATGAGACCTTTAATTTTCTGTAGGCCCGCACAGCAAGCTTTATCATGCCTGAGAACACCTGGCTCCAACGATCCCACAGCCGTCTTGTCTCCCTGCTGCACGGCCTCACCCTCTGCCTCTGTACGATCCACCAAGGCCGACGACGGCAGCAAATAAGGGGGCGTTTGTCTGGCTGGCACTGTGCAAAATATGCAGGTGAGGATTCGGCATCCTCTGATTGTGCTGAAGTGTGTCAGAGGTATAATTTTCATGTAAAATCGCAGCAGAGCTAATTGACCCTTCCAGAGTCCTGCCCCTTTTTGCTCTGTGCCCCAATAAAAGTTGAAAAAGATTGGTACCTTGCAGAATATCAGCCAACTTTCTCCTTACCTGTTTCCTGTAAGATGGTTAAACATACAGTCACACTCAAGTTAGTCAATATTCGCAAAATACTACCTAATCTACGTTGGTCTGTAGCTTGGTTATGTCTGATAGCTAAATTAGCAAAATATTAACTAACTAGCTAGCTAATCTACTTCAGTCATTAGCTACTGTTTTGATAACATTAGCTAAATTCAGATATGACATCTTTTTAACATCTTCAAAAGTTGATTTTCTTTTCAACATAGAAAAGCTTTACACACAACAGGAAACAGGAAAGGAGAAAGTGACCACGGTTCCGCTGGGTACCGGTACCCATTAGAGGCTGACATTTTTTTAGGAATTCCACAGGACAGTTTCACTTTTCATCACAGGATCAAGTCAAGTCAGCAGGAGCAGGTGGAATCAGGAATTATAATAACAATAAATCAGTTCTTAAGATATAAATATGCACTTGTCATATAAAGAAATATTATTTATTTTGAAAGTAATGCTAGTTGTTCTGTTGGGATTGGGACAGGACAGGCGAAAGTAGGATGGGACAGGAGTGACATCCCACTCCTGTGTCACCTTCCACCAATCTTGCATAACTGTTATTGGAGCACAGAGCAAAAAGAGGGGCGGGACTTAGGAGGGATCAGTTGAGCTAAACGTGGCTCAGGTATAGGTGTTATGTTTTTAAGCCTTAGGCTTGGAAGGCAACTTTATCATATAGAGGAAAGGGTGCAATTCCGCTGAGGCACATTTGATGTAATATTTCTACTCCACTCCTTTGGGTTTATTTGTTCACACTCACCCGAATTCCAACGTTGATGTTGTGGGCATCGACCTGCGCCCTCAGGTCCTTGCTGACTCTCTTTTGGCCAAGGAACTTCTTGAGAAACTTGGTGCTGTATTTCAGGTTGTCGCCGCAGACCCCCCACTGCCACGCTTCTCGATGCTGGATGCCGGGGGAGTCGTCACATGTGCACCTCTCCATTCGGCCTGAGCTGCACGCTTTGGCGAGCGCATGGGTCAACGCTGCGGAGGACACCGCCAGCAGGAAGGCAGTCTCCTTGAATGCTGGGGTAGATGTAGAGGACATCAGAGGAGGTGGAAATTACATCAGTATTTGTGGCATTAGCAGCATGTCTTCTGAGTGCAAACTATGTATAGCTTAAGGGATTAATTCATACAATCAGCAAACTGAGAAAGACTTTAAGCCAACATGTTTATTTACAAAGAGCTCACTACGTTGTCATGGTTTACTACAGCCTCAGCATTATTCTGCAGTTTTCTTGAGTCATAATTCCTCTTCTGACCTTTCTGTTGGTTACGCACTGTTATTTGCTTCTCCCAGAGCCATCACCAGGGTATATTTTGATCCAATTAATTATTATTTTGACTAGGAAGGATTTTCCCAGATGAAAGTGGGTAATCATGCCACCCTTTTCCTCTGGGAATGGGCGCTTTCCCGTGATAAAAATAACCACAGGGCTCGAGCGCTCTCCACCACACCACATTTCTTGGCTTTCTACTCCCTCATTACCTCCATGCTGACCTGTTCATGTTCTCCCACACACTGATATCCATATGCATAAAGCCTGGAAGATCCTTAAGCATTTTCTGTGCACAGCAGACCCGCGGGAGACTTGAGCTATGAGCAATATGGTGATTTAGTATGGACATATCTTTTTTTTTTTTTCAAGTGGACCTAATCGATGGTTGTATCAGGTCAAGGAGAAAGTATTCAAGTAGGCAACTTTTGGGAAGTTATTTCAGACGTTGTATCAAGTGAAGCGGACTGTGCAGAACATCTTACATTGCACAAAATAAAAGAGAAGAGTCAGCTGGTGTTGTGGTCAGAAATGCTTTGGTATTACAGTGACTAGAAGCCTCTCTTCAGATGCAGCACGGCTAAATACTGGTCGTAACTGAAGCTAATTTCTGTGTTGTAAAATCAGTGATGCAGGAAGGAGCTGGTAGACAAGTTTGGGTTTAAGTTTTAACGTGATCATAAGGAAGGAACAACCAATACAAACAAAATTAATGGTCTAAAACTATTTTGTTTGCTTTTTATTATTAAGAGGTAAACAATATATTAACTTGTGTTTTCAAAGTGTGAGACTCTGGGTCTCCTCTCAGACAAGCTTTAATTTACTTGCTTAGTTTTGCTCAATTCCTGGATATCTGTGGGATCATGATTATGTTATTTGTTCCTGCAGACACAGCTGAGCAAGATAACTTAATATTGCTGTTTGACATCATTTCAGACTACACCAAATACATAAAAATGCATGAAATCCACCAACACTGTATCACTGAACTATGTAGGCAATTCTATGTGATCTCCTTTTGGTAATTAATGTAATAAAATCTGATATTTTTTCACTTCCTTTTAACCGTAGCTCCCCTGAAATTATTTTGAGCCCCTCTGGAGAGGACTGCCTCCCACTGTGTTTGAAAATTGCTTGTGGGTCGCACCATTAATAAAAGAAGTCAATCTAATATAATAAACATTAATATAATTATTTTATTAAAGTTACACTGGAATAATATTTGAAGTCTGTCTCCAAACTTTTGTGACAGCTCTGCTTCACAAACACTGAGTTGATTTTACCATCAGCATCAGGGCCATGCAAGCAGATGTGGCTCAGCACCACAATTTACTGTCTTGCTCAGAGAAATTTGCCCCAAAATAATAATAAAAAAAAGTTCTTCTTACCTGTAGTGCTGTTTGTCCACCTAGGTTGTGAGTGTCTGAGTTTTGGAGATGTCAGCCGTTGAGATGTCTGCCTTCTCTCTAGAATAATGGGACTAAATGCTACTTGGTTTGTGGTGCTCTCACCAAAAAATGCATTTGAAGAACTCGACAGCAATGTCAGTTTCCAGAAATCATGACCCAGTTACTCCACAGACATTGTTGAGAGCAGTTTCATGTAGGAACTCTTATTTTTCTAGTGCGAAGAAAATAGTTTCTACATGAAACTGCTCATATTTTCTGGTCTTGAGCTTTTAAAATATATATTTTTTGTCACTTTGAGCACCACAAGCCAAGTCCCATCGAGTTACATTATATTGTAGAGAAGGCAGACATTCCCATGTCTGTCTATGTATCTCACACCAAAACAAACTAGATGGCTAAATAGTACTACAGGCCAGAGGAAAAATAAGCATTTGGTGATTTTATGAACTGTCAACTTAAGATAAAACACACTATATATCTTCTAAGAGAGTAATGTAGATTTTTAAAAAAATCGGGCACCTATGCACCTGTCTCGAAAAGGATGGAACACAAAAGGGATGAAGGCAAATAAAGAAGATAAACAAGTCTGCGTAACTGGATGGTCGAAGCTTCCATCCCAGCATTAGCCACTTTGGATCACGGGTAAACATTAAAACTGCAGAGCGTGTTGAAGTTCTGGGCTGAATGAGCGGCTCACCTCTTTTCAGGAGGCTTCCTCGGCCGTCCAGACTGCAGTTCCAGCGCTCATTCCTGAACTGATACCGACACTCCAGGAGGCTGAGGCGCACCGACTCCCGCAGCGTCTCGGCCAAACCGGGTTCCCTGCGACACAGTCTCTTCTGCCGCCTGGTCAGAGTCATCTGCTCGCACTGCTTCAGGTGGGCCTTGCCCGTCGGAGGTTCATTGGAAAACGGACCTGGTAAAAACACCAAGGGTTCCCGACCTGTCAGCCTTGGAGTGGGGAAGAAAACACACAAAGATTTAGGTGAGTAGACGAATGCAAATTTTCTAACGCTGAAATAAAATGTAGGTCTATAGCCTTCTAAATATCTTCCAATAATTATTATATCACTGCCATTAAAATCAGCGAATTTGTGTTGCAGTTACTTTCTTTTTACGCTGTTTACGCAGTCGTGCCACCTGGAAATGTATATTTCTCTGTCAAAAAAATTAGACCGAGAAACGGTGTGTCTTAGTTTTTTGCAGGGGTTATACTTTAGTTTTCCTATTTGATGTAAAAACTATAAATCATTAACAATCCGCGTACAACAATTATTCAATAAATCAAAATAAAACGCGTAAAAATAGCGTAATAATTAAGATTAATGTGGTTGAGATGCATCTTAAATTGCCTCTAGTCATGAGTATGGTTTGTTGACAAATTAGCGGGACAATTTGCGAAACTGTTAATTTGTCGAACAGTATAATAACGATTTAAGTCAATAGTTTGGGTACAATTGCGCGTGCGTAATTTGGCTGAACTTCATAAAGGTTGTTGTTATTATATCCACTCAGGATTAAAACAACAAAGACGATCGATTAATGTGATGGCCGAAGTAAAAAGGAAATCGGCTGACCCAAAGTAAGCTGCAGAGTGCGAGAGGAGGATGCAGAGTGCAATGAGTCGCAGTAGGCAGGCGGTCCGTGGGAGCCTGGAGCGCATGGTGCCGGGTTGGCGCTGCTCTTCATCTCGCTGATTCTTCAACGGAGAAAGTCTCTGCCATCTGGTCGGCGCACCTCTTTAAGGGGCCCCACATGCACACAGACTTTCAATCCGGTGCGCCGGGCCCAGCGGTCCGCTGGGAGGCAGGGCCCTTTGGTGTGGGGGGTGGAGAGTGGGTGCATCTTCTTGCTGCACCCTCATTGGATTCTCCCAATATTGTTACTGTATGTTCACTCCCACTGTAACGCCACCCAAGTGGTCAGAGCTGCAAAATGACTGGGGTTACCAGCTGTAATACAGAAACCTCTGTAACACTTTCTATGATATATTATAATGCATTAGAGACATACTTATAATGTGATATGTCATGCTTATAGCAGTACATAACATCTATAAGGCTATAACAACAATAACGCGTGATGCCATGACATTATAACCATGCTTATAATGCATTACACTGTGCTTATAGTTATAAGCACTCATAAATATTCATAATGCTTTATAACAATAATGACGTTTTGTAATGACTTTTAAGGTCAAGGATCATAAAATTGTTGGTCACTCATTATAATGCATTATATCAGTAATTATAAGGCATTAGTAAGTGGTTATAATGAATTACAACTGAGTACTATAATATACTATGGTCACAGCCAAAAAATATCAGCGAGTGATGTATAATGCATTGTAAGCATACTTATTATGCAGTATACTGTGCTTATAGCAATGTATAATTATAGTTATAAGCATGCATAAATATTCATAATGATTTATAATAATAATAGTGCATCATAAAGCATTTTAGAATGACATAATGTCAACTGTCATATCAGTAACTGCAGATCACTTATATTATAATTTATTGTAACAGTCATTATAATGCATCATAATTGGTTATAATGTATTACAACTACACTGCATGGTGGTTTCATGATCAGAGTGTGAAGCTCTATTAGACCCCAGGTCATACCTGCAACGTAGGCCAACACACATCCATTCTGAGGTGTCCTTGACCAACAGGTTGGATCCCTGACTGTGGGGAAGAGAAAAAAACAAAAAGAGAATTCTCCCATTTTAGACATACTGTATTTATTACTTTATAATCATTGTGATTAGGCAGCCTAAATCCACCAAACATGAAAAGAAATTAAAGCTCAGCATTCAGCATTCAACCCGATGGATGAGGAGTTAATGATCCACGAAGTCTGAGATTAAAGGACACAAACATACAGTATATTATTAAAGGCCCTTCAGCCTGTTCTTCCAATGAACTGCACTGGCTCCTCAGAGGAAAACCAATCATGGATAGAGCTCCATCTAGTGGATTCAATATAGAAATTCAACATGGAGATAACATTTGGAGAGGCTGACCAAAGCAAGTCCAAAGGAGAGGAGATGTCAAATGAATACATCATGGTTGTCACTAGGTGCAAAGTATTCATTATTGTCTTGATTAACCATTTGATCGATAAAATTCCAGAAAACTGTGAAAAATTTCCATCACATTTTCTTACAGCCAAGGTCATTTCCTAAAATATCAGCATATTTGTCCAACTAAGAGTCCAGCTCCCCAAAATATTGAGTTTTCTCTCATATAAAACAGAAAAAATCTGCATCTGCAAATTCTCACTATGGTGAAGCTGGAAAGAGAGAGTATTTGCCATTTTTACTTGTACAGCGATGTTGATTTTGGCCACGTTAAATGACTGTTTGTGTTAAAGGAGTGATACAACAGCTTCAGTTCCATGTAGTTGAATTTACTCAAAGAGAAGTTTTGTTGCATCCACATATCAATCAACTGACATTATTATTTTATGATTGGTTTGTGGAATTAACCTGTGTAATTGTCACAAGAAATCTCAAGCACAACCACGCCCATTTCAAACCCAAAACAGGAAAGTGTACAAAAAAAACTTGGAAACTGCAGACTTGGATTATGCCAGACAAGCAGTACGGAGGCACTTTTTTCAGTTGTTTTTTACATTTGAAAACTGGTCACCATTAACTTACATTGTTTGGGAGATTTTGGGGTGGACTATCCTTTTAAAGGTTTTTAGAGTAAATTGTAATCTAGCTACTTTAGATTTACAGTTATCTAAAATTTAATTAACTAATATTTTTCCTTCCAATCTACTGCTGCGCTCTCCAGTCCAGTGGGTGGCGGTAATGAGCCTATAAACTGATTCGTCAACCACCATGAAGACCCAAAGAAGAAGAAGACGCGGGTGGTGACGACGACGACGACGGAAAACGCCATTTTGTTGTAGGACAGGACCAGCGACGGAGGACTGAGAGGCGTCAGTTAAGGTAGAGATACTATCTGTATATATTGAACATCAAACTGTCCTTTGGATATGATTTTCATCTAAATAAGGATATAGAGAAAAAAAGGTTAACTTCTTGAGAGTTTGATGTGAGTTGGGGAAACTTGAAGCCGTTAGCGGTTTCCTTAGCAGTTTAACTTTAGCGCGACTGTTTGCTGAAAAAAGTTTTTTACAGATTGTATGCCTTCATATTAACTCCTCTTAAGTAACAACCAGCGAATATATAAGTCAGTGTAGTCTTTTTGCTCATGGGTTTTGTCTTTTTTAATGTCTCTGGACGGTTCAGTTGATGTTAAAGTTAGTCCATGGCTCCTAATACATCTATAGCTAGGCTAATGTTAGCTTATGTTTAACGAGCTTCCAACTGGGCTAACACTTCTTCCTGCTTTATGGCTGATGTTAGTTCACCAATAATCAAAGTTGAAAGTCAGTTATACACCCAGCAACACGGTAATTTAGCGTTAACGTTTGAATATCAGTTAAATTTCATGCACAATACGCCAGTTAAGTGTCAGCATACGTATAATTTAAAATCAGTCCATGGTAAATAGGTTGACATTTTCTCTTGTGGGTGTTGGAGTCAACTGACCCACCTTAATTCAACTGATGACTCTTGGCATGAGTTATTTCATTTTATTTGACTTGGCATCGCAGACGTCTATCTGAAGGAAGATAGGTGACGCAACCTTACTTACCTGTTGGTATGTGTTCTTAGTTTTAGTAGTCCAGAAAGTAACTTATCATTTACATGGAGCTAGGGTTGTCTTTTTTCCTTAAGCTATGGGGTAGTTGTAATCCTTTAAGGGATAGTTCACCTAAAAATGAAAATTTTCTATCCACACTCATGCCGTTCGAAGGTCGGGTATAGTGTGTGTATTTTCGGAACAGTGGGCTTTTGTTTTCAGGATGACGGGCTTGAGTTCACATTAACAGACAATTGTTATAAACAGCTGATCAACTTACAGTGGAAGACTTACTGTCGCTTGTCATTGTCAAGTAAAACAATAACTCAGTGGTGGTCATGGATATTTATCAGCTTCAGCTGTTATTAAGGAGAGTAGTGAGCCGCATCACCACTGGAGTGAGGTAGACAAAACATAGCTGAGTACAGTAAATAAAGGATTGGATTTTGATCTGCGTTGTTTCGCCGATATTAATCCATTAAAATTTTCCTGGATCAACAGCAACATCTCTAACAATTAACTGCTTATCATTGGGTTTGGTTTGTTGGTCTAACAAAAAACAAGAGATGCCAACTTGTGTTTGGAGAAATTGTGACCTTTTACAAACCAAATATTTAATCAATCTGTCAGTTATTTTCTACGTGTAGTAAAATTATTTGATTCTAGCTACAGTTCACCTTCCTAATGAAAATCTTTCCTACACAAATATAGTGTTGTATAGTTTCATAAGAAATTTTACTCCACAAAACGTTAATAGTAAGTGTCAACCCCTCACAACTGACACAGAAGGGCATTTTCTTCTTCACTGGACATTTTGCATCGTCAGCCAACAATCATACAGGCAGAAATCGGTTGTACATAGGGCCGTGATATCAATTACTTCGCTGACAATAGATGCAGTTGTCCCGAATTGAACACAGCGAGAAGATATGTTGTCATCTTACTCACTCTTGCTCTTCCTGAACTGGAAGAATGTGTGCATGTAACACACGGCTGAGCAGAACAGGCTGAGGCACGTCTCCAGATGTCAACAGACATTGTGTAAAAACCTTAAAACCACTGGAGTATAAGCAGGTGGTGGGTTGAGGGAAATGCAACAGAAACATCATTTGCAGCACTTGAACAAGTTCTGGAATATACTGACCATGTTGGTTGTTAATGTCCTGTTTTTTTCCTTTTGTGGAGCAAAAAGTTTTCTGACTGTTAGAGTGAATGGTGAAAGAAGTAAGACAAAGAATCAGATGGTTTGGATTTTTGTCAGACATGTGAAAAGTAGCTGATTCTTCTGTTAGTGGATCAACCGAAGAAGAATTGGCACATAGGTTTGGGCTGATGGATGATGCCATCGTCCATTGTGATAGCTGGCAGCCATCGACCACTAATCCCTCTACCACCATCGTAACAGCGCAATCTAAAAGCCCTCTGTATTTGAGGTAGTGTGTTCCCTCATAGTTGCCATAGAGTTGTTGCCCAAGTTGCATTTTTCACACAGATTTTGATTCTCCTCAATAATTAAGGCCGAGTATCGGTACTCAGTGCCTTTTAAGGCATTGACTGAAATAAACTGGTTCTAAGTGATAGCAAAATGTCTCCAGATTTAGGAGGCTGCAGCTGTCATTTTAAATATGTCTGGTTCATTTAATTAGAATTTCAGTCAAATATATATTTGGATGTAGGAGATGGTGATAAGTGTTGTCTCTAGCAACATTGCCAGCTATCCCTGACACACTCAGAAATCTTGAAATCACACAGGTCAGCCAAAAACATCAGCTTCTAAAGGTGGATCTTTAACACTTTGATAATTTGTCATTGTTTACAGTGTGGTATCCAGTTTTTCAGAGACCTATCCACTCAATTTTTTTTGTTCTTCTGCAGGTGAGCCAAGATGGGTAATTTGTTTAAAGGACTTTTTGGCAAGAAAGAAATGAGGATCCTGATGGTAGGGCTGGATGCGGCTGGAAAGACCACCATCCTGTACAAGCTCAAACTGGGAGAAATTGTTACCACAATCCCTACCATTGGTGAGTCATCTCCTGCATCTGCATAACAAATTTATAGCATAATACCTGCAGTGACTGATATCTCGGCATTGGTAAGAAGACAGTGCATTGTGATGACTCAGACATCACTTTGTTTTGTTTTTTACTTCTTTTTTTCGTCTATCCACAGGTTTTAATGTTGAGACGGTAGAATACAAGAACATCAGTTTTACGGTGTGGGATGTTGGTGGCCAGGACAAGATCAGGCCTCTCTGGAGGCATTACTTCCAAAACACACAAGGTGAGAGTCTTCTGTTTTTTGTTTTTTTTTAGTTTTTTAAGCTCACTGTTGGACTAAGGCATGTGGTTACCTTCATGCACTGCCTTCATACAAACCTCTCCTTTTTTCCATTTTCAGGCCTTATCTTTGTAGTGGACAGTAACGACAGGGAGCGAATTGGTGAGGCAAGGGAGGAGCTGATGCGAATGTTGTCTGAGGATGAGCTCAAGGATGCTGTGCTGCTTGTGTTTGCAAACAAACAGGTGAGTTTGAGTCATTGTCCTAATAAAGTACATCATTAGTGGGAGAAAGCGGCATCCATCAACTAGCCATTCATCTATGAACAGGAGAATGGCTCACTATCACTTGATAATAATAAAAAAAAATTGCAGAGGTAGCTTTGGCATAAAGGTTGAAGAAGTCAGCTTGTGACTGGAAGGTTCAGTGCCCAGACAGGAAGGATAAATCAGAGGGGGAAGTAAAATAGGTACGCAGTTGCCCCAAGTGCTCATTAAGTTAACCGTATAAACTTAATAGTTTTGAATCATTACCTTAAATACTTCTAGTAGATCCTGAAAAACGAGGTGAG
This sequence comes from Lutjanus erythropterus, assembly GCF_056507025.1. Classification (NCBI taxonomy): domain Eukaryota; kingdom Metazoa; phylum Chordata; class Actinopteri; order Lutjaniformes; family Lutjanidae; genus Lutjanus; species Lutjanus erythropterus. The sequence goes on from NC_139335.1 coordinate 6,163,174, forward strand.
TCAGCTTTAGTAGGCTACAGCATTTATTCAGTGTGTCAGATACATATTTAATCAACATTTAAAGGTCCAGTGTTTAAGATTTACAGGGTCTATTGGCAGAATATAGCAGAAATGGAATATAATATTCACGCTTCTGTTTTCATTGGTGCATAATCCCCCTGCTGCCAGTATTTCAGAACCTTTAATCTAGAATCAGAATTATCCAGATTTTGTAAGACCTTTTTTGGCATCCTGTATAAAACTGATCTTCTCTGTCATTATTGTTCAAATAATTTTCAGATATAATCTTTTGATCCAGATACCACAAGATCAGGATTACAGAATCTAGATTTGTGGTCTTTGAGTAGGCCTCCATATGTTAATTAGGGGACCATCTCAATAACAGAAAAGTTAAAAATTACATGCAAATTATTCATATTTTGTATCTGTATTAGCACACAATACATAGGCTAGAATTTGCTGGGGGTGCAACAGTTACAAATTTGACATTCATACTTTTTTACCCCAATATCCTCAGACTTATTTCCTGGCAGGCTGTGCCCATTAGAACAATTAATATGAATGCTTATTGTTTGGCATTTCTGATTGGCTGCTCTTTGCGATCAATAACAAGACCTAATCAAACTGAAGAAAGCGCAGGCTATCCTATATTATAGGTCTTTTTTAACTTTCAAAAGAAATAAGCTAAATTGCTTTGAAATTTAGTGTGAGCCTTGGCTTGGTTGCCAGTTTGCCAGTTTCTTCACTGCAGGTTGTAGAAAAGTTAGTTGGAGGACGTGGCTGAATCCCTGCTTGAGACATTTTGATTAGGGAAGCATGCAGCTTGGTCCTCTCCCCAAGAGGACAAAACCAAAGATCCGTGACTAGACAATACCAGTTTAGAACACTACAGGGAAAAGATGCAGCCGTGTAAACACTCCCTTCTCTGCTGGGATCAAGTTGGCTGATAGCGGCGCTGCGATTCAGCTTGTTATGTGGCAGGTGTCTGGTTTTAGAAAAGTGTTACTGTGTGTGTTGGATGCTAGACGCCAATTTGTTTTCACGGAGAAGTCTGCCCGCCGAATATCTGTCCTGTAAATGTGTAACTGTGGCAATAACAGTGCTCATGGTGTTTCCTCAGGAGAGATGAATGTTTTCAAGAGGAAGAAACTCTTAATTATCTCTACAGGAGTTGTCACCACCTTGGTGAAATTTTATAGATTATAGTCTGATGTCCGTTACCAAGGAGGTGCTCCTTTCAAAAATATAAGTTATGTCAGGTAGATTTTCATCTGCAACAGTGCACCCCTAGTGGCAGAACTTGCATATTGTACATTTAAATGATTCAGACTTGGATTGGGGCCAAAACAAGTAGTCTGAAACTATACATCACTTCTTAACTATGAGTGGAGACGCTCACACCCACGCTGTCTTTATAGGCTTGTATGAATTCTAATGTATTGTTATTAAAAAGTTTGTATAAAGTTGCATTATTACAATTTCAAAAAATGGATAAATGCATTACTACTCATCCTGTAATGTTAATGTGAATTAATCAAGCAATTGATGATGGCAAGTGACCTTTAAAAGTTGGTCTGTGCAAACAGAAACTTAATTTTTTGTCTTCTTGTTAACTAACTGTTATGTTTGCTGTGTTTTCTGCTCTTTCAGGACTTGCCCAATGCCATGAATGCAGCTGACATCACAGACAAGCTAAGCTTGCAAAGTCTGCGCTCTCGTACCTGGTATATCCAGGCCACATGTGCCACTACTGGAGATGGTCTCTACGAGGGTCTTGACTGGCTTTCAACCCAGCTAAAGAACGCAAAATGACCTTTCACTCCACCTCTCGTCAGTGATCTCTGTCTGCAGCATGTTGGGGGACTGCACTGGTCCTGGTCTCCTCTTCTTTTCCTCTCTCATCTAAAGTGTTGGACCTTTGGCCAGTGCGTCTCTGCATCTGTGTACTGTATGGGTGTGTTTGGATGAGTATTTTTGGATGAATGAGTGTGAGTGTGTGTGTGTGTGTGTGTGTGTGTGTGTGTGAATGTGTGTGTGAGAGAGAGAGAGAGAGTGGGAGCAGCTCTTCTGTGCCTTGAACACAGTTAACTCTTAAGCACCTCAGCCTTCCAGTGTCAGCACTTCCAAAAGCACTGATCTCCACAAAACAAAGACTTGCACAAGATGTTGAGTCCTCTGTGCCATCTGTCAAGGATGTTTGAAAAACAAAAAAACATTTCTTAATTTTTTGAAATTCAGTTCCACCTTTGGTGGTTTTCCCTCTTATGGCCATGGCCGTCATATTTATCCTCATGGGAACTTAAACACACAAAGGATTAAAATGCCAGTCATGAGCCTAGAAAAGGCAATAAATGTTTGATGTTTACATTATGTGGAGGTGTATTGTGTGTGGCTACTGCATTGTTTGTCAATGTGTGTATCCTCAGGGTGCTGTGTGGGTTTCAGCTACATGGAGGCCTTAGTAGAGTTGCTCCCACTCTGTTTTTTTATTTACTGAAAGCCTTATTTACTCTTGTATGTAGTTGTCTTTTGGTTAGGGTCTGTTTTCTTTTTCTATTTTTTTTTTTACGTTACTGTTGATGCACGCATGACCTGGTTTACTTGAGCATGAGCTGACGTGCCAGGTGTGCAGTCTTTTGAGTAAAATGCTCTCGGGACCAAATTGGTTGGATTCAGAAAGGGCTTGTTGTGTTTGGTTCAGTTTGGGATTCACCTGCAAAGTGTGAGGTCGCACCTCAGAGGACACACGTGCTCTTGAACAAATTGTCAGCGCTGTGATAAACGGTACAGTTGAATTGGAAGTGTTTGCTCTGGCCTACTGTTTGAATCAGCACTGTAAACGCTTCCTTGTGCTTCAGGCTTTATGGTGTTTTTCCTGCATGCAGCCAGGGCGCTTCCCCTGGACTTATTGACATTATGACCCTCTGATGCCATTTGCACAATCTCATCAGCTTTCCCAACAGAGGCCTACGTAAAGACAGCGGTTTATCTATCAGCTTTTGCAAAGAACCCATAAACAATAACCCTCCTCATTGCTCTACACCAGCAGACAGTTAAGATGTCCAACCCAGTAACAGTGTAATTTCCCACACATTCAATTATTCCAAAGGCTTCTGCAATTAATAAGAAACCAATCTTGAACTGTGCACACCCCTTACTGAGTAAATATGACTCTAAGGTCATAATATCAAACTGACCTCTAAAGGAAAATTCATTTTCCCTTTTTGTATTTCTACAACTGGACATTTAGGTGTTTTCTTGAAAAGTTTGGGTAACTTTTTCGGGCTTTGTCTCTGTTATGGTTTTTCCTAAACATCTGTCGAGTCGATAGGACAAGTCACACGATCTGATATACAGCAAAAAAATACAAATGTATATAATATTCTATAAGAAAATGTATTTTAACTTGACATTGTCCACGTACCCTTGTTCAGATGTGAAGCTTTAATTTTCAAGATCATTTCAAACAACAAGGTATGTGCACATGTATTTCTTAATGACCTTTTATGCTTTTTTAAACTCATCTTGTAACATCTGATAAATGCACTATAATAAAGAGATCTCTATTGTACATCTCCTTCATTGGCCTTTTTACTGAATAATTTAAAAATGTATTCACATGAGAAGTAATGCCTCACTGCAATGAATATAATCCTTTAAGTTCCGTTGTAGTTGAGTCAGCTGAAGTCACAGTGATAGTGGATTTAAAGTAGAAGTTCACATAAAAAAAGACATGCAAGTGATGAGTGGGATCACACTGATGTTCCAAACAGCTGTGGGTGTAATCCTCAGTATCAGGTGCTCATGTTTGCTTAACAAACATAAATCATTTCTGAGTTGGAAATATTTATAAAAAGTTGACTGGGTCAAATCAAATATGTTTGATATTATTTTTACTTATGAATATATTTGCAGTCCATTTGATGACCAAATTTTAAAGACATTATCCATTTTGTTTAATTTAAACTGTTTTGCCCTTAAAATTGTGTCTTTCTTTTTAATCAATGAAAGGTAATAAGTTTTTGGAAGCTCAGATCATAAACCAGTAGATGCTGCATTTACTGACTGCGGCCACTGGAGGGCAGTGAACACTCGTGATTCTAGATACACTCAGGTAATTTGGAGAGAAGAACACAATCACTCCCATCATATACTTTCAAAATAAACAAATGAAAAGAGAAAAGTCTACACCAGGTTGTTAGTATACTGTCAGGTATGAACCTCTTGAGGAGGGAAACTGATCTGAACCCCAGAAAACTGCTATTTAACAGCTCTTTATCGATACAGTTATTACCAATACAGATGTCCCTGTTGTTATTTGTAATATTTGCTCTGGTACAGAGTTGAACATATGCAGTTTGACCACAACACTCAAAGTGCACTTTGAGCCTTAAATGGGCAAGTACTAATATACATTTTACACCTTTATTTAACTCATCATCTGTGGACTATAAGCCTCAAAACGTGAGTAATTATCCCTGTCTTATACCATTATTAAGAAAACGTGTCCTTCAGGATACATTTAATGCCAGATTATCAAATTTGTGAAAATCAACGTTATTATTTTTCAGCAGGAACATATAAGATAAAAAATATATGTAAACATCAAAAATTAACAGCACTTACATCATGGTCAGTGTCTTTGTTCACTGCTATTTTGGATTTTTTATACAAATGACAAGTGTTAATAAAGTCACATGACCTGGGTGCCTGACCCATCCCCTTCTCAGTGTTTTTGATGATATGATGTTCACAGCCAGTTTCATGACTGCATCTCCCAGGATGCAGAAACCATTTAACCTCCTCTGAACTGCGGCAACTTTACACAGGACAGCGTAGACAGGGAAATTCCAGCATTTTTGGCTGAGAGCCAGATGACAAGTTATCCTAATTATCCATCCAGCTACAGATCAAACTTGCATCCAGTGGAGGTCATTTTTAGATATCTTCCCACAGCTCCAAGGGAGAGCTTGTGGCGTGACATATTGGGTTAATGAAGACCGATCGTCCCGGGAGACAGAGGTGGACCGGTGGTGACGCAGGGTGAAAATGAGGGTCTTTACCTGACAGTTAAATAGCCTGCAGACCACCGCTCACCCTCGTTTTCTGCTCCTTCTAGATTTCAGGTGGCCAATTCTCCATAGAGTTGTTACCTTGGAAACAGCACCTTATGTATTTATAGAGAGAGTCTGAGTCGACGAGGAGACGGGGGAGCTGGAGACGAGACATGGACTGTGATCAAGGTGGAGCACATGCTGGGGTCTGGTTTTACTATTATTTTGTTAAGGTTCTTTAATTGAACAAATGATCACAGCCTTGTAGATACACCATCGCGCACCTTGCTCTCAGAAATAAAGGTGCTAACTAGAACCATAAAAGGTTCTTCATCTTGTCCCCATAGGAGAACACTTTTTGGTTCCCGGTAGAACCTTTTATAAACGCTCCACTTGGTACCCTATCAGAGAGTTCTACATAGAACCCCAAATAAAGGGTTATACCTTGAACGATCTGTTTAAGATTTCGCCCCCCTATGAGAGGTTCTACAGAGAACCCTCCTATTGTGTTATGGTTCCATTCAGAACCCTCTCTGAGGGTTCAGTCCAGAACAGTTTCACGTTCAAAGGGTGCTAAGAAGAACCCACACAGGGAGTTCTACCAGGAACCTTTTTACATTCCAAGGGTTTTATCTAGAACACATTCTAAGAACCTTTTTATATTTCAAGGATTTCTATCTAGTATCCATGCAAGGGGTCCTACCAAGAACTCTTTTATATTCTAGGGTTTTATCTAGAACACATTCAAGGGGTTTTACTAGGAACCCATTTATATTTCAAGCATTATTATCTAGAGCCCACCGAAGGGGTCCTACCGAGAACCGTGTAATATTCTAGGGGTTTTATCTAGAACACATTCAAGGGGTTTTACTCAAAGGTTTTATATATTACAAGGGTTTTATCCAACACACAAACAAGGGGTTCTACTAAGAACCTTTTTATATTTCAAAGATTATTATCTAGTACCCACTCAAACCTTTTATATTCCAAGTGTTTTATTTAGAACTCACCCAGGGGGTTCTACTGAAAACCCTGTTATGTTATGGTACAAAGAACCCTTGCCAGAAATGTTCTTCAAGGATTGCAACAATCTTTGAAGAACTCTTTCCTCCAAAAAGAGTTCTTTGGGTGAAGAGTGTTCTTAATATAACTCTTAGTCTTACAAAGAATCCTTGACTAAAAAGGGTTCTTCAGAGGCAAATGGTTCTGGGTGGAGCCTCAGGCCTGCGGGGAGAACCTTTTTTTTTTGGAACCCTTATTTCTCAGAGTGTTGACTCATCATCGCTCAGTTTGCAGCAGCTGCCTGTTGCTCTTTATATTGAAGTTCCGCGGCGCCTGCTAACCTGATCTAGCAATATTTTTACATGAAAGATCCTGCTTTGTAATTGAGGTTGAGCTGAGGTGATTATTATCTTCTGAATCGCCCTCGCTGGTTCGACACATTCGCCGCGTAGCCCTGAAGTACTTCACATCTTTCCTGCCATAATCTGCCTCAGTCTCCTTCACACACCTCGACGAGCCAATAAAGCTGAAATGAACCTGAAATAATTCTAACAGGATATGTAGAAGCACACACATCACGCCACACTTGACCTTTGGCAGGTGTTTCTCCAGATCCACTAAATCTCACCCCGATGTGTGACATCACGCTCTGTAGTTTCACAGCACATTAACCCTTCATTCACCCCACCATCATGTCGATTTCTCAGCATCTCTCTGTGCACTAATATTGTTACTGCTTCCCCATGACCTCTTGTGGTGCAAAGTAACCAAGTACATTTACTCGAGTACAAATATTGACATTTTGTGCTAATTTTCAGAGGGAACTAATTTGTTTGTTTTTTTTTACTTGTCTACGTTTATTTGACAATTTTAGTTACTTTTCAGTTTGAGATTTTACATAAAAAATTGGATACACTTGTAAAACTTGATGCATTATTTAAGATCAAACCATTCCCACCTGCTCATGCAAACACTCTGACCATTCATTCCCACACAATAACACACTCCAATTGATTTTGTGTTTCTCGGAGCAGTTGTGTTGCCTCAGTCAAAGGTGCCAGATGTGTGGCTGATGCACAGCATATAAATACTTTTGAATATTTGTTGCAGCTAACAAAGTCAATTAACAACTAAGAAATTTGTCCAAATGTCAGACTAGTCTTGCTTTGCCTTTGTACTGTAAATCATCTTTTTAGTTTCATTTAATTTGTTAAATCCTGGGGCCCTGCAGTGTATTTTTTGACCGTCCGTTGTTTAAACCGCCAGCCCCTGCAAGATTTGCATTGGGTCTCTGTGAGCAGCGTGTCCTGTCCTGCCATTTTTAGACAGACGTTGATTCAGCTCTGTTACTACCTTTGCTGCCAGCTCAGAGACAGAACAACAATACCCCCAAAATCCTTGTTTGAATGTTTTATACAGAACGGTGAGGCAGAACAACAGCACAAGATTCAGGCTGTAAAAAAGGCTCATGACTTGCTTGCAGTTTCACCAAAGAGTGACTGCCCCACCTTATCCTTCCAGGATGGTTTAATTTGAAAAGTCTGTTTGAGTCCCAAAGAGGTGACAGTATGTATTATTTTACAAAAAAGCAAAAATTAGAGAAAACTTAAAGGAAAAGCTCGCAACCCCCCAGATTTATCTTGTGACCCTCTTAGAGGCCCTGACCCAGAGGTTGGGAACAACTGGATAAAAGAGGAGCATGTTTACATTATTGTAATGTTCCTTTTACTTAAGCTAAGGATCTATGTGCTTCTTTAACCAACAATGACCTTCATCCCAGGAGATCTGACACACCTCACCATTGTTTTTCACTGAGCAGCTGCATCAATGATCAACCTCTGAAGATCAATCAGAGGATATCGGTAATGAATCGTAAAGGTTAGGTGGGAGTAACAGTCCAGCATCAGTCCAGTCCATCAGTTTCATCTTTGTGTGAATGCTGAGCAACAATAAAAAGACTAAAAGGTTGTTGTTGATCAGTATAAAGACGAAGCCTTGTAACAGTGAAGGTAAATATTTTCTCTCTATATATGCTCAATGCAGACATGTATAACGTTAATGGTCACTTGCATTTCTTGGCCTGCAGAAGTCACAGAAGGTGCTCAGCAGTGCGCCTGTGGCTGGGCTGGTATTTTAAATCCTGTCCATCCACCCACCCACACACACACACACACACACACACACACACACACACACACACACACACACACACACACACACACACACACACACAGAACACAGGAAACGGCACAGTTCACCAGTAGACTACACCTTTCTGTAAAGACGAGTCATCTCTAGCCTTTCACATCGCCATGGAAACACAGAATTTGTCCGACTGATTGGCAGCGGACCGACGCTGAGGCCAAGAACTCTTTGATTTTAGAATACAGCTGAATATGTAGCCTTGTAAGTTGAAGAAAGATGTCTGCCGTGTGTGAAAAAAGAAGCTAGATGATTCAATATGGACAAAGCTTTATAGATAGATAGATAGATAGATAGATAGATAGATAGATAGATAGATAGATAGATAGATAGATTCTGTGTGGTTATTTTCCTATATGGCCCACTTGCTATTGATGTTGAACAGGCTTCCTTTATTGTAGTCGTCATTGCTAATTAGCCAATATAATGTCCAGTTTCTATTCTGAATTGTTATATTTGTGGTTTCTGTTTGTACTCCATTTACTTCTGTGAATATAATATGTCCCATATAAGATAAAAAGATTTAAAATAATGCAATCTATTTCATTCTTGTCATAAAAATATACTATTTTAACCAGTTACTGCTTTAAAAGAATCTATATCTAACTTAAATAATTTTATATGTAGGCTTTCATAAACTAAATAACAAATACTCTTAATTTAATTACTGTAAAACACAATTTTCAGGTTACAGGTTACATTCACAATTCCATATTTTGCAATAAACAATAAGAAAAAATACTATTCATACTTCATTTTTTGGTGAAGAATAAGTGAAGAATAATGCCACCTCGGACACAACTGAGGGATCATTTCATTGGGGAAGATTTGAGTTTGTGAAGTGAGTTGATCATATAGGAATAAACATATGTTTATCTTGTGCACGTGGAGTCGTTTGTCTTTTGTTCTGACTTTGATTTATGTTTTGTTTTGTCACCAAGAGTGAGTGTCTCTTTTTTGTTGTTATTAGTTATATATAATGAGAAGTCTAAATAAAATCTGTTAAAAAAAAAGAAAATAAATAAATTTACAATTTTAACCACGTTAACAAAACACATACAATAACATTACAACATGCACTTACTTGCATATCAATTATGAATTTACATTAACTGCTATCTGTACAGAAGGAAACAAATCTGTTTACTAAGTGCTGTGTTCAGACTGAATTATTTATTTGATAAAAGGAAGAAGAAATAGTCACGCTCACCTGACATCCGGTACTCGCTGCAACATAAATCCAACGCACCCTTTGAGGTGAGGCGGTCTAGTTAAACTGGCTGCCTTGTTCCAGCCTGTTGTCACCTGTCAGTCAACAACTCTGTTCCCATCCTCAGAGTCAGTATAAAACATACAAATATAAAAATTAAGTCCTAACACCAGAAACGGCTCCTTATAGCGTTTTATTAGCGTCACCACGTGTGACGTTTAGCGCCTTAGCGCTTCATCGGACAAGACGGCTTTTATTCCAGAGTACGCGTCGTGGCCTGAGGTAAGGACTTGTTATTTTTTGTTTATTAACATGGGCCGCTACTCATGAACAACACCGATAAGATGACCTATAATTTCCACATTTTTGTATTTTAAAAAGACATTAATCTGCAGTTTATATATATGTTGACCAATTGCGATTATTTTGACTAAAATAAAGATTATGTTACTTTTGTTGGGGTCTGTATCAAACAGACGTGTTTTCTTACATCTGGAGAGCAAGATTTGTAGTCCAGGACATCTCTGTAGCACTACAGCACTTCAGTATACTGCTGTTTTCACACATCTTTTTGCAAAAATTGCAATGATGGCTTGGTACCTGGTACCTCAGTTTAAAGCGTTCACCCCCTGTACTGAGGGTTTGACTCCTACCTAAGACCCTTTGCTGCATATCATTCCTCTGTCCCTCTTTCCTGTCCTCACTTCAGCTGTCCTGTTCAGTAAATGCACGAAAAAATATTAAGAATTTAGATATTGCACTTGGCCATATTGCAGTTTTCACAATTTTGTGAGACAGAATCATTCTTACACAGAAAATTATTTACTAATCATAGTAATCTCTATACATGACAACATATGGGAAACCATTTAAAGCTCAGATAATTCTTTTTCTTTATTTCTTTTTCTAATTTTACTACCATGATTCTTCACAGCAACCCATCTGCTTCCAGCTGCAGGCCTCAATAAGGATTACCTACTTGCACTTAACATAAATATCTTTAGATTTTAGATTGACAGCAACTAACTTTAGTCTTTCTTGTCATTTGATAACCACTAATAAATGAGGCAGTTTGTACAGGGGCAAGTAAAAACTGCTTTCAATAAACATTACATAATGATTTATTAAAAAAAATAAATATTGGGCTTGGGCGTGATTTTTTTCAGCTTCTGAAGTGGGGACTGCCAGAACAAGTTTGAGAACCACTGGTCTAAATGAGGAATTCAGGCAAAAAATTCAGTTATGTCAGATATAAGTTTTACATGAAATTTTAATACAGCTGAACATTCACACAACAAGTAATGTTTATAAACAGTCCTGGCTTTTTCATACGTCAGTGGACTAGTTTCTGTTCCTGGAACTAAAAGTTTTGGGTACTTTGGGTGGAAACGTGTCTTTTGGCTGGCACATCTTAGCCTGCTGCTTGTACCTCATGTGGCTTCCTGGCTTGACATCTATCTCAATGGGCCGGATTCCAACTCCTCATACGGTGCAAGGTGCTCACCCCCCTCCTCTTGGTTGGCACGTGGCCCACACACACACAGATTCCACATAATAGCTGGTGTCAGACTTTGTATCTAATGCATCGCTCTTTGCGAGTTGGCTGACTGAACATGGCTCATTGGCTGCACTAAACATTTTTCTCTATTGTTTCCACCGGACAAAGGGGCATAAATGCACTGCCAGATTTCTGCAAAGTTTAAAATGGTTCGATAATAAATGTTTTCTATATAATTGGAACAGTCTTGGTTCACTGTGTCTTGCAGGTTTAGAGTAATATCCATCATTGCGGTCATTTAGGTCTATACATGACCTCTTACTGTTCTCGTTGTACCCAGAGGATCCTTTTTGCTGCACTACCAGCTCTGAATGCACAGTGTCATTGGATAATGCTCTGAAGGTTACAGTGAGACATTAGCAACTGTGTGCACTGGTGCATGTGCGTGTCCACGGAGTGTTTCTGCATGTTGTCAAGTGAAGGTGGAAAGATGATCGATGAGTTATGGCAGCTACCTTTTCTCTGTCTCTAATACAGTGGGAACACCTCTGCCTTCTGCCTGTCCAGGTTGTCTTGTCGTCCTGCCTTCAAGTTGCACTGTCATTGACATTCCTCCCCAGCAACCCCCCCCACCGCCCCCATAATAACCTCAGACGGCCAGTTTCCACTGAAGCGAGGGCAGATCTATTGTGCCACAGAATGTGCTGAAGGGTTTCTGGGTCGATGAGCTTGTACAGCTGAGATGGAGAGAAGGAGGACAACAAGGACAAACTGGGTTCTTTTAACTCCTTAGACACGTCCAGAAATTTCTTTCAAGAATTTGAAAGATAAATCTGTTATAAATTTACTGTAATAAATCATAAAATGACCATGTCATCAGAGATCAAGGAAACATAATACACTGAACAACAATGCTGCAGCATATTCTGGTCCCTAAGTTGTGTTACTGTTTGCCAGTTTCATGTTAATTCAAGTAAAAATTAATGTTCGCCGAATGAGTAAGAAATCATGCATATTTTTTTAGAAGGAGTAGATTTTTATAACAGTTAAATTGAGCAGTTTGTTAATAGAGTCCGGCAGGCAGTGAGACAGGCAGTCACTTAACCCAAAGTGCGTATTTTTCACGATAATGAGTTGAGCTTTTCATTAACAGACAATTGACAGTTACAAATAGCGGCTCAAATTACAGCATAGCACTCGTCAACATTTGTTATTGTAAATTTGCATGCATCCTGCGCTTCTGCAGCGTTCCTGCAGCCAGCCCAGGCTTCCACGAGTCTGGGGAGGAGATGTAGGGAGAAACAACTCGCTTCTCTCATAGATCTTATGTTAAATAGGATTTCAACCTATTTCAACTTATTTAATGTACCTATGGCTCCAACTCACTATTTGGACTACAGCACTCATCTTTGCATGCACAGCTACATATTGCTCCTTTAAAACTAAAAGTAAAATGACCCTAATCCCTCATCATTTTTAGATTGAGAGCCCTGATAATTCACACTGCAGTATGGTCAGATCCAGAACCAACAATAAAAACAGCAGATGTCATTTTATTAGAAAACATTGGCAGAGTGTGCTCATCAACTCTGTAGAGCTACTTACTCAGCAAAATGCAGCTCTGCAATGAGCAGCTTCCTGCTCGGTAAAATATTGAAGCCCTGAGGCAAAACATGCCATCAGCACTACATAATCTCCAATATTGTTTTTTTTTTTTTTTTTACAGTCAATCAGACAGTAGTATAGTAAGCTGTTTCACAAATGATGCAGCTCGTGGCAATTATCTCAACATGACATCATCTTTGGGCTGATGATCTATTAGACCTACTGCAGCAGTTTTATGTTTATGTGTTTGTTTACTAGCTTTATACAGGTGTGCAACATGAAATATAGCAGTGGTATAAAAGGAATAATCACATTTAAAATTGCAGTATATATTACCTGTCAAGTGCACATGGTTGGCGTGAAGAATGACACATCAACACGTGTATATCAAATGAAATGGACCAATGAAAATGCCACAGCAGGATGTAATTAATAGAAGCCCTGGTCCTCACCTCAGAAACATCCTCACCCCTCCTTAGTTTACTTGCTTTGTTTTGCGCTATTCCTGGATGCCTATGGGATGGTGATTGTTGTCATTTGAACCCATAGACAATCAACAATACTTAGGGGTCTAATGATAGATTGATCTGATTGATTTATCGTTTCAAAGTTCAGTGCTTAATCGATCAATCATTGTAGCCCTACCTCAAAAGAATTTACTATTTTCTGACTCAGGGAAAAGTGGGAAGCAGTTAAAATTCCAAAAACTACTGTATCTTTGAACTATTTCTTTAACCAGATCACACACATTTAGACTTTTCTGTGTTAACTCTTTTTGGTAACTAATATAAAAACTAATGCAATATATTTTGATCCTCCCCTGAAGCTCGTTGGAGTCCTCCTAGGGAGGCTTTGAAAACCTGAAATAGATCAAATTTGTCTTTTATAGCAGCCTGCATGTTATTAGTAATGGCACTTCACAGATGTGATTTTTTTTGCATTTTTTCTTCAATCTTTCTGAATTTTACCGTCCTACTGTTGGCTAAAATAAAGCCAGTCAAAATGGATCCTTTCCTTACTGAACTCTGCTGTGTTTTGTCCATCTGAGCCTGCTAGCGTTGTAGCACTGATCTCCTTCACAACAGCCTACAGTGTGAGCGTTTTGCTGTGTGTGAGTGAATGTGTGTGTGTGTGTGTGTGTCAAAGTGAAAAAATAATTGGTCCTGGTTGGAAAAATACATGGATTTCCTAAACTCTGACTCTAAAATAACTCTCTGTCTCATTAGCAAAGAGAACCAGTGCACAAACCATTCAGCTAGCAGCTTCTCATTTTTAGGTGGTTAAAATGACTAACATTGCCGGTGGCAGATCATATCAGCTAATTAATGTTGATTCAGTTAGCACCTTGATGGCAGGCCAAAATTAAGCTCGGCTGTTGTCGGGTCAGAGAGCCGGTGTCTGTCCTCTGCTCTGAAGATCATTTTTAGAGGGAGGAACCTCCAACTCTGTTGTTTTAACAACTCAAACAGAGGATTTCTGTTTAATTTTTTTGATATAATATGAGTGAAACTTAAAGGATAAACCTATAATATATTCAAAAATACCCATGATATGTCAGAATGGCTTTTCTTTGCTTGTGTCACGTTAATTAGAGTTCAAATTAATGCTGAATATTCGATGAATGAATAAGTGTCTGTTTACGCTCCTGTAGTGTTCTCGCAGCCTGAGCTTCAACAAAGAGGATTTCAGCCTATTTAATATACCGTCTATGGCTCTCTTTGGACTGCAGGGCTCATTTTTGGACATGCAGTTGTTACATACCGCTCCTTTAAGCTGATCATCTCAATCATTTTGAAAGAGGATGTCAGCACTTGGCTCAAGTAGCTTGTAAAAAGATAAGGCGTGTCAAAGTCAGCAGGCTCCAGCTGTTATTTCAGTGTCCAGATATTAATTAACATTGCATATCCTCATGTACTGGCACATACCCAATATTTAGGGCTTACTTGTTGCCACTTTAAAACAAACTTTCATCTAAAACATGTTCTGATCTCAGTATTGGGTCATTTGCTATAAATAGTAACCAACCCCTGCTGGGCAACATCATTTTCACCTCCAGCACCAGTACCAACACCCAGAACAGCATGGTTTGAATTTGGGTCTTTCACAAAGTAGTCAAATACTATACATCCTCAGACATATAATAATCCCTTTCAGTCATCATTTATGACCAACTAGAAGTGTGTGGTGGTGGCTGTATCTGCAGAGACCACGCGCTCTCATTATTTTCCTGTGCTTGAGACACTTTATCAACCCAGAACGTCAGTGTGTGATGTCCTGGGAATGTGACTTAACAATAAACTTTCTTTCTGGTGCGTTTACAAACGTCATTTACTTTTTGTCCATGTATAATTTTGCTGGATTAAATTTATATCCAATATCATACCTGTGAACGCACTAGGGTTGCACAATTGATCGAAATATGAATTGAAATATGGCCAAGTGCAATAATCAAAATCGCAGGAGCTGCAACTTTTTGATAAAGGTAAAATGTGCGACAAAACAGCATTATAATGAAGAACTACAGTGCTGTAGAGATACCCTGACCTACTAATCTTATTCTCCACATGTAAGAAAACATGTTTGTTTGGTGCAGACCTCAACCTATGTCACATCATCATGACTTTTCAGTGAAAAAAATCTGATGCAAAGGTGATCACTCCTACTTATTGTGAATCATATCACACTCATAGTATCTGTCAAAATAATTGCAGTATGATTGTTTTACCATATTTTGCAGCCCTAGAACACACACTGACATTACTGTACTTATTCACAGTTTTACAGACAGATTTTCACAGATTTATGTTTGATGTTCCAGGGTCAGGGCTTTGTTTTATTTAAGATGCTGATGAAAATGAATAAGATGAAATTTTTATTACCTAGGATGCATTCCATGACATTTGTAGAGGATTTGTACAGCCTTTAGTAGACACTGACATCTTGAATATAGTCTTTTAAATGTTTCCTGCTTTAACTTCCTTCAAAAAATAATGTGTAAATTTGTGCTGTTGCTGGGTTTTGTCTGCTTGTTTTCAGCTCAGGAGGAAAGGCACCAGCTGACAAGCTGATGTATCCTCTCCCTGAGTGTGTGAGCCAGCTGGACATGACGGACAGGCCAGTGCGCTGTGTAAGTCATGTGCAGCCTGACCATACATTATTCATCACTCTCATCATGGCCCTCCATCCTCTTTTATCTCTCCATCTCCTGGCATTTTACTTTCTCTCCCTCTCTCTCCCTCTTACTCTCTTAATTCATCAGCACCCATTAGCTGCTAAAGCCTCTCTCTGTTTGACAGCAACACTCTGCATCTCTCTCATCCACAACACCTGACAGTCTTCACTCTGTGTCCTTGATTTCACTCCATCCATCTGCTTCCCTTAGCTACTTGTAGCTCAATTTTTGTCCTTTTTTGTCCTCTATCAGATACAGTCTTGTACATGATTGATTTCAGTATGGATTTTCCCCATTGTGTTTCAAGGGCAGTCTTGAATAGCAGACATACCGCTGCCCTACTTCTGGACTCAGATTGTTGGTGACTGGAGATGATAGTCGCCAGGATTCAAAAGAGAAGAAAATGAATGTATTAGAGATGCATCGATCCACTTTTATTCAGTTCTGATCTGATGCTGACACCTGAAGAGTTTTCTCCGCTTGGAAAGCTTGTGTAGTTTGTGTAATGCAACTTGTGTAATAGTGTCCTCCAAGCATCGTGGGGTGCTGTAGGATTGTGACTTGTGGCATTCACATGTGCTGCAGATAGTGCTGAGAGATGACCCTCATTTCCCATGATGCACTGCTGAGATTTTTGCCTTACATTCCAAATCGCATACTTTTTCTTTTTACTTGTAGTACGTTTTGCAGCTGCTCTCACAAAGTACAAAGTGTTGCATGCAGAATGCATACGATTGGGACGTACAACTTCCTCATCACATTGAGCCTGAAACTTTGACACTTTGCTCATACACCCATTACAAAGGATTGTGGGCCAGAATAGCCAGAAAAGCATACCGGCTTGCAAAATATTGCAAAATGTGACCAAATACAGTAGGAAATCCTGGTATTTTTTGGCACACTGCATTTGACATACTATGTAGTATGGTGGTATGGGTTTTGGAACGCACAGTAAGTTTGCTATTTTCCAGCATGTTCCAAAATGCAAATATTATTTTTTGTGTTCATAATGTGTTTGTTCAGAACATGGAGAGAAGATGCAGAGTTGAGGCGTTATGTCTCCATGTCCCATTTATTATTTTCTTATTAAACACAGCTAAGTTAGAGACATGTGGCACTGAGGCAAAGACTCTTTTAAACGCAGCAATGATATTATGTGATGTTTCACTGTGGACATCATATATGCCATATGCCAATTTGGTAGACATCGCTTAACCCCACCACCCATTTGGTTTAACTGTAAGGAACATACAGCTTGTATTACAAAATTGCAGGTGAGAATTGGATTTTAAATGTCCAATTATTGGGCTTTGTGCATTGATTCATAATCTTTCAAGAGAAAATCATGATGCATCAATTATTTCCCACACCCCTACTTCAGTAGCTGGTCCTCATACTGATACTTGATCAGATTGGCCCCATATCTATAATTTATACTTGCACACAAACATTCAGTGGGCCGAGCCGCAGGCCACAGTGATGCTGAGGTTGCCCTCCTGTGGCGTCCTTCTCGTCATCCTCACCTGCCACTGCGCTCCGGTTGCCATGCCAATCTTTTACAACCTCGCCACGGGCCCAACACAGCTTCATCATTAGCTGCTGTTGTCATTAGGGGATATTTCAAGTGTTCGCTCTTGTCTCTCCCTTCCTCGCATCACCAGCACCACCCTCCCCCATCCTGCTCCCCTGTTCCTGGCACAGTAGATGCTTCAAGCATTTCTCCACCCGCCCCCCTGCTAGCTCAGCTGCTGAGCCCCACACAGGACCATGTCCCTGGACTCCCCTTTATTACCATATCATGAGATGTGCCGTAGGCGTGTAGCAATGCAGCGTGCCGCCTGTGTCTTTAAGAGAGTGAGAGAGAGAGTATAATGTGTAATGGGGAAGAAATAAGGCAAGTGAGAGGGAGTGGGTGAGGGAGTGTGAATTTATCACGGGCAAAATTTGTGCTTCATTCTTCGCTGTGTGCTGAGCATCCCTGCACCGGCATGCACAGTCTCCTAAGGCTCATACTGCTGAAGAGTACGCCCCTCTCTCTTTCTCGCTCACACACACTCAGGCTCTCCCACTCAACCTCTCCCTCCTCACACACATACACACACACACGTGCTCACAGTCACACACGCGCAGTGCCGTCAGGAGCGCTGCTGCTGGACCACAGCCATCTCGCGAAGGAGGTTCCAGCGGAGGGAAGAGAAAGCCAGAGCGAGCGCGAGACAAAGGGAAGGAGGACGGTAGAAGGAGAGGGAGCGAATAGGAGCGCGGGGACCGGCACAGGGAAGGAGAGACCCGGCGCTTTGTGAAGAACAGAAAGCGAGGGACAGGAGGAGGGAGGAGGAGAGAGGAAAAAAAGAGGAGGGGGAACAGGAAACGCGATCACTTTCAGCTGCAGCGGTCCGTGTCGCAGCATGGGCAATGCACCATCCCAAGGCATGTCAACCCTATCTCCATGCATACTTGTGTAGCAGGTATCTTTTTGATTCAGCGTGTTGTGCTATCCAACCACCTGGCTGTCCTCCTGTCACACTCTGTGGAAGCAGGGAATGGGGGTTGGGCTGAGGGCTCGTGGAGCGCGGCATCGCTTGAGGAGAGTGATGCTTAAAGGTAGCAGCAGTTAATGGGTAGCAGGTTAGGAGTGAGACGCCTGGGGAGAGGCTTGGATACGAGGATGAGGTGCTGGAAACACTGGGTGGAGGCACCATTTGTGTGAGCAGCAAGAAATGGGAGGGGGCTGTTGTAGAGCAGAAGTACCATCAGTGAAGCAGGTGGTGCTGGTGGGTGTGTGTGTGTCTGTGTGTGTGTGTGTGTGTATGTGTGTGTGTGTGTGTATGTGTAAGAGAGGGAGGTGACTAGTGAGAGAGATTTCTGTCATGTGTGTAGTTGAGCGCAAAGTGTGATTGTGCTCGCTTGTGTGTGTTTGTGTGTGTTGGAACTGCTGCTGTCACCCACATGGGCGACCTCTGGGAAGTGAGGCGCTCCAAAGGGTGTGTGTGTGTGTGTGAGAAAGGCGGTAATACAGAGAAGGAGCAAATATTGATATGACCAATAAAACAACTGGTGGATGTACTGGTTGCTTAATGAGGGGGCTAGGCAGTGTTGTGTTGAGTGAATGGGGGATGGTGTTGTAACTGGATGATCGGGTGGGTCAACTCCTTCATGTGATGCTGTCTCTCTATTCCCTTTGGGCCTCTAGCTCTCTCTCCTTTTCTTCCAATCTTTCTTTTAATCTCTCTATTTCACTCTCTTTTACACTCCCTTTGGTAAAAAATACCAGTTGCACACTCTGCAGCCCGAAAATGCTGTGCTTGAAAATGAATTCAATATCTCTGATTCCTGGTGAGAGGTATATTTGCCACTAGATGTGTGTGTATATACTGCATGCAGGATACTGTATATTTGCATTCATCAGTCCCCCCAGGATTTTGTGGCCTTTTTGATGATTCTTACAGACAGCAGCTTTTCTAAAAAAATGTCATGCATGTTGCTGTTTTTAGGCATTTTTTTGCAATTAATTTGCAATTATTTTTTTGTTAATGTGTATTTAATTAAAAATCAAAGGCAACTTATTCTAGGGAGAATAAAATCACACTGTCCTCTGAGTGTTCTAAGTAACCAAAAAGGTCCAGGGTTGCTAAAATTCATACACCAAGACATACAGCTGGGAATATTCCACAAAGAAACAAAAATATTTTTGAGGTCAAACAGCAAACCCAAAAATATAAAAATGCACAGAGCATTAATGAATGTTGTTGTTGTGTTCTTTTCAAAAAGCAAACAAACAAACAAACAAAAGCACTGGTTGGTTAACTGAGACATACATGTATGACGTTGGCATGGGTTACCGCTATGATTGGTGGAACTTGCGAGAAGCCACAATGATTGGTCAAATTTGCGGGAAAGTTGCGGCGATTTGTCAAGATTGTGAGGTCGTGCAGAATTCACAGGGATTGGTTAAATTTGCGTTAATTGTTGCAACTTCCTGGAGGGACTGATATGTGTCCACGAGTGACAGCTGCGTTTTCAGGAGGAAAGGGTGTAAATGTGGAGACAAACAATACAAAAACAACGCACAGGGCGTTGGGGTTAAAGTAAGAAATAATTGGGGAAAATCTACTTGAGGCATGTTAAAACCCTCGTAGGACTGAAGGGGTTCTCTGACAGGCAACAGAGGACAAGTATCCATTATCGAGCTGTGATGAAATCAAGAGGGGAGAAGAGGGTAAGGGGGCGTACGCTCAATTTTCAGAAAAAAGGGCAGGGCAGCACAGCTCTATGAATTCATCCACCTTCATTTTTCTCTCGAAACTCTTCATTTTCCCTCACCTATTTCTCCCTCCTTTTTTCCTCCCCCTCCTCTTCATCTCTTGCTTGCCTCTCACCCGGGGACAGTCTGGTAGCTTGTGGGGAGCAGGGGGAGTGAGACAAGAGACAGAGGATATGAAAGACGGGGAAAGAATGAAAGGAAGTTTAAAAGAACAAAAGACACGAAAAGGGCTGGCACGTAGATGGAAAGGTAAGTTGCGATGCTGAGGTCTTGTGGGGGCTAAAAAGCAACATAATTCTCTTAAACACTCTTGAGTGTCTAAATGAGGTCATTACTTGGATGGTTGCATGGGCTCAACTGTGGAATAGTAAACAGCCCTTTAAACCTGTTTGCTTGTGAGCTTCTTCTCAGATGTGTCTGGTGGAGAATATTGATGTCCTCAACTTGTCTGGTCAGTTTTTGGCTGCTGGGATTTGCTTCTTTTTTTTTTTTTTTGTTGGATGACCTTTGAAAGGTTTCATTTTTCATTTCTCCAAGTTGATATTTGAATCCTCTTGTCAGACGCTCTTATCGGTCTCTTTACACAGAGGAAATCGGTTTGAGGCTCAGGTGAAGGCAGACAAAGCTGCAGTGTCATGAGACCTTTTGCACTGACCAGAGGTCTGTGTGTCTATTGGATTTTTTTTTCAGTTATCATTATAAAGCTTGTCCTTGGAGTTCTGTCTGTAGCTAGTGTCTATCTTAGAGGGATTGACGTGGATTAGGCTGAGCCATGAGTCTCTTTTTTTCTGAAAAAAGAAAATTAATTCAGCTGAATGTTAAAACAATTACTTTATTTTAAATGGAAGCACCACAGATTTTATTAATGCATTAGAACAAGTGATTTCTAGCTGTATGGACCTGCAGAATTCAAGATTGCCATCACTGTTGGTGGCAATAACAGGTACTAGTTAAACTTAAAGGAACAATATGTAATAATTGTGCATTCAAAAGTACTGCAGTCCAAACAGCAAGTTTGTGCTAGAGACTGTATATTAGATTGATTGAAATCCTATTTGATTAATAATCTATGGTTGATATGAGTTGTTTCACCCTGCCCCTCCTCCCCAGACTCATGAAGCTCAGGCAGGCTGCAGGAATGCTGCAGGAGAGCAAGACATTTGACAGTAACAAGCAACAATGAATCCTACACTGTGACTGGTCAGTTCCACCAAGCACGGCTGCAAGCCCCGCCAGCAGCGCTTCAGAAGCATTTCAGCAGTGGAGTGTTTTTCCCGCCTGATTATGTTTACTTGCTCAGATTTTGTTGATTAAGTCCCCTTTCCTTGCTCTTTGTGCTTCTGCCATGGATAAGCAGGCGACATGGTTAAATAGTTTCTTTTCCCTGCTTTTTCTGTGTCTGACTTCCTGCCCATTCGATCTGCTCTGTGCTAATTGACGCGGCATCCGTCAAAAATAGACTTGCCGTGTATTTGAAGCAGAGCGGAGAGCTGCTTCTGGGACGTGCCAAGGCACTGGTGGTGGAATCACAAGCATTGTGTAGAATGGCCGCGATCTGACATGGCGCAATTATAATGCGTTACAGCCTCGCCTGGGGGAATTAAGCCATAAGTTGATCCATATAAATTGTTGTCTGTCAATGTAAAATTAAACCCAAGTTTGAGTTTAGTGACTGCCTGCCTTACTCCTTGCCAGAGTCCATTAACATATTGCTAAATTTAGCCTTTATAAACATCTACTAAAAATTTGGAGGACAAGGAGTAGTGTAGTGCTGTTGTCAAAGTAGTGAGTATTTTAACTTAGCATAGTTCCTTAATTTCTGATGATGTATTATGGTCATTTTACTGTAAATATATTCCAGATTTCTCCTTTAAAGCATCCAAAGATTACTACCACAAGCCATACAAATGTTTGAGCTGCACATTCAGGCCACCAGGGAGCCAGCAATTTGCCACATCAGGCTTAGCTTTGCCAAGTTGGCCAGTAAGAAGTACACCATTTACATTTGGTGGTCACAGTTTAACCACTGCATATCACGGCAAATAGAAGCATCTTTATAAGCCCATTAGAGCTGTACCAGTTCACACTGCTGGGCTAAACCGTAAAGAATAGATTAAGCAGAGTCAAGCATTAAGCCCAGTATTAGCCTGCTGGAGAGCTAATGCTTATCGAAATGTTGCTATTGTGCAGAGACGGCAGATCCCGGTAGCTTTATGCCTCCATGTTATACCTAGTATGTTCAGCTGAGGTTTATGTCAACACACATGTCTGTCTAT
The DNA here is from genome assembly GCF_056507025.1 of Lutjanus erythropterus. Classification (NCBI taxonomy): domain Eukaryota; kingdom Metazoa; phylum Chordata; class Actinopteri; order Lutjaniformes; family Lutjanidae; genus Lutjanus; species Lutjanus erythropterus. The sequence continues at coordinate 6,185,457 of NC_139335.1, forward strand.
CTGCTGATCCTCTCCAGTGAGCCAAAGCCAGAACTGTGTCTAGGGTGGGGGCTGCAGGGACCGAGATGCTGTTATACTGCATGTTGAAGTGATGTTACACTGTGTGAAACGAGAACGCTGCCAAAGACAAAAACAAGGCGTGGGTGTAGATGATATGTAGTGATGAATAAGGTAACATGCTGTGATTTAGTCCAGTACCGTTTGGACTAAGACTGAAAGTATGAGGTAATGCGATGACATATTGGCCACTGTAGCTTGCTGTATCTTCTCTGATATATTAGAATTTAAAATGAGGATTTTGTGTTGACATTGGCGCAGACATGTTGGCAACATGATGACACACTCAGCGCTGTGGATGGATGTACTGTAGGAGTATAAATAAAGGAAGATAAACATTTGTACTCTTTGTTTCGTGAGCTCAGGCATACTGTATTTCGGCCTGACATCGATGATTCATATTTATCAGGACTGTGACAATAAGCTAATCTCCTGATTCTGTACCATCACTTGGGTTTTGTTTTCAATATATATACTGTGATTCTTAAGTGCTGGGATTCTACCACCATTGTGATTAAATATTACAATGTATTGCAGTTTTTGTTTGCTTTTTTAACACCAGACCAGAAATACTTGCTTTGCCAAGGGGCCACTTTGGCAAACTGACAGGAGGCCAGAAGCCAGTTATTAAACTACCATTAATAATAACATTATTTATCAGTTAAAATAAAACTTGGACTGAAAAAACTGCACTGAAACTGACATGTTTTGATGGTGCCTGATATTAGCAACTTAAATGCAAATTAAACACATTGGTTTAGGATTGGTATGAGGTGGCAAAATTAAGGCAAATTAATATCTCTGTTTTTCATTAAAAGGCCTGTTTTCAATTTTGACCTTTCCGTGTTTGCTGTCGTCACTTATCTTTGCCAAGTGGCAAATCAGACGGCAGCAGCACCGCGTAGGTCAAACATACGCAGAAATCAAGTGTCACCATAGTCAAAAGTTACGGGAATGGTGACACCTTGTTCCTGGGAAAAGCAGTGTAAATCATGTTATTTTCATTGTTAATTTAAAAATGGTCAGAGGGCCACTCAGCACCCTGTCAGGGGCCAGATTTGGCTCATGGGCTCTAAGTTTAGAGTCTCTGCTCCAGACAATGGGAAAAAGATATATCACACCCTTCTAGAGTCTGTATATCATGAGATATAGTACGAAAAACAATGCACATCACATAAGATAATATTATCACAATCACAATGTAAATTTCTGTTAGCAGTTTAATTGTAATTTGCATTATGGGTCAGCGCTGTGCTAATTTAGCATATAAAATCCATTCAGCAATCCAAAAAACTATTTAAAAAAGCATTTGTTCAAGCTACGCTGATGTTTTCGGTTGGTAAAGTGTCCCAAGCACATCAAAATTATGACAAATACAGGCAGAGGGCAGGGTCTCTGCAGATACAGCCACCACCACACACTTGTAGTGGGTCATTTTTTGAGGACAATGTTGCATTGCAATCAAGTATTTTTTTTTTTTTCTTCCCAACCATCTCTAATATTTGCATCATAGTGCTTGGTACAAAACAAAACAAAAAACTGCACAAAGATCGCATTAGGGAAAAGAAGCAGATAAATGCTTTTGTGATTGGATAACAGATCTCGTTTTAAAACCAGCTGAGCTCTGCTGGTTTACCGTCTTTTCATTTCAGAGGACAATACTGTAAACAACAGACAGGTGGACTGACTGTACCGGGTCATGTCATCATGTGCCTGTCAGATATTTATTTAACACGCAGGAACACAACCTCAGCTGAACCACGTTATAGCCTTACCTTTGTTGAAGTCTATTTAAGCGCGGATCAGATCTGAGTTTTTGTCCATTACCAAATCCGCAGCTGATCAAAGCTTTTAAGCGTCTATTATTGACAGCAGCGTGTGTGGATCTCAGTGTGTTTGTGGAGTCATTGTTTTGCACTTCTGCACCTGCTTATTCCCCAGGTCTGTGCCACACAAAGCCCCATGAATGCCGCCTTGTGATTGGCTGACGATGATGCAATGTTGTATGGCAGAGGAGCTGCATGTTTTGAGGGCATTTCCGAAGTAATTGACCCCGCTGGGAATAGCTTTGCTGGAGTTGTACTGATGTTAAAGTAAATCTGCTAAACAAAATATTAACATGATATACAGACTCCGCACATTCTGGGGCACAACCTCTTATGCATAAAAGGGGCTGAGCACATAATGATTGTGTGATGGGAAAATGCCAGACTTCTCTGTCCAAACCGGCAAGCTGGTCCTTATGTTAGATTTGCTTCATGCAGTGTCCTCGTCACAGTAAATGCACCGGGGCTCAAGCTCACATATGTGCACCCACATACATGTGTGCAAATATGTGCTCTGCGTTAGTGTACAGAAGAGTGAGGATATACATGCAACATTTGGCCATTTCAGGAGGTAATTGATGGAGGCATGCTTCACCAGCATATAATTGTGCTGTGGAAAACGATCATTACAAAGCTGGGACTACAAGAGTCTTTGCAATTTTCCAGTTTAAGACTTGGGAGAGAATCCTTAATGTGAATTGAGGCTGCAAGTCAGAAATCAAAGTCTTTGTGAATGGTTTGTGCTTTTACACCAGGGGCTTGTGGCCAACATGATGAGCCTCCTGCAGCTGCAGTGTTAAGCTCACTAGTTAGCTCCCAAGGTCATTAATGATTCAAGAATTTAAATATTACATACATTTATCGAAGGTCCTCCACATTATATGCAGGGCAGAGTTTGATTTCTGTACATAATGATTGATTGAAGGCTGTATATTCTTGTCTCAGTTGAATGCTATTTTTGTAGCCTCTGATAGAACAGAAAGATCCCAGTCTAGTTTCATTTAATTTTGACCTTTTCAGAGAAAACTGAAAAGAAAAGAGAAATATTGAGCTGTTGCTGTTGCTACGAAGCCCTTTGACCTTCTGTTCTCTAAAAGCACACTGGCCAGTCTGTGAAATGTTAGTTGTTTTTCCCACTTAACTATCCAAAATGATATCCAGTCAAAGATTTTATGCTTGAATCAGTTTTATGGTTTCATTAAGAAAAGTTCCTGTATTTTTATTAGATGTTACACAGTTATATTTCATATTTGTTTCCTGGTTTGTTGTGCCCATATGTGAACAACCTCACAACGTTTACCTCAGCCAAATGTAATGCTAAAAGATGGGGATGCTCGGTTTATTGGCCATGACGTGACCAATCCAAATTAAATACAATTTCTGTTGTCAGAGTCATTATATAATTCAGTGCTTCTGCTATCAGTTACATTCATTCAGTCACAGTGGGCCACCCACAGAGCTTTTACTGCCACAGAAAGCCTTATCCTCACGTTACCTTACATAAAAATAATTCCAGTGAGTTCCGTGAAGTCAGGAATTCAGATTTTACACTTGTGGAAAATGAAGCCGCTGCTAATGGATTGGATTGGGCAGATTCACTGAGTTGAGTTATCAGAATCTGTTTTGGAGAGGAAAAGTTGGATCGGTGCAGAGTAAGGGAGCCACTATTATGAATTAGAATTTAAGCATACACACTGTCGCATTTACTTTGAAATCACGCTTGTTTATGATGACCAACAAGTCTCTTTTTTTCTGTCCAATAGTTCAAATACCACAAGTTAGTCAAATTAAACATCAAAATACCTGGTTTGTCTAGAAGGATGCAGAGAAGCATTTTCTGATCTCACGCTCATATCTGTGCTTTCTAAAACATTTACAGAACACTGTTAGCAAATAAATCTGTCCTGTGATGTGACAATACTATGGTTATGGTTTGGTTAGGTTTAGGACATATCACACCCATACACACATACTCAGCTTTGCTGGCTCGCAGTCTGAGGTGAGTTTGGTGTGGGAACATTTCCTTCAGAAAGGCAACCAAGTCATATGTAAATTGTGTGATACTACTCTACGGTTTAGTAGAATTACGAGCACCGTGCTGTACCACATTAAGAACAAGCACCTGGCAGCCAAAGATCAAGCTGCTGCTAGCTGGGAGGAAAAAGTGTGATGCATGCCGGCATTTACACCGGTGATATGCTGCCAGTCAGTGTTGTAGAGGCCGAGAGATTCAAAGAGCTAACTTTCATTACCTTGAGCCGTGGTGCACTAGAGAGAGAACTACTGTGACTAAAAGTATTGAAAACTGGGAGATGTGGTCCAGTGTGCGCCATAGAGCCTCTCCTTCCATTCAAGGCAACGACAAAAATGCCTGTCACATGTAACAGTGAAAGACTTCAGCACCGGACAGCGCCCATGCAGCCACAACTAACAACACAATGCACCCAACATGCGACAACAAGAAGTGCATTTATTCCTTATGCATAATCAGACAACTGTGCGATGGTAATAATATTTCAGATGAAATTACTATCACAATGTCCGAAATGAAATTAAAAGTATCCAAAGGGAAGCAGAACAAAGACTGCAAACGAACTTCACAGTCTTAGTGATTAGATTTCTATTGCAAAAGAAAACAGGCTGTAGGCTGTTCTGTTCCTGCTGTGCATTGGGTATAGTGTTAATAATATCCAGAGTGCTGGCTATAAAATGCTTGGAAGGGGCTTAACTGGGGTTATGCAGATTTGGCAAGTGGCTATAGCCGCCTCCTAGCCCCGCTGTAGTGCTGTGCATGGCTGTCTCCATTAAGGCCTGAATACACACAAAATATGCGTACACTGACAGCTATGGATGGCCTCTTCGTTCAGGTTGCCTAATAACCTCACAGAGAAGCTTGCTAGTGCAGTGTAGACATAGAAACAAAAGTCACCTCTTGTGTTTCACGTCATTTTGCTGTATTTTAAACCGTTTACCTACTGGTTAACGGGTGTCTGGCTACTGAAAGCAAAATCAACCGAAACTGATGGCTCTAATTAATTAAGGACTCTGTGTAGATTTAGCATTTAGTTGCGTCTAGCTGTGAGGTTGTAGATTGCAACCAGCCAGATGCTGCTCACCTCACCCTTCCCTTCCATACCTGTAAGAGAACCTACATTGGCCATAAAACTTGCAAAAAACATGAAAGGCTGTATCTAGAGCCAGTGTTCTGTTTGTCCATCCCGGGCTACTGTAGAAACATGGTGGAGCAACATGGCGGTCTCCGTGGCAGAGGACCCACTCCCTTTGTAGATAGAAATGGCTCAATCTAAGGTGACAAAATATCTGTCAATAAATCCTCAGAAATGTTACACACTGGACCTTTAAGATAAATCATTTGCTAAGGTTAGGGGAGCTTCGTTGTCATGGTTACAGTAACAACCAAGTGGTTAAGTTCAGGGAACGATTGTAATCACGATAAAAACAAAAAACTTTTCCTCCTTTGCTCCTGTTGTAATTACCACGACGGTTTGAAGGTTTTGTCACATGAATGACTGTTTTTACCCCAAAAACATTATGTCGTTTTGGGGCCCTTACTGAAGTAGCAGATGCTGTTCTCAGTATTTAAATGACAGCCTTGGATCACTGCCAACTCCTACAATTAAAATCAGATACAGTCACTTCCTGTCATTTGTGTGTCTGTACACAAATCAAGGACAGGTGTAACATCTAGTCAGCGTTCTCTTAAACAGCTGAGGTGGCTGCAGCTGGTTGGTTGGATTTCCAAAAAGGGCAGAAAGTAACAATAAAATTACTCCATAGTTGCTTGTATAACATGATCCTGAGGCGATTGCACAGTGGGTCCAGGAGGCCAATATTTACTTCATTATCCTCTAGCTTGCCCCGGCTCACAAAGCTCTAGTTGGTCCACAGTGATCTGTTGGAAAAGTCTTGCTGCCCTAATGTGCTCCTTAAAAGCTCCAGCCTGTGAGTCATAAAAACAACTTGTCGTGTATTAAGGTGTTCTGCAGTGAGACATAACAAAATGGACCCTAAATCAAAAGTAGCTTTCTGCTGACTAGTTGAGAGTCTGCGCGGTACAGAGCTGCTTTGTGCTGCTGCAGGAGACAGAAAAAAAGAAAGATTCACCTTTGTAAGTGGTGTTGTAATGACAAAATGTTAGTTACTTCTTGGTATATGAGGGATGCAAAATTCTTGTCCATTTGTTTCTTATTTGACAGCTAATTAGTTGATTAAAATGTACCCTACCGATAATTGCAATACTACCAGTCAGTATTTGAAGGCAGCATCTGTTTTCTGCTTTAGTGACAGTTGGTACAGTGCATATCAATTTGTGAAATCTAGCAGATAATGAGGTAAATATTCAAATTTAGTGGGCAAAAGGCTTCAGAACTTTTTTTTATTTTTATTTTTTTTGCAGTGATTAATGGTCACTTTTGCCCTTTTTGGATCCTTGAAAACTCTGAGTAGATAGTGTTTTTTATTCTGAGAAATTTTATAAAATAGGTAAGTCTCTCCTCTCCCTCTGTGACCCACCCAGCCTGTGGCAATTGGCACACAGATGATTGACTTCCTGCACAGTAATCCCACTCACTATTTTTAGGATTGTGACATCTCATTCATTTATGTGCACACAGTGTACTTTTGCTGAATGTAGACATCAACTTAAAAGACCTGCCGGTGGCGACCTAGGAACTGACTTGCAGATCACTGAAGAGTATATGTGTGCATGTTTTCCATTTAATTTAGTATTGTAATTAAAAACAACCATCTGCTGTTTAGTTTAGCATTAAAAGACTAATCCTGGCTCTGTTCCAAGGTAACAAATTTATAAGCCATAAGCACCCATAAATCTCATGATGTCTTCTCTTTGTTGAAACTATACAAAAGTAAAAAGTGTAAAACTGTATTTCAGGTGTCCAGTTTTTATTCTGAGCTATGCTAACTAGCTGCTGCATTGACATATATAAGTCCCTCCCTTTCCAGTGTGTGCAATAGGACCTAACTTAGGCAAAAATATGAATGCTAGTCATTGACAAGCGTGAAGATAAATCCACTTTTTAATCCCAAATGTTTAAAAAACAGACACTGAGCCCTCGTCTTGTTGGGTCCGCCATTTCTCCGTGGATTGCTGTTGCAGTGGTTGACAAGCGGGAGTGAAAATAAATCTGCTTTTAATACCAAAAGTTTGAAGCATATGCTCTGAGCTCCCCTCCTGCCGATGAATGAGCTGGCATTAGAGCAACCCCAGTGTTTCTTCTTCCAGAAGCTCCAGTCTGCCACTGACGCTGTCCTGCAGAGCTCCCTGCCTCTAAGCAGCTGTCTGTCGCCTCTGTGTCTCAGCTCCGCCTGGCCCTCAGCAAAGCCCCACGATAGATGTGAATGAATGCAACTGAAGGCAAAAGTAACCGAGTGAGCTGACGAACTCCTGGGCTGAGCATGTTGCTCATTAGCTGGACTCCTTGTAAGACTCTCTGTCCGATATTTCAGTTTAATGACGACTTTTCTGCAGGAGTTTCCAACATTGATTCAGGGTCTCACTGAAGGAACATGCATGCACAACTGCACTGGTAAAACCCCAAGTCTGAGATGATCCATGTTTGGTGTGAGTCTGCTGTCACCGGCCAGATTCCAGAGTGAAGAGGTGCAGAAGTCTAGTTCTGTCTCAGACCACTTGATTCACAATATGCTGAAAGGTTATTATGAAACTATTTCTCATTGACAAACAATGTTGCCTATCCTGGCTTTAAGAGAATAAATTTTCTTCCCCCACCATTAAATTTTAGGCAGCTCAATACAGGCTGAACTGAACTGACATCTTGAATGAGCACTTAGATCTCTTGATACTATAATTAGTGGCTATTGTTTTAAACTTGAGGTACTGAAATATCGATGTTTGACAACCTTACCCTGTAGTTTGTTTTTTTAAATCCCGCTGTAGGCTGCAAAAAGAAATGAGAGACCAGGTAGAAAAATAATTTTAGTCCTCTGATGGACAAGCTTTTATACTAGGAAGCTATTTTCTCCATGAGTACAACATTCGCACCCCCTGAGCCAAATAATATCTCTTCTTGTGGAACAAAGAGGTCTAACATCCATTTGAGCCTCACCTGGTATTTTGTCACACCTGAAATAGCAGCATGGATACGCTCTGCTTTTAATATTCAGTAGAAAATGGGGCACACAGTGTCAGATTGAAATACATCTGCTTCCTCCCTGCATGGGACAGCGGTATTCTAAACATAGGAGTTGCAGATCATGTTGAACTGTTCTCCCTCCCACAAGGTTGTGTTTTGTTACGTGGACATGTTTTTGTGGTTATTATTAAACATTTAAAGGCAGGTGAATGCTTAAAAACGGTTCAGGGAGAGTTGAGTTGAATCACTTATGAACATGTCAGGGTGTAGGTTGGAGTGCATTTCATATCAGGGAGAGCCTGATTTAGCTTACATTTCAGATACCTCTGGGCTAAAGACTCATTTCTGACATCCGTGTTACTTCACAAAGGGCGCTGAGCTGTGAAGCGACTGAGAGACCTGAAAGAGGGAAACAGTCGTTCCCTGAAACTTCCCCAGAAGAAAGTGAGGGAGGAAGAAAGGGGTTGAGTTAGAGGAAATGAAGACGGTGGTGTTAGTGAGGAGCTAGAAGAAGCAGTAATAGTCTTCTTTCTTCTCACTCAGACCGCTTCCTCCTACGTTCTCCTCCCATCGCTTCTGATTTTCAATCCCAAGATGCTCAGGAAGGAATACAAAGCAGGCAGCGCAGGCTCTGATGATTTTGGGCAGATTAGCCTCCTTCTGCTCCTGACTGGATCCAAATATCCCTCATCTCATTCTGGTCTCGGTCTCAATAGACTCCTCCACCATCTCCCTCTTTGCCCTTCCTCTCCACTTGGCACTCTACGTTCAGACTAAAGGTTGATTTATCAAACTCTAACGAGAGATTTAGAATCACTTTGCGAATTGAATCTTCAAATATGTCTGCGCCGCCTCGGGGCTCAGCTACAATTTAGATTTCCATCTTCGCTCCGTGCCAGTCAACATTTAAACCTCCATCGCATTTACTGTCAGTTGTGTACGAGCCTCAATCTCTTAAATCACTCATTCATTTCAGACTTCTCGTTTGTGCATTCTGTGCCGCACCTCGTCTTCAGTCTCTGCAGTAAGAACAGCTATGCTCTGCTGCAACCTTTTGGATCACTTTTCATTTCCCTCCTCATTTTCCCCACTAGGAGCTACCCTTCTGACAAGGAAACCAATTCCCACGTTATCGCCCACTAATATACATGTAATGACTTGTAACCGGCTGGGAAGCAGATACAGACCAGCATTATCCAGCGGTCGAGGCAAGCTTGAAAGACAGAGTTTTTTTTTTTTTTCTGAAGCAGGGACAACTGCCATCATAAACATTGCATGTGAAATCCATGGATGAGCCCAAACTCGCTGCCATAAACTATTAGTGCAGCGAGTATGAAAAGGTCAGCTCTGTTTTCCCCTGAGACAGACCCGTATCCCTTTGGTTCATCCCATGCTGCCTGTGTTTTGTGTCACCTGATCGATTAGCTGGGTGGCATCCATCTCCTCAGTCCGAGGCGAAGCCGGGGCTCTAATGCAGTCCATGGCATTGGCATTTTTGAAACATAGCCCACGTGCACGAGAAATACATGACAGGCGGGAGAGATATGAACACTGTGCTGAGATTTTCTTATAGATTATGAGCAGAGAAAGTGTTGGGATGGATTGGCTTTGTGACTGTAGGAGAAAGGAGGAGGACAGTGGCTGTGCTGCTGAATATGACTGGGTGTGTTTGGTCTGGTTTAATGTGTACCCTGGTTATTGTTGCTGGTGGTAGTGAGTGACTCACTGGTCATAATTTCAGCAGTAAGGATTTGCCTTCTAATGTTTGACCTTGTTCAATAACTAGAGCTCTGTTGAGGACTGCACACAGAGGTAATCACCGCCGAAGCCTGAGCTCGGCCTGGAGGTTATAACAAGGGTGTTTGAAGGTTGTCACAGTGTGGACGTGTTCCTTTGTTTGGGTTTGGTTTCTGTTTATATCATTTTATTGAATTTTTGGTTGCAGGTTATTTTATCGTGCTTTAATAAGATGCAAGCAGCAGTTCTTTGTATAAAAAAAAACCTAGAAATAAAACTGGAAATAGTATGATAGTATTAGACCCTTTATTAGACTGTAACTAGACTTATTAGGGAGACATTACAACAGAAATGTACTCTAAATTAAAGTTTACAAAGTATAAAATTAAAAAATAAAATAATGCTCTTAAGTTTATAGTACAGTTCTGTCATAATGTGCCCCTAATAACCTTCTAATGTCTAGTCAGGGTCTAATAAAGGGTCTGATACTGTCTAATAAAGAGCATATTTCTAGTTTTTGTGTAATTTGATACAAACTACAACTTATTATGTCTTATTACTGTACAAATAAAAAAGTGTAAAATACTGTAACTGTAAAATAAAGTGTGCTTAGAGCTGCAACTAACGATTACTTTAATTATTGATTATTTGTAGTTATATATTTTTTTAATTAAATATTTAATCCCAGAGTTTAGCATAACTTACATAAGTTTTTTCTGACCCTGCCCAAAGTTAGTCAGCTTACAACTGACCCTTGCTAGGTCTGTCGAGCAGTTTACATTTTTGAAACACTACGCCTTCAATTCCATAGAGAAATAATCAAAAGCAGCTTCTCATTCTTCTTAAATATGTAAAATTACTTAATGGCTACGTACATGATATGAAACACTAAGGCTGAAACACAGAGGCCAGAGTTACACGTTTCAGGCATTAGCATTCTCACCAGCTGTTGCCAATACAGGGGTGAGATTTGGGTTATGCTTTATAGTTTGTATTTTCAAACAGTACGCTTCACTTTTTACAAGAGAAAATGTTTGATGCTGGATAAAGCAGGGTCAGATCCTCACTTTTGAGAGGCTGGAGCCATTTGTCAAATCTCTTTGATAAATGACTTAAATAGGTTGCCAGTTTAGTAGGTACAGCTAGCTAAAACATTTTCTATCTAGTAGAGATTTCTTGCAATAAATCCCTCATGAAGGTTTTAATGTTTTTGTTCAGGTTCAGTTCACGGCCATGTTGGAGGCTGTAGTTTGTGGTGATGTGGAGCTGTTTTGCATTATACAGAGAGGTGTTTATAATATTTAGTCCACGCCTGTTGATATAAATTTGGTCGACAGAGTATTAGTAACACTTCTCAGCATAACACGGTATAATTGAACAGCACTACAAGTGTAGCTGCCAAAATGACCATAAAATTAAATCAACACCTCTTTAAAAGTGTTTTAACATAAATGGAATTTTATAATCTTTATGAGGGTTGAATTTATTGCAGGACGTTTGTATTAGGCCGCATTAGTCTTATATCTGTATATCTGTACTAATAAACGGGCAACTAAGTGTCATGCATGAAAAATCGTACGTATACGCACATACACATGCAATCATTTGGAAATCATTGCATGCAGCCATGCACACAACTGACAGACATGCTTAGAAAAGCCCCTCCGCTCACCAAGCCCTGTGTTCCTCCCACAGTTACTAGGAAACAAGAGGCTCACAGAGCCGGTTGTTGAGGCTGTGGAGGTGCAGCGAGAAAGCACACCGACAACAAGAAGGGTAACATGATTATGAGATGTGAGGCGCTGGGGTTAAATGCTGTAGAAGTGGCAGATGCTGTACACATTTAAAAAAAAAAAATCGCTGTCATCACGTTTGCTGGATTCACTACGCTGACACCTGTGCACATGCCGCACTCTCTGCTTTTGACTTAAGCTTCGCTCAGTGGTGGTGAATACATATCATGGCACGTACACATAATCTCACACATGATCTCCACCACATACCAAGATCTGACACCTTGCTCAAATTCAGTGCATTTTCTTGTGTTTGCCTGAGTGTGTCCCCTAAAAACACACCTTTACAGACTCTGACATTGTAGATTCATGCTATCTCATGTGATAAATGCGTCCACATCCCTAATGACCCCACTTACCAGTTCTTTCGCACCGATAAACAATGGATTAACCTCATTGTGCATGCATGCTGTGTCACCCAGCCATACATCAAGCCACTGATCTTCCAGCAGGTGTTTAGATACAAACTGCAGCAATCCTGACCTTATAATCTCTGTGTTTGTGTTAGTGCACGCCCACGTGGATGTGCATGTTTGTAACGCGTGTGTATTTGCCTCCCTTTATTTTGTTTTTGTGTAGGCCGTTCTAGCACAAGATGTTGGTGTTCCTTTAGCTCTATTATTTCACTCTCTGCAGAGAGGTGGGTGTGGCAGTGTGGCTCCCTCAGCCTGCTCCTTTTGGTTTGGCAGATGTATCTTTGCTTGGCCGGGAGCTGGAGGCTGGCTATTTGTCCAGTGTTGCAGCTTTCTCTCTTTCCTCTCGCTTCCTCTTGGCACATCAGGATGCCAAAGGCCGTCACAGTAAAATATCAGCCCCACCTTCTCGATGGCAGCAGGAATGTTGCACCTACGGCTGCAGAGCTGCGGTGAGAAGCTCCAGGGTTTGGCAGCAGGGCTTATTCAGCCCGGCCCACTCCCTCCCACCGCCAAACAGATGCTCTGAAGATGGAGGAGCGTACACAGATGGGTGGCTGCCTGCCGTTCAGACCTCTGTAATATTTGTTCATTGATTTAAAGGAGCAATATTTAGCAATTACGTGGGTAAGAATGTGTGCAACAGTCCAAATAACGAATTGGAGCCATAGATTATATATTAAATAGGTTGAAATCCTATTTAATATGTGATCTATGATTAAAGTGAGTTATTTCTCCCTGCCCCCTCCTCCCCCAGACTTAGAGAAAGCCCTGCAGGCTGCAGGAACACTGCAGGACATGTGCGACAATGTGAACTGACAACAAGCGATGACTAGTCTTACGCTGTAAGTTGATCAGCTGTTGATTACTGCTAATTGTCCGTCAACGTAAAGTTAAGCCCATTATCCTGACAACAAAAGCTGGCTGCTCTGAAAATAAACTCTCTGACACTTTGAGTTAAGTGGCTTCCTGACTTCCTGCTTGCCAGACTCCATTAACATATTGATCAGCTTAACAATTATAAGCATCTTTGCCCCCTACAAGATTATAGATGATTTCTTACAATTCATAAACAGACACTAACTCATTCTGTGAGCATTCAGCATTAATTTGAAATGTAATTGGTGTGAAATAGGCATTAGGATATGGGGCAGAATAGAAATTTCAAAGCAAGACACAGCAGATTCAGCACTGATGTCAAAGAAGGCAGTATGTCAATTTAACATGTTTCTCTGCTATTATGGTCTTTTATGATTTATTATAGTAAATATATTACAGATTTCTCCTTGATAGGAATGTATGGATATGGATAATTGGACAATGGTGGTCACTTTTCCAGATGTTCTGCCTCTCTTTGTGAACATTTTGTGCCTCTTTGTGATTGTTTTTATATCTGGATCAATACAGGATTTTTGAGGTTGATATTGATGCAGAATATGTGAGAGTTTAAGTAAACTGTTATGAATTAAATATTATATAAACTGCATTGAATATTAGTTGATCAAGGCAGGATATCGAGCTTTGATACTTTCAAGGCCCGGACCGAGTTGCATCGATCCTGTCGAGTATCAAAAAATGCCTTCTCACTCTACACCAAATTTCAATACCTAAGGAGCAAATCCCATCAGTACCAGTGAGCAGTTAAGCTCGCAGCATGCTACCAAGATCTAATAATTGGCTTTCTAACAGTAAATGTTGCAGAGGCATGCAGGAAAAACACTACATTAGGCTCAGAGATGGGGATCATTGTTTTTTTTTTTACCACCAGGTCTTTGAGCAGCTTCTTCTCTTGAAATATGCAATGGTGACACAGTGTATAATGTAATTTTCTTTTTGTTTGAAAAAAAGTTAAAAAACAAAAGTATTGTTCAGTACCTGGTATCAAAGCTAGAGTATAATAATGGTACCAGTATCAAACTTTCACAGACAATACCCAGCCCTATGGTTGATATAACATTTCTTTACACAATTTAATTTCTTGTCATTTATTCCAAAACCAATACATCTGCAATGAGCTAATATTGGCCAGTTTTGTAGTTGTTTTTTTTATTTTATTGTGCACCTTTATTCGGTCATTTTGCATCTCTCTCTGTGACACTCCACAGGTCCCTGGGCCTGTGTTCAGTAGGCTGTTCTGTAATCCATCCATTCAGGAATGTCATTTCTAAATAGGATTGGTGCTGCGTGGCTGGTGTCACAGATAAGTCTTCTTGTTTATGAAGATTATTGTAAAAGGTATTTATTATCCATTTATTCCCGATGAGATTGCTTCCCTGCCCCTGTTCAGATGTCTGTCCAGGTTACGCAGGCGATGTCTGACATCAATCACTCATTCAGCTCTGACTCTCACCATGAAATAAACCTTTATTATTCATTCAATTACAAATGGTATTAGTGTACTGTGTGTTCTGTGGGGACTTTGTATTGTGCTGAGTTTCATTAAGACGTTCTGTTCCTCGGCTGTGGAAAATGCCAGAAAAAGGTTGCTGAAGCCACTGTGGACCTCCCCTTATTGCTTTGTGTCTCCTCCAGTGTTGTCTTTGAAATTGCACAACTGCTTACTTTGTTTCGTTCCCACCTCCTG